>NC_142198.1:4301428-4919642 GCF_026936395.1 Plectropomus leopardus | reverse complement strand
ATTGGCATGCTGACTGTAGGAATCAGAGCTGTTGTCCATAAACTGAATGTTTATTTCACTACCATAAGCCACCTCCAATGTCATTTTCCTGAATTTGGCAGTTCATCCAACCAGCCTTGCAACTGAGGCCAGCCCAGGACCTCCATATCCAGCATCTTCACCGACAAGCTCATTGAAGACCAGCCACCTGAGCAACTGATGCAACAGTTGGTTTGCACATCTGTGGAATTTGTAAAAACCATCAGAAGCCGTCTCAGGGAATCTCATCTGTATGCTGTTGTTGTAAGGCTGGTTGGATGTACTGCCAAATTCAGAGAAACAATATTTGAGATGTAGATATCTTCTGTAACTAAAAACTGTCATTAAAATGGATGTGCATAATGGGCAGTATCGCAGTATAGCGTTATATATGGACCCTCATCTTTCTGTTTACTTCATACTGGAGAGGCTGTAATGAGCATGCTATGCATGCAGTGCGCATCACATGCCACCAGTGGTCAGTGTGGTGCAACAGGCGGTTGACTGTGAGCAGTCAAGAGAACGTTACAAGAGTGTAAACAGGCGGTCAGCAGCAACAGCAAAGAGAGAGCAGAAAGACTGCAGAAAACAGCTTATTTCAACATCTTACCCAGTGAATTAAAGGATTATTTCAACCAAATCAGAGTTGCTGATTGTTGGAACAGTAGAATAACTCACTTAATGACTGAGAAGACTGACCAGCACAAGTTATTTTGTGTTTCTATTGAGTTTGAATGAAGGGAGAGGGGGAGTGTTAGCCTGCACACCGATACCGTCATATACCGTATATCCCTGTAAAATTCCAGAGAATGAAGGTGTGAATAAATATGCACCACCCAAGCCTAGCAAAAGATCTGGGATGCTGGGACAAATACTGACAAATCCTGCCAAATGCAATACAAAAATACAAACACGTAGAGTGTAAATTACAAGTAAGTCGGGCATCCTGCAAATTATTTTGTACTGTAAGAATACCTTTGGCTATTATTTAAGCACAAAAAAACCCATAATGCAGACACAGTGTCATCCACACTGGACCTGACCTTCCAGTTTGTGTGTTGCCTCCCAGGAGGCTGTCATCCAACTTTGGGGGGAACTTTTTGACAAAGTACCAATGGCCAGGCTCCAGGTCTCCTCATTCAAGTGGTCCAACTGGGAGCTGCAGAGGCCACGATGCATTGTACCGAGTGAATAGTGTAAGCCATCCACAGGAGCATAATGCAGCACTGGCTGAATGAAGCAGAGGTCCTCACCTTGAACTTTCTGCTATGAAACCCTTTTCATTTCTTTTCCACAAAGTGACCTTCATAACAATGGCTTCAGTGGGGGGGTGTCAAGCTAGGAGTGGAGAACAATGGTCGGTGGGTTGGCAATGCCCTGTTGATAAACCCTTCAGTTTTGAATCAGGACTTTTTTTTTTTTAAATGCTTTTCATTATTTTATAATATTTTTGTCCTGATCAGACCCCTTTAAATGTCATTTTGACTGTATTGTTGGGTTCCCTGCTTTGTTCGGTGTCTTTTTGTTTCATTTGCTATGTTGTGAATAATTGCTTTTAATTTAAGCCTCTTTTTTGTTCCCATCTGAAAAATCAATAATTATCAGCGGTACAATTTGAATGCACCTTCTTTGGCTGATCTTGTAATTTTTTTTTTTTTCATTTTAGTTTTTTTTAATGAAATTGCAGTTTGTTTTTGAGACTCCCACCTGTAATTAGTGAGCAGAAAAGTAGAATCCACAAAAAGCTGTTACGCCTCTGAGAAGAGCAAGTTGATTTAGAATGTCTTAATAGCATGGTTAAAGTGGAAAAAAAAAGATAGAAATCAGGTTTTAATAGTGCTGAGGCTCATTAAATGCTGCACTGGTTTGTGGTTAAAACAGAATCAATGTTAGTTTGTGTAATTGGGTCCCAATAAAAAATAAAAAAAATAAAAAAACTCGGCAAGTGTTCTGAAAAGGCACACTTCTTTAAGATCTTTCAGCCGTCGATATAAATGGAGCGCGTGCAATAATACCGACCTTGTTATTCAGCCAAGCCTCTCGTTTTTACGCTCCATTGCTCATTATTCCCCTACTTTATTGGACCACTTCTGGAGAATGGATTCCACAGCTGACCACTCGGCACACTGGTCCCTCTGAGGGCAGATGTGCCGTAGACTCACCAACATCTATAAAAGATGACAGGTTGAATCACTGAGGTGTAGCTCTGCTGCCCTAAGCAATCCTCAGACCACCACTAATTGATACGAGCATTTAAAGCTGAGAATTATCCCAAAATCTGAATGAGGGCATATACCAGCAGGAGTCCGTGGTATTTGGAAATAAGTGCATGCTCAAGTAAAAAAAAAAAAAAAAGGTATACTTAATTTAATATACTACAATGAGCACATTATTAATATACTTAAAGTGTGCTATATTTGAATGTACTATTAACTTACTCAGCATCCTAAATATATCTTAAAAGTGCTACTGACGACATGCTAAAATACAACTGAGTGTACTTGGCTGTACTATTTTGAGACAACATTAAGATGCACTTAAATATACGTAAGTATATCTTTTATAACCAATTCTGTACTTTCTGAAAATATACTTAATATATTTATACTTAATATACTAATCCACCATGTTTGCTGAAAGTATTTTTTTTATTACAGTTTAAGTACACTTGAAATGCGTAACAGATGCAAATAAATTGTACTCAAAAATTTACACAATTATTTAATTCTAAATACATTTATTGTATATCATAAGTGTATTAAGTTATCTAAAAACTTATTTTGATATCTTAAAAAAAAAGAAAAAAAAGAAGGCGATGAGCAGCCCACAAATGCAAGAAACTAGAAATGTTACAAGAAAATTACCTGTAAAAATGTTTCAGAAAAAAAGGTGGAGATTTGGGAGGTTATTATAAGATTATCCCAAAAACGGAAAATATCCACAAAACAATGTCTATAAAAATAATGATTTTATATTCAAATTTATGTCAAAGAAAAAAAAAATAAAATTTGTTAAAATAAATCTTTGACCCAAAATATTTTTGTAATTTATTTTTGTTAATTTTTAGGTAGTTTTCTTTTTCTTTCTCTTTATCTTTCTCTCTTTCTTTTTTTTTAAACTTATTTAATGCGTATTTTTCGGCCATGTCTTTTGTTCAGGTTTCAAAGGGTTAATTTTATTTCAATATGACTTTAGTAGCAATAATGAATCAACAACATTGTTAGTATATTGCAAATAGCACACTTTTTAAAAATATTTTTTCAGTAAGTATATTAGGTATTCTTACATCAAACCCAGTTCAGTGTACTTTTTTGTACCTGGGTGGTAAAGTGGAATATTTTGATTGGAAGCTGCGGGAGCGTAACAGTGTCCTTTTTTTCTTTATTTGAAGAAAATGCTTGGTGTTATTTCACAGTGAAGGGCACCTATTTTCCTCACATGGGTAGTTTGACATGGACAAATAGGAAGAGATACAGGGAAAGAGAGGTGACTTAAAAGCGGGAGTGAAAAGGCACTGCGAAGGGATTATGGTGATTTAAAACCTCTTCTACCTCCACGTCTCCTCCCAGTGGTTTCTAGAGGCGGACTGGAACATAATGAAGACAGTCCATCAGTCTATCCATCTCTTCTTTTTTTTTTTTTTTACACTGCGATTAGGCTGAATGCATTTGAGAGATTGAAGGGAATCGATTTGACTGTGTGGGTGTTTTTGTCTGTCTGCAACCTATTGTATGTTCTTTGTATGTATGTCTACATAAATCTTCATCCCTCTGTTCCTAGGCTTTTTTTCTCTCCCTCTGCTCTTGCTTCTTGTCTTAACGACCGTAGGCAATCGACTGAAACGGCAGGCTTCAGCAGTAGCAGGGAAAAGAAGAAGCAGGCAAATTAATGATCCCACATCAGCGCTCAGATAAGAGGCGAGACATATTTCCACCTCAAAAACAGCAGCAGAAAAAAAACAGCCACCTGTGTTAGATTATCTCCTCTCCCTCCTCCCTGTGTTCTTAATGCATTGCTGCCCTCACCCTGAAAGTGGGCATTTATTTTGCTGCTAGAAAAAAAAATCAAAGCGAGGGGAAAAGAAATTCTCTGTCCACTCCACTGGTGCCGTAAAAACCAGAATAACCGGCGTGCTGCAGGGCGACACAGTGTTTACGGAGGGGGGGGTACAAACATTACGCTGGACTGATCACCGCTGCAATTTCCACGAAACATTTTTACTTTGGGAACAAAACACTTAAAGAAGACGTCAGAAGCTATTCAAATGGACCTTTTTTATTATTTTAATTTATTCCTCCATGCCACATTCTCACACCTGATTCTTTACTTTTACTCACCGGCTCTGCACCAGCAATTTCCACAGTCGTAAACGGAAGGCAGCACATCAAACACAAGTGTCTGCCTCGGCAACTCTGCTCAAATAATAAAGCTGGCTGCTTATTGTCATTTGTCAATAAATAAAGCGCAAAGTCACACAATGCAAAGCAAATTCTGCACGTTTTTAAAAATTTTTTTTTTTTAGATGAATTCTGCCTGTAAACACGACGAGGACAGAGCCGAGGAGGCCTGCATGCAGCCCTCTGTGGTGTATTAGGGAGAGGGAGCCAAGAGAGATAGCCCTGTGGCATAAATTGATTGCTAGAGACATATGTTGGCAACGCTGTATTTCACTCTGTGTGAAATCTCCCCTATGGGGCAGACAGGGTGAAGCAGGGAGGGTGGGAGACGAGGGGAGAGTGCACCGGTTGTTGAGGAAGCTAGAAATAAGATGAGGAATGAGCGTCGGTGCAAGCGTGTGTGAGTGCACGCACGTTATCTGTATGCAAAAAAAAAAAAAAAGTGTATGCAAATGCACAGCCTCGCACAACTCCTCAGCCGCGTGCTGGTGTTTTAGTACGAGAGAGCAGACCTTGATGATAAGCGAGTTATCTTACCATGCTGAGTGGGCCATTTAAAAGACAGCCATTTTTTTTGGCAGTTCCGCTGAGAGAAGTATGATGGAGAGGTGAGGATGGACAGGGAGGATGCTGAGGAGTGTGTGTGTGTGTGTGTGTGTGTGTGTGTGTGTGTGTGTGTGTGTGTGGTGCAGAAAGAGAGAACATAAACAGCCAGTGGGGACAGAGCAACAACGAGGAATAGAATCCTTCATGGTTTTTATGTGCCTCACACATGAACGTACAAACATATTCATAAATGCAGACCTCCGCACACATGCAAATCACAACAGCGAGTCCCACCCACACACATGAAGACAAGCATGGAGGTAAATTATATCACTTTTACCCACCCACCCACCCACTGTACAGTACACACACTCAAACCAAACGCTATGTTTGCATTAGCTGCACTTTCATGTAATCAGCCCTTCATCATCCACTTCAAGAAGATGAAGAATCCCGAGACACTTAAAAAAAAATCACCGAGCTGATGTCTGCTAATATATTGACATAATAAGATCTACAGATGTATTAATATGTGCTGTATGATACCTGGGTATGTAACAGCTGCACTGACTTGTTTATGTATTTACACACTATGAACTCACATCCCTGAGCAGGTAAACAATGTCAGATCTACATAAATAGCGTCTCTGCAGACTGTCACAGTGCTACAGTGACTTGTAAGCACACCACAGAGGTCATTACACGGGCTAATCACCTGTGTTCATCACGTGTGCCACTTAGGAAGCAAGAGGCTGTGTGGAGTGATTTAAGAGGAGGGTGGAGAGATGTGGAAAGAGATGAATGCTGCATTCAGGGCACATGGATTTCATGTAAATATGAGCTGTCACCTGGGGAAGAGATGTTAGTGTCAGCATTTAAGTGGCAATTACAATTAGGTATGTAAAGATATTTTGGGTATAGAAAGAGCCCCCCCCCATCACCTTTATATTACATATAAAGGTACATATTATATTATACCTTTATGTTTTTATTAATAAAAACCACAACAGAAGTTAATGAGAAATCAACAGAAATGAACAACTTAGCTACAAACAATAAGAGAATACAATATGTGCAAATTTGCAATTTGTAATTTCTTTGGGGTTTTTTTGTCACTTTTTATTCAATTCTCCAAATGCACTAGGCAGCTGCCTTTGTCGCCTATAGCACGATCCATCACTAATAATAAGACCATGCATGTGATCTTTAGTTTAACATGTCTTCTACAAAATAACATGAATGTACATCAAAAGGCCATGCTTGGTGGCGTCAGCTGAGAATGTAGCCAGACAGAAGCTTTGAAGTGCTATTATAGACTACAGGACAATGGGATGGTCAGATAATACTGCCACTGCAAGTATGACACACCACTGGACGGTATCAGGTTGAAACGCTACCAGGGGTAGTGGATGGATCCAACAAATCCTGGACTATCATTTGGTAGTTTGGTGTTCACTTCCTGTCTGAATGTGATGTTTTTTTTCTACACCCTACCATATGCCCCCCTCTGCTATTCCTAACCATTTGTGCCAGCATGTGCTTATGTTAACATCCAGGAGACGGTTGTCACGTACTTGTTGTCTAAACATAACCGCGTGCAGCGCAATCCCACCATGTGTTTGTGTTGACATCATGGTAGCGCGACTTGTAACATGGAGAGCAGACACCTGAGGATACCATTAATTAATTAGTAATTGGAGATGGCAAAGTCCATTGCAAAGTGGCTATACTTGACAACATGGGATGAGAACATTTTGGCAAAGGTCTAAAGTCAAATCCACTTTCTGTTTCACTCAGGAGTGAGTGTGTTTCTTATCAACATATTCTCATAAAACTGTTTGTATGATACTGATATATGAAATCTTATGTCTTAAGGTTTACACATGTTACGCATTAATGCCTCTACCAGTTTCAAGAAAAGAATCATGGCTGGTGGTCAACGTAAAATATTAACGTGATGTGACATGACCTCATATTAGTACATTACTTGAAATAACTCAATGCTGACTTTGCGTTTCACATGGGACACAGACAGCGTTCTCCTAGGTCAAAGTCCTGTCTTTGTTCGAACCACCCATCCACCCCAAACACCCAACTACCTCACCTGACCTTTTCCTTTGCTCCTGACAGCCTGCAGAATTAGCATATCAGTTTTCAGAGGTATAAGTATTAACAGTGAAAGAAAACAGCCTTGTATATTCTTAAGAAGAGTCAAAGTATTGACAAAGGAATGTTGGTAACTTTGGAGTGCAGGACTGGAGGGCCGAGACTGCATAGAGCACATTCTACCCACACTTCCTCTGGCTTTGAGTTGCCGAATGGCTCCATACAGAACACAAAAGTTTTTGCTGTCTGAAGTCTCAGAATCCTCAGCATTGGCTTTCAACATTTCTTGGCAGGCTTTCTCTCCTTTTTCTTCTCCTTGCCTTTATTCTTGTCTAAGATACTCTTTCTTACATCTTTTGCTTCATCTGCTGTGTTCGTCTTCCATCAATGCTGGCTTCAGTGGTGTATCGGTGAGTATTTCAGACAGTCTCTTCTTCCTGAACCTGCCAGTTGTTTTTTCTTGGCCCTGCTTTTTGAAACGGCCGTATAACGGAAGAAATGAATGTCTGACCTGGAGACAACCCTGAGGCGCCTGGCTCATCTTGGGAGGTGAGTAGCACAATCTGCTTTTCTTTGCAGAAGTCGATAGTTTTCATAGATATAGCATGTGAACAATGGTTATCTAGCAAAAGAAAAACCTTTACTGGCCTGACCTTTGTGTGTTTTGTAAAGTAACCAAGGAATAAGCAACACTTCTGTTGGAGGAAGTCTTCCACTTGCATCAATCCTGAGGTGTATCTTCCAGCACTCTGGGCAAATGTTGGCCTACTCTAAAAAAAATAATTCCTTGTTTACATGCACAAAGATTGCATTTCCCCGTGTCTGCACAGTGCAAGTCAAGGACACAAGCACACCTCTCTCACCAGCCTGATCTCATTCTGAAGCTGTCAAATACTGCCACTTTGCTGTCAGTGTTAGATGCCAAAAGCCACCTTTTGCGTCTACATGATTCGCTGCTGGACGGCGTAAACTGAGTGCTATTAGAAAGTGCTATTATAGTGTTATTATAAGCCAAGTGACGGCATCTGCCGCAGCTGCATTATACGTGGATGGGCGGCATCACTTAAGAGCGCTGCCAGACAGAACCTGTCATGTGCGCATGATACGCGGCAGGACAGACTTAGGTTGAAACCCTGCAGATTGCAACAAAAATTCAGGAGCACGAAGGTGTCTATAGGGTGGGCAAGAGGGGCGATACATGGATCCAACAAACCCCAGACTTAGATAAGGGAATCAGGTGTTTGCTTCTCTAGCAAATGTGATGTTTTTTTTCTTCACCTTACTATGTGCCTCCTTTTCCTAAACCTAACCATCTGTGCCCTTGTTGCCCAATGATCTCGCCCGATGAAATCACACACTTCTTTGACTTTGAGATTTGAAACAACATGTTCTCAGACCGAACGGTTACACCAGTTTCATCTACATTCCATATGTCGCTCCTGTCAAAGGTGTATCTCTCAATGACCTGTTGAAGGCTGTTGAAGAAATGTTCCACGTGTGTGTGGTTAAAACTTGTGGCCCGTGTAAGACTGCTTGCTTCAAGACTCTTTAATGACAGTCTGGGGTTCTGCTTCATAAAGAATGTGGACTAGTCAGGCCCTGCCATCTGCTTCTCATCCGATTTTTGTGGGTGTTTGAAGTTATATATTATGCAAACTTTTTGACCTAAAAGAAAGTCCACAGTAACAAAGGGTTTTCTAAATTTGTTTGGCACCTACGCTAGTATTTAACTCTATTGTAGACTCCAGTAGCTATACATGTGACCTCATCAGATACTGTCTTTTGAAACTTGGCAGAGAAAACTCAGTCAGTCTTACTTTTCCACTGCCTAGGCATTCTGTAAAATTCTTAAAATCAAGAAAGTGTCCTTATTGTATATAAGGGATGGCTGTAACACTTTACATATGTGTTACAATCCACCCACCGCTGTCAATCACTGTTTAGCTAGCCATATTAGCATGTTGGTTTGAATTTGAAAAATGCACCACATTTTCCCTGAGAAACTACACTTTTGTCTAAGTCATTCATTCATTCATTCATTTTCCGTAACTGCTTGTCCTTGCAAGAGTTGCCTGGGGGCCAGAGCCAATCACAGCTGTCATTGGGCGGAAGGCGGGGTACACGCCGGACAGGTCACCAGACTATCGCAGGGCCGACACATATACACAGACAACCTTTCACGCAGCACTGTGGCTTTGTGGTTAGCACTGTTGCCTCACAGCAAGAGGGTCCCTGGTTCGAACCCTGGTTGGAACGGGATTCGGTCTAGGCCCTTCTGTGTGGAGTTTGCATATTCTCCCTGTGTCTGCGTGGGTTCTCTCCGGGGTCTCCGGCTTCCTCCCACAGTCCGAAGACATGCAGCTCAGGTTAACTGGTGACTCTAGAATTGCCCTTAGGTGTGTATGGTTGTTCGTCTATATGTGTCGGCCCTGCGATAGTCTGGCGAACTGTCCAGGGTGACCCCGCCTTCCGCCCGATGACAGCTGGGATTGGCTCCAGCCCCTGCAACCCTTACGAGGACAAGCGGTTACAGAAAATGACTGACTGACCTTTCACGCACACACACACACATTCCCACCTAGGGGGAATTTAGAGTCACCAACCCACGCAGACAAGGGGAGAACATGCAAACTCTGCACAGAAGGGCCCCCGCCCACGGACCGAACCCCGTTCCACCCCGGGATCGAACCAGGGACCCTCTTGCTGTGAGGCAACAGTGCTAACCTGTCTAATTCACACTATTTCAACTGCAATAGTATAAGTACAGTATAGTCTTGAACAAAAAAATATTATCTAAAAATATTATCTATAGAATCTTACTGTACCTGTTTCCAGCCTCCACAACCACCATGATTGGTGAGAAAGTGGGTAAACACTGAAATAGTCATATGATTCCTATCTTATCTCTGACTAGTGGAATTGGTGGTGTTACAACTCTCTCCATGCTACAACCATACCTAGTCTCCCCTACTTAAGTATAACTTGTAAGTACTTACACCAAATGACTTTTCAAGTAATTTCACGGTCACATGCATATTCCTGATTTTTTGTTGTAATGTGGACTAAAACCCATTGTGAGCTGTTCAATGTTGTCTCAAGTTTTTTTTAAATCTTGGCTCATGCAAATAGTGAAGTTCAATGACATGAACACTGTCAACAACCAAAAATAACTCCAGGAAGGCACAACAATGTGAACAAATCTCAGTTCTCTGTGGAGAATAAGTAGAAACTTCTGGAGTTGTAGAGTGAACAAGAGTTTGTGTCTAATTTGGTGTGCATCTGATCCACCAACCACCACTTATTTTAGTGAGAAACTTACTGTTTGAAATGGTTCAACTCTCATTCCCACGGCCTCCTCCCACTAAAATAACACAGCTAACCAACAGAGGCTGGCAGCAAGTTGAGGCTACAAAATCCAAAGTGTAAAGCTGTACACAAATACAGTTTATCTTCATGGATTATACTGATGCCAAATTGACAAGAATGCTGTCAACATATTCTAATGGCATATAATGCTTTTTTTACCTTGTGTTTCTAGAAGTTTGTGTTTTGGGGGAATTGTTAAAATATCATATTTTTGAAATGTTTTCCATCAGGAGCAGGATGAGAAAAATCTTAAAAAGAACATATTTGTAGTCTTGCAATTAGTGACCCAGATCCCCAGTCTTTGTATCTTATGACTAGCCATTTTTTTCCAAAGTCTTTTTGTGTATGGTGACATTACTTGAGTATTGTATGCTACTTTAAAGTGCAACTATAAAAATACAATGGCTCTGTTCTATTTAAGTGTCCAAGAAAGCTATGAAAGTGACAGCTGAATAACACCAGGACCATGAAAGCGAAACAGCTGTTGTGACATGGCAAAATGTCCTTTATATAAACATTTCTATTACTTTGGTTTACCAAAAAGATGTCCAAAAGGGCATAAGCAAGACATGTTATGATGTTTGGAGCATGTGGATACAAATGCAGGAAACTGCATGTAAAAAATAGCTCACAGGACTTAAATATAAACTCGAATGATGAGGAAATGAAGTGCAGCTGGAGAGGTGAGGGGAATAAGGTGATGAGGCAGAAAAACAGGCAGCAAGCTGATTGGCTGAGGGAAAATGAGGAGCAGGAAGGACTAACAAGGCTGATGCAGGACAGGTGTGTATATGGTCAAATGAGAGGTTGGCAGCACAGGAACACAGGAGGGGGAGAAACAATAAAAAAAAAGACCCCAAAGAAACCAAGAAAAAACATCAATCTTAATAATAAACCCACCAAGTGAAAAAAAAGAAAGACTTACTAATGAAGGCAACTTAAATGAGTCTTCTACAGATACTCAGGGTGCCTTTTGAATTGCATAATTTTTCCTTTTCCTGTTAGTTCAAACTTCAGCTGCCCTTACAAAGTATGTACTGGTGCATGCCGTACGCACACAATTGGACATACTACTTCTTTTAACACTGCGCTCTGCACTTTGACCCTCTTTCTCATATAGCTGTTACCGTGGAGATAAAACAAATCGCCGTTTAGCAAGCTCGACCGAAATGGAGGTCAACCCAGAGAGCTCTGCAGATGTTGCTTACAATGTTTAACTTTGAAGTTACTGCACTTTTGTCCTCTGTATGAATTGTTTCATTAATATATTTTATTATTGTTATTTTATTAATATATATAATATCATTATTATTAACTTTTTCTTTCTGTCTTGATATTTATATTGTCTGTTACCTGCCAAGGGACTATGGATGTAAATAAGCAGCCCTGTTAGCTCTGGCATATTCACCTTTGTATTTTATACTGATGTTCATTAAAACGTTGTGTCTCTTCAAACAGAAATACATAAAAACCTGCATGTCTTGTGGAATCTAACATCTTATATCCATTAAATTTGCCTACATACGCATTTCCCCTATCATTCTTTTCACTTGTTTGTCACTTAAACGATTCATATTTCTATTATTTTAGCTGTCAATCAGCTGTCAAGATGTGACGTATCTGTCGCTGTGCAGAGGATAGTGGGTAAGAAAAGCCAGAAAAGCATGCGGGCTTGCATACACAGAACATCCTAGTACTTTTGGCATACTGCATTTGAAATACTATGCACTGGTGCATACTATTTTTTTTTTTTGCCACACTATATAAAATGTTACTGTGGGTATTGGAACATGCAGTCAATCCAGTCTTCCCAGAAAGCATCAGGACACACACTTTGACAAGACCTGGACGGGAACTAGAACTCCGATTCTCTACCCAGTTTGGCCCAACCCCACCCACTGAAATAGAGGGCAGGCCGGGCCGTAATTTCTCATTATTAGTCCACAGGTTTGAATTGGGTCAGGTTCTCACAAATTTTGTGTTTTGTTTTTGTTAATGTTGTTTTTTTTTTTAAAAAAATAAAACTGTCAACTCTCCTGCATAAATGACAGGGGTTTTAACTGAGGGATAGAGTGGGAAAGGGGTGGGGGAGTAAATGAATAATACAGCGATATAGTGGTAGAGAGAGAGAGAGAGAGCATGCTAGAGAGGGATGGAAAACAAAAGAAAGTGAGAAAGACTGCAAGGCGACATGGTGGGCAGTGTTCCCTTCTGCCTCCCAGGGGTTGGGAGAGATGTGCGTAACCTGCAGCGATGATCATCAGCTGCGTGCCACATCGCCTTGGATCACTGTGCGCTGTAGACACAACGCAGGGAACAGACTGTTCTGCCGGACCTGTCGTGCACCAGGTGAAAGACTACTGAAATAAGGAAAAGTGGTTCAAGGAAACACATTGCTTGTTCTAAATGTTTTAATATTGACAAAAAATATAACATATAGACCTGCGCTTGTATATTATATATGCTTTTTTTAGTCAGCTTTAGCTTTAGCTTTTTTCCTGCTCAGTTTTTAACCATTCACACGCACTCACACAATGAGGGAACAGCCTTGACGAGCAATTTGGGGTTCAGTATCTTGCCCAAGGATATTGACCAGAGGAGCCAGGGATCGAAACGCCAATCTTACAAGTAGAGGAAAACACACTTCACCTCTAAGCCACAGCTACTCTGCATAACATATTACAGTAGTTTTTAATCAGGCTCAGACCTAAAACTGCTGCTGTGGGTCAAGCAAGGTTCAGGCTTGGACAGAAAGTGTGCATTTTCACGTAGGGTCGGAGATTATCTTTTGAGTCCAATCTGAGCTCTCTTGGAACACACCAGGGGTAATTGATCCTCCTTGCTGTGAGCTCTGTCCAGGGGGCCCAGAGTTTCTAACAGTTCCCCTAAAAATAGCTCAAGAACAAAAAGACTAATTCTGTAGACCAGTGGCTCCCAACTGGTTCAGCCAGGTTCTAGATTTCTCGTCATTAAGTCAAGCTCCACACATTAGATAAACTACCACATATTCAATTTTATATCACAAATGCAGACAACACATTGGCTTAGAACACAAAGAAATACAAATATATTGCAAGGATAAACAGAAATAGCACTTCAAAATAAAAGCTCTGTGCCGGAAAATCACTGCATCCGAAAATCAATTTGTTTTTACAAATATGACCATTCACAAGTCACTCAGAATGGACCTGCGACCCACATTTGGACCATGACCCACTAGTTGGGAGCTACTGCTGTAGACAGCAACACACAATAGATTCAAACAGATGTTAACTAAAAGTGGTGAAATCCCCCCAAAACAGACGTTGGTTTTGCTGCAAGAGAGATGATCCAATTACCAAAGAAATAAAGTTGGGGCACAGTGAAGCACAAAGACGACATATGGAACGGTGAGGCGTCTTCTTTGTTGGACGAGATCCTTTTCTCTGGAGTACGAATCGGCGGATGGTGCGCGTGTGAAGGCAGAGATGAAAAAAATTGCATAAAGATGTGGAAGAGACACACAAGGCAGCGTTAGGACATGGGTGGGTGGGATGAGGGAGGAGGGAGGCTTCGTTTGAGATTTGTTGCTGAAAGAGAGGGAGCGCAGGTAAAGAGAACGACAGGTGGACGTGAAGAGATGTTCGCAGAAGGCACTCAGAGAAGATTTTTCACACCTTTTCTCTTTTTCATTTTTTAAAACGCCCCCTCCATCGGCCCCTGCTATCATAAATCCACACGCAGAGGAGCCATTTAAAAGGTGAGCAGGTGTGAGCTGTGATGTCGGACCGCATAGACAACATTTTGATTACTTCTTTCAGTAACTAATCAGTCTTTAGGACAGCAGCCAAGCACTCCAGATACTGTGTGGAAACAGTTTACAGATGAATACGCTCAGATCAGTTGCTGACCATGAATGTCTCCTCCGGTCTGCGGTCGGTGAATGCGTCCTGGCAGACCCAGCTGGACGAGCTCTGACAACGACGGCTGGAAGGTTTTTCTCCCACGGTTATAATTTCCATTTCATAAAAGAAGGCAGGTGATAAAGAGCGCTTTGTGAAATACCCCCCTATGCTCGTCGCGGCATAATGAAAAGCAGAAATCAATGGGAGAGGACTGCTCGTTGCTCATTGGCCGTGCGTGTGTGTGTGTGTGTGTGTGTGTGTGTGCAAAGCCTTTGCCGAAAAATTCCAATTAAAAGCAGAATCAGAAGGGAATCCATAAATAAATGCTGTTTCAGTAATGCTGCCTTTGTGCTGCATCTGTAACTGATCGTAATCAATCTGTGCACTCAGAGATGCAAGACACACAGGTTAATTTTGATCCCTCTTCGCCACATTCTTCTTGCTGGAGGGAAAAGAAAAGCAGTGATAACGTTTCTTAAAATGAAGAGAACATGAAAACGTTGTTTCTGTAGCGCCGTGACAAGAAAATGTTACCATTGTTTCCCATAATGCTGATCGCTTGTAATTGCTACTTGTCGTTTTCTCCATGATAGAGCTGCTTATTCTTCCCATCGCTCAGAGGATGTGATTCTCACTTTGATCTTTGTGAAGTATTTTTGCTGTATGCTACGGTAGAATGCTAAGCAGATGGCTGAATGTTGACTTGTCTGTTATGGAAGCTGCAATTAAGGCAAGAGAGACATATGGAAATTTGCGTTAAAGTAATTGAGGAGAATGTGGTTTAGATTTGAAGCTGAACTGGAAAATTGTTTTCTGAATTGCATTCTTCACATGAGGCGCTTTATCAACTGTTCCAAGTCATATACACATATTTAATTGTTGGCGTGTTAGTCTGAGCACCACTTTGGTCTAAGTTAGGGTCAAATCCCCAAATTTTTACCTGCAAAACTAAAGACTTTCCCCTTGACCTCAGATGTACTGCAGGGTCCACACAAATAGTTATGTAGAAAAAGTCAAAACTTTTGTACAGTAAAACAGATTTTCTCCATTAAAAATGTTTTCTTGCCCCACTTACAGTTTGTTTTTCAAACAAATCAGATGTAAAACTCTATTCAAACATAATTTCAAGCTAATTGCAGCTTACATAATTTCGGCATACATGAAGGGGGACCCAAAACGTGTGGAGAAAATGAAGAAACGTACGTGATAGTCAGGGAAACATAACACGTTGACGCATATTGGAGTTACGCCAGTCCACAACAATTCGCTGTGATTTTACATTATGTGTAAGGTTTTCCACAGATTCATTTTACACACACACACACACACACACACACACACACACACACACACACACACACACACACACACACATACAAATCCACTTTTCCAAAACCTTTAATGAGTTTTACAAATTCCGTGATTTTTCCAGGTTTCTCACCATGGGGACACTGGTACTGTGTGTTTAGTGGTAATTAGCAAATGTTAACATGAAACCATGCCAAATTAACGATGAAGACCATGGTTAACATCATACATGCTTAACATCAGCATATTACATGCTGCCTTAAATATTGTGGTCAAAGTGCTGCTGTTCCTAAGAACCACCTCGCAGAGGTACAGTACATGCAAAAATAAAGAGAAAGGTTTTCTCATACATTCGCCATAATAAAGGGTGAATAGTTCATAAATGGTCATTCGGGGGATGAAGTGTGCCTTTAAACAAACTGTATTACAGTATGAAAAGGTATTATCTTGCTTGTGTAGATGTGAATGTGCAAATATATTAAAGCTATTAGTCTTCATGAAGTAAAGGTAAAAACCCAGTTGTATCCCTTGGCAAATTCTCATTAATAAAAGACAGACAGGAGCCAATGAGTGACAGATGGATACTGCATACATATATATGTCTGCAGGTGTGTGTTACAAAATGTGCTTGCATTCGGTGCACCGAAGGAACAAATGCACTCCCTGCTCCCGTAAACACGTCAGTGTTTGACAGGAGGGCAGTTAAAATACAATCTAATATTTTGCACATGCATGCACAAACAGACACACACAGTAAATGTCCCAATAGCCTGTTTCCCATAACACCAAACCTATGCTCAACACTATACATGAGTGACTTTAATATAACTTCATGTTTGAGTGGCCACCTGCCACCAAAGCAGAGTCGGCAATCAGCCACGTGACAACTAAGTCTCTTTAAATCTGTCTCTCTCGCAACACATACACACACACGCACACACACACACACACACACACACACACACACACACACACACACACACACACACACACACACACACACACAAGACCACCATTTGAGGAGCCATCAGAGTGCTGAGTGCAGATATTCCCTCACCTGAGTTGGTTGGAGGCCATTTGTCACTGATGAACCCCTCAGGCTCAGCACACACCAAGGAGAGATTCATTTGATGTACGTCTAAAGTGGTTTCTCCATTGGATGAAGGCTGTGAATGTTTGACACCCTGACTGAAGCAGAGGTAGAAAAAGACGGCCCTGTCTGTTTCATTTTCGCTCAACTCATTCACCTCAACTTCATATATTATACATATTACTATATTACAACTTCATATTATATTATCAGATCCAGGGGCTATGGGTTTAACATCCTCAGTGGAATCCAACCTCTCTTCTGATATACAGAAGACATAATATCGAAATCAGCTCTTTTATTTATCTTTCATTTTTTAACTAAAATTAATTGCTGCAATTGCGTTTATATCAGTGCATCTTCAATTTTTTAAAAAATATTTCATTTTACAATGATCTCAGTCGTGCTTCTGTACACTGCCATGTCTGTGCACTGAATTGTTGACTTCTAATGTTCTGCTGTTTTACAACTACAGCATACTCACACTTTGTTATGCTCTACTCAACATGGAGAAAAAAAAGAGACCCTGCACAGTGCAGCCTCAGTCTGCTGCTTTAAAACAGAGAGCAGGCTCATTTGAGCAGCTGGTGCTGAAATGCTTTGCTCAGTGAAGCAGCGACTTCTTCAGATATGGATGAATCAGGAATAACTTCAGCTCACATACTGGGTAAGTTAAACAGGCAACTTTTAAGTCTCGGAGCCTGTCTCTTCACACTACGAAAAGTTCTGACACGAATAATTCAACATCACTTTGATATAAAAATAAGCAAAAAACATCCTGTTTTGCCAGCAGAAAAATAACAAGTGACACATGATAAATGATAAATAATATTTGGAGAGGGGTAATAAAAAAACAATAATGATAAAATTTACTGAAATAGGACAAGGTTAATAGGTTGCCATGCCATTGTTCCAATGGCTCAGAATTTCAAAGCAGTGCAATGATTGCAGAATGCAATGATTTGCAAATCCTTTCTCCCCTATATTCAATTGCATACAGTACAGTGCACCTTACGCTTCATAGCAGGGCACATATTTTCAATAGGAGACAAGTCTGGACTGCAGGCAGGTCAGCCTAGTATCTGCACTCTTTTACTACAAAGCAACGCAGTTGCACCACGTGATGAATGTGTCCAATTGTCTTGCTGGAGTAAGCAGGGACGTCCCTGAACAAGGCATCATCTGGATGGCAGCATATGTTGCTTCATAACCTGTGTGTACCTTTCAGCATTCATGGTGCCTTTACAGATGTGCACTTACCAGCCATATAGGCTCAGAGGCTCTTTAGACAATCATATTACATGTGGACCATTAAAGACAATCCAATTTTCAAATGATTTTTAGCATTTTAAACATAGATACATATCATTCGTGGAGTACCTTTCAGTACCATATGACATGCTGTTGGCTGGTATAACTGCAAAACTAATCTAATAAAGGTGTCTCATAGGATCTAAGCAGTGCGGGCTACTCTTTGAGGCAGTCACTCCTTCAAGTGCTGTTGTGTTACACTGTATTCCAGCCTGTAACAAATGGAGCTGTTTGAGAGTGCCTGACAGTATATACCGTGCACGATGAAAGCATAATTGCCAAAGCCCCCATGATGCTATGTTGTGACAACATCAGCACTGATAGCGGATGAGAGGAATCACTTGTGTGTTAAAATTGCCATTCAAACTTGGTCAATCAATCGTAGCAGGCATTTAAATGTTAATGGTTAAAAATGAACTGCTGCATTGTTGGTGGACAAGTGGCGCTCCATAGCCAACGTCGTGTTTATTCTCGAGCTGTTTAATTACTGACAAGGGCATGTACCTTCCAGCAAAGCGACTGCAGAACAAGAGACATTGACAGCTATTTTTTCAGCTGAGAAATCACTGAATAAAAAAATCAATCTGGCTACAAGAGCTCCTGCATTTATCATTATGTGACAGAGATATATGTCACGCATGGGAATGGTGCACATAAAGCTCATTATCATATGTCACGTCAGGCATGGTAAGAGTGCGGTTTCGATCTGGTGAAAAATATCACAGCATGATCTGTAATGTGCTGTTCAAAATGCCAAAGAAAGCCTGGTGCTCCTTGTGAATCACACACCCGTATGGTATGTCAGAGCCAATTGAAATCATACAGAAATGGGAAGTCCCAACAACAAAAGCATTTCATATTAACGGTCATTTCATATTGGAAGCGAACCACCATTACTTTCAGGCAGTGAGTCGTGACAAGTGTCCAGAGCTTTCAATATAATCTGCGGGTGGACGGGGGATGTGTTTCAGAAAGGATGGGGGCTGAACAAGAGAAATCCATTAGCCTCACCCTCCAAGAAGATTGTCATATTTATCTTTTGTACCATAAACTACCTCTATATATCCTCACTCTCCCTTCACTCAGCATCTTATTCCCTCTAACTCACTTCTTTTTACTTTTACACCACCTCTTTCAACTAAATGCTTTTCAGCCCCCCACCTTTTCGCACTTTTCGCCCTAATCTCACACCCCTCTTTCCCCCACTCCCTCCTACTGCTTAAGGTGGAATTCAACTCGCACCTTCACCTCCTGTGTCCTACTTTTATTTTCTTTGCTTATCTACAAAATAACAGCAACTTCTTTGCAATTAACTGGCATCCCATTGCATAATTTCTGGCTCAAAATTCTGCCTTCCGCTAACCAGCTTGTGGTATTAAGTGATCACCGTCTGATCGGAGTTGTTAAACATGATGATGCTGTGCAGCTTACCGAAATCACATCATGACTTAGTGAATGTAGCTTGCCTTTTGCAGCTTATAGTGAAATTAAACTGAAATAGCACCACTTTACCAGAGAGTGGCGAGTTAGTCCTCCACAGCTGTTAAAGAAATATTTTACCACTACAAACATGGTATTTTTATTATACTAGGGTGTCTTTGCAGTTAAAAGACACAAATGCCTTAGACCTAGGTGCAATGTGAGTGGGGAGTGTGGGTGTGGGGGGGGGCACCAGGTTTTGCTTAATACTTTAACACCTAGATCATCAGTTTTCTTGTCATTCAGTCTTTTACTAGTATTCAAACCTCTGAAACTTGAGGAAAATTGGTTTGATTTTTATCCAAAAAAAAAAAAAAAAAGTTAAAAGATGACCAGGAAATGATCTGAATATTAGCTGGGAGGGATTATTAGATACTATCAAAAATTTTTTGATAGTATCTAATCTAATTTTTTGTTGTTTTTATTTTTGTTTCTTTCAATTTGTTTGTGATTTTTCTTTTCTCATTGTTTTTGAGTATTTTTCTTTTAACTTTTTACTTATTTGTTTTACTAATTTCTGGGGCATTTATTTATAAGTTGCTGTCCAGGTTTTTGAAAGAAATTAAGCCAATTTGCTCTGGTTTGAAAGGGATAAATGTAAAAGAACCTACAACTAAAAGAATGCACTTCTCCGAAAGGGACCAATAAACGCGCCCCCTGTTATATGACTTCATGCAAGTTACAGTTAAACTCTAGGCTAAAACATCTTTCTAAAGTGAAAAACAGACAATGCAGTTTTAACCACTCAGGAAGCAGTATGGCACCCACTTCTTGTTTAAACACTCACTATATTATAGCTAAACAGAGCTAAGCTAAAATATGTTTCTGAAAACATTTTCCAGAGACATTGGCACCACAATAACAGAATCTTGGTTTATATTCTATCAGCTCGGCCTAGTTTTGGCGTTTGATCAGCGTTTGGTCTGAGTTTGAGATGAAATACTTCTATGCTCTGTGCCCATGGTGGCGGCACAGGTTGTGGGCAACACAAAAATGCAGAAGTACAGCCTGTAATTCCAGAAAAGGTCTGTCTGGAGAGGGAAGGAGGAACACCTAGGTAGTGGTTAGGTGGATGGTGGAAAATGTCTTTGTAAAAATGGAGAAAAGTGGACATAGTTGTAGGCTTTCCAAGAAGAATGTTCCAGTTTTCTTCACAGAGGTATGTGGGAAGCCAGTGTACTTGGTGTGTTCACAGAAACTTTCAGTATTCAAACGAATATAATATTCAGCGCCACAATTAGACTCACCGTGGTGAGAAATGCAAGAACTTGCAAAGACAACTGAAAATGGAGAAAATAAGTTCCTTTTTGGCAGGTTTGAGGAAACAGCAGTCTGTTTTTAGTCAACAGATTGTCAATGCACCTGTAAAAGCTAACTACATCATTGCTGATGAGATAGCAATAGCATCAAAGCCATATACTCCCAGGGCTAATTTGTGAAGATATGCATGTTGAAAAACTGATACAGGAGTTAACATTGCACTTATTTGATAAGACATCTTATCTTACCTTTTTGTAAAAGGGATTGTTTATTAATTGTGAATGTTTTAAGAATGTACTCCTTTTTGCTAAAAGAAAGACAAAATTTTAAAGTTGTTGTTATTTATAGGTTATCAGGCAGTAGTTTGAACTGTCTGGCCCACCTGAGATCATATTAGCACAAATAAATAACATAGCTAACATTAATAATGAATAAACAAATATGGGGTGTGAAAATTTCCAAATTTTGTGTTCTTCCTGTTCTTTTTGGCTCGACTACAAAGAGACACAAAATTACTCCAAAAAGACACAAAAGCAGGAAAAAAAATTAAAACTAAAAAGTCTGTGCATCTTGCTCCTATATACAAGAGGTGGTGGGGCCCTTTGCCAATCTGTGCCCAGGTGCCAATTGTCTCATATTCCACCCATGGCCGCTACCGGGCTTTTGGTTTCTGCTGTGGCCACCCATGTACCGTACGTATATGGATTCATTCTCAACGCTGTATTCAGCTTCTATGCCATAAGCCCCTTTAGATTGAAGGAAGGATTGTTTGGAACATGATTACTTGTGTTTGTTTCCCTTGAACATGGCAAGGCAAACACAACAACTTGCCAAGTTTTTTTGTGTAGGATGGTAGAAAATAGATATTGCGATGCTTTCTCGAGGACAGGATTACAACAGTCAGGCTATGCAATAGGATGCAACATGCACACAAAGACAAAAAAAAAAAAAAGCCTGCGCTCACATCAGGAACAAAAAGGGTTAACCGCACAGTAAACAAGCTGTAATGAAAGAGGTGGATTGCCAAGACGGAGAGAAGAGATTGAGAGAAAGGGAAGAAGGGGCAGGAAGGATGTTCAAAGGGTTTGTTGTAGCATTTGAAAGGGGAATTTACAACAGACAGGCGAGCAACACACAACAGCAGGGCTTTGAAGTCTCTCGCTATGTGTGGAGATGCCGGTGCTTACACGCCTTGATTAGCTGGAGAGAGTTTCACACCCCCTGCTGCACATGTTGTTGCTGTGATACTCTTACCACGCAGGGGATGTGGTGATAGTCAGGGGCTCAGCTGGAGCCGTCTTCGTAGGTGTGCGTATGTGTGTGTGTAGGCCGGGAGTGTGTAGATGTGCCTATAAATGTCTGCTACGTTTGAGGGTGTATGAGTATATGTATGCATGAGCATGTGGGTGGAGTGTACCACTTCAGTGCAGTGGTTGAGAGTGTATGTACTATGCGTGCATGTGTGTGTGTGTGTGTGTGTGTGGGCCAGACTGTCGGCATAATTGGATTGACAGCTCCCTCTGTGAAGGGTGCAGCAGAGTCAACTGGTGTGTGTTCCTAGAGAGCTCCCCTGATGCCCTCTCCTCCTTCCCCCACCACATCCTCGTTCCTGTTCTCCTCTTCCCTCCCACCTCCTTCTGCTATGATCCTAATCAGGAGAGAAAGGCCGGCTAAGGAGCTTCAGCTTGTGGTCGTTGGGCAAACAAAAAATAAGAAGGCAGATGAGAGACTTCAAATATTCATACAAGTATCTTTAAAAAGGAATGTTTATTTGAGATCTGACCCAAATGGAAAATATAAAGTTATAAAGTTTAGTTATATTATGAGAAGACAGCCCTAGATTATAGGAATACTGAATTCATGAAATAGACCTTGCTTTTCTTGCATGCCTCCACTGTGAACAACGAAACTAAAAACGCAGAAAAATCTAACTGAATTTAATTAATAGGTTCCATGTTTAACCACAGCAAAAATTATATCAAAATCTACTGACAAACTCGCACACAACTCACGCATTATCCTTCAAATCTTGTTTATCCATTCGTATGCTATGTTTTTCCCAAACAGACGTTTTTTTTTTTCTTTCAGACAGAAAACTGAAAGTCTATCTATAGATTCTGCAAAGCCTGGTGAGTTTTATCTTTATGTAGAATGTTTTCAGTTTGATTTAAGTCCAAACTAAACAAGCACAACGAGCAGTTGAAAATCTGTTTCCCATCCTGGGTTAATTTATGACATGAGTGTGGATGAGTCACACAATACAGTGATATGCATATGCAATAAATACATGAATCCAGAAATGAAACTAAACAAATATACCCAATTTATCTGCTAATCATTCCAATGTTTCCACTTTCAAATGAGCATATAGAATAACAGGTGGCAAATAAAAAAGTCTAGTTGCAGTGTTGACTCATCATGCTCAAAACTTACTGTTATCTGTATGACCTCTCCATGATTACTGGAGAGAAGGATGGGTTTGCAGTGTGGGTTTGCGTGCAGGTATGTGAACATGCAATTCCATGTTTGTGTGGAAGAATAGAGCAGGTAAAAGGTTCTGCGATGATGGACTACACAGTATTTTTGGGCCATGTGGGGAAGTGTGTTTTGTGACAAGACTTGTGGTTGAAGGGCAAGAGACTGAAAGAGGTTAGCATGTGCATATTTGACAGTCTGAAACACATTCAGGACAAAGCAGTGACTAAAACCAGGACAGTGAGATAAATGTTGAAATTGCAGTAATGCAAATGAGGAATGCTGTTGCTGTGCAGATTGTAATTGCAAACTTTTTACATCTACAAAAAGTGATTCACCAGAATATCATGAGCTAGTATTTTTTGTATAATCTACATAATCCCATAGGCTGTGATCACATGACCAATGCATTAAGAGGTGTAATATAGGAAGTAGCATGAAGAGTTAAAGTCCATGTAAGGAGGCAGCTGTGAGTGGTGGATGGGTCAAACAAACACAGGACTTCCCCTCAGGAGACCTCTGTTCGGGACCATGTAAAAACCAAGTAAAGTTTTAGTTATCGAAAGGTGAGTCAGCACCATATTTTTTCTCAAAACCTAAGGAACTTAACTTGTTTAAATCTGACTTATGTAACTTTACGTAGAGTACGTAGCATGGCAATGCCCGACCTTGTTTCTTTTCCTAAACATACTTCTCAGGTGAAGGGGCACCAAACCCTGCACCTAACCTATGTGACTTTATTTGCCAAAATCTAAACTACTTACTTTACATTAAGTATGTAGCATGATTACACCAAATCATGTTTCTTTTCCTGACTCTAAATTACATAACTTTACTTGACTAAACCTAAGTTATGTAACTTTACATTAAGTATGTTATGTAATAACGCCCGACCATGTTTCTTTTCCTAGACCTATGGAACTTTGCTTGCCCAAACCTGTCCTATATAACTTTAAATTAAGTACATAATGCGATGGCGCCCAACTATTTGTCTTTTCCTAATCCTACATAACTTAACTTGCCATATATAACATTACATTGAGTATGTAATGTCACAAAACCCAACCATGTGTCTTTTACTAGACCTACATAACTGTACTTGCCCAAACCTATCCTATACAACTTAACATTTCGTACTTAATGCGATGATGCCCAACCATGTTTCTTCTCCTAGCCTACATAACTATACGTTCTGAATTCTAACCTGCATAAGTTTACATAAAGAGAGTGAATTTAATGTTAGGTAAAAATATGACACCACAATAGGTCACCAATTTGTGATACCATAGGAATTCTGTTTTGTTCATTTTAGTAAGATTATCAGTTCACTTGTATGTGCTGTGTGAGAACCAATCAGATTTCGGCCGGTTGGAAAGATCCTAAAGCCTGTAAGGTGAATTACAAGCCTATCAAATCACATCCAAACAGATTTTGCATTTTGATACCTTTGAGGAAACTGAAATGACTGAAATGTTGAAAAAAAGACATTGAGCTTGGTGGTCAAATTATGTCAATGCATGATTATGTTCCTATGTTTGTATGAAAATTAACCATGACTGTATTTTGATACTGGTGTGTATGCATGGACACAATACACATTTCCGCAACTGAAATGAGTCTTTTATTTTCATGAGACCCTTGTTACTCTCCGCCACGCCATGCTGATGCTGTTAAGGACACTGTCATACTGGAAGTGGATCTGTGGGATGCTAGTTAGCCACTCTGCGTGTGGCTGATGGTCGGGGCTTAACAAGAGCCATGGGTGACCGAGACTGATGGTGGGAAGATGGAGCTTCAAATCCCTTTACTGTCGCATTTCATTCCTACTTGTCAGGGCCTGCCAGTTCCTGCCAAATGAGCGTCAGATTTCTCTCTGCGCTTGTTTGCTTGTGAGGGTCTTTATCACTGTTCTCTTTCTCTTTTCTGGATCTCTTTCACTCTCTCGCTGCTTCTTTTACTTTTCCTCCTCCTGAGGAATGCTGTCAACCTTTCCCCATTTAGTCTTGCCCTGTCTCTGACTCGTTCAGAGAAAAGCTGTCTGCCCAGGCCCTCTGCTGCATGGCCACCAGCAGGGTTTGCATGACTCTTCTCACCATTGAAATGAAGCAGCTGAGCGAGGGGGGCAGGCCTGTTTTTACCAGCAAATAAAAAAGTCCAAGGATTGTACTTGACCTCCTGAATGCACATTACCATTTGTTGATGATAATGTTATAAACCCAGTGACAGCTGTTTGCCTCTGTGGCTTTGGCAGCGGTCCATTCCAAAGGATGCACACCTAGACCTTAACCTCTGCTCAGGCATCCGTGCAATTATCTTGCACCCTCACCGAAGGTCTTTTTCAGTAGGTGTTTATTTCCAAGCAACTTATCCTCATGGAGTTGGAAACCAGCAATAGCTATAATCTCTATAGGGGAAACAACAGTAACTAAAGCTTGTTTGTAACAGGCTAAAGTTGTATTATGTTAATTTGCGTTGTCCGCATCAAATAAACTGTATAAATAAAATAAAATACAATGGATTGTATTATATTGAATATACGTTGTTAAATTGTTCAATGGAAGATGATATGTACTCAATATAAAGTTGTCTATGTTTGCTTTAGGAAAAGAAACATGGTCGGGCATCTTGGGTTTGGTAAGTAAGTAAAGTTACATGTGTTAGGTTTAGGAAAATAAGCATGGTACAGTGTCTTTAGGTCTCAGCAAATAAAGTTACAAAGGTTAAGTTTATGAAAAGAAACATGATGGAGCATCTTTTGGTTCAGTGGGTTAAGTTATGGATTTGAAACATGGCTGGGTGTCTTTAGGTCTAAGCAAGTAAAGTTAGCTAGGTTAGATTCGGAAAGGAAACATGGTGGGGAATCTTTAGGCAAGTCAAGTTACATAAGTTAGGTTCAGGAAAAGAAACACAGTCGGGTGTCTTTTAGCAAGTAAAGTTATGTAGGTTCAGTTCAGGAAAAAAGACATGGTTGGCATCTTTAGGTTTAGGCAGGTTAAGTTAGGTAGGTTAGGTGATGGAAAAGAAACATGATTGAGTGTCTTTGGGTTAAGGCAATTAGGTCAAGTTATGGAAAAGAAACATGGTTGTGCATCTTTAAGTTTAAGCAGCTTAAGTTACGTAGGTTAGGTTTAGGAAAAGAAACATGTTTTGCATCTTTAGTAGTGCAGCGGATAAAATTGTGAAGATTGTGAAGAAATTGTGAAGATTGTGCACTTTTTGAGATAAGCATGAAGTATCTGACATAGTGAAGGCATACCATAATGTTTCTTTTCAGATGTGAAGGGAAATCAGTTTTGACCTCTGGGAACTCTGAGGTCAAAACTTTAACTGTAAAGCATGCCATACCTGATGTGTATTCTGTTCTTCGTTCTGCCGCTGAACACAGGAGTACGATATTTCATAGTGCATGAGAACAGCCTGATGCTAAACGAAAGATATTGTAAGATTGATATAATAAAGATCTTCCAAGTTTGTTTGAAAAGACAGAATATGTGGGTATACAGTAGTGAGTCTGGTAAAAAGCAGCTGCTACAATAGCTACATGTTCAGATCTGAATGACCTGTCACTGATGTGTTTGTCTACATTTAGGAGATAAAAGAAACGTAAGTCAATCCATAGTCAATAGGTTTATCGGTAGTGAGGAGTAAAGACATATAGCACACGGTTGTCGTTGCCATCAGCTTTCTCATAATGGCTCGTCTGTCCCCCAACTGTCCCTTCCGCACAGGCTGTCTGTGTGTGTGGTGCTTATTATGTTTCTCTCGCATGCTCTCTCCCTGACAACCTAATTACTACTTTCAGCGATACACTGACATACAGATCGAAAACTGCAATTGGGAATGCGGCTCATTTTTGACAGGGTGGTGGTTTATGAGATGTTTGTGTGGGAGGAGAATTTTTTTTCCTTTCTGTTTTTGTTTTTCATTCTCAGTACTATGGGTAATTATTTACATTGCTGGTGTCACTGAGAGGAATGGAAGAGAGGGACTGAGGAGGGAGGGAATGGAGTGTGGTTTGTGGGGAAACATGAAAAAAGACGACTTTCTCTGTTGGCTTTGCGTGAGGAACTCCAAGCATTTGTACTGCAAGCGGCGTGGATGATGGATTGATCTATTCTCAGCTGTGCTGGCAGGTGTTCCTTTAATAACATTACGTCATTCTGATCAGGTCGCACAGCTAGCTGGTGAGGGTTAATTTGGAGGCAAAAACTTAAATAATAACATCAAAGACTTTCCTGTAAATCTCAGCTCTGTAGTCTCAGAAGCCTGATGATTTGATGCAGCTGAGACACAATAAGAGTTTCACACTTTAGGCCACTGAGATGTACTAAGGCAGGGATACACAACTTGCCTTGCTTAGGGGTCACTTATGAAAAATGACAGGATGGCCAGATGCAGACCCATCCATGTTTTAGGATTTTAGGTCATTTCTATGTTCCTAGGATTTGATTACATTTCTAGAATTTTGGGACATTTTGTATTTTAAGATTTAAATTTTAGGACATTCCTCATATTGTAGGACATTTCTCATATTGTAGGACATTTCTAGGATTTTAGAATGCTTCTAGGATTCCAGGGCAATTCTTGGATTTTAGGATGTCTTTAGGATTTTCTGACATGTCTAGGGTTTTCTGACGTTGCAGGATTTTAGTACATTTCTAGGATTTCAGGATGTTTTTTTGGGATTTTAGAACATTTCTATGACTTTAGGATGTTTCTAGGATTTTAGGACAATTAGGATTTTAGCATACGTCTGAGATTTTAGCATATTGCTCGGATTTTAGGATGTTTAGGATTTTAAAACATTTCAAGGATTTTAGGATGTTTATAGGATTTTTGGACATTAGCTGCTCCTCTGTCAGGGGGTGCAGGGATTACCACAGGCACTTTTTTTTAAAAAAATAAAAAAAGCTCTATTTTGATGCTGTTTTATGCACTCTGGCACTTTATGTAAACTAAAAGTACAAAAACAATTCCCAATGTGATTCACTTTATTTTTATTGTGAGTTAGAAAATGGTTAGAGGGGCCACCCAGCACACTATAGGGAGCTAGATTTGACCCGTGGGCTGCGAGTGTAAGAGTAAGTTGTAAGTAGTTGTTCTTGCCAAGTTCTATTTAATATTTTGCTGTTATTTATTCATGCATTATACTTACCAAAAACAGAAGAGGCAGCTAAATCGTAAGCACTGGGTTTCAGTTTTATTAAAGCATAAAATCACAGTGATATATTACATCTAATTTACTCAAACAGTTTCAGAGTGAAAGTTTTAAGAATGCACTTCTGGGTAGCAAACTAAAGCCTGTACCTCAGGACTGCTGTTTTAACCAGAAACTTTACCATCAGCAACTTTCCTTGACTCCGAGTCTCTCTTTATTACCCATTGCAAGCAATGCCCATCCACACTGCTGTAATTTTTTTTTCACTTGCCTAAATTGTGCAGGACAACTGAGAGTGGGAATGGAAAAGAAATCAATGAGCGGATGGGTCAAATTTCTCTTTCTGGCTCTGAGTGGCTGAAGGTGTTTCAGTGTTATCAAGAGGAGTGCTTGCCTCAGTGAAGGAATTTAACAGTGACCATGGCCACAGAAAAAATTGAATGAATGGATTTGTAGCTGTCAATTCAATACAGAAAAGGAAGAGTTACTGTGAACCAGGGAAACAAGAAACTATATAACAGAAGGGAAAAAAAGAAGCAGATGTTAAAGTGAAGCCTTTTAACCAGCTGCGAAATGGTGTGACTTTTAAACTAAATGACTGGTGTAAGAAAGCAAATTATTTAAAACCTACATGCAGCTGTGATGGTTAGGGGGCGCTTGAGTTCCCCCTAAAAACCCCTGAGCATACCCTGAGACAGCCCTACATTTAAATTAAATGTATAGTTATTTAATCAAACAATGTAAAAGTTTATCTCACAGATGAGTTATTCATAATTAAATACAAATAATAGTTATTTCATGCATAATTGACTTCCTCTGGCCCCATCTTTTGATTGGCTGCTCAGAGCTCATGCCTCAAGGAGAGAAGTTCATCTGTACTCAACCCAATCGCCAGAATAAATGTTGGCTTTGCATGTCTGCAAACCACGGATAAGTTAAATTTGTATGTTAACCTGTAGCAAATACATTGAAACTTTATCTGTCTTTACATGTCAGCAATTCTGTGATTAATTGAAAACTAATAACTAAAACTAATACACTAATAATGACTTGTAAAAGACCATTTTTACTTAAAATACCTGCATTTGTTGTCACTATCCTGGCTAGAAATGCAGCTGTGGCTTGGTAAAATACAACTTCTTTTATTTATTTGTTTATTTAACCTTTATTCAACCAAAAAAAAATAACAAAACAACTCATAAGATTAAAAATCTCTTCTTCAACAGTGCCCTGGCCAAGACAGGCAGCAAAAAACTTTACAAAGAGAAAGCATGGAACAAAAAATACAAATAAATATAAATAAATATTACTCCAAAACAAACAATATAAAACACAAAAAGGACACAAAATAAAGTTACCACAAGGAAGGACTAAAAAGTATGTTAACATACGCTGTGAGTAAACCATAGAAATGAGACAATTAAAAAACAGCTCCTGACATTGGCATGTATGGAAGACGACATACAAAAGTCCTGCAGCAGTGCTTTGAAACGGCCTCAATGAACCAGTGAGTGCAGCTTTAAGTCTCTCTGCAGAAGATTTTACATATGGAGCTGCACACATAAAGGTTCTTTTGCCAAACTCCGTACAAACCCGAGGTATAGACAATAAAACCAACCACTTTTGCAGGATAATCCCTGTGAAAACATAGTTGGATTGCTAAAACACACTCGCTTTTGGTGACTGAAAAGCTCCAGGAAACACAGCAATGTCTTGCTAAAAACAACCACTTTTATTGTTTGCTGGACTTGAAACCATGGTCTACAGCTTTCAGTCATTCTCCACTTCCCAATGACAATGTCAGCTAATATACTATGTTACTTAAGATAGGTCTGAACATTACAAATGTAATTTATTTATGGTTTGCAGAAATAAACAATGCCAACATTTTCTTCCTGCAACTAGGCTACTGTGCAAGCTAAGCTTGGATAAATTTGCTATGCCACATGTTATGAAATAAGTTTTTGTTCTGTGGCTGTGACATGTTTTTGCAAATTTTGTTATTCTGCTGAAGGTGGAAGTTCAATACGAAGCAGAAAAACAGCACAAAATTATGGAGTAAGAAAGATTGCTGTCGATGCCATGTGTGATGCACTTTCAGACTCAGTCAAGCTTTTATGTCTTTGATATTACCTGTCACATCAGCTGTGTGTGAATTGAGCTTTGGCTGAACACACACCTGAGGAACATGAGTGGTGGTGAGAACCAGCTACTTGCTTTTGCTGACTAAGCTCCCCCACCCAAAATTAACTGCTGCCACTGCTGTCTATAAGAAGTATTTTTTAGGAAATTGCATCACGCTGGCACAGTTGACAAAGACACAACTGCTATCCCCTGCACCTGGACTCGAGTACAAACTAGTCTGACGAGGGGTGAAGTGCAGGTGGAGAAAAGGAAAGAGCAGCTCAGGTGAGGGGAATACAGTGATGAGGCAGAAGAACAGGCGGGCAGCTGATTGGCTGGGAAAAGAGCAGGGAAGGACTAACGAGGGTGATACAGGACAGGTGTGTGTATATGGTAAATAAGGGCGAGGCAGTATGGGAACACAGGAGAGGAGAACACAGTAATCAGAAACCCCAAAAACCAATCAAAACGCAGTCTTCTCAATAATAAGGAACAGAGTAAAAAAAAAAGACAGACCAACTAATAAAGGCAACAAAAAGGAGTGTTTGAAGATACCCCAGTCCTCCCAACACAGCAGACTGTGACAGCCAATTACACTTATTTCTTTCTCCCGTTTCCTTACTGTATCAGGTCTAACTTTGTATATTGTTGTCTAAGAACCAGTGCTTTATTGCAAACCAAGCACGCTGGATGTTTTTCTTACGTTACCAAAATCCAAAACTACATCAGTTCAATGTACAGTAATAAACCAAGCAACAAACCAAGAATGGAATTCACTTCTAAGTCATAATACACAGCAAAGTAAAATATTTGGTTTAAAAAAAAAAGAACTGCCTTAAGACCATTACTTAAAAAGAAACCAGGATGGAGTATCCTAAACAGGAACCCCCATAACCAAGAAAAACACATTCTTCTTAATAATAAAAGAAACAGAGTGAAAACAAAGAAAGGAGTGTTTTAAGATACTCTTCAGTCCTTCCAAAAAGTCTGAAGGCATCAGGACACAGCAGACTGTGACAGCTAACCATACTTTTTTTCTCTCTCCCGTTTCTTCATTTACTATGTATTATAACCCCACGTCCGGTTGTGTCTGCCCGCATTCTCAACCGACACTGTCCAGCGGCATATCATGCGGACGCAAAGGTGGCTTTTGGCGTCGGGATCCTATGCCAAAAGCACTGTCAAAGCGGCACGATTTGACTATGTCCTGAATTAGTGGCATGGTATGCCGTAATTTTTCACCACCCAGTAACTTTTTGTGCATATGCAGAATTAACGGATACCTAAGAGTTGAGTTCGGTTTCTGTCACTAGCTGTCAATTGAATATAACACTCAGGCTCGTTAGAGAGGAACAACTGACTTTTGGGGATTATCCTAAAGCCAGTGCACATTAAACATGCTTGCGGTGTTGAACAGCACGCTTAATCTGTTTGTTCTTCCACTGAATCACTTTGACCTGTATTTAACACGGAGCTCAGTTCCAACACATACAACATTACTCCAAATTAACCTGTGTACTTTTCCTCATGAACTAACTACTCCAACTAAGTCTATCATGTCTAAATTAACATATTAATGAAGTTGCTTGAGGCAATATTTTAGATATTTGCATTAATTCAGCGGGGAGACATTACAGGAATGTGATCTACCAAGCTCCACTCTCAGGGGTTTGACTGAATATCTAAATAAATAAGTGAAGCACGGTAATAACCACAGGAAATAAAAAGCATTTGCCTTCTGTCACTATGCTGAGATCATTACATTTTCAGCACTGCGAGATTTGAAGTCATCTCATACTGTAAGGACAAGTTGATGAGTGTGAAAAATCTTTCATGGCGCTTTAAAGAGCCCCATATCAATTTTACAAAGTGGTGTTATTTCTCCTTTTTGCCTGCATTTACTTTATATTGTGGGGAAGGAGAATTTCCTGTGCAAGTTCAAGCCGGGTTCCATAGTTCAGCTGCAGCGAGCTATTTTCAAAAGCAGATACATGGTCCTCCTCATCGAGTTTCAAAGGTTATTTTGGCATAAAAGGATTTAAGTTCAAAAGAAAAGAGAAATTTCACACTGTAAAGAATTCCTTTGACCCACAAAGTCACTGCTAATGGAAACATAGTTTAACCAACAAAGCCCTATAGACACAGATGATGCAGAGGCTCAGGGTTGTTTCCACATGCTGCGCGGTACTTTATTTAAGGTGACTGAGCGTCCTTGCAGTTCTATTTTCACTTAAAAAAACATGTGGTGAAAATTTCATGGTAATCCCTGGAGACCCCCTTCTACACTGCCTGCTCAAGGCGGCAATATTGCGCTGTTATTTGTTCTGTATTCAACCCTTAGGGGCCGCTTTTATACTACACACACTCATATCGCTCTTCGCACAAAATGCGTTTTTCAAAATCAAGCTTTAAAATATATCATACATTAATATTATTTTCTACTTTCATTGAGTTATACTTTTAACCAAGATAAGTCCAAACAATAAATATTAAATGTACATTAATTTTCAGAAGTTTAACCCTTTAAATACAAGGTCATTATGCCACTATGTGTTTAGCTGAAAAACACAAAAAGTTAATTATTTTTAATATACTACATGCTAAGTGGATTTTGTTTTACTATTAGAGGCTATGATATGTCAAAGATTAGCAGCAATATTGATTTTTCTACCTTTTTTTTTGCAGTGTCAATTAAGTTTCTTCTTCTAACCAACAAACAAAAGCAACCACACTGGCTGTGTGAGCAGCGCTGCTCAGGCGTCAGGCGGCACATCTAGAGAAATGGTGGCTCGCCGATGTTTTCTGCGTGCCGCCAACAGTTGTCAGCAGAAATATTACGTGAAAATTGTATTTTGATATTTATATTGACTCTATACCACCTTTTACTACAGTTTAAAAGTCTTCTCTCTGCCACAGAGAGGAGGAAATACAAAGACTCAAACTTTCCTGCTCCTGTTTCAAAATAAAAGCTTCATGACAACATTTCTGTTGACAGAATCCTCTCAGTTGTTGACACGAGGATTTTTTTTTTGTGAAACATTTGCGGGAACGTGTTGTTGACAATGTAGGAGCATGCACAACTTCATAAATGAGTGACACTTGTGCTTATAAATGTGGAAATGCATTACTGATAGCAGCAAGCAGCCCTGCAGAAGCTTCATTGCCACAAAGCTGTCAGTGTGGACACCACAAGTGTGGAAGACGCTGCAGATCGGCAATGTGATGCAGTGTGTTTCTGACATAAGAATTCCATACAACCCCAAATCAAAATATCCTAACTATTCCTTTAAATGTCACACCCGTCATGCTATTTAAAATCCCACACTGGAGTAACATGAAGCCATTGTTTGGTACTGAGTAAATATGCAAAGGAGGAGAAGGGTCTTCATAGCAGCTCTCTGTGTGTTACAAGATTCCCCATATTGCCATAAAGGATGTTGACTGCTGTCCCCCTCAGTCAGTGTGCAGACAGAAAAAACCCCCGTGTCTGTGAATCATCAGTATGAATAATGACACCTTGGGCTCAATGTTTGTTCACAGTTCCCCCAAAAGAACGCCAATTTAAAGAAGGCAAAGTGAAGGACGGCCTGCTTCTTGCCTCAAGTGTTTGAAGGGTAGCAGGCGGCGACAACACACACGCTGAGCGAGGAGGACTGGAGTGGGTGGAAAATATACTTGGAGGGTGCCTGTGTCCTCAACTGGATTAGAAAGTTAAGAGAGCAAACATAAGCAAACAAATATATATGTGTATAAAAAAGCTGTGAATCTGAGTGCACAATGCTGATCCCTGCAGATAGATACTATTTTAACCAGCCGAGCAGATTACATATTTATCTCACTATTTTTGATTTTCTCGGGTTGCACATTCATCTCGCTGTTTTTGACTGAGTTGGGTTTTACATTTATTTCATTTATCTCATATATCTTGCTAATTTTGACTATGTTGGTTTGTACATTTTCCAGCTATTTTAATTTTTTTTGGTACATACATTTATTTTTGACTGTTGGTTTGTCAGTTTATTTTAGATTTTTGACTTTGTCAGTTTTTTCCTTTGTTCTTTATTTTTGACAATGTCATTCCGTACATTTGTCCAGGTATTTTCAGCTTTGTTAGTTTGTACATTTATCACGCTTTTTCCTGACTTTGGGTCTTTGTACATTTGTCTCACTAGTTGGACTTTCTAGATTTTGTACATTTGTCTCACTATTTTTTTACTTTGTTGGTCTGTACATTAATCTTGTTATTCGTGGCTATGTGTGTTTGTATATACGTGACTTTGTTCATTCATCTAGCTAATTTTGACCGTTGGTTTATACATTTGTCTTGCTATTTTTGACCTTGTGAGTTTGTACACTGAACTTGCTATTTTTGATGTATCTCGCTATTTTTGACTTTGTTGGTTTGTACATTTATCTCACTATTTTTACAACTTGTACTGTGTGCGTGTGTGTGTGCTACTGTGCACTGGTTTATAAACATGTCTCAGTGTGTGTGTGTCTGTTTGTGTTCATTTCAGCACCACCTGCATCTCAGTCACCTCTCTGCGGCAGATTTTCCACTTAACATGATAGAAATGCCTTTGGCCATGAATAACACATTTACTCTCTACTGTACCTCGGGCGAAGTATTACATGATCAGTTTCCTCTGCTAGAATATGTTAAATATGGAAAAAGCCGGCGTTCCTTTAGGAAGCAGAAGCTGGGGAAGCTGCACGATTTTAAGGATTGAGAAAAAACGCTGGAAGACACAGAAAAACAGGGAAGATCAACAAAAATGGGGAAAAAAACAGCCGCAGCAGTCAGTAATGATTTGCGTCCCCTGTAGAATTGCAGTGGCTGGGAGGGTGGGGGGGTTGTGCATTTGTGCGTACAAGTGTCTGCCTGTCCATGTGTGTGTCTGTGGGTGTCAGCCCATATGTGTGTCTGAGGGCTGAGTGTGGAGGGGCTAATGGAGTGTTGATTGCCTGGCGGTAAGAAGGCATCAGTGGGTAATTGCAGCTCTACGGTGTAACAGCTCTAAAATGAAGACGCATTTCACATTCGATCACTGAGCCTTCAGTATGGATGCACGTGCATGTGGCAGTGATGGAGGGTTAGAGTGTGCATGCGGTTCTATATCGAGCTGGAGCCACATTTAACAATTAGCAGAATGATATTGAGCAGCAGGGTCACGAGCAAAACGGCACTGACAGCTTACCTGCCTGGCTCGCTGTTCGTACGTGATTCAGAGTATAATCGCAAGCTGTTTTCAGCATGCTGCCGAACTGCAGAATGGAGTTTGGCCAGATTTTAAGAGACTGAAGGCTGGCATTGTGTAACGCCATGCAGGAGAGAATCAAAAGGTGGTAAGCTAGAGGTGGAGCTAATGTGTCCTGCCCTTTCTCTTTCCCTCTGTTTTCTCTCCCTTTGCGCCTGGTTGAAGTCTCCCCTTGGTGAACCTCACTCGTGTTGCCAGGCGACAAGGTTGCCTGGGAGCAGGGCTTTGATGAACAGTCACAGTGTAATGGAGGTAGCCGTGCCAACACACTGAACACAGGGACGGACAGGTCGACAAACACATGCATGTGTGCAAACACACGCCAGAGTGTGGCATGGGTGCAGCCGCTGCAGCAGACCGGACACTAATGCACCCCGCGGAGCCATGTCTGGGTTTTCTTTTTGCACCTACAGCTTCCATTCATATTCATACCATATTCAGTGATTAGTACTAATTTATTTTCAAGAACCCTTAATAATTTCCCTATTTCACAGTTTATTTAATTAATGCCTGCAATGAATAGAACCCTGTGTATTTATCACAGTCAGGAGCTCCAGCCCTGCTGTTGATTTCTCCTGCACTGACCTCCTGAAGTCATCTGTTCTCTGTGTTTCCAAGAAATCTATTAAAACATTTCACAGAAACATTCTGCTGCCCTGGCAAATGCAATCCATCACTTTAAATACAAGAGTGGAATTTATTTATTTATTTTTAACTGACATTACTTTATAATACTTATCCGTCATATAGGCATTAGGTGAGGGGAGAAAAATAAAACTTACACTTGCAATATCCCTTAACACCTTGAGAATGTGCACTGATGGCTCAATAAATCCTTGTGTATATCACGGCACACAATAGGTGCATCCACCTCTTTTTATGCGCATTTTCAATTTAGGCATTAAAAAAACGCTGAGTGGAAACAACAAAAATCTAGAAATGAGGCAAAAAAGTTTTTATGGAAATGCTGCATGAGGAATAGATGTGTTTGCCTTTTGTTTTCCCCCTTGTAAACTCACTCCTTCAAACCCCAAAACTCTCTAACTTTTTGCAACTTCATAGAAGAATTAAGTAACTTGAGGCCTCACTACAACGCGCCATCTAAAGAGGCAAAGCAGGCCCTTCTTTTGCTGATTTCCTGAAGATTCTGTTAAAATTTGTGCTACACTTGGATGGAAACCAAGACAGTATGGATGGAGAGCAACACAAGCGCATTGATCAAACCATCAAAGCTCAGCATCACTGCTGTAGCAAAATGGCTGGTTGAAGCACACCCATGGATGTGGCAATTAAAGAAGTATTTGATCAATCCAAGTAATGAAATGTACAACTCACACCCGCCACCGCCTGAAGCTCAGCTGCTAACATGTGGTTTCCACATCTATTTGCGTTTTTTAAAGTAATAGCCTCATCTACAACTTTTTTTTCCAAATAATTGCCCACTTTCTTGCTCTCACTCTCTCTATGTTGAACATGATAGCGATTCAAACTCTGACTCCGGTTCATAAAAGCTTTTACAGTTGCTCTAGGAAAAGTTCCCCTGGCTCACAGAGGAGATGTGTTTTACATTTCCAATGGCTCCAACAGCATTTCAATTATAGCTGCAGGCTCACAACTCTCACTGCCTTTCCAGTCAGCTGCAGATGCACACACCACTGACTGTTATGGTTGGGGTTACGATAAGGGGCTGTGAGAGGGCCGCCTGCAAACATACACCTGATGCTGGTAAAAGTGCTAAACCTGATTTGAAAAAAGCATATAAGCCCAACTGTGGAATAATACTTGAATGGTAAAGTCCTGCACTCAGAGTTTTACTTAAACCAGGTTTTTTTTTTTGGCAACTTCGGGGCAACACGCTGTAAAAACAACACTATATTATTAACAATTAAGTTAAAAGGAGAACGTGTTTGCAAATATTTGCCTTTATATCATACCACCTTTATATACCACTGAGCTAGCTAATGTTGGCTCAGCCAAGGAGGACGCCTTTTGTTTGTATGCCATCCATGAGTAGATGCATGCTTCCCTCTGCGTGGTGATACAAATGTCACCACTGACACCTAATGAACACTCAACTATGCCTATTCCACCAAATAAGCATCGCGTCCTGTAATTGTAGAACCACTGTAATCAAGGATGTATCGTCAACAAACACTGGACAAACGGCCAGAGAATATGGAGCTATCCATGGTCGGATATGTTTGTATGTGTCAGAGATGCGGATAATATTCACAAGAATACACAATGCATCTTGGACGGATTCTATCTTGACATATCTCTGTAAACGGACAAAACTGGACCCTGAAAAATTGGGAATTAGGATACCCATCCATGAAATATACATAAAATATCCTACAATGTAATCTGCTTAAGATCTATGTGTTGGATATTTTCATATATTACCAACATCTTTGACGTATCCTGTTTCAGATATCAGATATAAATGTACCTGATACCCGACAGATATGATTCCATATATTTAATGCATCTCTGATATCCTTAAATATTCATATAATATCCTGGATTCAAATCTGCTAAAGATCTTTGTTGCATTTTTCATATATTAACTGCATCTTTCTCAGGGGCTCCATCTTCCAGTTTGCACAAGTGCAGGAGAGCAGCCGTTAAAAGACGCAGTGACGCTGTTACGCAGTGAGTGACGCAGTGTAGCAGTGACGCAGTGACGACGTGACGCAGTGACGTAGTGACGACGTGAGCTGCCGTTACAGCTGATGGGAATCTCACCCACCCTCCATTCAAATATCCACAGTCATAGTTCAGAGGTGAAAATGTAACCCTATAGCTCCTCAGATTTTATCCAACTTAATGGCAGACCTACAGGCTACTGCAAAAGTATAAGTGTGTGCCGTTTTTTTTGGGGGGGGGTTGACAGAAACCAAATGTTCTGTTCACTACATTGTGGTAGTATGGGTATTGGAATGCACAGGCAGTTTATGGTGAAAACCAAAAACAACTGAAGCCCTAATTGCTTGAAGCGCTCACTATGTAGCAGCTCCATCTCTCTGACATCACTCTAAAATTATTGACATGCCTACAGGTCCTGTGTGTCAATATGTGTATTTTTGGAGTATCTGTGTATGTAAGGATTACAAGAGTGAAAAAATGAATTTCCCTATGGAGGGATTAATAATTAAAAATATATTATTGTATCAGTATTGATTCAAGCTAAAAAATATAGAAGCATAACAGATAGTCAGATGAAGGAAAGACACTGTAGGGTGATATATGGAGGGATTGTCATGGCACAGCGGCCATTAAAGATAACCAAACAGACATGTCAGCACGGCGGCCATGACAGATAATCAAACAGATCGTTCGGCACGGCGGCCAACCAAAAACACAACAGAAACAGGATAAGTAAAAATGGCACTTACTGTTTGTAGACCTTGCTGGTCAGCGATAGATTAGTCTGATGGGACTTGACGTGGAAACTGGAGGATGTTGCTATTGAGCAAGGCACTGAAGCTCTAACTGCTTGGAGCTCTGAATATGTGTCAGCTCCATCAGTCTAACATCTCTGCAACTAATGCATGTCTATAGCTCCCCTGTGTGCATGTGTGTGTGTAATAAATAATAATAACAGAGTGTAATATTCAATTTTGACAATTATTGTATCATATATATCTAAACTAATAGATCCAAGCAGATAGACAACAGATAGTTATGGCACGGCGGCCGTGACAGATAATCAAACCAACCAAGCTCAACACAAATCGCCACCTCAGCATTATGAGGTCATTATTCTTATTCCGTGACAACTTATTAACATTATGTGAGGTGTTTCATACAAGTTATATGTATGTGGGGACCTTTTTATTTAGAAAACAAAAAAGCTTATAATTTTTGCTCTTTGGATTGCAAAAATTTGGAAAGCAAAACCCCTCAGCACACAGATATAGAAACTCATAATTCTAAGGTGGCAAAATGTAAATGACACTTATATCTCACAGCACATAGAGAGATGGAGAGAGGATAAAGAGAGATAGTCAAGGCACGGCAGCCATATATAGATACAAAGGGATGAGGAACAGAGATAGACAGTGAGATAGTGAGGTAAAATCAGAGATAAAGGATTGAGATGACAGAGATGACAAATGGATAGGCACGGCAGACATGATCAAAAATCAAACAGATTGGTCGGCACGGCGGCCAACCAAAACCACAACACAGACTTAAAGAAAATAAAAATTGGCTCTTACTATTCGTAGATCTAGTTTGGCGGAAGTAGCTTAATCTGTTGTGGGAACCAGAGGGTGCTGGGTTGGAGTCCAGAAGTCCAGCATGGACCACGTTACGGAGTGTGGACTGGTAGAAACACAAAGAATAAGGAGATATAGAGGGATAGTCATGGCACAGTGGCCAAAAACACAACAGACACATAAGGCCCATTCGCACTGGAATAATATTCCCTAGGGACCTCTAATGTCGAAATTCCCCCCCTACATCTGTTTTTCATGGAGCACAGTATAAGTGATGGCTGTGTTTTACCCAAATTTACTGACAAAATTATACTAAATTTGTAACACAGTAAATGTATAATCATAAATTCATGGCTGTTAATGAGGTTGATTTTTTCCTGATAAATAAGTACTTATAAAACATTTATTGTTATAACAAACATGTCTATTTAAGACTATGTACAATTAAAAAAAAAAAAGTTACGTATCCCTCCCCACCACGTAAGCTGAACACAAAAACAAAAAGGGGGAATATCAACTAAATAAATATCTAAAAACAAATCAATAAATGAATTTTAAAAAAAAAAACATAAAACATATCCCATTACTTGTTTTTGGGGTAGTAGCCCCCACCGCCAGACCACCCACGGGCAGGTTACAAGTGAGCTACCACTGCATGGGAAAGATTTATTTAAGAGATTTTATTAACAATTAAGGCCATATTTTTAGATTAATTAATCCAGTGCCTTTTAAGACTTTTTTTTTCTTGGCACGCTGTGGCAATATGCACATTCCATCATGTTATATAGCCCACTGAATAATGTCTATTTTTTCTTTTCTTCTACTTATGTATTGATATAATTATTCATTTATTTCTCAGCCTTCTTGCTCACCAAAATAACCTCCTTTAGCTATTGTTATTGAATTAGTTAGCCAGCAATGTAATTTGCAAAAGCTTCTTTAACATAATATTTATAATATCCTCATGACCGGGCTTGTTCCCCTACCACCTTAAAAGCACTGATGAAATTAGCTAACATTAACTAACTGTTAAGAAGCTAACTTTACACTCACAGGTTTCATTTGGAAACAAAGGCTTGGTCACACTTACATTAAATTGGTTAACCCTGAATCATAAAACCCCCACATGAGTTTGTCACGAATTTTAAGAGAACCTTACTTTATCAATATTTTTTTGAATTTACAATTGAGTGTATATAAGTTGAGAGCGATTCTGGTTTGTTAGCATGGTAACAGAAGCCTAGCCTGTAGAGGACCTTCTAAAAACCAAGTGTTTCTCTGTCACAATATCATCATAAAAATTACAAAATCATCTATGTTCGATTATACACTTGGGCATGAGATCTCCTTTAAGTTTATTAATGGGGTTAAGGTAAACATTTAGTTCACAAACAGCTTTTTAGGTTATGGCTTGTGAATTTAACCAACAAGTGAGGAGAGGCTTTTAAAGCCAGCTGACGGAACGCCCCCGGGCGAAACCTCAAATTTTTTAGAGGTCCCTCCTTCTGTTCCACCCATAGACTGCGATTTATATTAGATCCACGATAGACACCACTATTAGCTAATGCTACTTTAAGGTTACATTTATGTATGTATTATAGTGAAGTCGGTTACAATAGCTTGTTAGCTAATGCACTATGATGCAGCACTGCATCAAGCATGCTCAGTGGTACTTAAGTTATTAAAAACAGATTCAAATTGTCCGAAATATACTCGCTTTCCAATCACAGAGTAATGCAGTACACCACAGTATAACATTATAGCTTCAAATACATCAGTAATACATCTAAAAGCAAAAATAATACTGCCTTTTTAACGGCAATGATGACACCGAAAATGCTGGAAGATCTCTGTAAAACTAGGAGGCCCTCATTAGTGCACTAGAAAGGGCTCTGGCCCTAATTCACGTGCAGGCTTTTAGCTACGGCAACCGAAGCGGCCAGAGAGTCGACATGGCGAACACACCAGTATGAACAAAGTATCAGCAATAAAACCAGAAATAGCTTGTTTTAATAAAACTGTTTACGACTATATTTCAGCAAGAGACGTGGTCTTTATTACATTACCTGCGTATTTACAAATAAGCAGTCTGTGTGATGCCGGTAACGTTACAGTGTTTCTAAAGGTACGTTAGCATTAGCTTCATATTGAATTGCTTAGCTAATGTTAGCTAGCACATTAGCTATAATAGCCAGATAGAAGGGGGGCGGTAAGCTAGCAGCTTAGCCTGCTTACGTTTGTCGCTTTACAAGCTCACCGACATGTTGTCTGATAAAGGTATAGGTTGATAAAGGTATTTTGAGAGCGTGACACTGAACTCTGCTGAAAAAATCACCCCCCTAAGTGACACTACCAGCAGAGGGGCGGGTGGAGGAGGGAGCTGGGGCTTCGTGAGGACGAAACAGCCGAGGAACTTGGCCTTTGCAGGAGGAAGCCTTGCGCCTGACGGGGGGATCGGTAGCCAATCATACTACTACTGTTACCCTTATTTCTTGTATATACTCCGAGTAGAGCACTGTACTGTACTGTACTGTAAATAGATTGTGTTTTAGCCAGCTCTTACATCTCAAAATTGTTTGAAAATGTTTGCAACGTTACTATTCTACAATTAAATTTGTTTTACAAAGTGACTTGTTTCTACTTGCATAAATCAAACAACACATCATCATTTTATATTATCACAGTACTATCACAGAACCAAATTTAAACAATATAAAGATATGCGTTTGTAGCATTTAGATTCAGTGTCAATACTATAATGTAATGTCTCAAAAGTAATACCTGAGAAGCTTATGAAAACAAAAAATGAAGTTTTATTTGGTAGACAGGTAGGTAGAATGAATGGGTAAATAGCAAATTTATGGTTGGAATAGAATCATAAATGATTACTGATCCCCAGAAGAAAATTGTGAAATTTTACAGTTTGCTCTCATTCTATATATAAGCAAAGAGAATAATAAATTTGAATGAAAAATGTATTAAAAAATATGTGCATTATGCTCCAATAAACATCAATAAAATAGTTGAAAGAAGTTTGTTAAATATTTTAACAGGAGTATAATATGCTAAAATAAGATAAAATAGTGCTGGAGGATTTGATCTCTGATGCAAAGGCCAACAGATAACAGAGACTGTGGTAAACTAAGCGGTACAACAGTGGTGATGACAAAAGTAAACCAGAGCACATATATAAATATCAGTAATAAACCCAAACTTACAAAACTGTTCGGTCACTTCAAAGGCATTTTTAACCACTCTGCAATAAGACAATACTAACCAGCCCTCGCACTGGAGACAAGTTAACATAAAACAAAGACTACAGCATTACAGTGCAATAATTTGGCTTTGAAGCAGAAATGAAACTAGTGATTTGAGTTCTTAACTAATTTATTTTTGGTCGAAATGCTCTGAATGGTTCAAAATAACATGCAGGAACCAGGTCAAAACTGGTTCAATGTTGGGGGAAAAGGAGTAAAAATGTCAGTAAAACATTATCAAAGCTTTTTTTACCTCCCTACAAGAACAAAAATCCCATGAAACTCCCTTAAAATTTAAAAAAAAAATGCTGGATTGACAAGCATCACTTATCACACAATTAAAGTTACTGTTGGATAAAATAAAATTGAGGATTACCTCTTTACATCCTCAACTGTAATTTCACCAAAGCTGCTAAATCTGACAGTCCAGTCAGGTTGCAAAACATTTTTAATGCCTATAATACTGAATAAATTGTCAGTCTGTTGCATGCAGATGGATGGAGCTAAACGGTATGTGCGTGCAGTGTGTATCGCCGGAGTGTACCTGTGCGCAGGAGTGTGTAGCAACGTCTGTATTCGCCAGTCTAATTGTGATTATGGCATTTAATTAAGCCAGATGATTTCCACTTCTGTGCTAATCATTAGTTGTGTGGGTTTCTCTGTGTGCGTGTGTGTGTGTGTGTGTGTGTGTGTGTTCTATGTGTGTTAGGAGTCTGGACGCCGCCACTCCTCTAAGACCGAGGATGAAGCTCTCTCACTGTCTGTCTTGTCTCTGCAGGATTAGCTCCATGTCATGTTTCCATGAAAAGAAAAACTCTGTTGACACTGAAATCCTCCAATCATCAAATGTCCTTTTGCTAAAAATAGTCACCTCATGTCAGGCCGTGAGAACATTCACATTTTCCTGCAGTAGCGAGCAGAAAGACAACACGATAAAATGTCACTGTCATCACTCAGAACAGCTGCATCACACACCCTCGTGACAACATAACCTCTGTCAGAGGAGTCTCGACAATAACACGCCGACAATAGAGCTGTTTGTGGGATTTGTGAAAAGCTTGACTCACTTCCGGCTAAGTAAATGACCTGTGACAGCTGGTATGAGAAACACAAAGCTGTGATACATAAACAGATGGAACTTTTTACAGGCGTACAGTGCTAACTAGCCAAGTGTGAATATGGCTAATTGGAATAACAGCAATGTAAACATCTCCGCCACATATGGACTCGTGCATTTGTGGGTGTGATGTGCATGAGTGGTGAGTTTAATGGAAGATTTCTCATTTTATTTGTTGGCAAATGCAAAAGGGCATTTAACTCTTTGGAACCTGGATCGACATTAGTTTTGTTTGATGCCTTTCAGAAGCATTTAGACTTCTGGGACCTGAGACTATAGGTTTGATTTCTATTGAAAACATTAGAAAATGGCAATGAGACTCTCGGCAAGAAATTGAATTAAAAAAAAACAGTAAATGGTGACAATAAATTGACCTGAAAATGATCTCTGAGGAGATTATGGGATTTTATCAAAAAATAGTGGAAAAACTTCAGAAAACTCTATTCATAATTCTTATCATTTAAAATGGTGCACAGAAAAAAAGGTTATTTTATTTTATAGTACACATATTCTTACAATTTTCTGACTTATTTCTTCTACCTTTTTTTGCCTATTTTCAGGTAATTTTCTTGTAATGTTTAAGTCATTACTGTAAATGTTTGGGCAATTTCCTGTTTAGTTGCTCATTGCCTTTTTGCCTTTTTTTTTTTTTTTTGAAGAAACCTAGGCAATTTGCTTAGGTTTCAGCAGGTTACGACGGAGCTCGGCATGTCCCTGATCATTTTCTGTCCTAACATCACATCGACAGACGCACTTGACTCAGTTTGTTGGCTTTGATTTTGCAAAGAGGCAGCGTGACATGAAGAGGCTTTAAAAGTTCAAATGGTGAAAGTGAGTGAATGAACAAACATTTTTACAATTTTTCAAAGATGGTTAGTCCTCTCAGACTATTGCCTTTTTTTGTGCACAAATATGATAGAAATACAGGGTTTCACCTTGACTGAAGACTGCTTTTTGCTGGTATTCTACATCCTGTAATGTCAATGTGAAAAGTAAGATTTAGAATTTGTTATGAATATGAGCAGGACATTTCAAGAAAAAATCTATTATACATTATGCAAAATAGGCAAATTACACTTTGTACATTGATCATCCTGTTAGGTTGGAAAATTGTTCTTGTTTCTTAAATGAGATTAAGTATAGGCTTTAGTAGGCTTTGAATATTACTGCAAACCATGGATTCATTACATTTGTACATTTCATAGTATCATATTGGGTTTTTTCCAAGTACCTCATAATTCTGTTTTTTTAGATGTGCTGACATTGTATCTGGAGGTGGAGGGGATGGTGGATGGTGAAAAATCTAGAAACAACAGCTGCCAGGCTGCAGACCACCGTAAGTGGTTGATTTAACCGTACCATCGCTGCATTTCCAGTGGGCAGTTTGCCATTAAATGCAGGTGTTTTTAAGCAAGCCATTGCTGCATTTCTAGCTGAGATTGCGCCATCAAAAGTAGTTGTTTTTTTCACTGAGCCATCACTGTGTTTCCATAAGGGATTGTGCCACCAAAAACAGATGTTTTTTAGCCAACCATTGCCGCATTAGCAGCCACGATTGTGCCATTAAAAGCTAATGTTTTTATGTGAGCCTTTTCAGCATTTCCAGCAGAGATAGTGCCATCAAAAGTAGGGTTTTTTTAGCAAGCAAATGCTGCATTTCTAGTGGTGATAGCACCAACAAAATTGTGTTTTTCTGTGAAACCTTGCTGCATTTCCAGTGGGGATTGTGCCACCAAAAGCAGGTGTTTTTCAGCAAACTATCACTGTGCAACCAAAAGTAGGTGTGTTTTAATGAGACATTTCTAGCAAGGATTGCATCACCATACACTTTTTTTCCAGAAAACTATAATTGCCCTATGGGCAGGGAATGTGCCACCAATAGCAGGTGTTTTTAGTGAGCTATCACTGCATTTTCAGCAGGGATTGTGCCATCAAAAGCAAGTGTTTTTTAGCAAGCCATTGCTGCATTTAAAGATGATTTTGCCTCCAGAAGCGAGTGCTTTTCTATTGGGGATTATGCCACCAAAAGTAGGTATTTTTTAGTGAGCCATCACTGTATTTTCAGTGGGGAATGTGCCATTAAAAGCAGTTTTTTCAGGCTGCATTTCAAGCAGTGAATATGCCACTGAAAGCAGGTGTTTTTCACTGAGCTATTGCCATGTTTCCAGCAGTGACTGTGCTACCTAAAGTTGGTACTTTAAAACTTAAGGTTTCAACATAATCGCTACATAATAATGTACAAATGTTACACATTAAGTTAATTTTACACATTTGTGGTTTGCAGAATTGTACGCCAACATTTATTTTGGTGATTGAGCTGTGTATGAACCTTTCTCACATTTTTTAAAAATATCACACATAGTATATATGATGTTTAGTTAATCATCCTAACCCTTTTTTAAAAAAGAGGGAGCCTGGATTTCATTAGGCTACCATTTAATTAATATTCACATCGTGTGCAAAATATTGTGCAAATTTCTTCAATAAAATGCCATTTTAAAGTGACACATACATAGCTGTTTAACCATAATGATATAGTGGAGCTGTATAATTTTTCAATTCTGTCTTGTTTTCTTTTTTAATGTAATCATTTAATGATTTAATGTAAGGATTTTACCTGTAACAATACATGGATTTTTGTGCCAGTAAAAAACCTGATTTAATTTCCATTTATGTTATTATCAAGTATGCCAAAATAATGCTGTAATTCAGTTAAATTTCCTTTGTGAATACACTATTTCATAAACTTAATGTGACTTGATAGCTCACCTCTCTTTAGCACCTCTCTTTGTTTCAATGCACCTTGAAAAAAATGAGTATACATAAGACAGGAATGCAGTTGGTATAAAAGTTCAACATAATAATGACATTATTTAGCTGGAAACCAGTGAGCTGAGTGCAGCGACCTGCACATGATGAGCTTGGAATTACTCATTTGTAATAATAATGACTCGCTTTTATGAGGTACTTGATATAACTCATTAAGTGTTTCAAGCATCTTTAAATTTACAGACCTTTCTGCGGCGCTGGCTCTGTGCAAACAGTGTGGACATAAATATGGCAGTGAGAGACTGCCTTATAGGAGTTTAAATCAAATAATAATAATTCTTCAGTATGTGTCCAAGTGTGTCTCCCAGGTCTTAACAGAGTGAGCAACCCCAAAACCATTTTGTGGGTAAACTCCAAATGAACACGAAACATAGAAAATAAACCAGAGGCAGTGGAAGAAGACTGAAACTGACATTTGGCTTTTTTGGCTGGAGGCAGAGACAGAGAGAGTCCAGCCTGAGAATTAGAGTACAGCAGGGAGGGGGTGAGGGGGGACACCCAGCATCTCTCACTCAGCAGTTAGCCCGGCAGTACAATACAGTAGGCTCCAAACTAAATCCAATTTGGCATGCTGGCGATGGCTGGGAACTGCTGTTGAATAATGGCGCTGTGGGCTGATGCCAGTATACTCACTGAGACTGGAGGTCTGTTTGCTTATCGAATAGATGTTAAATTCCCCCCGTACAGAGTAAAATACGAATACTTCTGAGCCAAAGTTTAACCTTTTAACACCTGGATCAACATCAGTTTTGTTGTTCTGAAATTCAGGGGAAAAAAACATAATTAGCAAGATGTCCCGCAACTGCAAAAGACATAGAAAATAGTGCTAAAGAAAATAATCTGAACATTGACCAGGCGGGGGGGTAGATCTTTTCCAAAAATGGGTTTAAAGGTCCAAAAAACTATTTTATAATTATCTTAATTAGCCTCTATATTTAAAATTATGTGACAGAAACAAAGACAAAAATATATATATTTTTTTCCTGTGGTCATTTTCTTTTTTATTTTATTTATTCATTTAATTATTTAATTTTTTATTTATTCCTTTTTTAAGTTAGTTTTCTAGTAACTTTACTTCTAGTAATTTCTTTCAAATTTTTGGGCCATTTCTGTTTAAGTTGTACATCACTGTATTACAATGTTTTTGAGAGAAATTAAGCCAATTTGCTCAGGTCTCAAAGGGTTAATAGTCCACTTATTGACTTTCATCAAGTTTATAAAAATAGTTGTACAGTTAGTTGCAGAAGTATTATAAAGTTCTCCATTTAATAGTCCAGCCAAAGTACTAGACTTATGATTAAAGAAAAAAAAGGTTACGCTGCCGACATTAAAGTGTCATTTCTCAAATCTGAACTGCTTCAGTCAGACGACCTTCATCAGACATTCATCAGTCTGTGTTCAATTTTAAAACTTCGACCGTGAGCCAAGAGGACATTTGGGGATTAAGAGGTCCTTTTGTGTACTTGAACAAATTCAAGGAGTTTATCTGCAAACATTTTCCCTCAGTAATTTCACTTCTAATTAAGAGCAACTTGTGCAAAGTGACAGCATTTCCACCTGAATAAGATATTTCAGTAGTCCTTCCTCTGTAACCCGACCCTCCCTTGTTTGCCTCTGTTTTTCCTCTGTCCTGTCGTCATCTGACAGCAACAACAACAGTGGCGGCGGTGGTGACAGTGCCAGAGGCCACGCTGCTCTGTCACACAGAGATCTGGCAGTCTGTTGCCGCCCTTGCCTCCTCCTCCTCCCCCCTTCCTCCCCCTCCTCCTCCTCCTCCCGCGGCTCCCTCTCTGTCTCAGCTGATAGACACCTGAGCAAGACAAGAGGTCAACTTTGCCATCGTGCATGTTGGCCCACCTCCACCGTTTGATGGAGCGTGTGTAACTGTGTGTGTGTGTGTGTGTGTGTGTGTGTGTGTGTGTGTGTGTGTGTGTGTGGTTGATGCAATGGATGGGTGTTTATATTTGGCAGGCCTTTTGACTTTTTTGTCCTCTTTTTATTTTGTAGTTTGGGCCTTTTTTTCGACTCCTGTCCCTCTCATCTGCATAAGTATGTAGATGAGAGGGCAATTTTAAGGCACGTTTTCAGGTTGTTTTTTTTTCTATTGAAGAAATGCCAGGATTGTAAAAAGAATGCTAAAATAAGTAAAAGGTGTTAAGGTGTTGTTCCTGGAGTGGAAAAGGTTGTATATTGAAAGTCAAGATGTGACAAATGGTGATGAAAACACATTCTTAGAATATGGCTTAACAGAGCAGTACCTGCTTCTCTTACTTCTGATGTGGACATAGTACTTATGTCATGCTGGAACCACAAAGTCAGCCTCACGGCCTGCATGAGCAGCTCCTGATAACTACCTCCTGTGGTGTTCATACAGACAGCATTATTGCTGCGGCGCTGCTATGAGTACTGTATTTCAGCCAGTTCTCATTTCAAAGTCGTCAAATACCACCGCTTTTGCAGTACTTTTGGCAAGGGATGTAACGATGCGAGGCAGTTAAAAATTGATCAAAAAATATGTGAGATCCAAATCGGTGAGATGAAAAATCAAGCAGGATACTCTTTTTGAACAGCAGAGGGCGTGATCTAGTTTTGACTTCGCTTGCTTGACGTGCCGAGTCACTGCGCGTTCAATGCCTCATGTCCGAGACTAGAGACAGCTCGCCAATGTAAATAAGACGAAGCAAAGGCCCTGCAACGGACAATCTTGAAATAGAAGCTACACCCTCCAGTTTCAAATTGGACGAGTGGCGGCATTTGAGCTTACTCAAGTCAGAAAGTAATAAAGGTGAGATGATAAGAGATGGGACAAAAACAGTAAACAAATATTGACAGAGGGTGTTGAACCACACAAAAAGTACAACTTAGATGATGCAGCATGAGAGCTGGCATCATGAGGCGCTCATGCTGCTCCCACTGACAAGCGCATTTGGCACCAGTGGTTTTTCTTTTTTACAGTAGGTGGGCAGACCCAGTCGCCATGGTATCCCTGAATAATTGGTCATCTTACTGTTTTTTAAGATCGTCCATTGGCTTTGTGTCTGGGCAAGGACGGAAAGAACTGCCTGATGCCTGCATGCGCAATAGCGTCTGCTGTCAAAATGACAGGGACAAACTGCGTACAGTACTACAGAAAAAGCTAAAATTTGCGACATTAGATTAAGTGTATGTTTACACTTGCATGTAATGAATGTCGTATGAATAGCATGTTTTTCAAATTATGCTGTTATTGTGGACTGTTCAAATGCTTTGATAAATAATAATAATAATAATAATAATAATAATAATAATAATCACTTTTAATCTTGTTAAAACTCTTTTGACCTGAATCGTATTGATTAAAAAAAATGCAACAGTAGGCTCAGAGGTCCTTTAAAGCTAAATGCTAACACCATCAGCACCTGGTGACATGTTAAAAACACACTGATTCACATGTGGACTCTGCAGACAACAACTCTAGTTATTTACTTTTAGCCATCGGCAGCTTTACTGAAGCAGTTCAGTGTATGAAATGCTTTGCACATACACACTGAAAAGTGCAGACAGCTTTCCACATATTCACCTGCCTCAACCTTTTTTTTTTTTCCCAAGATGTCTCGGGATTCAGACCGATGTGCCTCTAGTGACAAGTCTGCATTTCTCATCTGTTGCCCTGCACCCTCCTTCTCACACCGCAACTCCACAAGTATTTATTTTCCCTCCCTGGGCCTGACAGATGGGAGTGTTTAGGAATAAAAGCGTCAGTATTTACCATATTATTTACTAGCATCAGCGCTAGCCCCTTTGGCCACGCCGGCCTAGGAAAAAAAAAACACCTCCTTTTCCACCTCCTCCTACTCCATCTCCTCCTTGCCTTACCTGGTTTACCATATAGGATTTATGTGGGACAACTATCTTGTTGGAGCCATTTGGTGGCTTGATCAAAGATGTGTCAGCGCTGGGATTCACTGCCCTGACCCACAGGTTAAGAGTGTGTTTCGCACGCTGTGTAGCGTATATATCATACTGTGACAGACGAATGGTTCTGTATCTCCGCGGACAACCTGAAACCAAATACGCACACTAATGGATTTGTCTCTGCGGAGCGAGTGTGACAAAGTCATAAGTGAGTGACGGGGGTGATATTATGAAGAAAGACATTAATCTGGGGGGGGTTTATAGAATGTCATGCAACATTAGGAGAAGAAATGCAGACATTGCGTCATGAACAGGAGAGAAACTTCGTACTTGCACACACAGGTTAACCTCCACAGGAGATAATCTGATCAGATTTTGGAGCGCCTTGAAGCACATATTTGCATATTAATGAGGAAAAACAGCTTTTTCGGGGGGCATTTCACAGCTTTCCTTGTCTTTTGTTGACGCTTTCCCAACATTTTTTGGAAAGCGTTGCAGGCGTCAAATTTAGTGTATAAGTTTATCAATTTGAACACTGAATATCCCCAAAAATCTGCATTGCATTCAAGTAAAGTACTTTTTTTTTAAAAATCACAAATCATTGCATTCTGTTTATATTTATATCTTAAACAGTGTCCCATTTTTGGGGGAATCTGGGTTGTATATGATTTGTGTCAAATAAATGAACGGACTCCTAAATTGTGAAACTTTCCATAAAGTTATTTCAGTTACCATGGAGACAAAGCATAACCTTAAAATGAACTGTTTTTAAGGCCGAACCAGGCATTGTGTGTGTGTGTGTGTGTGTGTGTGTGTGTGTGTGTTTCTCCAGATGTGTATACAACTTTGTGTGTTTGTCTGATGCTGGGAGTGTGTAATTATGGGCAGATTATGGAAGAGGCGGACGGCATGAAGCAGTCTTTGATGGGATTAAGCACTCAATTACCCAGCTAAGTCTGCCCCCCCACCCAGCTCTCAGGTTCAAACATTTCACACACTATGCAAGCGCAATCTTGAACAGACACCTTTGTGAGAACACAAATACACACAGACAGAACGCTGTTTTTCTCTTTTACCGCGACTTAATTCATGCACGTGCGCACCTTACGCAGCATATCTTTATCTTAATCTTTATCCAGACCATCTGTCCAGCGGTTAGTCCGTCCATTTGTTTCATCTTGGGTGTGTGAAACGTGGGATTTTAACCACAGAAGTCATCCTTAAAAAGGATGTTTTTTTCCACAGATTAAAATTGCATTTCTAAAATGCCTAACTATTATGGCTGAACATTTAATAGAATTCAAACCGGCATCACAATGTAATACAACACAGGTTTAACATCAATCAAATCAATCAAAATCTTTGCTGCATGTTGTCCCCTCTCTCTCTCTCTCTCTCCCCCTTTCACGCTACTAATCTGTCCTATCTAATAAAGGCTAAAATGCCTAAAAATGATCTTTTTTTCTTTTTTTTTTTTTTTAAAAAAGGAAAACCTTTCAAATGTACACTCTAAAATGTATTTCTTGGATTTTCTTAATCCCGTTATGTAAACAATTTCCTCTGTGCATGTGTTGTACCCCAACTGTGTGACGTCATTTGAGACACTAGGTGGGTTTCCATTACAGGTTTGTGCAAATCTTAAGTGATAATTCTGAAAATGGTACAATGCAAGCAATGCAATGTTTTAGTAAAGTTTTCAGCGGCAAGTTTTCTTTCAGTTCCTAGGACGTTCGTCTTAAAGTTAGGGCAATATTTTGTATACCAAAAAATGTTTAAAATATATTTTTTTTATTTTCTTAATATATCAGATCACATTACATTTTCATAAAAAATGTTCTGCAATCTCTGTCCTCAATACCATGTTCTGAATGTTGCTTTGAAAACTTCTTCCTTTGTTCTCATGTAACATTGTGGGAATGTTTTAAAAAAAGGAGATTCTACGATCTGTCACCTTTCAGCATCACAAAAACATCCTCAGAATCCTAATCCTAATCAGCATTTAACCTTATAGGAACATTATTTGAAATGATAAACATCCTTAAAACATTAGATAGATAGAAATGTTTTCTTGAACCATTATTGCAATGTTAGCCAATGTTTTTGGAACGTTCCCTACTTGCTGGGTTTCTTCAATAACCCTCCTATACAGACACCCAGAGGTAAAACTGGCTCAATTTGCACCCACAGGGAGAGCACCATGCAGCTATCTGCAGCATGTATGACTGAAAGGATGAAATTATCAAGTTCATCATAGTCTGTGGTGTTCAGTAGTGCACTTTGAAATGGATATAATCATTTGGATTGTCTCAGCGGGGAGTCCGGTGTCTGCTCCGCAGCAAATGGATTCATAATGACACAGAAAACGGTAAGGTTATTATTGGAGCCATCAGTGGGCTGTGACGTCTGTAAATGTGGTCTAATTGAGACCAAGGATAGCATGGTGCTGTAATGAAATGATAACTGCAACAGTGTATGTACATGGGGTAACCATAGCAACCATGTAATGTATAGAAAGCATCCAGGGGAGACTCCATATCTTTTTTTAAATTGAAATCCAAAAGAAAAAAAAAAATTTAAGTTCTGCAGCTGTGTTGTAAAGGTAGTGGGCAAGACTAATCCTGCACTTCAACTCATGATGGTTTGTCTGCTTTCAGTTTTCTCATCATCTGTTGAGTCTTTTCAATAACAATACGTGCTCCACATGCATTTGTTATGGTTATTCTCGCGAGCGGTATAGCGACAGAGTGAGAAACAAGAAAAAAAAGAAAGATTGCTTGCCAAGCAGGGGTCGTTTAAGGGTGGCCAATCATCCAATTATCTGGATAAAACAGGTGGCACCTCATTGGGAAAGCTCATTAAAATGGCGTTCAATCTTGGCTCTTGGCTGCCTCTGGAAATGAAAGCACATTTCCTTCTTTGGCCTGTTGAAATTTTTCAAATAAAGTCAGGCTGGGGAAGAGGAGAGAGGCTTTCCCTGACGCTGAATAATTGGATGTTTGGATCTGAGCCAGTGGAGATTTACTTGCTATTTCTCTTGTGGAAAACCATGCCGGACTGGTCATCATGATGGAGTCTGGTCTTAAGGCCTTGGGCTTTGTCAGCAGAGCAAAGCATCCCATCTGTTCTGGGGTCGTCCTTTTAATGCAAGAGCTGTCTTTCCCTCAATCTCACAAGTTCACAATGTCCGCTTGATGGCTATTTATGGTGCGTGAAAGTTCAAATTGAACTTGCGGATAAAGGTACCCGCACTGAATACACACACGCACTGCAAAAGGCCTTTTACATCCATTTATTCTGGGGGCTGTTGGGTTTTTCTTTAATGCCCGTGGTTGTTAGAGGAATCACACAATGACATTTTTTTCCATATCGCAAATGGACTATAAAACAAAAGGTCAGGCTTTTTTTTTCATAGCGATTGCTCACCAATGTGGAAAAAGAGAGGTCGATTGGGGAAAAAGTGGGAATTGGTTTGTAAGCGCCTTTACAGTTACCATGTCAGGGACAATAAGTCTTAATGGCTGTTAGGGGCAAACAGGAAAAGCATACAGCTTCTTTCACACCGCAAAACCAGCCTTAATTTTTATTCTATTTTTCTTTCAAATACGGCATAATATACATTCATAATTCCACATAGTTAACACTAACTTTACACCATTATTCTACTTGGATAATGTGTTAGTGTTGCCCCAAAAGCCCTCTTTAAACCATCATCACATGCAGCTCTGAGTCGACACGTGAATTTGCAGTGCTAAACCTTTACGGCAGAACTTCCTGCCTGCTTCGTTAACGTCGCAACACATATTATTTGACAGGTTGAACAGATGACACTATAATGTGGTGATGCTAAATTTATTTCTAGTTTATTTATTTATTTACTTATTTACACTGTCACTTATTGTACGCTGATGGACCTGAGTCACAAATTCTGTTCTTTTCATGTGTGAACATGTACAGAGTGACAATAAAATGAACCTTGAAAAAGGTTTAACACTGAATCTATTGGAAAGGAATACTAATAATGTATTGCAGTTATACTCGTTATAGTTATACTTCTGAAATATGTATTTTTTCTGTCAAAAACTATGAAATTCAATTCAAATTCAAGCCACTTTATCCTCTACAGGAGGCTTATTAGCGACTGGCAGTTGAGCAGCAGGCACCATAAATAAGTAATAGTGGCAGACAAATAGCGGCACTAAACAGTCCAGAATACACCAACCTCCTCCATCACTGGTGTCCAAGCACAGAACCAGTAAATGTAAAAGCAAATACTTTGAGCTGTCCTTTCCATTGTCTAACAAGAAACAGTTACAGTGTAATTATTTTTCTGACATAACATTTTTTTGTACTCACATTTCCAGACATTCACGCCAGACTGTCAATGATGCTTACGTCTTCGCTTTCCACCAATCTGAAGCTGAACGTGAACTTGCCAGAAGCCTGTAAGACCAAAAAAAAAACAAATAAATAAAAAAAACAACATACCCACATGATCAGTTTGTTGTCTGGCTTCACAAACCTTAACATCGGCTCTCTGGCTAAGACCAAAGCTTAAAATGTGAATTATTATAAACGACTCAAGTATAAAGTGAGCATTTTTGCTAATTAGTTGGATGATGAAGAACTACTCTGACTATGTCGCTCAACATTTAGAGTGATGCCAGACTGTTTCTGCCGCTGAAGTAAAGAGTGGAGAAGCACTTAATGACTGATGAGGTCTCTGAGCGAAATGTTGCATTCATAATCACGGGAGCTAATTAACAGTAATGTCGAATATTTTTCTAATAACCGACAATCTTTGTTGCTTTTTTTTTATTTCCAGTTGTCATCACGCAGGTGTTGTGTTATTTGAAGCTGCGGTGATGGTGTTATAGAGAATAAAATCAGCTGCACTGTCAGAAATCACTCTGGAGATAAAATAAACTTTGCACAGTTAAAATATAGGAAAAAACGGCATGATATGTTTAGAGCTGTAAATGATCACTCAGTTTGTTAGATGCTCTTTTTTTGAAAACCTGACTGCACATAGAAAGCCTGGTATATTTAAATGATACTAACACTATCTAAAATATACTTTTTATAGTGTGTCAGTCAGGACTTACGTACATGTCAGAATCTTTTTTTTATTTTCCAGTAATCCAACTGGTCAATGTTTGAGGTATTGACAGGTTGTGATCCAAACTTTTTTTTATTGTGGTCAATATCTTGCTAAGTTTTGTGCAGAGTATAATTGTTAAGCATATATACATGTCTGCATCTCATGCATATGAGCCCATATTTTATTTTCTTTACAATTTTTGGCAGTACTGATTCTCCAAAAAGTTAACCTTTTGTCCAACCCTCCACTCCCCTCCTGCGTCAGAATGACCTGCGACGTAAGTCATGTAAAAAAAAATGAATAATAAAAAAAACAAAACAGAAATAAGTGCAACAAATAGATGAATTATTACAAAAACAAAACAAAACAAAACAAAAAAAACAGGGAAGCTTGCCTATGCCCCCAAATCTGCTCAGTCCAGCACTGTGTGTAACCAAGGTTTTAAATCAGTATTTAATATTTCAAAAATGTAGATTTGCTCATCCTATTCTACATCATATAATGAAATATCAGCTATTACTCATATTTTTGGTAAGAAAATAATGGAGTTTCAATGCGTTCTGTAACCACATTACTCTAAAGCTGATGACTGGATTTATATGCAGTGGGGACACATTTGTCATCTCAAACACATTGTCCAAAATAACTGTTATCATAGTGCGCATGTCCAAAATGGAATCAGCCAGTCAGAAAAAATCTCAAATATTGTGTTGTTTTGATAAAATAAAATCACTCTTTCAGAAAAGAAAGCCGAATGTGAGAGTGCTATGAGATCATTCATCTGCGTAGCGTCTGTTCTGGCTCTGTTTGCTGTTTTGTGCCATTAAACGGTCCACAGTGAGCATTGTAATGCAGTGGATAGATGGTGGAGGCTGCTCGTCTTCCTGGCAGTAGTCTTGTTTGTGTACAGTGATAATGTCTGGCATTTGTGTGGCAGTTTGTTTCTGTTTAACAAGATGCTGCACCTCCAGGTTTCAGCACTGTATTCATTCCTATATTGCTGCAAAATAAATGAAAGCTGTTCATTTTTAATTGCGATTAATTAGTTAAATTTCTAAGTTTAACAAGGTTTCAAATTTTCAGCATCATCGGTGCATCACATCCATGGCTCATCATGTTGTAAAAAGTCCATGTGGCCCAATCTGTGAAGCCCCTATAGAAGCCAGGTATGGGGGCCAGGAGGCATCCCCAGTCACCCTGAAGAAGGAGAGCTAATGCTCCCAGACAGCGGGGAACGGCTGCTATCCCGGCCTGTCACAACCACTCTGGGCCCTCACAGCTGAGGCCGTCACACTGGAAGCCAGTGCTCCGCGGAGAAGAACAGGACACGGGGGGAGAGGAGGAGGGACAAGGAGAGGATTTACATGCGTAGCTGTTCTTTTTATGCCACCCAGAGGACTCAGGTAGAGTAGGAGGATTTATGATAGCACCTGAGAGGGTAGGAGGCTGCAGTGGGTGTGAAGGATATTAATATTTTTTATTGTTTGGGCTTTTATATGTGATACACCCTCTGGTCATATGGTCTCCCTCTGCCCTTCTCGGTGTACTTTCAGAAGTTTGTACTTAGCGATGCAAATGACGTGAACCCTGACAGGAGTTGCATCAACCAAGCAGGTTCCTCGACACTGCTGATATTAACCTTTAAAAAGTGTAAGAAATTACAGAAGTACCTAGAGAAAATTCTTCATACACATTAATAAAAGAATTGTGAAAATGACAATGTAAACCGTTATAGGGCCCGCTTTAATATTACACATATATCTCTGCATACAAAATATGCTTTTCAAAATCAAGCTTTAAAAAAATTTAATATATTAATATTTTTTTCTTTGATTGAGTTTATTTTTAACCAACATCAGTCCCAATCATAAATATCAAATATTCATTAATTATTCTTTAAATGCCAGGTTTTTGACATGATGCCACTGTTTTAAATGAAAAGAAGAAAAACACAAAAATTTAATTTTTTTTTTTAAATATACAACATGCTAAGTAGATTATTTTTTATTTTTTGATTATCACTGCCCAGAATATATCAATGACTAGCAGCAACATTGATTTATTTATTTTGTATTATTTTTCTGTGCAGTTACAAATACTCACAAAATGTGCTTTTTGAATTCAGGCAATGAAAAATATCTAAATTATCATATGTTCGTTTAATTTTAAGACTTTGATCCTTTAAATGCCAGGTTTTTGTCATCATGCCACTGTGTTATAGAGGGGAAAAAACACAAGAAATTAATTATTTTCAATATACTACATGCAAAGTAGATTTTTTTTATCACAGTCTAGGATATGTCAATGATTTGCAGCAACATTGATTGTGACAGTGCACCTACTGGATATAACATTTCCTCATCAGATTGAGAATTTTACATTCCAAGACAAAAGCCCAAAAAGACACCCAGAAATAATAACATGCATGTTTTTATGCTTTGACGGCTGAGGGAACAAAACTTGAAGATTGAATGTGTTTCAATGGCACCTTTTTTTCTTTTTTTTTTACGCTTAACAGTATGAATGTAACCATTATGTTTACACAGTGTATTTTTAGACGTATTGTAGGAGCTGAGCAGGAAATTCCGAGATTGAACAGAAATACATAATTTTGCCAAAATGAATTCCATATTTATTAACAGCCAAAATTATCAAAAAAAATGACGAATGAAACACATTTAATGTGCCAAACAGTCGTTAGACGGCATGTCACATAATGTCACATTTACTCGGACAATCCTTAAAAATATTTTACTTACATTCTGCCTCTCTGTCCCCTTCTCCAGCCACATTCCCGCCTCCTGAAAGCTGTAGTGTTATGTAGAAATGTCTTCAGGACGCGGTATCTGTCTTTGTTGACTAACCGTACACGAATTCTTTCTCCCGCCGAACCCGACTACCCAGACTTCTTCCTGTCCTATCACTACCCCGAATTGCCGTCACTTGCGTATCCTTACATATAAAATAGTACCATTACAATACAAAACCCATTCATTGCAGTTCTCCTCTTGTCCACTAGAGGCCGTCTGACTTTTCCACCTGTCCCAGCCACTTCCTCTTGACCTGCAGTACCCTCTTTCCCTCCAATGACTGACCGTGCCCGCCCGACTTCCTTATAATACATCCATGTACCCGCCCCTCTCCTTACCTGTGGCCACTTCCTCAATCAGCCCTGCAGGAAATGCGCCAAGAAAGACGTATGTAAATCAGTAAATACTTTTTAGTGCGCGTCAAAACCTCCGCGAAACGTCTTCTATGCCTGTCTAGATGTAAACCACCCGGTTCGATAACATTTAGAGAGTCTAAAAGAGCCGCAAAATTAATTTTTTTAGACCGCCATTCAAGCTAGCGAGGCGCTAATCCGGAAGTCGGTCGCTCCGCCGGAGGAAATTAACCGTTCCGGCACACTCCGCCACGTTCGGCTTGTCCGTAATCTCTTCTACATGCTCTATGGGCCAGTAGTTCCGGGTATTTTACACTTTTCTAAACCCGGAAAAAGAGTTTTTTTATGCTTTCTGTGCCAGTAAGGAGCTCTCATAGGCATGAACGAGGCCCCTTCCCCATGGCTGTATCCAGACTTCACTATAATACAAGCAGCCCTGTTCCACTCACTCCTTGACAGATTGGTAAAGTTGCTTTGTTTTTTCATGGCTTTGCTTTTTTGAGCCTCTGTTATCTTGGACCTGGATCCTGAAACTTGTGACCTGGCTGTTTTGAACCTGTACTTGATCCTGCTGGACTTTGGATTTCCTGCCTGCTTATTTGGATTTGTTTGGACTGCCATCCTGGTTCTGACTCGTGGCTGCCTCAGACTTGGTAAGTCCGTGCCTCCAGTTTTTGGCTGAACATGAGCCTCTGTCTGTACGTGTGTGAGTGATGAAGTTACGCCATTTAACGAAGAGTTTGGTGATGTGTGCTGGTGTTTCTTCATTGGATGTTGCTCTTTCAAAATGAAGAGCAGTGGCTACGTGGACCTCCTGTTTATTAGGCTATTGTAAACTAAAAATCCTTTTACATTAGCGTTAACAAACCTTTATTTACTTTAATCTCACAAATAAAAATAAATGGTAAAAATAAGTTGAGAAAATCTGCAAGTCACTAAGCTAATTTATGCTGTGTCAAATGTCATAGGTTTATGCTAATGGCATTAGCATACAGTCTATGTGGGGGTAAACGTGTTTTGTCGTTGAACCATTTGAGTTATAATGGATCCCAGTTTTGTAACTTTAAATGTTGCTGTTGTTCCTAGATTCAAATGACTAGGCTAGAGGAAAAGGTAGCTAGGCTAGTTTATGCAAAGGGAGAAATGTCATAGGCTCATGTTCAAAACGTTAGCATGATGTATATGTGGATAAATGTGTCTAGTGTATGAAAATGTTTTGTCTGTTGATTTTGTGAGTTATAATGGAGCCAAATGTTATAATGTTATCTTTTTAAATGCTGATGTTGTTCCCGGCTTCATACAAGAAGAGGAAAAGATTGTTAGCTGCTACGCTAATATATACAGTGTAAAATGTCACAGACTTTTGCTTATAACGTAAGCGTGATTTATAATATGCATAGACAGTTGTTTTGTGGTTGAAGCTTGTGAGTTACAATAGATTTCAATTTTGTAACGTTATATGTTGACACTGTTCCTGGCTTCATATGAGTAGGCTAGAGAAAAAGGTGGCTAGACTAATTTATGCAATGTATACTGCAGGCTTAAGCTAATAATGTTAGCATGGTGTTTATGTGGATAAATGTGTCTAGTTTAAAACAATGGTTTTGTCTTTGGACATGCGGGTTATAATGGCGCAAAATGTTGTAGTATTATCTTTGATAAATGCTGACGTTGTTCCTGGCTTCAACCGAGTGGAGGAAAGATTGTTAGCTGCTAGACTAATTTATGTGAGATATCGCAGGCTTATGCTAATAATGTTAGCATAAGCGTAGCATGTGTGGGTATGTCTCGTATAAGACAACTGTTTTGTCTGTGGATTTTTTTTAGTTGTAATGGAGCTGAATGTTGTCACATTATCTTTGTGAGATGCTGACATTGATTCTGGCTTTATACAAGTGGAAAGATTGTTTGCTGCTTTCTTAATGTTTTACCAAATCATGAGAGTGGGCTGTGAAATTTATTTAAAGGGATAGTTACACACACACACACACACACACACATATATATATATATATATATATATATATATATATATTAGGGGTGTCAACGTTTACAATTTTTTCTACACGTGTAAACGGGACTTCTAACCGACGTGTACCCGGTTACACGATTTATGATCTTTTTCTATCGCAGTTGCGCTATATAACCACTAGATGGTTCTGTCTCCATTCAAATACCTCCTAATCTCATTAAATCAAAGCCATTCCAGTAGTTAGTTATCAGACAAAAACGTACACGTGAAAGCTGGAAAAGGTTTAACCTTCTTTTTTAATCATTGTTTTAACTATTGCTCACTTTTGTACAATATATTTTTTTAAGCTCCGCTTGTTCATCACTTGTTGCTTGTTGTCCATGCGGCCCCGAGTCAACTTGAAGTGACGCGACACTGGCTGTGGCTGCGTTTTTTTTTTTAATATCAACTTAACATTGCCACCTGTGCATCTATTATGTATGCGGATAACTGCATTAGTGGGAACATTTAAGTGTATAGTTAGTTAATGTTATTATCTTAAGCTTTCAGGCAACATTATCACCCCTAAAAATACTATTGGTGAGAAATGAACGAGGAGGAGGAGAGGAAAAAATGACGTGTAAACGGTTATCTGAACGGTTATGATTTGTTATCCGTGTACCCGTGTACACGTGCAGATGTTGACATCCCTAATATATATATATATATATATATATATATATATTTAAATAAAACTAAAATCTAAACTTTTACAGTGGAGAATATATTTAAAGCATGATATGCCCTGATCGTGTAATACTTTTTTTCCGTCTTGTGGTGGTGATGCTATGAATTGGTGAACTACAATGCTTAACTAGATAAAATCTACGACATAGGCCATGCATCAAATATATACTCTGATTTAGGATATAATATTAGCTTTTCTATGATAGGCAGCAACTTCCTCTTGTTGAGCACAGTGAGAAATGGGCAGGCAGTGAGAATGAAAGGGGAGGCGTGGGTGGGGGTTGGAATAAATGAACTGTGACCTGGAAGCTGTGAAAAATGGTAGTGCGATCGCCAGTCACGCCTGATATTAGTTGTAAATTTATTTTAAAAAATGAAAATGACAGCATTTTATCCCTGAAATAACACTCCTACCACCTGCAGCTCCTGCACCGTCTCTATCATTATCTGAGTTTATACAGAAACAAGAGTGCTGAAAACAAGCAGGAAAACACATTTAGATTGACAGCAGGATTGGTGTGATGACAGGTGACCAGCGTGGGAAGTTCTGGTGGCCTCGCTGCCTTCGGTGTGCTTTTACCTTGAGGTCAGACTACCTCGACATCCGCGATGAGACATCATCAGACAGCATTGAGCCAGCTTTACCAGCAGCTGTTACATTTTTAAAGCAGGGTGGCAGTAAGTGTTTACCATCATTGCTGATAACAGTTGTACTTTTATTAGAATTCTTAATTTATATACTGTAAAATGCATATCAATGAAATATCTAAAATATTTTTGCATAATGAGTACTTTTTTTGGTACATTTTATCTCAACAAGCCTCCATTAGTCATAGCAAGGTTATTTTGGTGTATTCACACCAAATGCAAACCGAATGTTTGTGTCCCGTTACTTGCACAAACACATCTGCTGAAATGTTATAGTATTTTGCAACTGGTGAATATTCGTCCTTGCAACACATTCTTATCCCAACTTGTCAAATATTGCCACTTAGTCAGTGCCTTTTATGTCTGTACATATGATGTACGGGGTATGCTTCTGCGTCTGTTGCTGTACCAGGACGGCATGTCAGTTTACATTGGTTATATACATTGTGTCTTTTCAAAATATACCTCCGTTTTCACAGGAAATGTACAGTTTCTGTTTGTTAGATGCATACAGTTTTTTTTCCAAAGTAAAATTTGTCATATTTACATTTATTCTCTTGTGCTGCACAAGCGCATGGTTCCATTTAGGCACCAAAATCCGATATCTAGGTTCAGAAGAAAGCATCATGTTTTGGCTCAACATTCATACTGGAAGTGAACAGCATGACCTGCATGAAAGTCCGGGGTTTGTTTGACCCATCTACAACCCCTCCAGCTAGCCCCATATGGACTCTCCAGCTCCGCGTTTCAAACTGATGCCATCCATTGGCCTATCATACAGCCGCGGTGGATTCCATCCGGCCATCCGGCAGTGTAAAATACTGCCACAAAATGTGCTATCTGGCAGTGTTATATGGCATCCACTGGTGTATCATACCTCTGTGAAAGACGGCGTTTGGTGTCAAACACCAACATCAAGCAGTGGTATTTGATGAGTTGAGGAATAAGAATGGGATGGCCTTTGACAGCTGCGTTGGCTATCTGGGGACAGGCAGCTAGGCTAACTTTGTTTGCAGTAAAATACATCACATATATCATGTGATGTAAACATAGTGAACACGGAGGCTTTGTGCTCCAAACCAGCATGAAATAAGACAGACACAATCCTAATCATTTGTCGTGATAGCACTTTACTGTTCTACTCCTTTTAATGTTTTACTCTGTTTTGGAGCCAGCCTCAAGTGGCCATTTGATGAATTGCAGTTTTTGGTACTTTCACATTGGCACCATTTTTTAGCCTTGAAGGCTGCTTGGAGAGCCCCGGGTGCCCACAGATGGGGACAAAAAGTATGTCATCCAGCTCTGATTCATGGTAACGTCAGGAGAATCTCAACAAGATATCCATGCTGAGTGGTAGTTTGTGACACAGCGACATAAAATTTTGTCTTACGAAGACGCAAAATTTGCAAACAGCGCAAATTTTGCATTTTCTTTTTGCTTTGAAAGCACTAATTCTCGTCTCTGCATTGACTCTGAGTCAAATAAAAGGCATGCTTCATGTTCAATGTGAACACACTATTAGGCCGGACAAGAAAGTGGGAAACACATGGGTGATGAAGAGAGAAATTTATAGACTAAAAAGTATTGAAACATATAGGAGAAACCTGTGGAGTCAGTAGTGTAGGGCTTGGGTGGGTAGAATTGTGCTGTATGGGTGCTTTGTGTAAGAACAAGAAAAAGCTCTGCCAACACTGGGTAGATTTCTGCTGTCTTATATATGCATGAGAAGGCAGATACAGCAAAAGAGCAGAGCAGAGGGACCATCACTGTACTGTATATTCTGCTGAATGTACTGTGAATTTTTAAATGCAGGAGTTTTCCTTGTAAAGTTGTACTTTTACATTGTTACATTGCTCTAGTTTGGTCTAGGATCTGAGCTCTTCCTCCATGACTGGTCTGGTATATTAAAAACAATACTGCTATCAGGGAGGCATCTCTTGCAAAAAAATCAGAGAAGTAATTTGAAGCGATAAGACCCAATTTGTATGAATTTGTTCAAGTTGTAAATGAAGCACATTGTGCTCGAGGTCTTGTTAAACCCTGAGTGAGAGAAGGAACATGGATTTGAAATGCTTTTGAAATACAGATGGGTTGCTCCATTTTTTTTTTTGCTAAATGAAAATGTGAAAGCCTTGCAAATCAAATCGCAACTAGCCTCGGCGAAATCACTGCACTGAATTGCGTTCTAATTCCTCTCTCCAGGAAATATCGCCCGAGTGTGACGGCGCCATATATCTCACAACAACTGTACTATTCGTGCACATGGGGCATGTTGGTGAGCTTTGTAATGAAGAAAGAGCACACAATGCGGGATTACCAATTCCACGCACAGCTGGAAGGCCTGTTGTGAATGATACCTGCTGCACATACAGTGATTTTGTTAAGTGAATCTCTGCTTTCTCCTGCGAGACCAATCTCTGCTGGTCTGTCATGCTGGACAAGTAGTTATTGAGCAAAAGATTGAAAGTGAGAAAGAAGAGATTGGGCGAAAGAGAGGGTGGGGAGTGAGGGTGAGAGACATGGCCGAAAGGAAAAGTAAGAGAGCAAGGGCAGAGGATGACAGAAAAAAAGAAGCTGCACAGAGAGATGGAGTGATGAATTTGACTGAATAAAAAGGAGGAACGCGGGGCTGACAGAGACAGTAGAGCCGAAAGTGAGAGACTGCCCTGAGAGGCAAAAGCTGTGTTGGAAGGAGAGGAGAGGACGGCTCAGCTCTGCTGCTTGCTATTCCAGGTGTCATCTTTTCCAGTCACTGCTGATTAGTGCCTGAACATATCTCCTGGGGAGAAAATTAAATATTGATCTATTTTTCTCTCTTCATTCTAACCTCCATCCTCTTTTTTTTTTTTTTTTTTACTCTACTTCTTTTTTATATAGAGAAGACCACTATTGATGGAATTTCAAATGTGACTGGTCTGGGGTAAGCTGTTTTTAGGGAGCTTTCACATATGACAAAAAAACTCTCCCCCTGTTAGCTTTAAGTCCATTCATCTTTGTGCTTTTTACTGCAATATGTTTAGTGCTGCAGGAGCTGCTGCACCTTGCCTGCAAGAGCACTGCCAAACTCTTTGCAGTGCTTTTACGAGTGAGGCATCTAGGAGACAATCTAAATATTACAAAGACATAGCTGTAGTATAGCTTCATATATATTTGACAGCATATTGATTGCAGTTTTATTGCAACTTAGAATAAAATATATCAAAATAAATGTAATAAAAGAAATCTGTGATAAAGTATATCACGAGGTACAGATGCTCCCAGCTGCCCATCTGTCAGCTCTGCTAAATTTCAGTTAAATTTCAGCTTCTATCTGTCAAGTCTTAGATAAGGTTTTTTGGTGTTTGATGATGGTGGCATGTGGCTGCAGGTCATCATCAGGTTGAGGATGTCAACTCACCAGTCTGTAGACTCTCTTCATCTGACTTCGAGCTGGCCAGCTGCTAGGAAATGGGCACCAGCTGAAGTAGCATCCTGCTAATCATTCAGCAGGCGTTGGGAAATAAACTGGATGACCTCCGTGCCACATCAGTTTCCTGCAGGATTTCAGGAACTTACATAGTTTGATTCATTGAAACTTGGGTAAATCCTGGACAATTCCATCAGGTAACTCTTTCTATTTGCTGATCCGATGGAGCAGAGGACTCTGGTGAGAGAGGGTGTGTGCCTTACCGTAGATGAGGACTGGTGTGTTGATGGGAATGTGAGGTGGTGTCCTGTTCCTGTGATGGTTCAACTTCAACAATTCCTAGAAGTGACTCTATTTCTATATGCTGATCTAACTGAGCAGGTGACTCTGGTGACTGGAGGAGAGGAGGAGTTTGATTTACGGTGAATAAGCACTGGTGTGTTGACGGGAATGTGAGGTGCTGTCCTGTTCCTGCTGTGGATCACTGCTAACAGTGGCTGTAGTGTGGTGCTCCCGTGTTCAGGAGAAGTGACCATGTGGCTGCCTTGTAGAGATTTGGATGTGTAGACAGTTTAATGATCCCACAGCCAGAACAATCTAGAAATGTGGAAAATTATAAAGCAGCAGCCAATAATTTAAGAGGATGCAAAAAACAACTAAAAGGAGCTAATGTGATCACATTTTACCCGAGTTGTCCCTTGAATAATTATATGTGACAAAATGATTGAAACTACAGAAGCCATTTACGGTGTGAAATGTATGTGGGATGCAAACTTGTCCTGTAGGGGTTATTGTTGTGTCATGAATATTTGTCAATATAGGTCCAAACCATTCATTGAGGGACAGTTCTTGCTTGACAGAGCAGCACATATCATTTTTTGACTGCAATGCCAGATGTGCGCTGCTAAACATAATGATGAAATATTGTTCTTTTGGATGTTTATGGAAACCGACTATTGGATTCTTGCATGTTTTCCATTGAAGACTACAACAGCGAGAAATAAATTATGCATCAAAGACAATAGAAGAAGTGGGACTCTTTGTTTTCATGATATAACCGGCAGTTGGTTATGGCAGGCGAGCGCGTCAACGCATCCCCTCAGTGGCTTTGAGTTTAGGCTTAGCAACGACAGACATTATGTGGTATGTTTTGACATTATGTGATCTTCAAGTGAGGAGACCACAATGATGTTTACATTCAGAATAGAGCTGCACAAACACATTTTCTGTACATTATAGGGATGTTTGTTTTTTTTTAAGTGGGGTTGTGTGTAATTACATTTAAGAGTGGCCTTTTATTTTAACTAGTCCGAGGCACACCTGTGCAGTAATGATGCTGTTTAATCAGCATATTGATTTACCACACCTGTCAGGTGGATGGATTATTTTGGCAAAGCTCTTACTAAAACAGATTTTAACACATTTATGATCAAAATACGAAAGTGAGAAATCTTTTGTATGCATAGTCTTTTATTTCAGCTTGTGAAAATGGGAGCAAAATAGAGAATAAGAATAATTCAGTCAAATGTGGTTTACCGGAAGTACAATGCAGCATAAAATGGAACAAGTTCATTTAAAGGACTGCAAATTGAAAGAGCTTAAGTGTAAATAAATAAATAATTGAATAAATGTTCTGAGTCTTTTTAATATACCGAAGTGTCAAACTGAATGTGTTGTCTTGTATTGATATTGCAGACTGGCTTTCGAAGCCTTTCTGCAATATCTCGCCGCTCACTTCTTTCTTCACCGCAGTGAATGAGTGAATGAGATAAGAGCTTTTGGAGGTAAGTGGACCTTATCAAGTGGACGGAAAGGTTGTTCAAGGTTGATCTGTTGTGGGCAATTTTGACATCGGACAGCTAGCTAATCAAGCTGTCCTGCAGATACCCGGGAAGCGCACACACACACACACGCACTCACACACAGACGCACAAAACCGAGGAAAAACAGAAACTCAAGAGACAGAATTACCATACAAGACTTCCCTTTCAATATTTCACTTTACAGTGTATTTCTTCTGACACTCAGACAACCATCTGCGGCCTGTTGGTGGGCGTAGCATTGGTCTGGAGGAGGAAGAGTAGCTACATGTGTGCTAGTGTGTGTGTGTGGATGGAGGTTTTCTGTCGACACAAAGCCTCTGGGGGGGAGGAAAGAGAGAGGCAAAGAGACAGAGAGCGAGGCAGGAAACCTTTGGCCCCAATGGGAAGTCCCAATACAGCTGCTGCCTGCCTGCCTGACTCTTTCTCTCCGACTCTCTGCATGCACTGTCAACCTGTCTTCCCACACACACACACTCACACACGCACCAATGAAAACAGACAACCGCCTTTGCACTGCAGCGAGTGTGTGTGTGTGAGAGGAAAGTGGAGCCACAACTCAGAAATAGTCGATTTCATACTTAAACCCTCTGCTCAGCCTGTGAGACAGAAGGTGACTGATCGCGTGCGCACACACACACACACACACACACACACACACACACACACACACACACACACACACACAGCTCCTCCCCTAGTGGGAGACAACGTGTTTAATTAATACTGACACCACACTCATAGCAGGAAACTTCGCGTGTGTTGCTGTGTGTGATTCTATATCTGTGTGTGTGCGACACTATGAGCCCAAAAGTCGACTCCGGCTGCACTATATGGAGCATGAGCGGCCATTAAATATTATGCAAAGCTCATTCCCACACATTGTGAAGCCAATCTCCCTCTCAATGTCACCTACAAAGTCTTAAGAAGCCCTCAATTAACTTATTAGCAATTCTGCAGAGCTTAACATGGGCGCTAATGAAGGAAGTATGGGGAGGAAATGAACTTAATGGTAGGAAGCAGGAATCTGGGGCAGCGCGTTCTGCAGCGCTCTGCCTCATTCTTCGACAGGGTCAAAAGTTATAAGTTGTTGATATCTTTTGAGATGTTTGCTGGCATATTTCAGGCTAAAGCGGAAAGACTTGTGCTGTATTGGACGTCAGTGTGGGTGAATTCACTTGTAGAAGCGCAATGCTGTGCTGTCTCAGCATCTTATAGAAACTAAAAAGTCAACTTCTCTTTCTATTTATTTATTTGTCTCCTGTGTCTGGTTTTCTATCACATTGCTCTCCTTTTTCAAAAAGAAACTCTCTTATCATTTGCCTAACCCCGTCTGTGGTTATAATGGCCACTGTGTGTGTGTGTGTGTGTGTGTGTGTGTGTGTGTGTGTGTGTGTGTGTGTGTGTGTGTGTGTGTGTGTGTGTGTGCTGGTCTAGGAGTAGAGATCTTGATGCTGGTTTGTTATGAATATTCTGTCTAGTCTTTCTGTTATCTGCAGAGACTCTGGAGGCAAACACACACAGTTCCTCTCATATTATGCTAATACTGGCTGATATCAAATGGAAAAAAAAAAAAAAACCAATTGGAGTTGCTACAGCGGAACATATTTAACTTTGTGATCTATGAAAACTAAGATAAAATCATTAATGTGGGTTAAATCATTAGGTATAAATGCAATGATGAGAAGGCGTAGAAATGTTTATATATTCAGTATTTCCCACATTATCAGATTCTCTGTGTGGTGGTAGCAAATGCAGTTTAAGGGGGTGGAGGTCGATGCTTAGTCAGTCAATCAATCAAATTTTATTCATATAGCACCTTTCAAACAAGTCAAATGTAATTCAAGGTGCTTTATGGTTTGATTGGGGAAAAAAGACAAGAGCACCATAAGAAATAAGCAAAAATACATCCTAAAAAATGGATTCTAATAAAATAGAATAAGTATAAACCATAAAATTGTGATAATAAGACACCGCATAAAAGCCAGACAGCAGAATGAACAGTTTAGTTTGGCTTTCACTGCTCCTGGTATTCTTCTGCTCAATCTGTGACAACAGTACTCTCTTCGTGCCGAGAATGTGGTGCAGTGAATACTGACATGGTTTTTATATTTCAGTAGTACTAGAAAATCTTTTTGTGGAGGCAGATGTTTAAATTGTGGTGGCCCTCAACAAATAAATGAATATATGGGAAACCCTGATATTGTATATATATATATATATATTTTTACCTTTTTAAATTGATATGATGAGCTTGTTGCCAAACAGTTGCCTAGTTTCACATCCAGATACAATCCAACATTAAAGCTGCAAGCAGTGAACGTTTTTTTTTTTTGTGAAGGTGGGACACTGTAGAGTGAGATGGTATTTCCTGTGAGGAGTGTGGATGCTTGAAATGATGTTTTTCAAGTTTTGTACCACTCCCTTTGCACGCCATGTGATGCTAGAGAACAAAAACTAACTATTTGTGATTTTGCTGATTATCAATTTTAAACCACACCATGTAAATGTTACATATCACCACTTGTAACAGAGGACTTTTCACATCTACGTGGCGTGCTTGGTATCCTAGGTGCGTTTGTTGTTGGTGGTCTGGGACACCATGGCTATCTACGCCTGTGAAATGCATTGTGACTTTTTAAAGTACACTTTATGTTTTCACAGGAAATATTGATGTTGATAATTATGTTCTCAATGCTTTTGACCACCAATGGACTTTAAAACTTGAAGCTGGGAACGCTCTGTGGAGCTGGTTTAGTTTTGGCAGCTATGGCTCAGGAGATAAAGCGGGTCGTCCTCTAATTGGAGGGTCGGCCGTTCAATCCCAGGCTCCTCCAGTCAGCTTGTCAAAGTAAACTGCTCCTGATGGCTGTTTAATCAGCGTGTGAGTGCATGTGAATGTTTAAAAATGGAGGAGCAGGTGGCACCTTGTACGGTAGCCTTGGCCACCAGTGTGTGTGAATGGGTGAGTGTGACTCATAGTATGAAAGCGCTTTGAGTGGTCAAAATAACTAAAAAAGCGCAACACAAGTGCAGGTCCATTTACCATTTTTACCAGACTACAGACTATTTGTATCCAGTACCTGCAAAAATTCAGAGGATCTACATGTGCCCCCAAATGATTGCAAAATGATCATAACCAATAGAAATTACTGCTAAAACCCAAGTAAAAAAAACGGAACTATCCTTGACTCAATCTAATTTCTCTCGCTCTTCATCATCTCTCCCTGCGCATCTTTCTTTCTCTTTAAACTCTTCGGCAGCTCCTCCTCTCCCTCTCTCTCTTTCTCTTTCTCTCCATCCCTTCTTCCTGCCTTGCCTCACACTTTGTTCCCCACCTCCCTTCCCTCCCTCCCTCCCCCTGCAGGCAGTAACCGTCTTGCACAAAGTGACGCAATGGTTGTAATTGGCTGCCCTCTGCCACAAATCAGATCACAGCTGGCGCTGGGAGTGCTCTGGCGATTACCCATAACCCCACCCCCCCACCCCCACGGATCAGGGGCTAACTCCAGAGAGACTGCGAGACAGGCAAGAGGGAAAGGGTTAGAGACTAATTCTGTTCATCTACTGTGGTTTTTCCTCTCGTCAGCCCCCCGCCCCCTCGCCATTTCACCACAGTGATAGTGGTCATCCATCGATCGGAGGTATTACAAACAACAGCTCATTCTTAAGTGGCTCCTTTTCAGATTAGCGGCGAGCTGATGAGACAGAGCACCAAGAGGGCGAGCAGAGAACGATGATAAAGACCTATTCTGTTTTTTTAAAACTTCAGCCATCACTTGCCTTTCTCCTTCCCTTTCTGTCTCCTGTTTTCTCATTCCCTCTCCCATCGCTTTCTTTCTGTAAAGAGAAAAGGAGCTGATGAGATCTTTGGGCCTGTGAGCAATTGACTTGAGATTGCATGGGCTCCTCCGACACTCCATCGACCCTCCATTCTCAGCACGGGGTCACGCTTGATGCGGTCCTTTATTAGCTCAAATTAGGCCTCTGTGTCTCCAAGAAGGGAACATCCATCTCCTTATTCATTTGTTCGTCTTGTCCAATTTATTTACTTAGTTGGCTAGGCAGCGGGCTGTTTGGACAGAGAGCATTGGTCGCCCCAGGCAGGGACACAAATAACGTCTTATGCACATTAGTTACAAATCACCAATGCAAGGTGAAGGTCAGAAAACGGGGAATATGTGCGGCTAAAAGAGGAATGAGAGGATGTGAAACGCAGTCAGCAGGAGTAAAAGACAACACTGTGCAATCTCACTGCAGAGTAGATTATTAACCCTTTCAAACCTGGATCGATTGCACTTTTCTTATGCTGCATAGAGATGCCTTTCACAAGTATTTAAATCTGGAAATAGCATTTTGGCAAGAAATGTTCCACAATTTGTAATTAATTAATAGATTTAGGAATATATATATATGTTTTTTAAATACAGAGAAACATGTCCAACTGTACTTCTAATTATCAACATTATATATTTTAAATTATTTTGCAGAATAATTGTAATTGTTTTATGCTTTGTTTATTTGTTTGTTTGGGGAAAGCCTTTTTTTAAAATATTTTTTTGGTAATTTCCCTTTTTTCTGTTTTCTTTAGAATAATTTCTGCTTAATTTCTGGGTCATTCCTTTTTCAGTCATTCATTACTTTTGAAAGAAACTATGCAAATTTGTCCAGGTTTTAAGGGGTTAATCCATTTGTATTTGTTTATATTGTACATTATTGCATTTTTTATCCTTTAAACCTTAGCAAATTAATAATAATAATATAAATTGGATTAATTTCTTTCAAAAACATAAATTTTACACAAACACACATTTTAGTAGAAAACATTAATGGAAAAAAAACAAAACAAAATGTAAGGTTTAAAAAAAACAAACAAAAAAAAACAAGCAAAGAATTTACTTACAAAATATGCTGAAACATAATTATTAAATATACATAATCTATTAATTTCTTAAATATGTGGGACATTTGTTCCTAGGTTGTCCATTGCCTTTCTCCCCAGTGGATTTTAAAGAAATCAAACTAATTATTTTCTTTTTTCTTTTTTTTAAATCTTCATCATTTAAATACTTGTGAAATGTGTCTGAGTACAGCACAAGAAAAGCGATGTTGACCAAAGTTTCAAAAAGTTAACAACATATGATAACTTGTTAGATGTTTTTACATCCAGTCATTTATTTCTATTCACTTCATGAAAATCTGTTATGAAAATCTATCCCATTCTGCAAACTCTCTTTGGTGCTGCTGTCAAGGAAGGTCGGTTGTCTATTATTTGAGTCTGCTGCAGAAAAGCTTTGCCTTCATGAGCCCATGACAGAACCAGTAGTGAAAGGGGAAGCTGAATTCAAGCCACTACAGCTGCAGACAGAGGATCCGTCTGCACTTACTAAGCTTACTTTGTGCCGGGTGTTTTTGCACCAATATAATTAGCTTTTTGTTGTGTAGATCAGCTGTTTTTTTTCCTCTTTGAGTGGGAGCTAGGCAAAATCCAGAAAATTTAATTCAGAAGGAAGACAAAAAGTTGATTTTTTTATTTTAATTTAATTTTTTTTTTTACTTTGCACTGCAGTGTTGTCTGCTGTTGCTGGTATTCTCTGCCGACTTTGCCTAATTTTACTGTCCTGCTTTCGTTCACTAAAATGACATCTGGTTTGCTGTTACCATCTGCCAGATTCCATGGGAATGCAGGCTTTGGACAGAACTTTGCCTTTTTATTTTGTTTTTCTAATTTCCTTTTTTTTATGTGATTCCTGCCTACCTCAGCTTTATTGGGCTCAAATATGCACAACCTCTGGTAAAGCCTCAGGATGCTTCTCTAAAATGTTGTAACTCACAGTTGTTTCTGCCATGTCATCCTTTCAAACCACTTTTGCCATAATCAAGAAAATCTGCTGTATTTTGAGATTTTTACTGACTCCGCACGTCTAAAAAATGAGCACCAAAATTTGACTCTTCAGTTTCTGATTAGGCTGAATTCTGCTCTAATTCAAATCCTTTCTATACAGTGTTTATTGTTTCCTTTGTTCTGGGCCAAGGGCTACAAAGCACACATCTTTCATCAATGACTCGCCATTTCCCATTTCCACAGCTGATTCATGACTCAATTATCGGCTCATTAACGCGCCATATCAATTTATAGATTGATGGCTGAAAAGCGTCGCAGCCAGAGGTGATGAAGGATCAGGCCAAAGAAACAGAGTTAAACACGAGCAATTTGGTAGATGGAGGAGCTTTTCTTGGAGGTTTAAGGTGCCTCGTGGCGTATGTGCATCTAACAGATGGTCGCCATCAGGATGTTTCTACCACAAAGATAGATGTTTTTCGATGTGGAGTGCAGATTTGCATGTTTCAAAGTCAAGGAGTGCAACAAAACGGCTAGAGTTACACACACAAACACACTAACAAGCCTCGGAACAGTTACTCACAGGTTCCCGCCGATGACATGTTTAACTCCCACCCCTTTGATCATAGCGATAGCAACCGCCACAGCCTGAATTTCTCTCCCATAGAGACCTACCTCCGCGAACAGGATGCAAAATGTCACCTGGCTGGCTTTCCCCCGGCCTCGCGTCTCTTTCAACGCTGCAGGCGGGATCGGAACGGATGAAAGCGATGAAAGGTGATGAAAGGGGATGAAGAGGTGAGCAAGTATTGTCTGTCTTTTTTTTCTTCCACGAGCGGCGATTTTGGCCCCGTTGGTCAGAGAACGGTCATCTCCAGAGGCCACGTCTGTGTGTTTTCTACCACGGCTCTTTCAACCGTTTGAAACCTGGATGGACATCCCTTTTTCCTGTGCTGCATTCACACACGCCTTTCACAAGTATTTAAATCTGTGAGCTCTGAGCAGATTTGTTTGATTTCTTTTTTAAAAACATGGGAAAAGGCAATTTGGCAAAAAATGCCCTGCAAATTGCAAGAAATTGGCACATTTAGAACATTCATTTTTAAAAGAGCTAGGAAAATAATTCCTATAGAAATAATTTCCAATCATCAAAATATATATTTAAAATTATTTTACAGAATTATAATTTTCAAGCATCTTAGTTGTTTTTTTTAACTTTCCCATTTATTTTTGTTTGTTAATTTGTTTTATATTTGCATTTTTTAAAGGTTTTTCTTCTTTTTCTTTTTTTGTTTAGGAGAACTTTTTTTAACAAATTTTTAGGTAAATTTTTTTTTGCTATTTTTTCTTTCTTTGCTAATTTCTTGGTCTTAAGTCATCCATTTACTTTTTGTTAATTTCTGTGTCGTATCCTCTTCATTTGCTCACAGCCTTCTCACCATGTTTAAAAAAATAAATAAAATGCAAGCCAATACGCACAGGTTTCAAAGGGTTAACGGTCTCTGTTTGATTTTGGATGGCGTCAAAGGGAGGTGGGGGGAGACTGCGAGCAGATGATGGGAGCAGACAGAGAGCGCGGGGGGTTACTGTCAGACAGAGAGCTTCTCCTCCGCTGCTTATCTCAAATTCTCTCTCTGTCTGATCACGAATCGTAGCCCTGACTCAACTCGAGCAAAGAAAAAGCTGGACCCCCTCAGCCATCATCACTGCTACCCCCTCTCTTCTCCTTCTCCTCGCCGTCTCTCGTCTCTCTTCCCCCGGCCGCGCGACTCGGGGCGGCGTGCTGGCCTTTAAAAGAGGCAAACTTTGTAATCTGATAATTAACAATCTGCTAAATTTCTCAAAAGGAAAACAGTCATGAGAAATGTCTGCCGCGTGCCTGTGAGTGGGATGACCTTTTGCAGAGGCTGGAATGGCAGGCGAGGCGAGGCGACTCACTTAGAAGCATTTAATTAGCTCTGCTCACGGCTGTGTGCACTGCCAATGGACAGAGGAGGGAGGACGAGACGGAGGGAGGAGGAGGAGGAGGGAGACAGCCAGGGAGCGATGGAGGCATGGGGAAAGGAAAAAACAAATTATTTAATACTTGCTCTCCGTCTTTACGCAACAATATGTAACTTAGTAAGTGTGGAGTGAAAGTGGAAAAGCAGCGGAGGGGGAACAGGACGGAGAAAGAAGTCGGTAATGACTAGCTTCTGTTTCTCGTGTTGTTATTGTCGACTCCGCGGGGAGCTGTCTGTGCTAGCCTCGAGGTGAGCCTCCGAGGTCATGAAGCGTGCCTTTAAAGTGTGACTCAGGGAAAAAGAAAAAAATTTGATCTCACCATTTTCATTCTGTCCTCTTCTTCTGTTACTCTTTGCCTTTCTGCTCCCCGACTCACTCGCCGATCTGCACACTAGCCTGTGCAGCAGCAGAGGAACATATCAGCCCTTTGGCATATTCAGTGGTTCCCCTCTTATGTGTCAGTGTTCATCTGCTGCAAATAGAGCAAAGCTTGCAAAGCGAGAAGAAATGTTTGGATACACTCTCTTCATTTTAGGGAAGCTCTTCTTTTCTTTGCAATCCTACTGTTGGGAGTAGATATGTCAGTTAAAGTTAATTTTGCTTTCAATAGCCGGGCGCTCATTAACTGGTGACTTATAGCTTCATTTTTAAGAGGAAAACACAGAATTATGTGAGATACAAGAGGCCTTTCCTTTTGTTCTGACACTCCATTGACTCACTGTGAGCTTTACGGGGCGTTTACATGCAGCGGTTTTTGTCTTTTGTTGCGATTTGGCCTAAACCGCTGCGCAGCCCGGAAACTAGCCAGTGGAGACAAACAGATGGGCAGCAGGTACTATGATTTCATATGGTCACCCAGCTAGTCAGCTGTCTGTTAGCAAAGCCAAAATGAAATTAAAAAAAAATAAATTAAAAATTAAATCAGAAATAAAATAAGATTAAATCAAATTAAAAATGAAAATGAAGAAATAAAGTCAAATAAAATAAAACTTCTAAATAGATATTGCTTTGAAATGTGACACTAAAGCCATATTTAGACAGGAACGGCCCTACAAAAACTGAGAAATCTTCCCTTTGCATTTAAAAAAAAAAAATCTGCGTTCATATGATAACATCATATGACACATGATAACAACAACCAAAAAAGCTGTAGTGCGTATGTTGTGCCGGTAGCTGGCGGTGTAACATTGTAATGACTATCATTCGCCTGCACAAAGTGCAGCTGTGACGTCACCATTCTCACAGGATCTGTACATTGCCAGTTTACATGGCGACAAAAGTGGAGCATTTTCAAAAGATTACACTGTGGAACTTTTTCAAATTTTGCATTTTCAGGCCCCCAAAATGCTGCTGTTGTGCACCAATCAGAAATAAGACAGAATCATGAAACCATGCATGTGCTTTAAGGTATGGTTACTTTATTTGTACCCATAGATAGATCTGGTTTGCAGTAAAAGATGAGGCATCCTCTTTTATGCACATTTTACCCTATTCTAAACATTTTACTCTATTTTACTATCTTTTCGTACCATTTTGGATGACGTACTATTACATTCTTATGTATTTTTGACGACATGCTATACTATGACATTTGGTCCCTCTGACTGCCAATGAGCAAATGTTCTCTTACTTTAGAAGAATAATTATACAGTTTTAATTAAACCTGAGTTAATTGTTTAATGGATATTAAATATATAAAGGTATTCTACCCAAATAGTTCAAGCGGTTTTTGAGAAATGAAATCAAAACCAAAACTTGCCCCCAGACTCTCCTATTCTTGGCATTAACATCCCTAGTTGGGAGTATGAGCTGATGTACCTTACATCTCTATTCTGTTCTTTATACTTACATACTGTATCCTTTGAGTATTTGCACTGCAGTAATGCAGTTTCCCCAGCTGAGATCATTTAACTTTCTTGCTCCGCTGCCTTATTGCTTTATGGGACACTATCTGGAAATGTATTTCCCACATCAAACAGAGCGCACTGTCATAATGTCAAACTCGAACTGAAGCCTCTCTGTGATTTATCTGCCGAGAAAAAGGAATAATGCATCTGAGAAATCCATAAACAAAAACAGCCAGAGGAAACCGATGGAAGTCGATTCAACAAAGTCAATAAAGGATCATTATTCCACCTCATTTCAAGCACACGTAGACAAATGGTGAGGGAGATATTAGCACAGAGGCCCCAAGAATCAGCGCCAGCTAATGCACTTAAAGGGTTAATCACTGCATTTGTATGCAAATATGTATTTAAGTGTGTCTGCCCTTATGGGAGGGTTTAATGAAGGAATTGGGCCCAGGCAGTAGGTGACATTCAGTGCCTGTGTAACCTCAGCGGATAGCTTCCCTGACGCTATTTGTGAATGTTAATTGCTTTTCGGCTGCTGCCGCCTCCCCAGTCTCCACCTGTCCCTCCGTCCCGAGCGACACGGGACTCTCCCTGTCCTTTAAGCCAAAGCCATTGTTTAAAAAAGGGAGAAATCCTCCCAGGAATAATGTTTGTTGTGTTGGAGCGTCACACCAATACTGACGCCTGTATGATAAAAGTGTCCCAGTGCGTGAGGGGAAAAAAAAGACGCAGAAACTTCAATTATCGGAGGTGTGACCCCTTTGCTGTCTGTCTGTGTACCTGTTGGAAAGGATGGAGTGAAATCTCCCCCGTCTGCTCTCTCTTATTCCATTTCGCCACCAGAAAAAAAAAAGCAGCGTTAAGATTTGCATATCCAATTGAACGGAAAGCTAATCTGCCCAAATATAATTTAGTGCGAGAGGACCCCGCCTAAGACAAGAGAGACCAGCCTCTGTATAATTATTTCTTCAATTCTTCTCGTCCACAAGTGCGCACGACAACAAGAGAAAGGCGAGGAGGTGAGATGAGGAGAGAGGAGTGAAGATAAAGATCTTTCCATTTATGACAGGGAGCTTTGAATTGAGGTAATCCACAGAACTGTGAAAATTAAAACCTCATCTGTTTTTTTTTTTAAAAAAAAATGCAAATAGACCTTTTGATTCTGCTGCAGAAGGAAATTTGCCCAAATCAAAAGATTAGCACCAATACTCGTGGATTATGTTTCACTTTTATGCTCAGTCTCCTCATTTCCCTTCTTTTTTTTTCTTTTTTTTACTGTTTCTCCCTCCCTCTTGCTTCATCCAGATTTCCGTCAGGGTATTAAGATCTCACTGTTTCAGAGAGAGAAGAAGAATTTGATACAGACTCTGAAATCTACCTGTGATCTAAATTTGGCTTATAACACTGGTATCAGGCACAATCCATAAGCACTTTTCTCAGCCTATTAGCAGGATTCACATTGGTGAATGAAATGCTGAGCATAATAAATCAGGACTCAACGTTGTGGCGGCCCCGAAAGTCAAAACTCAACAACATTTCAGAAAACAACATTTAAAAAGTAGTATTTCATGATACATAATTACATTCACAAAGCACAAGCAAGTTTCAGAAAACATTGCATTTAAAAAAAACATAATTACATTTCACAAAACACAACCTTATTTTAGAAAACGCGACAACATTTCACAAAAAAGCCATATTTTAGAAAGCAGTGCATTCCATGAAACATAACATTTCGGAAAACACAAGATTTTCTAAAACACAACATTTTAGAAAACAACAGTTCTCAAAATATATTTCAAAAACACATTTCACGTAACATTTAAGAAAGCACAACCACATTTCAGAAAATACATCATTTCACAAAATATCCGTTTTACTAAACACATTTTAGTAAACATGACATTTCACAAAATGCAACATTTCCCAAAATGTAACATTTCGCAAAACACATTTAATAATACGCAATCCCATTTCACAAATCACAGCAACATTTCAGAAAACAAAACATTTCACAAAACACAATTTCCATTGTGTTTTTTTTTTTTTGTCATTGTTTTCTGAAAAGTTGTGTTTAACAAAACATACTCAAAAACATTTCCAAAACGCAATTACATTGTAGTGTTAATGTCATTGTGTTTTGACCCTCAGGGCTGCCGTACAACATCTTGTCTCACATATATGTAATAGGCCTAATCAGAATCTGTCACATAAAGTAACCCTGGCTCGTGATTGGCTAAAAAGTGACGCTAAACATTTATGAATGTCATGAATCTGTGTTAAAACACTGAGCGTTTAGAGTGGAGTGGTGTTTAATGGGCTTTGTTAAGTGGACAACATTGCTAAGTCTGTTTCATGGCTATCACCTGCTGCAGCTAACAACTGCTCTTTTTATTTTCCTGTCTGTTGCTCTCAGGCTCCCCTTTCAGCTAGCGATATTCCAGCAAAAGCCATATAAATGCTAACAACAAGCCATTGATTTTCCTCTGTTTGTATGTGTGTGTGGTCGTATCTGATACATCATTAACATGGGAAGCTCAGGGCGAAGGAACAATGAAAGATGTAAATTCAAAGTGCCTCCTGCACAAAATAATGCAGTGTCGTGAACAGTGGTGTCTGCAATTATTTGACCGCATTAAAGCAGTAAACCTAAACAGGAAAAAGGAGGGGCGGGTTGACGGGAGCACAGACGCATCAAGCTTAACAAAGTGGAGAAGTGTGTGTTTGTTTAAAAAAAAAAAAGCAGGACGCTGCAAGTTGTCACCGTGGCGTGATGACATTAGAGAGAAAGGGCACAGGGATCAGTGTGTGTATCCATGTGTGTGTACGTGAAAATAGTGTCCCGCCAACAACCTTTTCACACATTATTGAGCCTAGAGAAGTATGCTGCTCTAGTGGGTTGTCAGGCGAGATTCAGCTCACGACAAAGGGAGGTTAGATAAGGGGACATGATTGTGTAGTTTGTGGAAAAAAGTCCCGATAACATAAATGATGCACAACAGAGTCACAAAGTACGGTCTCTACCAAAGTAGACTTGATTCAACAACATTTGTGGACAGTTTTTATTCATATGAAATTCCAGATATTGCGATATTTTCTAGCTGGGATGGTGTTTTTTAACAAGACATTGCTGTTTTGCATCAGGATAGTGGCACAAAGTTTTTTTTTCTTACGCAGACATCCCTGACTTTCCAGCGGGGATTGTGCCGCCCAAACAAGGTATTTTAGGACAAAACGTTTTCTTTTCCAAGTGGGTTTTGCACCACGTTAACTCTTTGAAATCTAGAGCGACATCACTTTTCTTGCACTGCTTTCAGGAGCTTTTCACAAGTATTTATACCTTTGAGCCCTTAAAAACATTGTGTGATTTCTTTCAAAAACATAAAAAAAGACAACGAGCCACTTGGTAAGAAATGCTCCACAAATGGAAAGAAATTAATTGATTTAGAATAATATTTTTTAAGGAATCCAAGGAAAAGTATCTTGGGGGGGGGGTTATATTTATAATCATCATAATTACATCTTAAAATTTTGTTAGAGAATTATTTCTTTTTTTAAGAAAGTTCACCTTGTCTTGTTTGTTTCTATGTTATTTAATTGTCTTATTCTTTCTTTCTTTCTTTCTTTCTTTCTTTCTTTCTTTTTTTCTTTTTTCTTGTGCTTACTTGCTGATTTCTTACAAATCTTTTGGTCATTTCTTATTTTGTTGCTCAATGCCTTCTTCCCATGTTTTTTGGAAGAAATCAAACCAATTTGCTCAGGTTTCACAGGGTTAATTACAGCTTCCTTAATACAAAAAGTTTAATCTGCTACACAGGGGTGTGTCCCCAGTGACCTGGGCTGGCACGGTCTACACCTGAAGTCTCATTGGCCACTCCAAGTGCCACCCCATCATGACTGGCCATCTGCCCAGTCAGTTTGAACTGTTTGGCGAGTAAACTGAGTTAAAGTATAGGCAGTGGAGACAAAATTAGAGCTTCAGCAACACGTGTACCCACAGCAGTGCTCGTACTTCATGCCACCCTTGCATAAGTGAGTGCCCCATTTAGACCACCTCAATAAAAAAAAAAAAAAAGTTTGGACATGCCATTTCCACTACATAACATGCGGATATAACTTATCCATGGTTTGCAGAAATGCATAATCCCAACATTTTTTTTCTGGCAGCTGAGTAAGAAATTTTACTGAAGATTGATATTCTTCACCTCAAAAAAACATTATTGTCAAGAGCTTCTAAAAAAGCAATTATGGCCGCTTGCACCAGAAAGCTGAAAAGCAAAAGCAAAGTCCATTCACACGTCCTTCTGAAACAGATGTTGGAGGCTTGGTGATGCACTTGCACCATGATGCACTGGCTGCTGGTTGTGGCAAAGTGGATACGAGAAAAGCTCTATCGGCAAGGCTTCTTTTCCAGCTGAGCAGAGTTAGGTAAAATTGGATTGTGCAGACATGGTTAAATGAAGCTATTTTGGATTGTGGTTCCAACCCAATCACCAGAAACAATGCAGGCATTGTATGTTCCTGCAAACCACGGATAAGTTACAACTGCACATTTATATGCAGCGGATACGCTGAAACTTGACACTGTGGATATGTTAGTCACAATAAAGCTTTTGGTTATGTGTAGGAAAGTATCGTGTTCTGACTTAAAATACCCATTTTGGGGCACTATCCTGGCTGGAAATGCAGCAGCACTTTAGTAATTGCTTTACATGCCACTATTCCAATAAATATGTAATATAAAAATATATAAAATATGTCTTTGTAAAAACACTACCACTTTTTATACCACTTTCCCAGTTGGAAAAGCAGTGATCACTTTTCATGCACCATCCCGACAGAAAACAAGTGCTTTACATGCCACTATCCCAGCAGAAAATGCAATAAGATACAACCGCTTTTCATTCCACATTCCCAGCTGGAAAAGCAGCTAGGCCTCGGTAAAAAAAAAAAAAAAAAAATACTTTTCACTGAACTATCGTGGCAGAAAATGCAGCAATGTCTCAGTGAAAAACAGTTGCTGACAGGAAATGCAGCTACGTCTTTGTAAAAACACTACTGTTTTTCATGTCATTTTGTCTGCTGGAAAAACAGTGATGTCTTGGTAAAAAAAAAAAAATGCAAAACACCTATGTTTGGTGCCAAAACCTCCTGTGTTTTCAAACATTTTTGTTGTTCTTGAACAATGGTTTGCAGCTTGTCAGCTTTCTTGGCTAGCATGCAAATGTAGGCAGTTTTGTACAGTACAGTTTTTTTGTTATTTTTCTTACACATATTGTCCTCTGATCAAGTTAATTTGTAATTCATTTTGGCAAATTTCATTTAGATTATTTACGTAGTAGCCTATTTATTGATTATTGATTGAGCTGATTACTATAACACATGTCCAGCATATTAAGCATATTACTAGTAAAAGCAAACTAGCACATTCTTATCTTTTTTTTTTTTTTTTTTTTTAAAGCTAGGTTTCTTATTTGAATTTTGGGGGGAGGGCGGGGGGGTGCCAAGGGGACACTAGATTAGGGCCAGCATTTTCTTATGGTGACAGGGCAGCTGGTTCTCTGCATTCCCTTAAAGTTTGACTTTTGCTGCACTATCTAAACAATTTACAGTTAGCAAATGACATGAATTAATTTGTGAATATTAAACCTTCATGAGCAAATCCACATATAACAGTAATTCCATTGAAAGAAGCTGATTTCTGTAAAAAAAAAAATGTTGCTGGTATAAAATACGGCTGTTATTGAACTTAGACAACCATTAAAACCTAGAAAAGTGAAAATTACACACATAATAAAATTTATTGCATGTGCAAATTATGAGCTGCATCTAATGAAGACTTCGTCACAATCTGGTTCAAATTATACAAATTATTTTTTTAGATACTGTATGTCACATGGTGCAATAACAGCTAGATGCATCACAGCAATACAGTGTAAATAGAAAAAACAAAACAGATGCAAGCAAAGACATGTTGTCAGTTTGAGTCATCCATTTATGGTGGAAACATAGCAACAGTAGCATTGCCAGACTTTTGTTTGTTGTCTTGGGTTATAGCTACAGTCACATTGTTCTGATACTGTCCAAACTTTGGATAGGAAAGCAACAAGATGCATAAATAGTTGTGAATAACCTTAATTGTTTTAGGATTTGGCACTCTTCGTCTTCCATACTCCCAGCCCAGAGATCCTCCGTTACTCCCATCCCAAGCTTATATTTTCCTGTGTGTGCATGTAAAATCCCACAGGTTGAGGTTGCGAAATCAGAATCTGGAGCTGACCGCTGGCTTCATCAGCAACCCCTCCATCCCTCCCTATACGCCCTCGCTCCCGCCGAATGTGGAGGACAAACGCGTCACAGCGCTCATAAGCCTTTTTAATCAGCGTGAGAGATTGCCCGCATATCTGTTAACTCTGTCACTAATGGCTATTCTTCCTCATTAGGGAATGCTATCGCTCCTCTCTCTCCGCCACATGCAGGCGTGATCAATTCCTCTATCATTTAGGACCAGATCAATCTCACTGGCCCTCTTCCTTTTTAAACTTCAATATCTCCTCCTTCCATCATGATGCATTGCAGCATCTAATTAGTCACACAGCCTGGGGAGTGGAACTGGAGCAGGGGGAACCGGTCTGTACATTCAAGGTGGGCTCCGGAGGTAAAGATAAGTCTTCATTAAAGAAGCTAATCCCATATACCGACACAGAGTATAAAGGGCACATAGTTAGAGTAAGTCTCTAGCCGGAAATGTAAAAATATCCCCTGGTATTGACAGTTTGGGAGATTCACAGCAGTTATTTTGTTGAGTTTAAGAGTTATAATTTATTTGGTGCTCTTACTTTCCCTCAACATGCCTCAAATTAAGGCTGCACAATTAATCAGAATATTATCGAAATGACAATATGTGCAAGTGCAATATCCAAATTACACAAGCTGCAATTTTTTGACAAAGGTCAAATGTGTCACAATATGGCATTATAAATATAGCATTGTGGCACCACAGAGATGCCAAAGCCTAAAAATCATATTCCAAAGATCAGGGAACATTATTATGTGATTATTTTTTATGTTTTCAAATGAAAATGGAATGCAAATATTACCACTTAAATCACAACGCATATCGCAGTATTTGTCAAAAATAATTGCAATATCATTTTTTTTGCATACCATGCAGTACTACCTCATATAAGAACGCATCGTTAGCTGCTAGCCACCAGCTCCATTACCGTCATATTGAGAGCCGTGTAAAAACTACTCATACACTCTGAATCATGCATAGTTAAAATAAGCTAAAATAAAATTTGGCACTAGCATTTCAGGGGATTTTCGAGCACCAACACAGCAGCGTGCATCACTTTTTAGTGTATCCTAGAAAGAGTTTACTTTGCGTTCCATTTATTTGATTTTTTGCTGGTGTTGGTGAATATTTTCTAGATGCTTCAAATGTGTCGTCAAAAAGTCTTCAAGTTGATGAAGATGTTTGTTTGCTTGTGTTGTGTCTATTTGCAAGGCGTTTACCCATTCAGTCACCATAATTGAGGTTACACTCTGTACAAATAAACATATCTGCTGCTTCCATACTGCAATTATCTTGTCACAAATCAATAATATTCATACATTTTGTTGTTGAGTTCTTAATAAACTTTTGGCATAGTGTGAAACTGCCAATATTGGGAGATTATTTTTCCTGTTTCCAATTAAAAGTTGACCCACTTTTAAACTCAAACTACTGTTGCAAACAGTATCTATATATTGACACTTATTTCTAGTGGGAACAACAAATTATCTTTTCCCAGTGGCATGTAAAAAAACAAATAGGCAAAGACATGACATACCATTTTAAGATGGGTGTTTCCTTTAAGAGTCTGATAAAGTCTTCTCCTCTGTGTGAAAGTGAATGAAAGTACGGATGGGCAGGCTTTTAGCAAGGGCATTTGGGAGCCATTGTTTCCTGAGCATTTAGCTCAGTTATAAGGTCAATACAGCTATGAAAGCTTTAGAGACACATAACACACTTATAAAACCTGAGTGTAAAGTCGTGCCTCGCAGCATAACAACAAAGCAAAAAGTCAAAGCTCTGTATAGTAAGAAATCCACTGTAAGTAAGTAAGAACAAAGCAAGCAGTGCATAAAAAGGTGTACTGAGATGTGGTTTTTTTTTTTCTTAGGAGGTGACGCCAATTTCATTTGGAATGATAATTAGACATATTGTTTTGATGACTGTTTAGTCAGGCTGATGTTATTATAACTTTCTCCCTTACAGTGTGGAATCTATTAACTGGCAGCACAAGGTTAAAAAACAACACTCGTCTTTATGATATGCATTACGCAGGGCACAGTCCTTTGAAATATTACACCTGATAAGGCTGGGTTTAATTAGTGCACAATATTGCTGAATTGACTACAAAGGTGGCAGCTGGTAACAGATGAACAATGAGGAATTAATTTTTTTCTTTATTTTATTAAAAAAAAAAAGTAATTCCAATAACACTGTTTTTGTTGGTTTAAGCAGTCTCGCTCTAACCTTTTGGTATTGCAGGTTACAAAACACTGTTGTTACTCCTCTGCCATTCTCACCATTCTACTTTAGTGTAGAGATTGAGGTGAAGAAAGAGGATAGGGAGGTATTATTTATTAATAGTCAGTCTCCCCAAACCTCTGTAAAACATCCTGTTGAGCTCCCTGAGGTGAGCGCTCAGCTTCAAAGCAATTAAAACTGAGGGTATGAGAGTGGGTAGAAAGCAAAAGAAAAAATGGAGAGAGGAGGAGAAAGAGGGAGAGAGAGAAAGAGGCCTGGACAGCCACAAGGCCAGTGGGTTTGGCTGGCTGCACAGTCAAATACTGTACATTCAGCTTTTATGCCTGGGAGGACAGGGGCCCTGAGCGGAATCACCTCCCCATGTCAGGGATTCCTTGTCTGAGTTTAAAGCCCCAGTGAGCCTTGGGACAGGCCAGCACCTCTCTGGGGGATTATGTAACCATAATAAGCGAATGGAGTGATCCTCTCCCTTTCTGTCCCTCGGAGTCATGTTAAGAATTTGTAGAGGAAGGGCCAAGGAAGAGGTCTTCTCTATGTCTGGTTTAACTGTCTGTCGAAAACCCTTTCACGCTTTGGAATTCTATTTAAATCAGGTGGTTTGGAGATGCTAAACAGCTGCATGCGTGAATGCACCAGGTTTGAAAGTTCTTACTTAAATATATGGGTGTTTTTAGTGGTTATCAGCCTCAAATATGGGGTCATAGGGGGCTGCTATACCAACTAGTAGGTTGAGAATGCTGTTATCAGTGTATTAAATGTCCATGCTCCTTGTTATGTGGTGATGCAAAGTGATAATTCGCACGTGGAGGTGGTTGCTATGGTTAAACAAACAGGTCTCTCACCTAAGAGACCAAATTTATCATAGGTGTATATGTTGTGTGTTTGCCCTATGATAGACTGGTAACCCTTGCCAGGTGCTGCATGCTGGGATACGCTCCAACCCAAACAGACACTGAATAGAAATGACTGGTGTAACAAAACAGATCCAACATCATGTCAGCCAAAGGCAGCTGATAGCTATGAGTGTCTGCATTTAAAGCATCACTCTTACATGCAGGACCAGTCACAAGCTTCCTCACACTGTATCCATAAACCATAAACCTCATAAACCAGCATGATGCAAGGTTATGCCTATAACCATCAGCAAGTGCTGTTAGGCATCATAAAGGCAGCTTAAGTGGTCTTTAATAAAGGTAGGTTTTACATGCCTCTGAGGCATTATCTCATAAAAACCTGAAAGGTTTTGGCGAGTCATTCTCTCTTATGAGCTTGTAAAATCTCAGCATCCTCTCCAGACCACAATGACAATATGAACATCCTAGCTGGGGCTCCAAGAGCCTCGTAACCCTTGCATAATTGCCCTGAGGACGATTCTCTGTCCTGGTATACCCTCTTGCCTCCATTGTCTTCTTTTTCCTTCTTCCAATCCTCACTTGTCACTTACATCTATGATTATATGTCACAAGCTTGATTCGATCAGAGGGGGAAAAAAGGAGAAAGAGCTCCCTCCTCGAAATTAAGGCATTATGATAGGTATATTAGTTCCAATGCTTTGCCATTCTGTCCCCATCGTCAAGGTGGGTTATGCAACTGAAAAGGCAGGGACAAAGCAGCTATTCTGGGCAGAAAAGATGTGTTTTCCTCAGAAGGATGGAGATGCCTTGTCTCCAGGACAAAAAAAGGACAATAAAAAGGCACAAAAATAGGACCCGAAGAGCAAAAGAGTTGGCAACCACTTTTGCACAGGAGGTATTGAAGAAGACAATTATTTACTTGTAACTGGAGGGGACAAGTACACATCCATCCATTTTTTGTTTATTTGGGTCCAGGTCTCAGTGACAGCAGCTTTAGTAAGGTAGCCAAGAGATCCCTGAGCTCTTCCTGGGAGATCCCAAGGGGTTCCCAAGCCAGACAGGAAATGTAATCCCCCCCAGTGTGCTCTGAGTCTGCCCCAGGTCTCTTCCCAATTAGACGTACCTGACCATTCTTCCACAAAAAGGCATTCAGGAGGCAGCAGATCATTTGGCTGAACCAACTTGCAGCAGTTCAATTTCAAGTTCCTTCCAGATATCCCTAAGGGTGAGCCCAAACACCCTGTGGAGGAAGCTCATTTTGACCTCTTGATTTCACAGTCTCATTCTTTCTGACACCATAACCTACAGGCACTGTCCAAGCCCTCAACTTAGAAAAGACATTTAAACCAGGACAGCTTAGCAATGTCCACATCTCATCCAGCACTGTCCCCTTTCCTCTGCAGAGATTTTTAGCTACCTCATTGACCTCTGCCAGAGAGATGGGCGATTTCTACCAAAACCTCCAGTTCTGACTCCTCCACAGAGTATTGATGTGAGTCGGGTTAGGACTTTTTCAAAGTGTTCCCTCCTCCGCTTTGGGTATATCCCAGTCAAGATCAGCAATTCTTTCTGCTAAAAAGAAGCCTGGGCAAGGCCCTGCCTCCACTTCCTGAGCTGTGTGATAGTTTGCCAAAAAAAAAAAGTCAGTCTCCATGGCACCCAGCAAACTTTATCTATATTCAGGTTGTTCCAGGATGACATAAACTGCTGTCTTTCTGGTTCATGGTACCTGGATACCTACATAAGCTATCCAAACCCAAAAGACCACCTTTTTCAGTTTTGATGGCTTAATCCACAAGCAAGATAGTGTATAAAATTTCAGTGTGCAAAAGTGTAGTAGTTAAATATGGTTATTTTAGAGCATTAAAAAGTCTGATGGCAGCACGCAGGAAAGTCTTTCTGCAGTGTTCAGTCCTGCATCTCAGTGGAATCGTCTGTTGGCTGAAGGTGCTCTGCCAAGACACCTGCACAAGTTTTTGGGGTTTGGCCACATGGTCATCAGCACCCATGGAAAATTTTCATAGTGGCCAGTTAGGGGCCACCGGTTTCTTATTTTGTAGTTAATGTTACTAATTAACTGATGTATATAGATTAATACCAGTACATTTAACATTTTGAGTAACCATGTTTTAATATGTTTTATATTGATGCACATGTGTGAGGCAATTCATTGTTTTCACAAAGACAAATGTACATCTTTAATTTGAAGTATATTGAGTATATTGTCTGTGAGGAACAAAACATTTAATGGGAACAAGCCTTTTGAAGTTTAGGGAAGACTCATGGGTATCGACAGAACCCATTTTTATTTCAATATCTTGAAATGAGAAATCAAGGGATCCCTTTGAAAATGATGATGTCAGTTGTTACCTTGCCAAAATTTTGCCTAAATTTGGAGCATTATTTAGCACCCTTGCTAACAGGCTGTGCTAATAACATTGGTACCAATGTATGTCTTATGTTGTCTAGTTTCACAAGATACTACTACCTTCATGCTAACTTAACAGAATTAGCGCTCCACATCCTCTTTAAGACAGTATTGTCGGCCTACAGTTACGTTTGCCAAAGGGAATCAGTGGGTGAGCCAGCTATTGTATCTGGCTCCCCTTTGGGATCTACGCTGCACCTTATACAAATATGACCTTCTGGCTATTGCTTGGTTTATTTGAGCAAAGAGGCTGGATGTTAATATATTTCGCAATGTATATTTTGGGTCCAATAGTGAACATAAATAAAAACACAATTGGATCAACTGACATGATAGTGATTCTCTCAGATCTCAAAGTTAAAATTAAAATGTATATTCAGACATGCACATAAAAGGTACCAAAGATGGCAAACAAAACTTAGATTCTCCAATCATAAATCAAAAGTGTAACCGCCACTACACGTGTAGGCAACATCAAACAGACCAATGAATAAATGAAGGACATAAAAGCTACAAAGGGCTTAAAATCAGAGGATTATGGAGGTGCTTTGGACTGAAAGCAGACTATTTGATGCATTGAGCGATGAAATATAACTCACCTTTCAGAGCGATGAGGGCCTGCGTTTAGAGAAAGCTCTGTATTGCAGTCATTTATGTACTTTTATAGCCTCTCATACCTGCGCTTTTATGATTACCTCAAAGAAGGAATGTTATATGCACCAAGGCCCTGGTTTCAAATCTTCAAATACCCTGGAGAATGAGAATCAAAGTGACTGTTGAGCAAACACAGAGGTATGCTTGTTGTGTCTCTTTTTTTCGGGGAACTCTTGACAACAGTGCGACCTGGCCGTGCAGGTTGTAAGATAAATGTGAGGGTCACAAGATACAATCTGAGGGTCCTTCAGTCAAAATGCACTTGCTGAGGTTTACTTTCCTCCCTTCTTTCCTCGGCTTGATCCCTCCCTCCTGTCCGGCTGCAGCTTCAGGAATATTAAATATGCAAGCCGTCCCCGCTGCAGATGCGCCGCCATTGATTTTGTGTCAATCCCCGAGGCCGCAGTAACTTGATTTGGTATCACTGATGGCTAAATGAGACTTCTCCAAGCGGGAGACTAGAGATAGAAGAGGTTTCTCACTCTCCATATTTGCAGGTAATATTTATCAATTACACTAATCCCAGCATGGGCTCCTCTACTCATGTTGTCTCTGTCCTCTTAAGACATCAGAGCCTGATTTTACAAGACATTTCGAGAAGTATGACACATAGCGTTGCCTCCTCGTCTCTTTAATTCAGGAAGTCATTAAAAAGCCTTAGAGTATTGAAAGCGCAGTATTAAACCTGACGATTGAAGTGCTTCTTTAATTTTTTATCATTACACAGTAGAGCTAAAGGGTCCGGGCCATATCCCACAGGGTTTCTTTAGAATAAGTTACATTTTCTTAAAGCAATATTCATCATAAGTGATTCGACTCTAATGAGGATTGCAACCCCCCTACAGTGCCGAGCGCTTCACCAGCAATGAGCTTAATGCAATTAAGGCCAAAGCTGTTGCACGCAGTTGACTTTGTGAGTTTGCAGAGCTGCTTCTTGAATGTGGACAAAGACAGATTATGGACTATTTGTCATTTATGAGAGGGGAGGGGGTGTGCAAAAAGGGGGAGGCTTGTCAAATATTTTTTTAAGCAGGGAGGGGAGGTACCTCTGTTAAAAAAAATATAAAATATAAATTATTACTATAATTATTATTTTTTACTTATTATTAAGTACAGATATTATTTTTTGGGACATTTTCCCCTTGCTTTTTAAAAAATATATATTTTTCCAACTCTACCAATTTCTTGCAACTTTCTTGTTTTTTTTTTCCCCCATATTTTGTAAAAGAAGGCAAACCAATTTGTTTAGGGTTCAAAGGTTTACATTTACATTGACACATTATGGATGCTTCCATCAGGGGAAAAAAAAACATGAGCAAATCTGAGCATAGAATAGTGATATTTCATTAAAATCACTTTATTCTATGCGTCTCATAAAATATTTTATGAAAAATGAACTAATTGGCATACACGATAAGAGTGAAAAGCTGAGGTTTTTAACCCTTTGAAACCTGAGCAAATTGGCTTGATTTCTTTCAAAAACATTGGAAGAAGTTACAAGTGAAAATTTAGTGCAAAGAACAAAAAAGTAAGTAAAAAAGTAAAAAGAAAAAATAAAAAGAAAAGAGAAAAAAGGAAAGCAATCCACCTCCTCCTAAATAACATACAGTCACTTAGCAGAGTTTAAGTGCTAGAGCCTATTTTGACTCGTCTTACTTGCATTCAACCTTGTTTCGTTTTTAAAAATGACTTTCAATTTGAGGTGTCACAAAAACTGACGAAACACAATCATAACATGACTGAGGATCTGCGTGCAAAGTGTTGCAGCTGCAGTGATATTGGAGGGTTTTCCTCAGTTTGCCTGCGTGTGTGGGCGAAAGAGAGCATGCGAGGGAACTGTCAGCTTATGAAAAGCAAGCATGAAGCAACATTTCATTTGATTTACAGTGTGTGTCCGGCTTGTGCATATGCATAGGTTTGATTTTTATGGGAAGCAACACGGAGAGAAACGCAGCGCCGTTATCTGCATTGTGAAGCTGCATTGTGATTCACCATAAACCCTAAACAGAGGCTCTGTGTGTTTTTTGCCATATCACTGGCAGTGTTCCCACCTTTTCCTGGTAGAAAGCCCTCCTCCTGTTGAGCAGCTCAACATTGCCACCAAGTGGTTACTTTACGCACATGAGCCCCGCACTTTGGTGAGAGGTTAACAGCTCCAGATGCTTGCAGTCAGTGCACCGCAAGAGGGAACGGCATTGCAGATGCAGGTGTCATGGCGGGTTCAAAAAGACGCGTCAAATCACAGCTTGGCGGAGGTCCCAGTTTTTGATGAGCGGACATCAAATCAATAATCTGTTCATTAGTCTTACAAGAGGAAATCTAAGAGTGATGTGCTGCTGGAGCAAATCAATATTGCATGTGGTTACTCATTGTGCCAAATCCTTTTCTCCATCCATGATAACCTTTTATGTGTATCTATAGCTGCTAAAATGCCTACCTGCCAATATCCCTGGCATAAATAGCCCTCCGTATAGCCCATCAGGGTGATGTGCGCCGCAATCTCCGTCTAATTGCACGAGACTATAAGCTTGTACCATCTGTTGAAGGGGGCATCTTTTGCGTTTCTATCAGGCTCCCGAATCTTCCCTTTCCTTGCAATCAAGGTCGCAGTGCGAGAACAATGAATGAGGTTATTTCTCTCCTGTCCTCATTACTATGTAATTAGCCGCAGTGCTATTCAATTCCCCTTATTTCAGATCAATATCGCATAGGGCTGCCCGCTAAATGGCTGCGACGCCAGGAGGGCTTTTCTATAGCTGAATGGGAGGTATCAATCACTGAGCTAAAAGAGACGTTCGATGCTTGCTGAAGTGATGACCACACGCACACACTTTAAGGCGCGGTCTTGCACAGTTCGGAGGGAAAAGTGGGAGCGAGAAGTGTGATATTTCAACTGGGATATTATGTTGGAGTGTCAGGTTTACGACGCCTCTTTTCGTCTATACCTCTGTATCGACCGCTATTGTGGTAAAGACACAAATCTAGAGATCTTGACTTCATTGCTTGGAGAGACATTGACCAGCATGTCACCTGGTAGAAAGAAGGCCTTTTGTGTGCTTCTGGGGCATCTCTTCTTTTGCTTTATTTGATTTCCTTTGGCACAAGCTTCAGCATGCCACAGGAAATGAATCACAGTTGCATAATCGTGTGGTTAATGCCGAAAGCATCCACGCGTGCGTCCGAGTTTGATAGGCCAAGTTATGAACCCATCACCTCCGCAGTTCAGCAGCTCGTTGTTATCCGACACAGCCCCACATGAGAGCATTTAGCGGTATCATAGCGCTGATGAGATATGAGCCGACTCAAAAGACTGGATATAGCCGGATCGATGTCCCCCCATTGAACCGAGCATACAGAGCGGGAGCCAGGCAATCAGAGGCCCAGACTGACTTCATCTCTGATAATAATTAGATGTGGCACCAACTGCAAGGCTCATTCAGAGGTTGGTTATTAATGTCTATAATAGACAGTCAGAGGACACTGGTCACATGAAGGATGGCAGGAGCGTGCGGTTGTAGAATTGATTTCAACATCTGGAGTGTTTTAGGGATGTTTTGCAACTGCTGCTTCTGTTAGAAAAAGGGTGGAGTTACGACATGATAAAGCAGTTGCGTCAATAAGTAACAATGTGCTCTGGGCTGTTCTAGTGTTCTAATGGGCTATTTTGTATTAAGCAATATTGCATTTTGAGCGCCAGCCAAATCATCTCACACACTGCCTCAGTGAGGACCTCTTTATCTTATGTTTTATTCAACTGGGCTATTTTGATTTGTGCATTCAGTGCGGGAACATATTAAAGGCTGGGAAACAATAGCATTATCAACTGTTGTTAAGTGAGCCTTATCTCTGAAATGTCACCTTCTCAGGATTGGAGTTAAAAACTGCTCAGAGTTTGACTTGACAAGTGTTTTTCAGGTTTGGTTTTGAAAAGGTTCTAATAACCTAAGATTTGCAAGATTTGTTTTCCTGACCCGGAGATTAAAGAAGTGTTTCACTGCTGAAAGATGGCCTTTTTTATATAAAAATAGTCTGTCTGTGCAGTAGAAAGATGCAGATACTTTTAGAATTGTTGCTACATGAACAGAGAAAACAGAGAAAAAAGGGCTGTGGCATTTGCTCAAGGTAGAAAACCTACAACTAATAAATGCTTCCACTGATGTGTGATGCAATGCAAACTTGTCCGTTTAGACAGTGGAAACAGTATAATGGCTAGCTGGTAACAAACAATATATAATATACTATATAGTGTATACTGTACCAGTTGTAGGCCCAAGTGTTTTATGTTGTATCATTAGTGAAAATTAATGTGTTTGGAAAGCTTACCACTGGATAAATGAGACTTGCATTGTACTCCAAATGCAGACACTCATGAAGAATGTTTGGTTTTTTTTGGATTCTTCATTCACCATGGAGGCATGCAAGAAATCTAAGTTTTCTTCACAAATTCACTATAACACATGGTGAGTTACTGATATACAGTCAGTCATTCTGTGGGTGAAGGATTGCTTTAACAGAAATGTAAGTAAGTCAAATAGACTGTATTTTTAGATCAAAGCAGCTGCTAGTGAAAGTGGAATAATAACTTTGATTCATGAGGACTAAAGTGTCCCATTTTAGAGAGACAATACAGACCTTTTTCTCAACCAGAACACATATTAGAGTGACGCCTGCTGCATTTAATACTGGGGAATCGTCTGGGGTCCACAGGGATTAGCATGACATCAGTCTGAAAGATTCATTCACAGAATGACAACAAACATCTTTCGCCAGTCAGGCGGTGACACAGATGGACCAGCAGCTATTTAGATATTTATACAGAAAAATAAATACCAGCATCGGGAGGAGCCTCACTCAATGACAAACCAGCACTTAACAATATGGCACTCGGAAGTCTGAATTCATCTCTGCACAGGCACAAAGCAACAGAAACATTTCTTTCCAATTTTCATGTTTCCTAAATAGCTTTGCGTGCTGCATTAAAAAAAAAAAGATGAAAAATCAAAAATCCTGTCTGGCCAGAGAATAGAGCCATGACGGGAGAAGCATGCAGGATAAAAAAAACAACAAAATACATCTTGCATCAAAACAGATTTTCAGGGAAATAATATAAGATTTATACACTGCTGTCAAATGAAAAGCTTCCATTTTGGCATTATTCTTTTGATTATTTTATTTTTACTGACAGAAATTCAGAAACTGATCGATGAAATCAGCGGGAAGTTAACCAGCCCCCTGCTCTCTGCTGTCAACATACAGTCTTTATTGGGAGGAAATGAGATCTTCATCTGACAGCAGCTTTTCACTGTTTGTGCTACATTCACAGTACTGCAAGAGTACAAGACAGTACTGTACACTGAAAAACAACACCACGGCAATAACTATAGGACAGTTACTGATATCCAGGTAAACATGACAAAAATATAACATTGTTCAAAGTCCGTCCTAATTATAACTGTACACACAGTCATTTTCTTTTGTCGGCCAAACACTTGCTTTTGTCATCATGCTTCAGACAGGTACCACAGATCAACAATATTTTATCTGACATCAAAATTGGCCCTATTATTGGTCCATTGAAATGTATTCCAAAACAACATGAAAGACGATAAATAGCTGTCAGACAAAGAAGACGGTAGCTTTGTCGGGGTGGCAGGTTTACATTCTTGGCAATAACAGCACCTCTTTTATGTTTTTAGAGAAAGAAAAAATAGACAGCCATTCCAATTTGCAGCAAAGTGCACTCAAATTATGAACTGACTTAAACATTCCACCAAGAAAATACAATTTTATGGATTTTTTTTCTTTTTATATATAGTAACAATAACACTCTTGGTCGACATATAATCCAAATGCAGAAATTGTACACTATACAAAGACATTCCATTCACATTGGTCGTCACATTCATGTGAGTTGTTGTTGCAGTACGTGTCCACTGAGTGGCAGCATGTAGGTATCCTGGCTTGTGTTCAGTGCAATTTCTCATCAGTGTTGAGGGGTTGTAAACACTGACAAACTGTAGCACATTCCGTGTCTGGCTCCCGACAGTCGCTCATTTGGCTTCTTCTTGCACACCGACCGTAGGAGGGATTCTGAAATAGAGAGCTGGAGACTGTCACTGGCCTGTTCATCAAAATCAGACACAAGTTCAAGGGTGCTGCGAGGATTGTGATACTGATACATCCAGTGGTGCAGGTTGAAATATGGAAGGAATATGTCTGCATGAAAACACATCAACACTGTGATAAATTTGTGTAATGGCAGCGTCCCGTAGGAGGCTGGATCACCAACCAAACTCGAAACCTGAACCTCCAGGGGGTCCCGGGGAGCCAAACATTCCCTGTGTGTAAGCGTTTGTGGCTATCTGACTCACAATAATTTGATTTCGGGAATATGCACCAATTTATATCAACTGAAAAGATCAAGGGCCTTAAAGTGGTGATTATCATCCTAAGAGCCTGCCTAAAAACATAGCCTTAAGAACATTACAATATATTTTTGCCACAAACTAATTGCTCATTTTTGCCCCAGGGCTGCCTTGTAGGCTGGTGCATCCATGGTCTTTTTTCATAAGGCCTATTTTGTTGTTCAGCTGGTCATTTCCTAAGTTATGCATTGGTCATAATAGAGATGAAGACACTGCATCTTTAACAATAATGGTGGGAAAGAAGAACATTTTAACAGGTTTAATTTTTGCTTTTATCTCCAATCACTCAAAATACTGATTACGTTTTTTTTATCTGCAGGCCTGTAAAAATGATTTAAATAGAATAATTTGTGGAGACCATTTAATGGCTTTTTTTAATTTGAACTGCTCACAGCTCATATTCACATGCGAACTGTGATTTTAAATAGGCACTGGTGTGTTTTAAAGGGTCACAAGCTAAAAAGGTCAGCAGATGATATGAAATCATTGTCATTCCTGTGCAGCTTCACTCTATTGATCTCTTTATTTGGATAGTCTAATTTTAAAGGGACAGATTGATATTCTGGGAAAATTTGCTCTCTTGCAATCAATTACCATGCTCAATGCCATGAACCCCCATGTTAAAATACCCATTTTTACAACAGAAATAAGCATGTTTACAGCCTGGCACAAGAAAACAGTCCTGGTCTCTGGGATATAGACACTTTTTCCTGTAATTTACTGTATGGGGGGGGGGTTGAATTTCTATATAAATCACTTGTTTAAATGTTACTAAATCTCAAAGTTTTGCATATTTAAGGGCATGGTGGCTTTAAGTTACAGCTGGGTGCCATCTATACGTTCATTTCTGACACCAAGAAAGCAACATGGCAATGGAGTCCACAAACCAATGGGGGACATCATAATGTCTGTGTCCATTATTTTATACAGTATATGCTCTGTCCAAATGAAACAAAATCTGTTTCCCAGCAGAAAGTAGTCTTTTAAACCCACAATATATCATTTTTACACATTGGGTTTTGTGTGGTTGATACAAACAAGGTTTCACATGTTCATGAGTGAGCTGTAGAGGTGCTTGTAGGCAGATTTTGTTACATTAGCACAGTCCCTGTCCCAAGTCTTTATGCTAAGCTACGCTAACCGGCTGCTGGCTGCAACTACATATTTAGCGTACAGATGTGAAGGTGGTATCAATCTTCTCATTTAACTCTTAACAAGAAAGCAGATGAGGGTATTTCCCAGCATGTGGTTCCATTTCTTTAATAGTCAGCAATCGTAACACAGATGTTCATTAAATGTATCAGTTTGCTGATTCTGTGATTAGGAACACAGATGATGATGTCAATAACAATCATAGTTGAAATGCAGCGAATAGTGTGAGAATTGGACTTTTCTCTCTCACCTGGTTATAGGTGGACATCAAACACTCCCTCCTCCACTGTCTCTATGTCCTCTTCGGCAATTACTGATGAAAACAGAGAAGGTGAAATGAGGAATAGATTGGTCAATCAAATGAAAATGCAAAACACGGCCTAAAGCTAATGAAAATATGTGGCCTTCGTCTATTTACTGTGCCTTTTCATTTGTCTCAACGCTGTTTAGTCCATTGATCAAACTGCTTCACTGTGATATAAAAGCCAGGCAGGGCACCACTTTTGCTAATGTTCAGATGAAAACACTGCACCTATGAGTCACTGGCCTCTCCACAGTGGGCCAATCACATTTCCATTGCAAATTACACTCTATTGTTTGAGAATATCTTCCAAATGTCAGTGCTCCATATGCTTGGAGGGAGACAAAAGCAGCGTTCAAAGAGGTGGAGGTTTGTGACATGAGTGCTAAAAACGGGTTGTAGAAATTCCTCTAAGCTATTCTTTTCTGAGAGCAAGGCTGCATCAGACTGTTTTGTGAAAGACAATTTGATTTTCTTGCAAATGTTTTGGTACATTTCAGTATTCAGGGTTTTTTTTTTGTGTACTATACTACATTGTGTCGAATGTAGCATATTCGAATGCTGCATGTATGTTGCATGGAAACGACTGAAGCTTGGCACCTAAATATGCCGATAATCAACCTTAAAGGTTAGGAGTGAGATATTAAAGTCTAGATCTAAGACTAAACACTTAATAGAAATACTGCTCCCAAATTTTGGTGGCAAATTTGGTCACTGCTGGTTTCCATTGGCACGCTGGCTGCAGGGATGCCCGCCAGAGCTGTTGCCCTCGAACTGATTTATTATGCTTCTGTAGGACATCTCTAATGTTGTTTCACTGAATTTGGCACTACATCCAACCAACCTTACAACTGTAGAGACCACATGTAACCACACTTGCTTAGAACCTCCACATCCACCATCTACATCTGCAAGATCATCTTAGATCAGAAGTTTCTCAGAGTTTGGCAGTACATCCAACCAACCTCACAACCACAAGTAGCCAGTTTTGATGACAAACTGCTGTTGGGCAAGACCCTGGTGAGGACAATGAGCATGCTTATGAGCTTCTCTGACATGGCTTGTGACAGTTTGTGCAGAATTTCTTCGGTTTTATAGAACAATTGGTTGCATCAGCCATTCTGGTGGCTGGTCTCAGACAATCTTGCAGGTAAAGATGCTGGATGTGGAGGTCCTGAGGTGGTGTGGTCGCATATTGTTTGCTGTTGTGAGGCTGGCTGGATGTACTGCCAAATAAATGGAAATGGCATTGGAGATGGCTTATGCTTGTGACATGAACAGCAACCTAAAAACTTGTGTCTTCTGTGGCATAGTGTTGGACCAACACTCCACAGGCCACAATCAACAACCTGATCAAATCTATGTGAGGATGTGTTGCACTGCATGAGGCAAATGGTGGTCACACCAGATACTGACCGATTCTTTTGGGTATCTGTGACAAAAAATACATCATTTGAAATCCTAATAAAGCTATTTTTGAGGTCCTGGGCTGGCGTGGTTTTGAGGACGGTTGGATATACTGCCAAATTTCAGGAAAGGACATTGGAGAAGGCTTATGTAGTATTGTGTTGTTTGATAAAACTGCACATTTTAGAATGGCCTTTTAATGTGACCATCACAAGGCACTCCTGTTTATCAATGACTTGTTCAGTTAGTATTTAGATATGCTACATGCGGTCACATGGATGGATTATCTTCACCTATCATCTTCCTCCATCTCACTAACACAGATTGTAACAAATTTGTGACCAAAATCTAAAAAATATATATCTGTTGAGTGCATAAAAAAGTCTTAGATCTTTAACTTAAACCTGTAAAAAAAAAACGACATACATGAGCACCACGTACCTGTGTTCTGCAGGCTGGGTGGGGTGTTGGCAGGTGGAGGGAAGCTGTAGGATCTGGCCTGGAGTACCGGCGGCGTCTCGTGGCTGATGCTCTTTGTCCTCTTCCGGCACTCAACGGCCAGACGGCTTCGGCAGGCCTTGTGGCAGTTCACCCCACAGGCTGCCGCCGGAGTGTTCATGTGGCAAGAGAAGGACGGTGGTAGAGAGAGGTGACGGGAGAGGAGGAGAGGACGGGGGGTTCGGGGGAGAGGGAGAGAGAGTCGCCGAGAGAGGAGGCGAGAGGGGAAGAAGAGAGGGGTAGGCCAGGAGCGAGGAGAAGATGGGGAGCCGGGTGGAGAAAGAGGGAGAGGGAGAGGGTCAGACAGAGGGATGGGTGCAAACAGAAACATCGGGGCTAATGGAAGAGCTAGTGGTGACAGCAAAGAGCTTCGACACGGCATGCAGACACAAGAACACTCGCACATGCACACGCTGAGGCCAACTGTGCCTGACAACAACTCTGTCAACAAGGGGGAGTCTGAGAGGAGAGGAGCGATGGGTAATCAAGCAAAGAATCACGAAAACATAAGTCAAAGAACTAGTTTTGTCACAGTGACCAGAATTTCCTTTTTTTCCTTGACACCACTGCAACAGATTTCCCTCAATGATTAAATCTCAGACAATTTCAACACTTCAAAAAATCCCATGTCATGGCCACCTCTTGGCAACATGATAGGCTTGTTAAAAAGATAAAATTCTTTCTCTCCTTCACTCAGGAAATGTGTTACCCTTTTCATCCATGATGAACTAGCTACCTTGAAATGCTGATGTAGTGGCAATTTAAAATCATCTTCTCAGCTGTTCACTGCATATTTTTCTCTTGGTTTGAGGCTCTGACTTTGCTATGTTATTACAACACCCAGAAATAATGATTGGCACTGAGCGTTTCTGCAAACCATGAATTCTTTACATTTGCACCCTATTATGTAGTGGATATGTTCAAACTTAATGTGTCAACAACACTGTGGTTAATGTGTGGTTTGGTTTATGCACAAAAATCACTTAGATAAGGTCAGGAAAATATGCCTCCAAATTTCTACTTTAAAGAGTAACTCAACACCCAAGCCACTTTTTTCCAGCTGAAAGGTAATATTTATTTAGTATATAGTAGTGTTGTTGATTGATTCAGGTCCAATTCTTGACATCTTAGTGCAAAGTATTAAAATTCTACATATTGTGTATAAATATGCTTAATGACTGCACTCTAAAGGTTGAGACCTGCTATTGCAATTGAATTTTCCTATCAGCTAATAGCAGGAGCCTGCTTTCAACACCAACTGAGCCCCCTGTCGCCGACTACTTTGTGTGTTCAGGGTAAGGGAGGTGCTGCGGATCAAGAGGCGACACGATTGGGTGACTGTAGGTGTCTAGGGCCACTCCTCCCAGCCCTGCCCCTTTTGAGACTTTTTTCACATTCATGGGAGGAGGCACTCATGCCAAAAATAGGGGGGCATAGTAACTCTTTAAACAAACAAATTTAAATCAATAATGCAAGCCTACTAAACCAATTGTTTAGTTGGTTGCATTGACAATAAATCCAATAATGGTGATCTCATATTTGCCATACTATATAATAAAAGATGGAAGATGGCAACTCAGGCTTTAGATCCAAGCTATAGACCTGACAGACATCACAACATTGCCAACTCTGTGTCCCCTTTTGGGGGAAAGAAAGCACTATCACATCGGGAGAGAAATGGAAATATGGCAAAAAGCTGTGGCGGGTTAACCAACCACGCTGCGACTGAGGCACTTAATATATGTGAGTATTCACAGTCATTGTGGTAAATCGCTAAATGATGCTGGTGTCAGTTCCAACAAACGTTAGCTTGAGTGGGAGGCTGCTGCAGTCAGAGTACAGCAGCCAAGATCACACAGTTGGCTATTAACAGGTTGATTATTTACACACAACACTTACAGTAATTACAGTGATCAATCAAACATAGATGTCTGGATAAGTGTCATCTGGCCACTGTGTTGGGTCATTCAACCACTTGGATGAGGGGAGACTGAAGGGACGTGACAACGATCAACCTTAATTTATCGCAAGCGCTCATGTTCAAGCAAGGTCTCAAAACAATTTTCAGACATGTCCATTAAACAAATGTTTGTTTAACCCTTTGAAACCTGGATCAATATCAGTTTTCTTATGCAGCATTCAGACATTTTTAACAAGTATTTACACCTTTGAACCCTGAGCAAATTGGTTTGACTCTTTCAAGAACATAGCAAAAAAGGCAACGAGCAACTTGGCAAGAGATGTCCCACAAATTGCAAGAAAGAGAACAGTTATCTGGCGACAACATTCCAAGAAGCATTGCAATGGATATTCAAAACATTAGCAGGTTTATTTCTGTTGCAGCCACCGCACTAGCCGTCATTATTTCCAGTCCAAGGTGATGCAGGCGTGTTATGGAGCGATAATGGAAAGGCAAGCCTCTTATAGATGGGAGCGGCCAGGTGTGAGGGATTTCTGGGAGGTGATAGTCCATTGTGGATTCGGAAACTTCTGAATGATCCACTCAACTTTTTAAGAGTCATGCGATGCGATAACACCACTTGTAGCACCTGCAGGATCATGCCTGAGGGAGCCAGTTCCTACTGAAAAGCGCATCGCCATAGCATCATGTGACCTATAAAAGCCCCAAAAAAGTGTATCCATTGCAGTTTTGCCAAATATGGCTTTTTTGAATCGCCTGAAATACTTTTTGGAAATTGATGTGTTTCCATCAGGTGTATTTTATATTCGCAATATCAATTTGAGGGTTAATGGAAACCCACCTGGACTAACAACATCCAGAGACACTGAGAAGCCTCTCAGGGTCTAAATATCTAAAGTCTACCACTGCAAAACACTCATCCAACTACACACACTAAGGATTCTGAACACACTGCGCTCCTGCTCTGCAAAGGAAGGGCAATTCATTTCAATTATGTCCCAGCCGCTCTCTCTACCTCCCTGAGTATAGCCTAACAATGGTAATGGGGATGAATGGCTGGGGGGGGCTCTCTCATTGACTTCCTGTGGTCTCATTAATGCACTTGAACAAGCAGGAACCTTCCCAGTAACACTCGGAGACATACATTCCACTCGCCCATCTCCGCTCCTCTGTGGAATAGAGTTTGGGGGCATCAGTGTGTGATGTCTTTTCACCTGTCTGAGTGATTTTTCACTCCTTTGTCTAAATAGCAGCAGTCATACAAGCATATGTGCAACACTGGGAGTAAAAAAAAAAAGATTTAAGAGGAGCATGTCTTGTATTAAGAAATTAGGCGTTAATAGAATAAGAATTTTTTTTCTCTTAAACACGAGGCGCAGGGTGAGCACTGCTGTGAACAGACCAAGAGACCTCAAGGGCCCCAACAGAGCATTAATTACTCTAGTTGCTATGCAACTCATATGTTTGATGGTAACTTGCAAGCTTTTTAATTAGCTTTAGTCAACCTAAAATGAACCTGACTGAATGGAGGAAGTAGTTAACATTGGGAATGTAGGACAGTTGGCAAATGTGTTTTGGTTTTTTTCCCCAAGGAACGAATGAATACATGACATACATACACATGCATGAAGGTCCCATTTCTAGGACTAGTATTGCGCTAATTATGTTTATATGCACATTTCAGTGGAGCTACAGTTATGGGTCGATTAGGCCATTTAATTGGACTGCTGTCCTCGTCCCAGTATACATGCAATAGGAGAGAATCGATTTATTGACAGAAGTATGTCCAACTCTACCAAGGCAGGTGGAGACATGTCCTCTTTCAGCTAGTTGCAATAAACCTATATTATTTATACAGTCTATAATATAGACCGACATCATCACAACTGTTTGTTTACAATAACTTTGGGGTAGAAAACTGCATCATCACATACATATAATCAAACAACGCTGAGCCCTAACTGATTAGTTCTAAGTTCCAAGTTGCATGTCCGTCACCTGAGCCAAAATTAAAAACACAAGTCCCTCTTCAATGTTTGAAATGTTTTGTAGCACACCCCCCAAGTAACGAACAGCCCCTATCCCTAGCCACTGAGGGAGGCTAGCACGGCGACAAGGAGCATGATGCACAGAATGCCTAGTCCAGTTTAAATATGACTGACGTGTTTATGTGACAGAGTAGCTTAACTCTCAATCGAATTAATATTAATTAATTAATATTAATCCGATAAAGCCTGAGAAATTTGATTTAATCTGATTTCAGAAGGACATATATGTTTTCATGTATTTTAAAAGTCCAGTTTTAGTCAGACTTACACAGTAATTCGACTTTTTCCAACGTCATGTAAATCTACTGAGTGATACAGTAATACTTAACTTTTTTTTACAAAAAAAAGGAGAAACAGATGTTTGTGCAAAGAAATAAATGAATAAAAGGCAGTCCATTCAGGATGTTATGATTGCAACAAGTGATGCAAATTCAGTCAGTCCCTGTGAACTCTGCACAGCCTTTCAGTTTTATCCAGTCACTGCAACTTCACCACATATTTAACAATTTCTAAAGGGTAAAATCTCATTTAGGAGAAGAGAGTTGGCAAATGACTTTTTTTTGTTTTTTTAGAAAAGAGGAAAAAGTGAATACATGACAAACATATACATACATGTAGGACCCATTTTTAGGACAGTTATTGCACTGATACAATAATATTTAACTTCTTCCAGATACTAAAGATACTATTTGGGGGGAAAAGGAGATATATAAAATCATATTATATAAATAAAATGATATAAAAAATGATGTCATATTTTATTTATTGTGGCTTCACCACAAGTGGCAAATATGACAAGTAGGAATTAATTTTACATTTTGCTGTGTTAGCTCACACTAACTGGGCAGAGAGAAAGGTCCAATCACTGCAATTTTACCTTAAATTTGACTCCTTAAATCACAAATAGGTTCTAATTTTGTGTGAACTATTAAATGCTCATAATAATAAACTCTCAATCTGTGCATCAAAGCTATTTAATTGCAAAACAATGCCTATAAACACTGAAAAATGCAGTGCAGTCTTTTAGAAAAGCTGCCATAAAGTCAGGCTTTTCAGGCCCCAACAATCCTAAAAAAAACAGCCTGTGATATCCTGGAGGGACTGAAAAGGTGCTCACACACACACACACACACACACACACACACACACACACACACACACACACACACACACACACACACACACACACACACACACACACAGCCTTGCACTTTAAACAGCAGTTGAAACTAATTTGTTGACCAATTGACAAAGCAATGAATCCCTGCCTGTTAAATAACTGCCCACTTTTAACTTCTCCCATTCATAAAGCGGAGCTGTAATCAATCACTTCTCCAAACACTCTAACAGATGGAAACTTGCACGATTTGCATTTTAGATTTGGCATGGTTTTCAATTTTTTTTTTTTTGCTTGACATCTGGGTGGAAACATATGCAGCTCCAGTTATTTAGTGTGCTGCATATTATCACTACTCAATTTTTTGAGCGTCAGCATGGACCACCAGAAGCACAACCATTGAGGGGAAAGATGTTTGTGTGTGTTGTGTGTGTGTGTGCGTGTGCGTGTGCGTGTGCGTGTGTGTGTGTGTGTGTGTGTGTTTAAGGCTAATGAGGATGAGGTTGCCTGCCTGTATGTGCATTTGTGAAATGAAGCAGCTTCTTCAAACACTGGTCTACCGGGAGCCTTGAGAGGGCAAATAATAGTTCTTTATGTGTGGTGTGGTCTCAGCTGATGGAGCTTATCCAGCTTTGTGTGTGTACACATACGTTAAGAGTGTGTTTTATTTGCTATTGTTTCTGTGATGATGACATTTGCTCAGCACTTAACCTTTGTGGATCTTTTTGTGTGTGTGGGGAGGGATTTGGAATCAATGGCATCAAAGGAGAATCACTAATTCCTTTAAATCAAAGTGAATTGCTCTCTTACCTTTACACTTGTAGCCTTGCTTGTAGAATCCCCATATCTGCACAGAGTCGGAGAGAAATAAAAGGGCAGCGGGGGTGGGTGTTAATTAGGATGTGTTTTCATTTCATCAGGGTGATGCAGCAATTACAGAGAGATCTGAGCTGACAGAAGGCCGATGTTAAAGGTCCACTATTAAAGGAATTAATGCTCTTTTTAATGCCTCTTTTTAATTAATTTTGGTTAGCTGATTGCATTTTTGTTAACACAATGATTCAATTTTTAGCCACTGCAGTTTCAGTCATTCAGACATTTTTTGTTGTAATCAAATGAATCTGGTGGGAAGGGTTTTATTTTTTCATATATAAAGTATGAGAAAAACTGCGGAAAATAATAAACGCAGCTTTAAAAATATTCAGAAAGCGAAAAATTAACCAAATAATACAAATAACATACAAATGATAAAGCTTTCGTATCATATAGTAAGCTTTCCTTTTAGGTTTCTGTTCAATAAAGTTTCAACCAGTGCCAGAATGTGTCTTGGTACATTTCCTTAAGTACTGCACTAAAGTACAAATTTAAGGTACTTGTACCTTACTTGAGTATTTATATATTATATCATCTAATACTTCCACCCACCTACCCTGTACTATATCTCAAAGGTAAATATTGTGGTCTGCTGTTTTCTCATACTTTTGGTTGACTACAGCGTTATTGTGTTTTTACACGTTTAGCTGTAGTTTGTGTTAATTTCCTCCTTTCACAAAAGTTAAGCATATAAATACAAATGCAGCATCCTTGGAAGTTAAGATTATTGTCCTTCAGCTAATATACATAAATTTTTTTTTTGTTTTTTATGCCTTAGGGACAGATGCAGCGTGAAAGGGGGAGAGAGGGGATGACATGAAGCAAAGGCCTGGAATCGAACCCACTATTGCAAAGGTATTGCCTTTCATTTATGGGATGCATATGGGGGCACAAGAAAGTGTCCACAAATGATGATATTAAGTCTAAGTTAAGCAAAATGAAGTATTAAGTCCTACAAACCCAAAATTGAATATCCTCATTTGAGGATGCAGCATCACAAGAGGTACAACCACTGGTTTTGACACACTATCTTAAAGGACTAGTAGTTTTGCACAGTTCAGTCTGTGAGCTACAAATATAATTACCATCTATAATTATATATATTTAAATATATTTAAGATTAATGTCCTACTTAAGAGACAACCATTAGCTTCTATTCATGTCACAAGTGTAAAAATCAGAAAGACTTAATTAACGGAGTAATATTGTGAACTGGGGCTGTTTGAAAATTGCAGGTATGTTCATGGACCCTCTGACAAGTTTTTAAATATCTAAACTGACCTCTTTACATGTTTTGCCTGTACCTTTTCTGTCAGCCATCTTTGAATGCACCACAATGTCTCTAAGTTATCGTGAACACTGAACTGAAAATTATAGAAACCAATAACTGCAGGAAGGGAAGGAATTTTATCTAAAAAATTGTGCTTAGGTACGTGGTCGGCAGTAAAGAGGCAGTACACACATTTAGCAGTTAATGGGCTAAAACATGTTTAAACACCCATACAGCTCACATCTCGATATACCCCATTGATGCTGAATAAGCGAGCAAAGGCTGGAGTTAAAAATGAAGCAAAGGGGCACAGTGGACCAGAGAGAGATGTAGGCTGAGAGAGAGAGAGACGGAGGGAAAGAAAGGCATAGAGAGGAGGTTGGCGGGACAGAGGGGGCGGAGGGGGAACGACATCAAGCGGGACACAGGGAGCGCACAGACAGTGGGGGAACAATGACATGAAAGAGCCAAGCTGGAGATCACACACTGCACTGGCACATCTGAGGAGGCACAAAATATCCTGACCTCTGCACACTCACACACACACACACATGCATGCAAACACATACACTTGTTGCTGCACGAATACACACAAACACAGTTGGAAACGGCAAGCGCAGCCAGAGGCGCTACAACAAAGAGAAGTCAGTTACGAGCCGAACATCTAAACACAACTATCATCACACCTCTGCCTACACTGACTGACCTTTACTGCCTCTGCGGATGGCAAAACACAATGCACTGCAAAGAAGAGCTTGAGACATACTGACTTTCCTTTCACCGATTTACTGCAAGCCTTTAGAGCACTGTACTATAAATCTAGGAATGATTTGGCAGACTCCTGTGTTTTATTTTGATGGAAATGTGCCATTTATTTCCAACAGTTACACATTTAATATTTGAAATGCACTCAGAGATATTCATGGTTCTAGCTCGTGTTCAAATGCATATAAATGAAATCCTCCAAGCAGTTGACTGTTTAATAACTGTAGGTCCATGAGGGGGGGTCATAGTGGGGGCAAAGGGGGCCCTAGAAAACCTTGGAATTAATTGTTTGATTCTGTTTGCAGTTTCTTTTTTATTTCAAGGTTGATAGTGTCCTAACTACATTAAAATTGGCTGAATAAATTGTTTTAAAAGACAAAATTTGTAAAACAAAAAAATAATAATACAAATGAAAATAAATAAATAAATGAACGAATAACAGTAATGATGATAAATACGTAGAAGCTCCCTGAGGTCCCTCCAGCCCTATAGGCACAAAATGGTTTAGTCTGCCCCTGCACTGTCTCTTAACACTGCTTGAGCTGAATGAGTAACTTATTTTGGTGGAATACCATCATACACTGTCATGTCATGTCTTTCCTATATCAAGAAAGAAAGGAAACACAAAGAAAACTTTGGGAAAAAAAAGAAAGGTCCAAAACAGAGGCATGGATTAAGAGAAGGTGGACAGGGGGGCTAAAAATAATGCTTATGCATAGGGCCATGAATTTGGTGGTACATCCCCTGGTCCATTAATGTAATCAGGGAATTTTGAGCACAAAAGTGTTTTCTTTTCTAAATAATGCAGGAGTTGCTGTTTTAACTACAAAAAGCGCCTTCTATCTTTTCCTATTATAATTATATTTAATATTTAAAGAGTGCCAACACTCACATGTGACTCTGCTCACAGCGAGTGCAGATAAACAGACGCAGTGAGGAGAGTTTTCACTTGACATTTGATAAACTCACATTTTTGGCATTCAGCTACTACCCTTTTTTAAGTGATGTAAAGTATGTTGACAGGCTCACAGGACACTTTGGCATATTGACCATTAACAGTACTGGGGAAACACAAAACAAGCAAAGTTTAACTTTAAGTTTTTTTAAGTGTCTACAGTATATATAACATTATGAAGATGGAGGCTTGGGAGCATATCTCACTCCTCTGTTGTTCAAGCAAGTATTTCCCCAAAACTATCCCTTTAACTTCTGCAACATGCAAACACAGAGATGAAAAAATTTCAGTTTATGAAACTTGAAGACTCTCTCTTTTAAATCCTTCCTCCACACTGGGTGCGCGACCTAAACAGGACTGAACATATTCCAGTGTAGAGACTGCAGACTTAGTGTGCATGTTGCTGACAAATAGACTGTGTCATCATCTGTAAACTGTTTGTGTGAGTTGGTTTGAGAACAAATTGTGTTTAGCTGGTCTCACAAGGACTGGAGACAGATTTGTTTTTGGCACTTCCCTCTCCAAATCTGAAACCCTGCAGGAAAAGGTCGCCCAAACAAAGTAATGGATGGCTTGTTTACAAGTGCTGGTTTCCAGTATGAACCTAAATGCACCAGATAAAAAAGAGGATTTTTGAGTCACTTCTTTTTCTTTGCTCATTGCCTTCCTCCCATATTTTTGAAAAAAAAAAAAATCGAACCAGTTGGCTCTGGTTTAAAAGGGTTAAAAGAACAGTAAATGCTTCTGCTCTTGTTACTTTATTATAGCCTAGAGAGACATTTTCCCCCAGTGAGATCATTTCAAATATTTTTCAGTCGGGTTGAAAAGAAGAAGAGATTTTGACGACCTTTTTTTTTTTACTTTTCTTATTCTGATTCCACGGAGCTTAACTGTCAAAAAGCCCTAAAGAGACTTATGCATCTCTGTCTGCAATATCTCATATAAAAGTGCCCTGCGCCTCCAGCTACAAACTTTGCCCTACTCTCCAGAGATGAAAAAAAAACATACACTCTGATGTGTCTCCTCGCTTGGTGCGTTTAGTGTAAAACTCATCTGTGTGCCATTAATTAGGGTTGCGGGCGTCGGATTACGACTATCTGCGTGAGATGGTGAATTCTGCTGTGTTTACAGAAGGGCCAACTTTTGTAGTTTGAGACAAGAGCTGAAAAAATGGGCTGCAGGGGGAAAATATTATTTTTGCACAGGTGCCAAGAGGAAAGCACTAGCAGAAGAGGAAGTGGCTAGTGTATCTGCCTCTGCCACACACACACACACACATTCAAAGGAAGAAGTGTGCTGCCAGAGTCCTTATCTTTTTCCCTGCCCTCTATTCCCAGTTTCCCCCTTGTGATGAAAATGCTCGAGTCCCCACCCCCCCACCCACCCCGGAGAGTGTGTCTGCCTAAATAAGTGCTCCTTTGAGTGTTAATGAAAGCCTGTACACATAATCTATAGTGTACTTCTTTTTGGAGCATCCTCTCTTTATGTGTACTACAGACAAATGAGTGGGATGTCATTTCATTGTCTGCAGTTCAATGCGAGGGCCCTGTTCCTGTTCTCATTACAGCTGAGTGCTGACTCACTGCCTGTGTCTAAATAACACACACATCCTTGGGGGACTTTGGGGAATGTTAAGGACCAGAGGACACACACGCACACACACAGATGTAACACTGCTGCAGAGGAGGGTTATCATCTCGCCCAATTACCTTCCTCCCATATTTCCCAGAATGCAACTTCAGCAGCATGCAGCTATAGCTCAAAGTAATTGGCATTGCCCTGACCCGACCTGACAGAAGGAACCCCTAAGAGATGTGGCTGATCACGCGCCGTCGCCGCCAACTGCAAATAATGAAGTGCAGATTGTCTCTGTGGCTACACGGCTATGGAAAGGCACAGCTGACCTTTGACCTTTTCTAACAAACTGTGACACGTGCCATTGATTGGTTCAATGAAGAAATCGATGCATTTGATGCACAAAAGCAAACAAAATAGAGATCGATATTTGTTAAAAACCTCCACCAGAGCCTGAAGGGTTTTTAAGTCATACAGCTGATACCATATCTAAAATGTATTTCGTATTTTTAGGATTGACTGCAGTTATAGAGCAGTAAGGGACTGTTCTTTATTTATCAGAGGAGGGTTATGACTGGGGTTGTGACTTTGTTCTTATTTCATTTAATTTTTTTCTCAGCTACATTCATGCAGGGCAAAATTTCTCATGATATATATTTTGATGAACGTTCATGTTGACAGTTGGTTATGTATCCTAATTGTTAGACGTGATATGTTTAAGGACCATCAGAAATGTAAAAATCTAACCATAATTTCAGTTTTTGCACTTTCTGGCTATGATGAATGGTTTGATTTTGGCTTTTTCTCAAGAAAACATCCCTTTCATGGTGGGTTTTGTTTTTGAAAGATTGAATAAATGAATTAAAACTTACTTCTTGAAGGGGTATTTGCTTTGCACTAATCAGCATAAAAACTAACAACAAGATATAACATGCAAATTAAAATGGATGATATTGCAAATAAGTACAATATACAACAATTTATTCACATTAAACACCTTGACACCTCCAGACTTTATAAATCATACAGCTGATTCTGTATTCAAAATGATTTTTTTAAAAAGTATTGCACGGATGGGGACTTGAGTGCCACGACTTGAGAATAACTTGTGACTTGCAAAACAATGACTTGGTCCCACCTCTGTTGATAATTAATCACAATGAAATTTTCATCTCTAGAAAATGCTTTCTTTAAAACCTGCTGGTGTAATACATTTATAAGTAAATGCTGGGGTTTATTTATCAATTCATCTGCTAAATATGAAGCTACAGCTTAGTTTAGCTTAGCTTAGCTTAGCTTAGCTTAGCTTAGCTTAGCTTAGTTTAGCATGAAGACTGGATGAAAGGGAAACAGCTAGCTTGTCCAAATGGTCAATTAAATTTGCCTGAATCTACCCCTTCACCTCCCTAATTAACACATGGTTATATCTTTTACTCTTAATGTTATCTGCTTATATAAGCCTAATTCTCTAAATGTTACTTATTTATTTGTGAAATTGTATTTTTGAGCTTGCACTCCAATCTATTTATGGACACAGTGCTGTTTAATATTTCTGCTCTAATGTTCTTAGTTTTGGTTATGTCATAAGAGGGGTGACACAGATTTCTGGGATAATCTGGGAAGTGCTTTGTGCTTAAGCTTGAGAAGTGCTTTATAAATAAAAAATATCATATTATCATTATTATCTTGTTGAGTCTGTTACCATGAGGTTGCTGACTAACTGGCAGAGGCTTGAGGAAGTCACTCCACCCAGCCAAGAAACAGTAATGAATTTCTAGTAAAACCCCAAGTTCCTGTTTTCACTTTTATAGTTTAGAAAAGATAAATCATGTTAACTGACTGTGACCTGGCTGTGGAAGTATATGTATATATGAAATAATTTTAGTTTTAAAGTTTCTGGCTATCATAACTAATGGGATTTTGGTGTTTTGTGTTTTTTTAGAAGACATGGCTGTCAAACTAGCCAACAGCTTTTGGGGTTTGGATTATATTTAAAATGATGACAAAATACAAACATTTAAAGGTGTACGTCACTCCCCTGAGCCAAAATTTAAAAAAGTCTCCCCCCACTGCTTAAAAAAAATTGCTTTAAATTTGCATCCGTTTTGCACCACCCTCTCCCCTATCATAAATAGCAAACAGTCCTTAAAGCAGAAGCTCAAAACATGATTACAAGTGAGTAGTAGGTGTTTACTCACAAAGCCGGCACAATGCTCGCAGAACGTGGGCTTGACATAGGTGGTCTCAGTGAAAGTGTGGATGAAGCCCATCTTGCAGTTGAGCAGAGAGCTGGCTTTCATAAAGTAGTCTATCATCTCCTCTCGGCTGATCTTCCCGTCTCTGGGAGAGGAAGCAGACTGAGGTGGGTTCATTGTGTAAACTGCATGCATTTTACAGCAGCGAATAAATCTGTGAATGCTTACTGGTTCTTGTCCAGTTCTCCAAACTTGCTGAGGTATGGGAAGTTGTTCCTGATTATTTCAAATTCGTCCCTGGAGATGTGGCCGTCACCATCCGAGTCGAAGTTTTTGAAGACCGACTGTAAACATATGAGGGTTTTGCAGGTTAGTTTTAGTTTCACAGAGCAGCAGAGTTGTCCCTGACATGTTTTTGCCCAGGTTTAACCAAGGTTAAATCCTGATAATGTGTGACAGTAGTGTACTTGTTTACTAATTTTCCGTTTAAAAAAAAATCAGTTGTCTTTGTCACATTTTACTGTTTTCTTGCAATATGCGTGACATTTACAAGGTGGTCATTGCCTTTTTTCTCCCATGTTTTTGACAGAAATCAAATCAGTTTGCTCAGGTTTCATAGCTTGTGAGAGGCATCTGAATGCCTAAGCACAAGAAAACTGATGCTGAACCAGGTTTCAAAGGGTTAATTAGGCTGTTTTGAGTGTGAGAAAGCTATGCACAGTGAAGCGCCAAATGCACATAACCATGGGAATTGAAAGTGCAGCACAAACAACAAAGGTTTTGCCCTCTCAGTTAACTAATTACACACATACACTGCAAAACATAATGCAACTGCGCAGTGACTCTGGCAGGATTAAATTTCATACGCGCAAGATCTGCCCACCCGTGACATCTAGGTTAACATGTGCACATAGTGAGCAAAAAAGACAAAGAGAGATTGATACACCACCTCGATGCACCACCATAAAACTCTGATTAACCTACCGTACGCCACATATAGGAGATCTCATAGGAGATAACATCCTGTACATAATATCTTGTGCGTAGGAGATAAGCCTAGGTTTTGGCCAACATTGTTTGCAGTTTCTTTTTCTTTCTCCGTTTTCAGCTTCCACAGAATCCCAGTGGGAAAACATTCATTATAGAAATTGACCCATTGCATCAAAGGATTCTCCCACAGGGAACTACATATACTTAATATGGCAGGCAATAAATACATACAACACCACGGAAACTGCAGTTACAGAGATTTCAGATGACCCTCTCAGGCTTGGTAATTATGAAAAAACAACAATCTGGCCAAAACGCCAAGAGCACTTGGCAGTCATCATGTCAAGATGTTGGTGGAGAGGATAACAACAAATAATTCAGCGTCAGCGTTCTGATGTCCCTCAGGCTACAATCAGTGCTGAGAGGGGGGATTTGTGAGACACACTCACCTCCACCATCTTTTCGATGTGTTTTTTGATGACTGTGGGGTCGGCGTTAGGCTTCACCGACACAGCCCAATCATCGATCATGGTGGGTTTGGGTTCAGGCGCAGGGGCAGGGCTGGAGTTCTGCTACAACCAATGAGAGAGCAAAGATGGTTAGATCAGTATCAACCTCGGAGAGAGAATGCTGTCATTGTCTAAAGACAAGAAAAGACAGCTGCTGTACAGGGTTACTACAGTCAATCAAAATGTCACAGGAGAAGAAGAACAAAGATTTCGAAGATGCAAACAGGAGCAGAGTGATATATCACTGCCAAAAAATGGGATATTTGAAAACAGGCCAGTACGGGATCCCAACAGTGTGCTGCTCACCGCCGGCTTGCGAGGTTCTCTCTGTAGAGACATCTGGTAGATCTCCTCCTCTGTGTGGTACTGGTCCAGAGACACCTGCACACAACAGGACATGGACATTTTGTCTTTAGATGACCCAGTCATTTGTGGCATTAGCCTCTGCTACATTCCTATGCAGGGCCGTAATTGTGTATTTAACATTGGGGGGGCCATTATACTGACATTTTTATGACTTTTTTGACATAATGTACCCTGACATTTTTTGACATTTTTATGGCTTTTTATACATATTGTACTATGACATTTTATTTTATTTTTAATTTATTTTTGTTACATGTCTTACTATAACTGTTCATGACATTTTTATTACTTTTTATGACATATTATATTATAACATTTTATGACATTTTTTTGAAATAATACACTGTGGCATTTTATGACATTATAACACTTTATTACCCATTCATGACTTTTTAAAAGACATTATCCTATGACATTTTCTTAGATTTTTATGGCTTTTTAGACATATTATACTATAACACTTTATGGCATTTTTCTGACTTTTTTGAAATATTATACTATGACATTTTATTAGATTTTTATGACTGTTAAGACATATTACATTGTGACATTTTATGACATTTTTATTTATTTTTTTGGCATATTATACTATTACATTTTATTAGATCTTTATGCCTTTTGACATAATATACTCTGACATTTTATGACATTTTTTATTTGTTTTTGACATATTATAACAAAAATGAACATCAGAATTTTTTTCTGCTTGCTTATTAGGGCTTCCACTGAAGTTGTTGGTGGTAGAGTGGTTTATTCTAATTTGGGCAAATTGACCCTTTGGTATTTGCTAACAACTATCTTTTGAGAAGAAACAAAAGAAGGCGATCCTTTCAGTTTCCACACGTTTAATTTTCTTGGTCTTGAACACAAAGACCTTCTCACACATCATTATAATGAAGCATCTGTTATGTGCAGCTATCCTTTACATGAGCACAGCCGCTATGGCAACAGGTTAGAGAGCAGCATCTATTTTTTGCTCTGGCTAACACGCTGCGGCCAGCTGCCTCATACTATCAACCACTGCATCTATTGCTGCCTTCAAATTATTTTCCTCGGAGCTACTCTCTTACCGTAATTGTGTTCTCTGGCTTTTATTGAGTTGAAGTGGTGAGTGTGGAAGGGGAAAAATAGGCTTTTCTTCTTGTTTGGTCTTGTGATTTTGTGGAGCTTACAATATTTCAGGGAGAAGGTTAACTGTAACTTGTTGACCACATCCGAGACAATAAGAAATAATGTGAATCATTTGATAAGCTGATGAATTTAGAGGAAAGTTTGTTTGTGGTTTGCCGTCGTGCCTGTGTGGAGATTATTTTGAAGGATGTATTGACTTTCTTTCCATCTTCTCACTCTTTTCCCCTAAGACTCAAGACAGATCAAGTCCAATAAGCACTGGCATAAGATAATTGGGTATTGACTCCATCCGCCAAACTTCCTCCGCTGCCCCTCAGCTCCAAAACCTGTCAAGTTGTTTTCTTTCATTTTCACAGAAAAAAAGGGGCACCAGCTGCAATCTCACATGAACACCTGCAACCGGATTGAGTGATTAATCCCTTGGGATTGTTTAAATACAGAGAGCTTCTCGAATTCAGGAAACTCTTATCTGAATCTGCCAAAAAAATACTCACACGCACTCGGGGGTTTAGTGTGAAGTGCTAAAACACCCAGCCCAGCCTCTGTGCTGAAGTGCAGACAGCAACAAGATCAGTCTCACTCACTACTTCCAGTTTAAGAGCTCGCACTAGCTGTACGTGACTGTTTGCACAAACACAGATAACTTTCACCCAAAATATGAAAAGGGTATTTATATTAAGTGATACGCATTCTTAAAGTATGCCTCTCCCACATCATTTCATATTACAAATGTATTTCATAGGGCAACAACATGTTGTTTCCTTGTGGAGGCTTGCAATTCTTCCAGTTTGTATTCCACGATCGATAGAAGTGTTATGTAAACATAAAGTGTAATTTAAGGCGACAGAGAGAGAAATATTTTGTTTGCCAAGACAGAAAAATAGTCTGTAGAAGAAGGTGCAAAATGATTGCTTTGCTGATTGCTTGCACGGTTTAAAGGGGACCTATTCTGAGCATTTTTAGTTTCATATTTGTATTTAAGGTTTCTATTAAACCATTTTTACATGCTTTAAAAAAAACACTTTACTTTTGTCATGCTGTCTGCGCTGAAACAACTGCATTCACCCTCTGTCTGAGATGCTCTATTTAGCACCTGTCTCATAAAGCCTCCTTCACAAAACAAAACAAAAAAAGCCCATTATGCTCTGATTGGTCAGCTTTTCCCATGTCTTCTGTACCTCGTCTCAACACCATCATTACAGCTGGGGGAATGACAGAAGGCATAAGGCCTGAGAGAAAAGGTGATTTTTTTTTTTTTGCAGGCAATGTTTGTCAGAATGTAAGATTTGATCTCCTACATAAGAGATAATATAATCTCTTCTTTGTAGAAGATAATATCTCCTACAAGGGACAAAACCTATGTGGAAGATCATTCTACAACAGCCACATAACTCCAACATATATGATAATATGTAGAAGATAATATCTCCAGCATAGGAGATAATATCTCCAATTTAAGAGATAAACTAAGGTTTTAGCCTACATTGCATAAACTCAGAATTTTGTTGGCCAGAAACTAAGTTTTGAACTCTTTCGTATAAGATAACCTCCCATATGTTGGAGATAATGTATATAACTGTACTTTCTACATAGGAGAAAACCAACATAGGAGATAATATCAACAACAGCAACATATCTCCAATGTAGGACATAATATGTAGGAGATAATATCTCCAGCATATGGGATAAACTTAGCTTTTAGCCAACATTGCACAAAGTTAGATTTTTTTGGCCAAAATCTAAGTTGGTCTAAGTTTCTAAGTCTAAATTTGATCTCCTCTGGAGGTGATAACCTCGCATATGTAGGTGATAATAAATGTAACTTTATCTCCTACATAGGAGAAAACCTACAAAGGAGATTATATCTACAATGGCCACTTATCTCCAATATAGGACATGTGATGTAGGGGATAATATTTCCAATGTAGGAGATAATATCTTAAACACAGGAGATAAACTTAGATTTTGACCAACATTGGCTGCAAAAATTTTTTTTCACCTTTTCACCTCTCACCGCTTCTGTAAAATCCCACTGGGAAGAGGCGCATTATTAGAAATTGACTCATTGCTTTTATGTTAAAAGGATTCTACCAAAAAGAACTCCAAATACATCTAATGCCAGACAATATGATCATATAACATCACCAAGGCTGGAGTTAAAGGGTTTTCAGATGACCCTCCCAGCCTTGGTAATTTTGGCAAAAGATTACTAATCATCTGGCCAAAAAGCCAAGAGCCCTTCACAGCTCTCATGTCAAGATGAGGGATTACAGGGATTACTTCTTTGCCATTTACGTACTTTATTATTTGAAACTTTGGCCACACTTAATATGAACATCCATCGTTGTAACTGTTAGACTAAAATATGGAAAAGCATAATAGGTCCCTTTTAATAGTACTGACGACATAATATAGCCCTGTGATCTGTTATAACAAAATGCCTTCCTGCAAATGTGTTGAGACTAAAAAGGAGATACTGATTCAACCAAGTTCTCTTCTGAGTAATTTCAAAGCCAAAGCACTCTGACAGCAAAAGCCCTTTAGGCTTTAATCTGGATATGGGAACAGACAAGAGGTTTCAGTGCAGGTTAACAATTTAAAGTTCAGTGAAGTTCAATAAAGAGATGCTGAAACAGAGGTCGTGACTCCTTTGTCCTGGATAAAAAAGTAATACTAGAAAATGGAATTTGGCAGCCAGATATCAGTGTAGAGGTAAATGTAGAAGTAAATGCAATGTTTAATCCTCTGCATCACTCAGTGTTTTTTAACTAAAGGAGCATCAAATTTACACATGAATTTTTATTTACTTGTAATTAGAGGTGGACCTACTTCGCAAACTGTGGAAACAGTACTGATGTTATCTGTGGCTCTGTAGGAGATTACCAAAAGTAAAAAATCATCCTGATGATGTCGCTGGAGTAATATCAGTTTGGGCCCCTGGTTTAAAGTTTTTACAGAAAGCCTACATTCAGATGCAAATCTGCTGTTTATTGTTAAAAAAATATAAGTTAAAAGAAGCCAGTGAACTGTAAATCTTGCTTTTCATGTACGAAATAATAAATGTTTCCAGCAGTCTTTTTATATAATCAATTCGTCAAGGTGATACACAGGCTGTTTTGACCCGCTCTGGATCATATCTGTTTCAGACAACTAAATACTGTGAGCTTGAAGGTCAATGCCTTGAATGCCTCGGTTACGTCTAATCTCTGGCCTTTGTCTGCACGCAGTTTTCATCCCAGCTGGCTGCTCTTTAGCCCAGCTGACCGTGAGCCAATCAAATCACAGCAGAAACAAATTCTGTGTATCAAACAGACTGCCTGTTACGCCGGCTGTGTGCTTGTCCTTCTCAAAGTTTTCCCTCCTACTTCACTGCTGTCTGAGCGCTTTCCAATTGTGCACTTTGTGATGAGTAAAACCTGACTGAGAGACTTATTTACCCAGAGCAAGCTGCTACATCTATAATGCGAGCCAAACACTTTGAATGCCGCACACATTCTGTCCACTCACCGTAAGCAGGTTGAGCAGGTCCGTGTTGGCATCCACGTTAGGCGGCGTGGTCTGGATCAGCGCCAGCTCTTGCAGGATGGCGTACAGCTGTTGGGTCTTAGCCAGGTTGACCCGCGTCTTCTCTTTGTCCACCCAGTCTGGCAGCGCCACATGCACGGCTATCAGGTCTTTCAGGTGCACGCCAAGGATGGGGAAGCGGAAGCCCGAGCACTCGGAGAAGCGCTTGCGGTATTGACTGTAGTTCCCACATGATGTCACTAGTTCAATGAGGTTGTTGAAAACCTGCAGGTCGAGTGAATGCAGGGAGGTGAAATTAATCTAAGGGTTAGGGTTAGAAGTATAAGGATAAAAACTCCTCTTAAATACCTGTCTAATTACTGTATCTCCGGAACGGTAACAGAAGAAGGCCTCAAATTTGGTGTGTGCACTCATCTGGTCATTGTGACGTTGTGTGCAATGTTTGGTTATCGTTGGTTAACTCTTTGTACCTGACCTGAGCAAATTGGCTTCATATTTTTCAAAAGCATGGAAAGAAGTCAGTGAGCAGCTTTATAAGAAACGCCCCCCAAATTAGCAAGAAATCAGTAAAAATTTACAAGAACATTTCCTGAAAATAAAGAAAACAAAAAAAGTAAAAACCAAAAAGAAACAGGAAAATTACCTTTAGAAAATGCAAAAAATAATTTCAAATCTGTAACATAATTTTTAATATATAATTTTTTTTTTCATTTTTTCAGACATTTTTGCAAAGTTGCTCATTGCCTTTTCCCATCTTTTCAAAAGAAATCAAAACAATTTTGCGAGGTTGCATAGGTTGAAATGCTTATGGAAAGTGTCTGAATACAGACGGGTCAGGGTTAGGGTTAGGGGTAACTGGGCTTAACTACTAATAGCCTCTTCCCGTTTTGGTTGTGCAGTGGTTAACACACTTCCTTTGTGCCATATTCTGAGCCCTCATTTTACCAGGAGATCATATGCATTGGCTTACAGTGAACCACTCTAAACACAGATGGTGTCATTATTCTATAGCCATTACACTGTGCAATCAACATTAACTCCATTACAAAGCATAACTTTCTCTTATAGAGTACAAAATTGAAGGGGATGAGTTGGCAGAAACAGAGAGCCTGTCTCAAGAGAGATTTGTTTAGAAGTATCAAAACTTTGCTCCAGATGGACTTACATAACTGACTGCAACTCCCCCAACAACAGTTGCATTCCAGTTCTATGGCTCATAGTTCTAAAAAGCCACCGTGTAGGAGTAATCGGCACAGATAAGGAGCTTGGCAGCTCCCGCAGAGGACATGTGGATTACTGAATCAAGATCCAACATCACTTGTTCTCTAAGTGCATCGACATGCAGTGAATGTTGAATTTGTATGGTGGCGTCGGGCCATGGATGCCAAAGAGAGATCAGCGACGATTGGAGAGGAAGGGTACCTTGTTGGTCTCAGCGCTGATGTGGGTCTGCGTGTCTTTGAGGCGAGAGATGGAGCTGTTGCTGAGGCCGCCCACCACAGCCATCAGCGTGTTGAAGTTCTGCAACTGCAGCAGCTTCTGCAGGACGAGAGGGAGGAAATATTAGGAGCGAGGGCGAAAGAGGAGACGGTAAATGAATGCTGAAGCCAAAAAGGGATCTCAAAGGAAAGAGTGAAGGTGGTGCAGGTTAAAAAAGATTTACAGTACAAGGAGTCAGGAAAGAGAAAAGCCTCAAAATGTGGTGCCAGAGTCTAGCGTTCAGCAGCCCACATGCACATCCACACATGAGGAAGATACAACTGAATTTCCGAACCTTTCTATGTCTAACTTAAGCTAACACTTTGTGAATGGCGCTCTGCAGGGCTCCCCCGCTGCCCTTCAGCCTGCATGGCATCTCACAAAAAAAATCAATGGGGTCACAGCTGTGTAGGAGGCCTGCCAGAGGGGATCATTTGATTCAGCTCAAACACCCTTTGGAATCAATTGGCAAAGCAAGTGTGGATGGCAGCCCAGCGTTCGTACAGACCGTTTGGCTAAACTGCACGTGCATGTGTTCGTGAGCGAGGCCTGAGAAAGGTTTCATTGTCAACACGCCAGGGCTTCCCACTGGGTGTACAATAAATTCATTGTATGATACTGGCCGGGAGATGGAATTCATCCTCTTTCTCAATTAATTGTTATCACACAGCCGATTGGCAATGTGGCTATTTATCAAAGCCGGAGGCACAGACCGAACATAATGTGAAATGGATTGAAACGGAGCTTTTCAATGAGCTTCAAAAGGGTGTTTTTGCATTTTTAAATTATAACGCAATGTGCAGTCAAGACTAATGAACATGAGGCATTTGTAACCCCAACAGGAAGCTAAATTGGGACACAACCAGCGCGCCCTGAAGCTCTGAGAAATGTCAAGTATGTCAAGGCTACCTTCTGTGCCGCCTCTGAGTACATTTGAAATCAGCTTGTACATAATTTTTGTCCCTGCATGTGCTCACTCTGGGCTGCATTTCTGAGTACCAAAGTTTGAGGCGATTCAAATTGGCAGAGAATTAAAAATGGGATTTGCAGCATGGATGGTCTGTCTCTGATGTATCTGCCCAAATGTTCACCCACTCGGTATGAATGTCACGGTCCGAAATGACCTCTATGGCCCACATTTGAGGTCCAGTGTGTAGGATTTAGGGGACATACTGGCACAAATGGAATATGATATTCAGAGTTATGTTTTCATTAGTTTGCATGAAGTGGTATTTCAGGCGATTTGAAATAGCCATATTTATAAAACTGCAATAGAAACAATTTTTTGGCTTTTATAGGTCACATGATGCTATGGATATGTGCTTGTCAGTAGAAACTGGCTCCCTCGGGCATGATGCAGCAGGTGCCACAAGAGGTGTTATTGCATCGCATAACTCTTCAAAAGTTGAGCGGATCATCCGAAAGTTTTGAATCCACGTTTCCTCTGTAAAATCGCCTCACAGAAATCCCTCATATGTGGTAGTTCCAAGCCCCCAGGAAGTACGCCAAGCCCTCTGTGGAGAAAGGCTCTCTTTCTTTGCCTTGGGAAATTTAATGTAAATTAGTAAATAATTTTTTGTGAGTGTCAAATGACTTGCTTATCTTCATCTTGATTTAAACCATCCAGTTCAACATTTAGAACAGTATAAAAGAGCCGCAAGATTAGATTTTTTAGACCGCCATTCAAGCTAGTGAGGTGTTAAACCTAAAGTCAGTCTTATGGGCCAGCAGATCCGGGTATTCTACGCTAATTATTCACCTGGAGAAAAATATTGGGGTTTTTTTCTGCTTCATGCACCAATCAGCAGCTCTCATAGGACTGAACAGAGCTCCGACCCTATGCCTGTATCCAGACTTCCTATAAGACATCAATGTGTTGCTCCCACATGTAAGGGGCATGCCTTTCCATTATTGCTTGCATAACACGCCTTAGACTAGAAATAATGACGGCTAATGCGGTGGCTGCAACAGAAATAAACCCGCTAATGTTTTGTACATCCATTGCCATGCTTCTTTGAATGTTATCACCAGACGAGAAGTAGCAGATCACTCAGTGGAAACATCTCGCAATTGCCTTTCATCGACATTTCAAAAATATCGCTTAGGTTTCGCCCAAATCTGTAATGGAAACCCGCCTATTGTCAGGCCTTCTGCAGCTAATCTCTAGTCATTCATCCCACACATGGCTGGTCAGAATTAGCATCTGTCTTTGCCACTACACTGTCAAAGCTTCACAAAACACTGGAAAAGGTCCCAGTGTTCAATATCAAGGAGGGTGAGACGAGAGCGAGAGACAAGAGCTCTGCTGAGGTGTCGCAGTGCTGCTGTAACAGTGGGAGGTGTTAACCTGCCGAGACCTCCCTAAATAAATGATGAGAGACACAAGTTTGTTCTGCAGCTGAAGGGAAGGAGGACGGCTATCAATCGGGGAGCACACTTGCATTTACATAGCGCTCCAGGCTTTTAGGATGAAAATGCTATTTTCTGCACCTTTTATGGTTGGCTGGAGCTCCCTCGCACAGCGGAGATGAGCGAATTGTCACACAGAGGGAGAATCCAGCCCATCTGGCAGACCAAATGATAACATCAAACCGAAATCATATCAATTAAAGTGAAACCCAGGACGGATTTTAAAGGGATGTCTTTGTTGTGAGGGGATGACAGTCTCCAGGCATATGTGCAGGGAACCATAAAAGGCAGCGAGCTAGAAACTTTGTTTAGGTATTGATGGGAAAACAGATTGAGTTAAAGATTAGGATTAGAGGAATCTTGACCTGTAGATGACCGTAGATGATTTCAGTTGCTCAGCATAGAAATGAAGAGTTACATGGTTAGATGGACAGATAAACGAGTTAAAGGAACCTGTTTTTTAGGCTTCTACACAGCAGGTTATCTTTGCAAACCGCAGTGCAAAAAGCAACTGTCTCCTACAGAGGAATGACTGAGCACTCAGTAAAGAGAAGGCTTGACTTCCAGTGAGGGCAGACCTTGTAGGAAAAAGATGATTAGCTATGATAGCAGCATGGTTTCAGGAATGGTAATATCGGTCGGTTCAACAATTCTGACTGACTTCTGACTTTTGACACACTTCCAAGAAATTTTCATTCATTCACGGTGTCCAGAGAATTAATCTTGACTTTGGTGACGTCCTGACATTTCCTCTATAAATTTTTGGTTTTTGGAATTATTACATCTTATTGTCTAACTGTGAAAATCTCAACCCAGTGCCAGAAAAAAAAAAATTGTACATTTCTGCACACCACAGATAAGTTGCATTTGCAGGTTATTACAGTATATATCAGTTACATTGAAACCAAATGTTCAAAGAATGCTGTGGTTATCATGTTATATGATTTAGGCACTAAAACCACTTGTTATGGTTGCGACAGGTTGCTAAAAAGAACCCATGTTTTGTGCCTAAAGCTGCTGGAAACAGTGAAGACTTTCTAATTCACAACCAGTTTTATTGTTTGTTGCTCTCAAACAGTGTTCTGCAGCGGTCTGCAGCTTGTCATGCGACAAGCCTACGTGACAAAGCATTCACCATCCCCTTCACCTCCCAACGACAAAGTCTGCTTGTTTACTTTTAGAAACACTGATATAATGCATATGAAATGTGCAAATGGAATGAATTCATTGTTTGCAGAAATGTACAATGCCAACATTTTCTCCTAGCAACTGGGCTGTGAAAACCTGTTTGTAAAATTTTCTTATTCTTTTAAATACATTTTTACATGCTCTTTCATTGTTTGAGACAAATTTACAACTCCTTGGGCCCCTAAAAGCTTTTGCCAAAAGTGAATCATCATCTAGCTATATCAAGATTTTCTTCATTCCTGGAGATGCTTAGCCCTGACAGCTGCCTAATTGTAAAGAGCTCTCAGTAGGCATCCGGACATGCAAATATCTCTAAAGCCTTTTTAAGTTCAGTTCACATTTCCTCATACTGAGTGGTAATGATCCCATTTTACGAGTGCACGTCCAAGTCATCAAGGCTTCCCCGTGACTTTTCCCCTTTTCTCCACATCTCTTGGTTTAATCTCTAATTCTCCTTTTTACAACTTGCATCCCCTCCTCTTTCTCTGCGGCTCCAGGCAGTTATCTCAGTCTGAGCCTCACAGCTCTGTTTTAAAAACCTTTGCGGTCTCAACCGTCCCCGCAGACAGACCTGTGCCACTCGGATGAAGTGGGAGATGACAGCAGCTCTCTGCGAGGCGGTGGGCTTGCTGAGCACCATGAGCTGGATCCATTGGGAGACGCTGTTGAAAAGGGTGATGAAGCGCTCCAGGATGGGGTTATCCACCGTGCAGCCATGCATCACAAAGCTGTGGTAGTCCTGGAACTAAAAGCAGGAATGAGCATTACACATTTGATTTCATTCATTCCCTACCAGTTTTTTTATATATATCCTGACAATTATATCCTTAGAAATGTAGTTATTATAGGAAAAGTTTAAATTGAATTTTGGAATTTATAATCCAGTGTTGTAGCGCTTGGCCTGTACTTAAGACTAAAAGTTGGGCAAAATCCCAAAATAAACTTTGAGTTTATTGTTATTCAAGTGGTCTGAGAGAAAAAAAAGATCCACTCTGTGATGGGAGACTTTGTATTACAAGGAGTTTTTGTGAGGTTTTTGTGTTTATGTGACAATTTCTTGGCTTTGTCCAAAGGATTTTTTTGAGAACTAATCTTAAATTTGGGAAATATAGCAACCTACTCTAAATGCAGAAAAGCATCATTACTGCATATTTAAAGCAGCAGGCTAGCTGCTTTATGTTTCTTTTTATTATTGCTTATTTTATTTTATTTTGAGCCAGCATCTTTTTTTGGAGAGACACAAAGACAAAGCCAAGACAAATCACCACCGCTGCCCCCATTGTACCACCAACACCATCACACTCGAACGAATTATCTCAAAACATCTAAATCAGCACACACCCATACACTGCCTCTGCTTCCCAAAATAACAGTCAGAGAGCAAAATGCATCCAGAAAATAAATATAATTACTGCCAATAAAAGTCCATTTTAACCGCCATTGCTTAGCAACTGCCATGAGCCTGCAGTGCATGACATTACTTGAGGACTCAAAGAGTATAAAAGCAGTAAACATCATGGTGGATATAAACAGATTTAGCACAGACTGCAGACAAACTGACCAGGATCTTGCAGAAGGATTTGTACTCCAGGTATGTCAGGTGTTCAGCCAGTTCACAGGAATCAAGGTGGTCAAACAGTAGAGACATTTTCCTCTTTTTGGACACTGATGGGACACGCTGGGTCACCTGCCGCTTCCATTTATATGACGGCCTGAGAGGGGAGATAAAGCACATAAGAACTGTAGAATAAATTATATAAATGCTTTCTGTTCTCAGGGACTGTTCGTTATTAATGAGGAGAGAGGGGGCGGTGCAATATAGGGGAGGTATTTTAATTATTTTTTAGAGCACTGGAGAAAGACCTAAGTTTTGGCTTACGGAAGAGACAGGCAACTTTAAATGTTTGTGTTTGTAATTTTTTTTAATTGCCATCCGAACCCCTAATCCAGCTGTCAGGTTTAAAATGTGTATTTTCTTTAAAAATTACCAAATTATACCCTTAAACATTTGACATTGCTAAAAGTTGCCATTATCACCGCTAAGAGGGTCATACTCAGACACTGGAAGGGGATTAATCCTACAAACCATCAAGAATAACAGGGACAGTTGTGAACCTGTAATGTGAATTTAGCTTGTCTGTTCATTAGTTGTTGTTTTTTTTTCTCTTTTTAATTTGATTTTTTATCAATATTATCTATTTATTTATTCTTTATTTTAATTTATGTTATTTCTTCTTTTTTGTTCTTGAAGAATTTGTTTTTGAATATACTTTTACAATATTGTTTATTTGTCACAGTTAAAGGTGCTCTAGACACTTTTTTTCTATATCAAACAATAAGCTGCCGCTGTTGTATTTTTTATAGATTTTATTCGGGAATATGGTCATTATGCACATTTTGCTGAAAGCTGTGTGTGTGTAAAGTTCTAAGTGCATACCCATCATGTATAACAATAAGGTGTTGTAAGGAGGTTTAGGTCACGATTTAAAAAAAAAGTCACACCCCAGCCACTCCCTTCCTGTGATAAAAAAAGAACAGTCCCTAAGGTCTTATGGATAAAAACTATAACAATCGCGGTTTTTCTCTAAATGCAAAATTTATTTCTGGCAGGACATTCCCTTGATTACAAAGCTTCAGTAAGTCACAAAGCCGTCTCCTTATGGGACACTAAAGGGAAGCCGAGGTCACATAGAAATGGCTTTTATGGGAAAAGGAGAAGTTGCTGACCCCGCATAGCTCAGCTCAGCTCAGCAGCTCTGAGAACGGGCAATAAAAAGGCCACTCTGACATAAACGCCCACAGACAGAGACATTCATTCACTCTGTCAACAACACGCAAAGCTTTTAGCCACCAATTCACTCACACACTGTCGAGGTCAATGAGCTGACTCTGGCGCTCGTTGCCCTCAGTGGTCAAGAGGTCTTTAAAGTCTTTGATCTGGTCGGATAGCTCCGGGCTCAGATTGAACTCTGCTGGAAACTCGGAGATCCAGTACCTGGAAGGCAGAACAAAGGGATGAAAAGAGAGGAGGGTGATAAAAAAAATACTGGGGGGAGGAAGACTTGTTTACATCAGCACAATAATGCAACACTACATTTAAGACCTTTAGTTATAGTTTTACATGATGATAAAAAGTGACATTTTGCCAACTAAGACAATTTCTGCGTGACGTGTTCTTGCTGTCAGTATTTAAACTTACAAACTAATAAACGAATCATGAGACCAAAGTTCAGAGAGAAATTGAACCAGAAAAAATAAAAAAAGAATGAAAGTTTATTACTTGACAAGGTGGCATATTCGTGTCCGGCGCTCAGCAGTGCAGCTCTCCTCTTGAGATCTTATCCCAAAGTCAAGGTGCAACTTTGATGCAAAAACAATAATAAATTAACAGATTTAGGGGAGCAAAAAAAAAAGATTGATCCGACTTTGATTCAGTTTTTTAGTTAGCAGCGTGTGAAGTGAAATTTGTAGATGAGCACCAAGGAAAATATCTCTAAGGTAGCAGAAAACAAAGGTGAAGGATACTTGAGCACAAGCTTCTTAGCCATGTCGGTTGAGGGGATGTACCAAGGGTGCATCATGAGGAACATGCGAACCAAGGACACATCCTTCAAAGTGCCACTCTCATCTGTAAGAAGAAAATAAAAACATCACTCATCATCTGGAAGATGCACTCATAGAGCATTGCTATTAATTAGTATGTATCTATCTTTGTGTTCAGTGGGAGTCAGTGCCTGATCACCAATTGACAATTGACATAAAGTGCATAAAGTCTATCATAAAGATTAACTTGATCTATGTATATTTACTAACTTAAAGTTGGGCCAGGCGATATGGCTTTAAAATAATATTGCGATATTTTAAGGCTATATCGCGATACATGATATATATTTTGATACTGACATTTTATAACCATGGGGCACAAGTGTGTCTTTCAAATACTACTGATATATGAACAGGAGAGCTTTGTTTGTTACCAGCTCTCAGTGTAATAAATCTTCAAGTTCAAAGTCACTGCAGTAAGAGGTTAAACCTGCTAACAGCTAACTGTTGACTGAAGTTTGAAGTTCACAGCAAAAACATCAACACTTCTATCCCAAGACTAGACAGGTGCTTCAAAAAAGAAGCACCACTTGCTCCACTCTGAATAATTTAATTATAAAATTATGTTGTTTAACTTCATTTTAACTGTATTTTATATAACTTTTATTATAACAAGACTTTATTGTACTTTATTATGCCAGTGGCTGTTTTATTTAGCCTAACTGTAACTGTAGTTCATTTAATAATTTTGTATTTGAGTATTCTACAATAGTTTAAGAAATTTCAAACTATAGAGGTAAATATTGTGTATCTCGATTTAGCCTAAAAATATTCCAATATTATTTTTCAGTCATATCACCCAGCCTTGTATTATTGTAATTTATTCAGTGAGAGAGTTCACTAAAAACAAGGATTTACATTTTTCTTGAATTAATTAAAGCAAATGTCTACTTCAGTGGAACAGTGTTTAAATCACCAACCAAAAGCTTGGATGCACGCTTCCACCAGCTCGTCCACTCCGGCTGACTGCTCTGACAGTATGGACTCCATCGTCGCTTTCCTCTCTGTTTGTCCCCTCGTTTCTCTCTCTCACTCTGGTTTGACTCCCGTGCCTTTCACTGAACACAAAGAAGATGAAAAGAAAGGATCAAAGGAGAGTAATTGCTGTATGAGGCAAAGAGAGAGGAAATTAATTTCACAGTGGTCGTCTCTGCATGTTTGGAATAGCTGTGTGGTCAGTTATTTTTGTTCCACGCTGCAGTTAGTGAAATAATCAGTGATTGTTTATACTGCATTTGGGGTTGGTACACTTAATGGGGAAATCTGCCTGTCAAAGTCATCCCCTATTGGATATGATGGGTTGATTTGACCAAACAAATTCAATGTGTCAGTCTGCAAAACCTGAAACTGGATCCTCCTCAGGGAGCACAATAATTGGTCTAGTGTTCAGTGGAGACTTTAAATGCCTTTTGAGAAACTTTGCAATTGTATTCTTCGTGAAATGTAGGGCTGGTCATTGTTTGACATTTTGAGATACAGAAGTCAGTACTGTAACTGAGAAATGATATACAAAAACAACAGCTTTTTTGTCTCACTTACGTTAACACAAGCAGAAGTACAGAATAAAGCTAGAAAAGTTATGACTTGTAGCAAGATAAGTTAAGACCAAGTGGTAGCGTTGTAGTCAAGACCATCTCTACCAAGACCAAGACTTGACCAAGACCAGAGTGTGTCGAGACCGAGTCAAGACCAAAACCAATCTCGAGTACTAAAACACTACCAAGAGGCAATCTTTGGCCCCCATATTAAAATGCCCAACTGAACTACAAGTATCAGCCACTCATAGAGAGAGTAAAGTGGGTCATTTCTTTGCTAGATTTGCAAATTTGCAAACTGTACAGGTTTGAATTGTTATATATAGCTCATTCGTTGTTACTAGACTTAAACTTTAGTATAATTAAGGCCACTTTGCGTGACAGTTGGGTGCTATCGTAATAAAGTCACTACCACAATGACAACTTCGGTTGGATAACAAAACCAGTGTAACACCAAATTCACATACGTGTAGAAGTAATTGTTGCTATTTCTATGTTTTGAGATCATGAAAGTTAATTGTTACATTTTGGTAATCTAAAAAAGTCTTAAGCATTTGGTTGTACTAGAAGATCTTCTTATGAGTCTGTTTGTTTGGTAAACAAATTTCTCAAAAGTGTTCTGGGTTTTATTATTATTTTTGGGCATTTTTTGCCTTTATTAGATAGGACAGGAGATTGCTATCATGAAAGCGGGAGAGAGAGGGGATGACATGCAGCAAAGGGCCACAAGCTGGAATCGAACCCCACGGCCGCTGCCTTCATATATGGGGCGCCTGCTTTATACACTGAGCCCCGTTATAATTGTTTTAAGCCTATTTTTTTGTTTGCAAAAGTGAGCATTGGCATTATCACAGTTAACCATGGGTGTAAAAGCACTGTGCTAACCAAGCTAGTGGCTAGTATTAGGGTTAGCTAAACCCCCTAATTCAAATAGGGTCAAGTCCACAATCGATTGGTAATGTTGCAGTGGCTATGTCCATTTTTTCACACAGTCTGTGGTTAAGACTTATTGGGAAATATTTGATTTAAGAATATATGTGATCAGTGCTATCTAAGTACACTCAGTTGTTTATACAACCAATATATTTCATTCAGTACTCAAACAGTTTTAAGATTCAGTACCTTACCCAAAATTTGATGTGGAAATCAACAGAGTAAGAGTAAGTACAAGTCCAAGAATATTTAAGGCTGTGTAAGAAGTTATGCAACAATTCTTGTGCATAATGAGTCATTTTAATTTGGATAAAGTACATTTTGCAAACAAGGCTTGCCTTCTTTTATTCAAACTTGATTCTGAGAGTATGACTTATTTTTGTACTTAAGTATATTTACACTGTGGTATTGGTACTTTTACTCAAGTAAAGGATCTAATGTCTACTACCACTGATAAAATTTACAAATAAAAATACCATCTTAAATTCTGTCTGGAAGTTTCAGTTCAAACTATATCATTTTCAGAATTCAATCTTCCACTGTGTGTAAGTCTACAAATAATGAGATAGGCATGGTTAACATGTCACACTGAAGCAAGTGTAACTGACAAATAAGGTCATTTTTATATCAAAATATGACATATTTACACATTTCGGCTTTGACCTCAATATGTCATGTTAGAAAGAACTGCTAGAAAGCCACAAGCACAATCAACAGGAAACCACTATTTATCTGTTCTTGACATGCGACCATGCAGTCTGCGGTACACAACAAAATCCAAGTATTACTCCAAGAGTATTAAAGGCGTATTAACAAATGTATGAACATGTATGATGGTTTTATCACACATGTTGCAGAAATAAGTTAAGAAAGCAATGTATACTGGTATTTTTCTTGGTGACTGAGTAAGTCCTTGTAGCAGGGAACCATGGCAACCACATTTTACTGCCCAGTCACACTCTCACCGCATATACCCACACCTTAACAACACACATGTACAAAACATGTTAAAGGTATGGTTTACCAGTAACAGTAACCTGAAGGAATCGTTTTTATTGTGTCTGAAGAGGTCAAATGTACTAATTCTATGTTCTTGGTTACAGCTTGATCTGGTGGTAACTTAGGAGAAAAAAGAAGCCACTGTTTTGGTTGGCTGCTTAAAAGTGTGAGAGTAGCATTGAGTTCTTGAGTGATGAAGTTTGGTCACAAAATCCACTACGTACGTACCCCGCTGCAGCTTCTACTAATGGCTCTTCAGTGTTGTGGTTCTGTGACAGAGTGCGAGAAGGGTGTGATGAGTATGTGTACGTATCTATTGTGCCTGACACAATGAAGCCTTCCACTGCGCTGTCTCTGCTGCAAACACGGTGGGCGGACACACTCAATTACAGGCTTCACGAGCTGTCTCAGCCACACACATGTAAACATTTCTGCAGGGGAAAAGAAAAGATAGAGAAAGAGAGGGAATTTAAACGCAAGAGCTTCAATCATCACTGATGCAGCGAGAGTAAGTGGAAACCACTATGATGATGAGGAAAGAGTGAAATAGTCAACTTCAAATCTGTGCTTTTGTAAAGGACGCGGTCAGATCACACAGAGATAAAGTGTAAAAAAAATTACAGACTGCCGGACCACAATCAAAAATGATGTGCTGTTGCTAAAGATAGACATGAAAGTTCCTGTGAGGATGCTAAGGTCACCACAGGAAATGCGTCTGTGCCATAGAGCGGTGCTGTAAGTCTGAGACCTCAAAGAAAAAATACACCCAGACGTGGCTCATAAAATGAAAAGAACCGATACAGCTGCTTATGAATATAATCAGAAGAAAAGTGGCCTTGCCACACAACAAGAGTCATTATTTATCAGAGAGTCATCTAGGTCTGAACCTGAAATGGATTCGTCTGCCACAAAGTGGGCATGTTTCACTTCTTCTACCGTTCAGACAGGACTGCCCCCAAGAGCCAAGGATATAAAACCACTTTCTCTGCAGATGCAATGACCTATCCATCCCAAGAGGCCGAACACTGAACAAAAACAGAAAGGCAGCGGTGTCACCTCTGCAAAGGTTGAACCTGCTTTTATTGGAGTCTAGTAAGGCACTGCGGCACAGGCAGAGCCCATTTTGATGATGATACCATCTTGCCATCCATTCATCATCTCGCTGACAGGAGCTCTTTGTCGCGACCCGCAGAACAATTCTCTCCGTGCTTTCAGTAGGATTCAGAGATTGATTTATCCCAAATAAGTTCCATTCTTCTGCCTTTCTTGCAATTCTTTAAGTATTTTCCCCGCATGATTTCTGATAGTGTTTCTGTCGCTATGAAGCAGTAGATCGATTGTTAGGTATAGCACACACTGCCAGAGCTTTGGTGTCATCCTTGGTTGCCTGGTGACAACGGTCCACGGCCATCGATCAGGCAGATTAGGGGTGGGCTGGGGCGCAGCGGGGATAAAGGGAAGTTGAAGGGTGCCTGGTCAATCCTAGCCATTTGTAATCTGTAGAGCGCTGCTGCTTTAGTGGGCACTGAAAATGTCACATCCTTAAAAGAGGCTCAGAAGGACTATATACAGACTCTTTTAATGGAAAAGAACAATTTATTGCAAAACTACAGTACGTATAGACTGTATATGCTCAGGCTGTTCTCATGCATTGTTTGTATGTATATCCACAAAAAGTAATGTGCAATAATTTGTATGTAATCCACGTAATCATGAGCCATCACGAAGGCTGTGATTATGTGACCAATGCTTTGATGGGAGTAAAGAAGGAAGTAGTGTAAAGAGTGAAAGTCTGCATGAAGAGGCAGGTGGGGGTTGTTGGTGGGTCAAGCAAAAACAGGACTTTCACCCAGGAGACTTGTTTTCTGGAACATGTGAAACCAAGTAAACTTTGACTTATTAAAGGTGCATTATCACCATGTTTCTTTTCCTCAACCTGATTTATGTAACTTTACATTAAGTACATAACTTGACATGACCCAACCAAGTTTCTATTCCTAAACCTAACCCACATAATATTACTTGCCTAAACCTAACCTATGTACAGGTCCCTTTATTTTAATTACATCAGGTGACATGACCCAATGATGTTTCTCTTTCTAACCTAAACTACATAATTAACATAAGGAACATAACTTTAGAGATATACAGTGACAAGACCTGCCAGTGTTTCCTTTCCTTAAACTAACCTTTGTCTTTACTTGCGTAAATCTCGCTTACATAACTTCACATTAAGAATGTAACTTTATGTTTAGTACATAATGCGATGATGCCATTTGTGGGGCACTAATTCATTAAAAATATGAACCGTTGTATGTGCATGTTCGTGAGACAAGAACATCGTTTGAAGATGCTTTGATATAACAGAAACCTGATGCGATTGACCACAGCTTGTCTGCATTGGGCAAATCAATACAGATCTGCAAACAACAATTACTTTCATATTAATTGATCTGTTCATTTTTCAGATAAAACTAATGAATACTTACATTGTTGATCAATCTGTTATTGCTTAATTGTAGAAACACGGAAGAAAAGCAACACATTTACCACCACATTAACTAGCTAGCACAGGGCAACACACCCAATACACTTGAATTTAATACAGTTGATCAAGAATTCTTATGTCAGTTCTTATATACTTGTGTAAAGTGAGTATATACATTCTTTCCAATAGAGTAAATTATTTCCCTGCCCAAAGCCTATCAGACTATGTTAAGCATGCCTCCGAACAAAGCACACACACATTAAAGCAAAACTGGCTGTATAAATCTTCAAAACCTTTTTAGGTCTTAAAATTGACACCGGCACTGATTGATGGTACAACACTGACAGACACAAAAGATAATGATATCCATCCTGCTATTGATATTCCCATAATTGGCTCATTTCCATGCTAGTAAATACCCTGAGCGTATGCACAGTCTTCGTACCACCATTGATTTTGTTTTATTCCCTCCCCACTGGCATTTGGGTGAAACAACTTTGATCGATGTTTTCATGGATAATGATCACAAGCTAGAAGATGTGGACACATTTATTCCCTCTGATTAGCTATCAGGCATGCACTGAATAACACACACACACTGTGTTCATTCTGCCTCACACAAACATGTTAACAGGTTCAAACCCCCTGCGTTGTGCTCCCAGGATGGGAATGTCGGTTGATGAGTGATGGACTAACTCTGGTCATGAGTATTCATCTAGTGAGTTGCAGTTGGCTCAAACAGACTCTAACTGTGGTTTGTCACTGTCAGGTCAAACAGTGTGGTTTATGACCAAAATAAGATATCAGGGTTTCCTGGCCTTTTTTTTTTTTTGGCAGCCCACCACAATTAAACCATCTGCTGCACATTATGCCCCTGGAAAGCACCAGGTTGAAAAAGTGCCGATAACAACGTAATTGTAGGAAGTCAAATGTTCCTACAGGGCAGGTGAAAGGGGTGGTGGATGAAACCAACAGACCCTGGACTTTCATGCAGGAGTCCGGTGTTCGCTTCCCATCTTAATGTGATGTTTTTTTCTACACCTTACCATGTGCCTCTTTTGCCTAAACCTTAAACCATGCCAGCTTGTGCTCAGGCGTTGGTTGCTATGTGCTTTTGTTGCCTAAACATAACCTTGTGCAGGGTCATACCATTATGTGTTTGTATTAGTATCTTGGTTGAGGCATCCCGAAATGTCAACACCAGACACACATGGATACATAGAGCATAATATGTAGATGAAGAAGTCCTCTGCAAAACGCTTATTTGTGAAAACTTGGAATTAGAACATGTTGCTACATCCAAAAAATGTTCTTCTTAACATTGATGTTACATTGATGCGGTTGATGGCCTCTTTTTTCACATCAGTGGTATTGTAGGTGTTGTGTTCAAAAGATTTTTGCTTCTTGTCACAGAGGAGTTCTTTTTCTCCTCTTTGTCTCAAATTCGCTGTTGTTACTCTTTTTTCAATTTTTCATGGATAGTACCATCACCTTATCAAGGAGTACAGTCGTGCTAGGGTTGAATTTTCCATCCTTTCATCGTATGCTATGACTAGAAGCTCTTAAAGCTTTAGATATCTAACAAATAATCAAACCTGGTAGTACACACTGTAAAGGTAGTTTCATGGCTGGTAGAGACAGACAAACCTTTTTGTATTTGGTAACTATTTGAAAAAAATGTCTCAAATGGTTATGGTAATTTATTGCCTGTAACTTTGAGCCTAGTTTCTAAAGTGTGGGACAATAATATGCATGCATCTTTCTGTCCTTGTAAGGCCATGTGGATAGGATTACAAGACTGCAAAAACACATACAAACACCACTTCTTCATGTCATATACACTCCACCTTTATCTCTTGCCCAACACCCCCTAGTTTGTTTCAGGAAGTTGTAGCAAGGGTGTTGTACGATGGGACAGATATAGTTCTCCGGAGGGGCTTACAGAGCGGCTGGTGACAGGCTCTATTTACAGACTGCAGGGTACTGAGAGCAGGAAGAGAAACGTTTCCTTTTCCCTGGACACACAGAATGCCACATCGGTGGGGGCGCACCGGCTGCAAACTGAGATTAGCAGCTACAGTTGCTCCTTAGGGACAGAGGGGGGGAGGTGGAGGAAGATAAAGAAAGAGACTAGGAGGCAGGAAGAGAGCATACTCGACCTCGCTTGAGCCCAGTCACACATGGAAAGAGATATCACACAGGGTGGGACAGTAACGAAAGAAAACACCAGAGGGAGGAAAAAAACATGCAACTTGAATCTGTCCTTAAAGCAATACTGTATATGTGAAAGAGCTAAGCAGCACTTTTTCAAAATCTTGAAATAACACAAGAATTAAAAATATGCACATTTCACAGCAGCTTCTGGAGTGTTATGTTTCATTACATCCTCCGAAACGAGAAAAAAAATAGTCACACATCCTGTTCCACATCTGGCACACTCTCATATCTCACATCTCAACTTTCTGACTTCAAATGAAAAGTGCCATGTGTGAGACAGAAAGGGCACTGCTGCCGATCTCCTGAACTGTTATAATATCTGCCCCCCCCCCCCACACACACACACACACACACACACTCACACACACACACACACACCCCCAAAACATAACAATGTATCATTGTGTCACAGTGTTTTCGCTGCTTTGTGTGGAGGCTTCCTGTTCAAACTTCTGTCCTTTTACCAGATGTGAAAGTTTGCTACATAACAAATACCGGAAGGGTGTGTTGTTATGTGTGTGTGAAATGTGGCGAGTAATTGTGCGTGTCCACACTTTTTTTTAAAAACAGTCTCATACACAATGGGTTATTTGTAAGTGTTATGACTTCTCATTATTCTTAGATGGGTTTTTTTTCTCAAGTTTTTCTCTCTACATTTGAGAATTTTCAGTTATCTCCCTGGCACAACTTCCTTCTCGCTCTGTGATGAGCGAAAGTTAAGGCCACATTGTGAAAAAAAGCAAATGTGCAACAGAGTTCTTTTTCCGCAGTTCCTGCCAACCGTTTGATACCATCCGAGCATGCCGCGGTCAGCATTCAATTTCTGCAATGCTGAGGTCAGGAATCTCACTTCCTGTTGTTACTTTTATCTCTGGCAAACAAAGTACATAACAGAACATAATCTGAAATATTTGTATATTTCAGGAAGAGTGCTTTTACCAGATACTAAGAATAAGAACACAATTTATGATAAATATGTAAGAAATGCAGGATATTTTCTGCTTCTGCAAACTAAAGCAAAAGTTCAAAATTTCATGAAATGCACTTATTTGCATTCTTGCTGGGAGTTATATGAGATTGATACCACTAACCATCTGCTGGCTGTAGTCTGTAGTAACTCTGAGAAAGTGCATTAAGATATGTACCAACATGTAACAACTAAAAAAAACTATTCCTATAACAGAAAGCTTCAGTTTCATTGCCCGGAGGCAGCAGAGGCCCACTCCTCATGCAGAAACACAGACTGCAGGAAAACACCCACCAGAAAAAAAACAGCCTCTGTTTGAGCTCAGACACCAATGCTGAATCTTTTTTCACAATTCAGGTTTTCTAAGAAATGTGTATGGTTTGCAGATGAGGGCATACTGTGCATCTGGAGACTAATTTTGTTTTGTTTTTTTGCAGTGTTTATCTGCTTTGTTTCCCCCTGCCTGTCAGAGTTGTGCTCACTGAGCTGCACGTTGCTTTTATGTAACAGTCATTCTGAACTAGTTTCATGTTGTGTGTGCTAGGAGTTTCACATTCACCGAGCCAGCCTCTTCATTACCCCTGCAGGCTTTTTTCTTTTTTTCTAACAGCCCTGGCTAGTTCCTGTTTATGTATTCCTCCCTAAAACAGCTTGCATCCCTGAGCAGACCACCACCCCCAGTTTCCTGCAGCATTAATACACCATTCACAATGCACATCCAGATGAAGAGAGTTAGAGATTACACACTGCAAACAGACAGATGATAACAAATCTAAAGGATGCTTTTTTTTCTTTATTGCAGGTGCAGGACGCCAACGTGCGTTTTCGATTCCCTCTCCGAAAGTGAGGCACGCCCTAACACCTGTAGCTCACAGCAACGCCATGCAACCGAAACGGTAACTAATCACAGCCGTGCAATCACTATTGCCACTAATTCACTTCCTTAAGTAATCACTACACCAGTTTAGATGCAGCAGCCTGTGAGTTTCGATCCACCCTCCCACCAGGCTCATCCACCACTGCGTTCCCCCCTGACGGATTTAATTCCAGCCGCAGCTTGATTTATAGCCCTTTAGGTCCAACACTTTAACAGCCACCTTCTCCTCCTGTGTCTCCCAATCCTCTGCTGTCGCCTCTCTCCTCTGCGCTGTAGCCATGCCTTTAAAGGTGAGGAGAGCAGTGGAGATTTTACAGGGTCTGCACACTTTCATGGGAGTCAAAGACATGACGGAGGAGCAGAAAAAATCCCAGGAGGGACAGAAAAAGAGCAGAGATGACTATTTTTCTATACTGAACTCCTGGGTGAGGTTTTGAAGTGACCCTGATAGCCCTAAGAAATGTCACATCCGCTCACGATTAGATCATTTATTGACATATTTTTAGGATCACTGTTGTCCTGCAAAGTTTGTGGGAGTCAAACCAAAACCGATCCTAACTCAGACTCTGCAATATGTCTTTGATTTATCTTTACTAATGTAAAAACACACACTAGATCAGAAGAAAACATAAATTCAGCTGGCAGGTGCAAAATGCAGCAATAGATCGCAAATATACAGTTGGTTTTGTATGTTTCTACAAACTACAGATATGTTATATTTGTGCATTTTTACGTAGTGAATATGTTGAAATTTATTTTCTTTAATAATTATACAGTGATAGTTTAAGCAAATATAACAAAAAGTTTTTTTCTATGAAAGTTATCAACTGTAACTTAACAACATTTCGTGTTGGAGTTAAACTCACATAAGATACACACAAAATGATAATAATAATAATACATTTTATTTATAGGCGCCTGTCACACTCAAGGGCATCTTACAAGGCACGGTTAAAAACAAGCAGCAATGCATCATAAATTAAAATAATCATTAATAAGCAGTAATAAGTTCATGTAATAACTTGATGAAATCATTATAATCATCATCAGTGCAAATCAAGATGTGTGTGTCACCATAAAATCACACTCAATATACCAGCCTGAAAAGGGGTGTTTTCAAACAGAATTTAAAGGTAGAAAGGGTTTCAACAATGCTGTGGTTGACATGTGGGAGGGTTAGGGCACAAAAAACATGCTTAGGAAAAGATTTTTTTGGTGGAACAATCTCAGCTAGAGAAACTGTTAATGTCTTAGTGGAAAATAAGCACTTTAAAAGGGTTAAAAAATATTTAAAAAATCAATTAAAAAACATTTTTTGTGGCACTATCTGACTCAAATTGCAGTGATGTCACAGTGAAAAAGCAGCCACTTCGTGTGGCACTTGCCCAGCTGGAAATGCAACAATGCCTTGGTAAAAACAACCACTTTTCATGGCACTATCCTGTCTGGAAATGCAGCGATGTCCGTTAAAAAACAATTTTTTGTGGAACTATCTCAACAGGAAACACACCAATGTCTATGTAAAAAAGCAACTGCTTTTCATGACATTATTCCAACAGGAAACACAGCGATGTCTCTGTGAGAAAACATGTTTTTTTATGATACTACCTCCACGGGAAAGACAGTGATGTCTATGTAAAAAAAAAAAAAAAACAACTGCTTTTTATGGCACTTTCGCGTCTGGAATCGCCGTTATGTCGGTTTTTTGGAGCAATTTCCACTCGTTTTGTGGCTTAAAAGCTGCAGCTGCAGCTCATGTACTACAACACTATAGAAACATTGGTGTGATGCGTGAAAAACATACAAATGCAACATATTCGCTGTTTGCAGAAACATACAATGCCAACATTTTCTCCTGGCAACTGTTGAGAGTACAGGGACTGCGGAGGAATCGATGGGATGAGATAGGGGAGTCACTGGACAGAGGCAGAAGGTGCATTGGACCGTACGCCCCAGTGATGGCCAACACCCAGTACTCGTGTCTGGCTGAGCTGTAGCTCCTGTCCGCCTCGTGTAATTATTTCCTTTTTTGTTTGATTTATTTTCTTGTTTAGATTGGGATTTGTTTACCTCTCCCTCACCATGTCCCTCTGCTCTGCCTCCTCCTCCTCCTCCTCCCCCTCCCATCATTTTTGTTTCTGTTGCTCCTTTGGCATAAAGCAGCAGCCCTGCACAATGGATCCAATTATGGCTGGGTCTCATGATAAGTGCCACACTGCTGCAGGTTGAGGTGGAGGAGGTGGCTGGCAGTGATGTTAAATATCAAGGGTGGCCGCTCCAGAGGCCTCAAGTAATTGCACTGCGGCAGCATAGGAGAGAAAGAGGAGAAAAAACAAGATGCAGAGGATTTTTTGGGAGAAATACACTGATGGCATTCTTTAAATCCCATCTTTTTAAAGCACTTTTAAAGTCAAGCACCACTTCACTTGTTGGACACACCACAGAGGTTACTTTGAAGCAGCTGATAAAACGGACTTTGGTCTAATTGTTTTATTGATCCCTGCTTTGCTGGCAGATTTCTCTGTCATGTATGATAATTTGCATTCTCTGAATCAGACGCCGATCTGGACGAACAAGCGCACACAAAGCAAGCCTGTCCAGCATTCAAAACAGGAACAGTTGACCCTTTAAAACCTCGATTGTCGTCAGTTTTCTTGTGCTGCGTTTAGACCCCTTTCACAAGTACTTGACCCTCTGAAAGGTAAGCAAAATGGTTCCATTACTTTGGAAAACATGGGGCACAAAGGCAGTGACCAACTTGGCAAGAAATGTACCACAAATTGCAAGAAACTAGTAAAAGGTGTCATGAAAATTACCCCAAAATAGGTTTAAAAAAGAGAAAGGATTACTGAAAAATTATTTAAAAAGTTTTAAAAAAAAACAGGGAAACAACAAAAATTATAATATTTTTATATTTCAAACGCTAAAAAATATATATAAGATAAATACATATATATTTCTCAGCACTTTTTGGTCATTTTTTAGTTTATTTGTTTGTTTGGTTTTTTTTTAACTTATTTTCAGGACTTATTTCTAATTTTCTTTGCAGATTTTTGGGCCATGTGTTGTTCATTTCTCCCCATACTTGCTCAGGTTTCAAAGGGTTAATCAGCAACATGTAGCTCTGGCCAAATCAGGGGAAAAAAACACACAATAAAGTGACTTTTCTGCCTCCTACGAGGATGTGACGGGCTGCAAAGCTACGGCTGCTAAGACTTTCAAATGTCCAGAGAGGCAGCAGGCTTACAAGTCAAATCCCCACTGCTCTTTCATCAAAACATGGTTGGATAAGGCAGGGGTGAAGCATAAGCGAAGACATCTCAGAGCAAGTAATCAGCAGCCCCGGCACTCAAAGATGCCTCCTAATCCCCCGCTGCTTTGAGGGCGGTGGGAGAAAAATCACCTCGAGTCACTGCAGTCAGACAGCTGCAGCCTGTGTAGGAGAACAGGTAATAATTGGGGGCTGATTGAAGGAAAATAAAGTGGGCAAAGTCTGACCTCTCCCATGTTTAATTCAGCAGCAAGGATGTGCAGGGACGTGGCCCCGAGTGTTACTCTCCAGTCACGGTGAATTCTCATCAGCACACAGGTGTTTATTGGCTATTAGCAGAGCTGCCAGAGGCCTTGAAAGTCAGTGTCACTGCCATTTCATGGAAACCTCAGCCAGGCATCTTCACTCCTCTCCACCTCTTTGTCAAGCCATAACTTTGCACGCCAACGGACCTTTGTTTACCATCATTCTCACCACAGTCAAAGCAGGATAAAGACCAAGCCACTCCCTAAATCTAATTTTAGGAATTCCTCCATCCATCTTTACTGTGTGCTATGATGCTCCTCTTCCTGAAAATAACTGCATTTACCTGTTAATTCCATTTCTGCAGGGCTGTAAACAACTATTTAACATTGGGGGGGACCATGCCCAATCAACCCAACCCTCCAAGGGGGGTCTGGTGGAAAAGAAGTTTTTAGAAACTTAATAGCTAATGAAAAAAAAACGTATATCATTGTTCTCAGCTTTTAAATGCCTGAATCACATTTTTTGGGAGCTGAACAAAAACTTCTGCTTTAGCACAGCAATGCAACATGCACCAACCACATGCAAAACCGTAGTGCACCATAATACTAGAACCACTGGTAATAATAACATCAATTTGACAATTACTATTTGTTAAGTTTATTTATTATGATTAACAACAATGGCCTCAGCAAAGTTGTGGCGTTAACGTTGGCTAGTTAACATCATTATCAATGTCAGTATTCTCAACTAGTATTTCAGATTACGTTTATTTTTCCTTTTTATGCTTCACATAAAAAACAAAATTGTGTTTCTCACATTGTAATTCAGTGCAAGATAATAAATAAAAACTAAAATAATGAGCTGATAAATAAGAACACTGATAAATATGCTCAAATTGCGCTAAAATAGAAAAAAATAAATCATTTTGATTCAAAGATTTAAAAATAAAGAATATTCTAAAATAACAGACTCTTACATATGTGCTGTTCACATTCTTTGATTAAGCAGTCTGGTTGCTGTGGGAAACTGTTTAATTGCATGCTTTATAGTTTAAAGTATGCTTGCTTGCTACCGGTAATAGATGCATATACTAAAATATGCAACTTCTAAAAGTAAATGATAGCTACTAGGAATAATACATATATATATATATATATATTCTTAACATCAATTATTAACACAGTTTCCATGCTTTCCATCCACTATGTCTGCTGCCCTGAAACGTCGCACAAAAGCCACAACTCTGCAACTAAAGTAGCATCAAAATTTACCAATTTCCCACTCATAATTATGACTGTGGAGGGCCATTTGTGCGCTTTAATTGTATAACAATAGTAGAAATTATATTTCCGAGTAGCCCTTGAAGACAGCATTACTCTGTATTGGAGCCAGCCTCTAGTGGCCATCAGTGGAACTACAGTTTTTGGCACTTCTGCATTGACTTCATTTTTCAGCCTGGTTGCAGCTTGGAACAAGTCTGGGCTCAAAACACCTGAGAGCACTTTTCCCAACACAAAGTACAAAAGCGCACCCATGACTCCCAGTTGAGTCACCATGCAATTCTGGCATTGCTGTGGCTGATGGTGCAAGAACACAAGTCATCGCATGATCTGAAGTGCGGTTGCAACACAATAATAGACATTTACACAGCTGTAGGATATATAAAGTAGGAGTAGATTAGAAAGACACCTAATATTACACCGTGGCGGGTTTCTTTTAAATATAAGTGTCTGACCAGAGCAGATAAAAAGACATCTGAAACACGCCGTGCGTAAAAACGTCTCTAGTGGTCTCAGTACAAGTTCTGACACGTCTTACCTTTAGAGTTTGAAGGGTCCCATGCTATGGGAGATGAGGCGACAGTAAGAACAGTTGTGGACTGAGATGCAAAACGTTACATCACCAGCACCATCACACTCAAAACGCCTGTTTGGCCCCAAAGTGGGAACGCTGGGTCCTGCGGAGAGAAGGCGCCGATGATCGAAACCCAACAAGTCATCAGAGGAGATGCACTCGGATCCCTCCTCGGAGTTGATGGCTGGGTTGATGCTCTCTGAATGGGCTATGCGGTTGTTTTTTTTTCACGGCACATTAACCCTGCAGTGCGCACAAGTCATCTCGTGGCGCGCTCGGCAGCAAGTTGTGAATGTTGGTGTGTTGTTGTTGTTGGCGTGTTTAGCAGCTGAGCTCAGTCATCTGGTCGCAGCTGGACCGCGTGCCAGCCCTCTCTGCTCCTCTTCCAGCTGCGCGGCTCGCTATCACACTGCAGAGCCACAGTCCCGCCTATTGGTAGTAACACAGCAACGCCGCGGGCTGCACATGCTTGTTGTGCGCGAGCCGCTACACACCATTACACACCATAACAATCAATCATTCTGATTACCACTCTCCGATTTTGGTACGTCTTGTCAATGAAAATGAATATTTTCTTAATAGTCTCATACATGACTTCACTTCTAGTACTGTGCTGCCTTCAGGTGCACTCAATACGGGTTCAAATGATGTGCTGCATTGCTGTTTATTATGTTAATCAGAAAGATTCACATTAAATATATATGCATACATACACACACACACACACACACACACACACACACACACACATATATATATAGTGGATAGTACACCTACATTCTGCTACAGACAGGGTTGTACTCCCTTCATAACGTCATGCGTTGCGTTTATGTCATGCGGAATTAAAGGTATCAGTTTAATGCTATATTTAGAATATTTTCATAGCCGAATCAGAAAGGCTGCGCATTAAATACATGTTTTTTTTCCCCCTCTTGATATATTGTACCTACAGTACACATACCTGTTGCTACAGGATAGGGTTTTGCTCCCTGTATAACGTCACATGCTGCATTCAGGTCATGCAGGATTAAAGAGAAACTATGCCAAGTTCCAAAATTCATACGTTATATCTATAGTCTAAGAAAGTTACCAAAACATCAGTAGACACGAACAGCTTCTCTCAAATCCCAAAACTACAGTGCCAAAAACTCAAAATTGTGATGTCATTAAATATTTTGTAAGGCGCTGCTCCATAATGAATTACAAAATATCTTATAGATGATGCGGAAAGCACCCAGGGGAATGTTCTGAATATAGACCAAATCACATAGTTGTTTAGAATAACTTCTGAGTTGAAAACCCCTGCATCACGTACATATTATTGGAATGATGCTGAGCAAACGTTGCTTCAATTGGCCACTTAAAAAAGGCCCCCAAAACAATAGACTACAAGTTTAAATGTATATGCTCTGTTTAGAATATATTCACGTGTCAACCAGAAAGGTCATACACTACATAAATATTTTTATCATAGTGATATACTCCACATACAGTATACATACCTGTTGTTACATGATAGAGTTCACTTCCATCACAACTTGCATCACCTGAACACAACATGTGACATTTTGTGTACAGGTGATGCATAATTTAAGGGGAAATATGCCAGTTTTTAAAATTCATATATTATTTGGATGGTCCGAGAAATTCCCAAAAATAGTGCCCTTTTTTTTAAAAAAAAAATCTCACCTCTCCCAAAACTAGAGTGCTAAAACTCAAATTTATGATTCAGCAATTCAGTGATTCAGTTTATAAAGCTCATTTGGGTATTTAAGAAAAAGAAAAAAGAACATTCTGAGGGGCCACTAATTCAAGCTGCTGTATTGCGTATGACATCACAATTTTGAAACTTACTTTTCTGTTTTCTGGCTTTGAGAGACAGAAAACAGAAAGCAAAGTTTAGATGGCATTCCCCTTTTAAGCCCTGACGTGTTTCACTGTCATTTTAGAACATGTCTGTTGCCTCACTGACAGCTCAGTGGAAAAAACAGTCTGAAAACATACCGGAAAACACATAAAAGTCACTGAAAAGTACAAGGGAGAGGCTTAAAACTAGCTCTCTCAAGTTGGAAGTGCAACATTTCCGACAGTATTTGAAGGCAGCACAGTGTAGCGCTGCCCTTCCAGGAAGTGGAGAACTTGCAGACGGTAGGTGCTGTTTATGGAAATAATATTCTATCAATCCGACTTTATAGTAAAAAAGACACTCTTGTAAGGTAGCGTTTGACTGAAGTGAGAAGATTAATTGTAAATGTGACCACAGAAACTTCCAATCCTGTGAAATAATGTCTGTGGATTTGTTTTTTACTGTCAGAACAGTAGGTACACTGCACTTTACAATATAACAGTTGTAAAAACTTTATGGGCATGCTCCATAATAAAGGGTGCGTTCCACACATTTATATACAGTCTATGTTTTCTCATTTTTTCGTGTGCGTGATAGTTAGAAGGAACAAAACATCCAGTTTGACAGAACTGAAAGTAAAGTTTATTACAAAGTCACTGTTAACCCTTTAAAAACCGGAGAAATTTATCTTGATTTCTTTTAAAAACAAAACAGGAAATTGCCTAATATTAAAAACTAAACAACAAAAAACAACATGAAAGCAAGGCAAACAAGACGTGAAAAGAGTGCTTTAAAAATGTCATTTTGTTACAGTATTTTAAATAGACAAGTATGACAATTAAAAATATAGTTTTTTTGTTTGTTTTTTCCCCCAAAACGTTTTCTCATGCTTTTTTAAAAATAATTTTCTGCATTCACAAATTCCTTGCAATTTGTGGACCATTTCTTATCAATTTGCTCATTGCCTTTTTTCTTTTTTACTTTTTCTTTTCTTTTTTACAGCACCAGTTTACTCAGAGCTCTAAGGTTTAAATATTGGTGAAAGGCATTTGAAAGCAGTATAAGTAAAGTAAACTCGCTCCATGTTTCAAAGAGTTTAGGACCATAAATATTTCCTACAGGGACATTGTTTTAATGGGGAATACAGGCAAATCACGAACACTGTAGGCTACTGTCCGTCAAAATACAAGACCTTAAATATATATGGATTTTAATTGAGGAAAAAAACAAGAATGGGTTTTCTTTTTTTCCATATTATTTATTAATTCATTTCAGTTTTTATTCATGTATTGATTCAGTCTTTCGTGTTTTGAAATTTACAACCAGACCAATTGGTGCAATCCTTAGTCATCAGCAGTCTGGTCATTTCATGGAATTCCCCTTCTTGAATCACTTTAACACAGAAACGGTGTGAAGAGTCCAACAAAAGAGGAAATCCCTTCATTCTGGGCAACAGCTACAGCATCCATTAAGCAGAATGGACAGCCAGGAGGTGGGGGGTTTACTGGAGGAGTGCCTCAGAGCGGCTCGGCAGTCCACACAGGCCTCTGAGGCACAGAGGCTCGACTACTGCAGGTGCAGAGGTCAGACACAAGATGGTGCTGTTTGTTTAAGTTTTTCGTTTGGGCATGGGTGAAGGTCAGATAAGGATTTGGATAAAAGTTAATGTTGGTAACTTTTATAAAATGCATTTTGTCATATTGTCTGAAACTGTTAGTATATCCAAGCAGTAGTACGTAAGGTAGATAATCTGTTAAAATCATGTTTGTTCTCCTCCTCATAGTCCTTCTAGTGGTGTTTGCAATAATCGATAAAAGCTGTTTTACTTTGATTTTGTCACAAATGATTAATCCTAAAATAACACTGAAGCAGTTCTACAATATAAAATACCCACAACTGTCCCATCCCCTCTACTGGAGGCTCCGGTCTCAGTAATTTGCAAATTATGTTGTCGAGTCAGAGGACTTTGCTTCCCAATTTGTCAAATAAGAGCAAAAACAATGTTTTCCTAAAAGCAGTCTTTAATTCTTTTCGCTATTCTTCAATCTGGACCCTATTTTCCTATGTTTTTGTGTCCAAGTGACTGAGAAGAATAATTTTTTAAATTGGTCCAGTATTGAACAAGAGTGCTGCAGCCAGTAGCAGCAAAACAGGTTGTAATGTAACCACTTGGGGAATCTTTGCACCGTTATTGTACATCTGCTAAGACTGCTTGTTTTCGCTACTGACAGACTCAGATTTTTATTTGAGAATTTACATATAGTATACCTACCCTACAATTCTAACATTGCTATCACCAAACCTACTCAACTTCAGTGTAATAAACAATCATTTTATTATCATAAAATGTACCTCATTCAAAGTTGACTGAAAATAAAACTCACAAAAAAACATCATAGTTCATCTTTTCAGTGTTGCAACAATCACCAATGCCGGTTTGGTTGAAATTCACACAGTTATATGAGAAAAAAAATGCTGGATCTGATCAAACTAAAATGACTATTTATTTAAATAGGATCTGGTGAGATTGTCAATGGTGAATTAGGGGGATGTTTTTGTTGAACAAGAAAGGATTTTACTCATTAAATAAAAGTCTCGGATCCCTTTCATAAGGTTCTCAGACACTGAGAATAACAATCTGACCAGTATCAAAAACTGTTGTTCTCATCAGTTATTTGAACAAAAAAAGTGAAAATAGGGTCCAGGTTGGAAAATTTGGAGATTACCCTTGAAATAGTTATTTTCTCTTGCAAAAAGTTACCACGTTTATCAAGTATTGTCTGTTTTAGTTATGCACAAAGTTTTTGGTCCTGTTGATCTCACACACTTTTTGCTGCATTTTGTACAATTATTTACCACAGACTCGCTGTGTGCAGAACTAGCCTCTCTCCTGCAGGAGGCGATGGAAATGAAGTGGCCTTTTGTGCCTGAGAAGTGGCAGTACAAGCAGTCAGTCAGCGCCAATGACAAGACCAACCTCAATGACCTCATCAGCAAGCACCTGTCAGAGCTGCTGGTAATAATGACACAGCTAAGTAATGGTTCCTTTACAATGTTACTGAAAAAAAATCAACTGTATTTATGGTTGCTGCACGCCAGGCTGTTCTAAAGGCTTCCATCGTGGCTCGGGAGGCACGTGCAGCACTGGCGGTGGTCTTCTTAGTCGACCGATTCCTCTACTGGACGGACGAGTCCAGCCGCCTGCTGAAGATCACCAAGCTGCTCCACAGACGCCACCCTGACACCCCCGTGGCCCCCCAGCTGGTCATACGGCAGGCTAGAGTCTACTTTAACTCTGGTACAGTGTTTTGGAGGGCTGAGGTTGATGGATGAATAATATTTAATTCATCCTCCTAATAATTGATTTGGGGGAAATAATAGTGCTTGGTGCAAACTCATAACATGGATGTGTGAAAAGGCTTTGTCATAATTACACATTGTCATTATGGAGATATTTGATGTTTTGTTACACAGAGATGGATAAACATTTCAATCATCTTCCCTCCAGGCAAACTGCAGAAGGCGGAATACATCCTGAGTAGCCTGATTAACAACAGCGGGGCCACAGGTAGCTGCTTATGTTCTTTTAATTGCCTTTAATGGTGTATTATGTTGTTATTTACCAGCACAATAAAACCAAATCTCTGTTTTCTCACCAAGGTTGTTGGGTGTACCACTCTGAAAGTGACAGGGCTCTTGTGCAGGCTGTTAGTGTTCAAGTACGTGGAATGATTTTGCAAAAACTAGGTAAGATGTTTCTTCCAGAGTGAGAGAAACTAGTTTACTTCGCTGATGCAGTCATATCATGGCTTTTTTTTTGTGCTCTTCTCCAGGCCTGTGGCTCGAGGCCGCAGAGCTAATCTGGGCCTCTTTGGTCGGCTTCTATGCACTTCCTCAACCTGATAAAAAGGTAGCACAGAGACACAACCACAACATGGCAGTTGACATGGTTTGAGCCTGTAAACATCCCAATTCACACAAATTTTTAACTTTTACTTGCTGCATGTATGTGTATTTTCTAGGGCATTGGAACCTCCCTTGGCATACTGGCCAACATATTGGTGTCTATGAACGATGAGGACTTCCACGCTTTTAGGACCAATCCAGATGCTGATTTGGTCAGTCTAACTGATATAATTTTTTTATAAACTGTATGATTTTTAATATTCATTAAATTCCTGGAAAAGTTATGAAATCAGAAAAGCTAAAATTCACAGAATCTTTTAGAAAAGTTTTGAAGATGAATTGTTTTGGCTATTGTTTGAAATATGGTCATAAAATCCCAAAATAACGTCATGCTCCTTCATCACTATTTTAAAATCTACTGCTGCACTCTGTGTTACCAGTATCCATTACCAGTATCATGTGATGCACTCAAACCAGACAGGCATTGTGTCATAGCCAGGGCCACACCTGCTTTTTGGGTTTAAAGAAATGGGGTGTGTCATCAGGAAAGAAACAAGAACATGCCAAATGAACTATTGTGTAACCATTTAAGCAATAGATGCACACAAACTTGTCAAAATTATTATTTGCACACATTAAAATGCAATGCATCTTCAGAAAAACCACCACTGAACACAATACTGTCTTTTTACTTCATGCATGTTGTAAAATATAGATTAACCTAACTCACTCTGATAGCCATGTTCCTACATATGATCTACCTCTGCATGAGACCACATACATACTATTTACCTTTATACTTACCTGAAATGCTTTAAAAACAAAACTTGTGATTTGTCCAAAGATCATAAGTTGTTAAATTTTATTTAAAATTATCTTGAAAAGCTCCTACAAAGCATCAAATTTATGTGCTATGATATGTTATGATAGCCTACCTGTAGATACTGTGCTTGTTTATGGCTGGAGTGCTAGCTAGTTTGATTATGGGAGGTTAAATACCTGGGAAGTGCATGTTTAATTAGTTTCACAATTAATTGTTAAAAATGTATGACAACTCTCTACATTGTTAACTTTGTGTAATTACTTGTCTGTGTCTGGCTTATTGGTTGGAACAGTCTCTCCTTGGGGACGGGGGTCATCGTCTTCTTTCAGCAGCACAGGCAGCTAAGATGGCAGTGGTATACAGCCAATACGCTTCGCTGTATGTGCTGACCAATGTGGTAGGTTGTTCTATTGATTCACTGCTGTATATAATCAACATATCTCATGGTTTCTCTGATACTGACACCGAAGAGGTATAAATCCTACTTACTGCTGCCTCAATGATTCTTTGGCTTCTTTCTGACCTCCTTTTTCTTTAGGCAACTCAAGGGACCTGCTTGTTATCGTACAGTTTCTCAATGGAGTGTCCTCCCTCTCAAAGGCAATCCCTCTTACTGCAAGCCAGAGAGGCATTTGCAATCGGCCTGCTCACCAAAGCAGAGGGTGAGCTGGTCACCAGCAAGCAAGAGCTTCACACCTTCCTCAAGGCTGCCTATTCTCTCACTGTCGCTCACAAATGGCTCGGCACTCCTCGGGAGGTCGTGGCGCAGGCAACTCAAGCTTGCCAGAAAGCTTTAGCGAATTTCTATGACTACTGCAATGCAGATACCCAAGACAAAGACACCATCTGTGCTGAAATCATGCATCTAGTTGCCCAAGTCAAGCTTCTGTTAAGAGTGGAGCCTTTCCTTAATTCAGACAAGGGGTCTTTTATCCCTGACAGCTACAGAAATATCAAAGACGCATTGGTACAGTTCACTCTGGAAGGTTTTGCCAAAGTGATGCAGAGGTTCCAAAAGTATCATGCATCATTGTGCGAGGCAACCAACACAAACTGCAAAGGGACAAATGATGAGATACATGGGGTGAGGTTATGTATAACTGCATTGGGGACAACCATTGGTACCCTCAATACTGAATGCAGCACTGAGGCCTGCAAAGTCCCTCCCAAAAGAGAAGAGCCACAACAGAGAGGTACAAATTCATGTGGTAAGGTGCCCCCACCTCAAAAGCCTGACCTGTGTACCACCTTAGAAAGCACAGATGACCTTGGCTCTTCATGGCAGAACGTCTCTTTGAGTGTTTCAGGGTCTCCAAGGCCCAACAGCAGCGGCTTCATAGGAAGTGTTGCCAGCGAACGTGAAGCAAACGCACATAATCAGAGTTGTCTGACCACTGAGGTTGACGACAGCAAGTCGGAATCTGCTGATAAAAACAGGAAGCGAGACTCACAGGGCTATAACTCAGGTGTCAGTTCCCACACAGTCCTGAGATCTGCATTACCTGCCACTTCCTTCTCCCATGTGAGCAGTGATTCAGAGAAGTTTGAAGTGATACAAGCTGGAATAGAGACGCTTGGTACTGACGAGGATTGGATGGCCGACGTTGTTGATGTGGCGCCGACGCCATCTGTAGCTGAAGGAGTGGCACAATCCTTGTCCCAGCTAGCTCTCAAAACATCCAGCTCTCTCGGGGACAGTTTCGGTTCCCAGTCGTCATGGGAGAAAATCCCAGCTGATCTGAGGTCCCCCACAATCAGAAAACCTCAGTCAAGCAGCCCATCAAAAGCAGGAACCAGCCAAAGCAGCAAGTCGTCAGAGTCTGATGGGAGCTTCTTCCTTTTGGAAACACTTGATTCCGAGAGCAGTGATTCAGCACATGATCCCACACACATAAACCACACATCTGTATGGGAATCCAGACCTGTGAAGAACCTTAATGTTGACCCAAACATGGAGACTGAAGTGGATTCAGTTTCTGCAGAACCTGCTACTAGGAACTCCTCAGCAACCTCACACCCAAACCTTTCCCAGTTTGTTCCAGAGCAGTGTGCTTCCACCGAAACCTCCACAGAGAGTTCATTTGAGATGCTGGAAGAGCATCAAAGTGGACACAGTGAAGTTACTCCTACAGAGAAAGCCAGTGTACCTCAGATGAAGAACCCCTCATGCTACAATTGCCAAAAGCATAGCACTGTAGCTGGCGACGTCCCTGAGAGTCAGTATTTCTTGTCACAGCAGGATTACCAAGCCCTACTGGCTGGAGTTTGCCATGAATGTCTCCTGAAGAGGCTGCAGAGTGACAAGATACAATTCAAACTCAAGGCACACAGAACTGCCTACAGTAAGTATGAATTCCAATTGGTGTTGAAATTTGTCCATGTCATGGGTACAAAACATTGATTGCAACTGTCTGTTGATCACTCATGTCATCTTTACCAGGTGCTCTTCATTTAAAGTTCTCCAAAGCCACGGGACTGTGGACCACCAGGGAGACCTGTGTTTACATTGGGGAGTCGATGAGGATGCAGGGCAAGCAGAGAATGGCAATATGGGTGCAGTTTTTACACCAGGAGGAGAGGTTAAGCAGGTATGCAGCTACATATTTGCACATTCACACCAAGGGGTAATGTGTCCATATTCTTATTGGGATAGAGGGCTAGGTTGCAGTGTCAGGGCGACATGGCGCTCCAAATTGAGGTTTTTGAGAGGCATACTCCAACACGAGTATTATGAGAAATCATTGGCAAAATTGTTGCACAAGAAACAAAAGATCAATGAAAATGATGGTACACATGATGTATCAGGGTCTTTGAGAGTAATCCCATTTAATAGGGGAAGGTTTCAACCATTACTTCTTGTAACTCTATTCTGGGGGGTAATAGGGCACTAAAAAATGGGGTGTAAGGGTAAAAATAAGAAATAGGATTGGGACCAAGTCTAACTGTGTATTTATGTCCTTAGTTATGTTGGCAAAGATTACTTAAAGCCAAAGGAGATCCAGTTCCACCTGAAAGACGTGGAGCGACAGATGACAGCCCAGTACTATGTGACTGAATTCAACAAGAGTCTTTACGACAAGGAGGTCATGGCGCAGATCTTCTTCATTCCCTCGGAAGCACTACTGGTGAGGCCAAATCGTACCAAGACCAAATTTACATACAATACATATTAAATAAATGTTTTTTCCATATACCGAAAGTAGGTATATCAAATGCTGCATTAGAATAGAAATGACTTAATTTGATAACAAATATCACTCAAATAGGACCAATGCTAGAGATAGCAGAGTTCAGAATAGCCTGCAGCAGTCTTGGAGCAGTGTTGGTTGAAATTCAAAAGTACCCCACTACACCCTCCAGTTGACAGCCAACAACTAGAAACACAATCTCAAGACTGTATTAGAGCCAATTTGATGGCTGTTAGTCTAAAATGTAACATGAGTCGACATTATGATACAAATAATATCTCAGTGGCAAGTATTCACTCAAGTGTCTTTGCACACACTCCAAATAAGAGCCATATACCAAAACTGCAAGTATTTTAAGTAGTGACAGACCACTTACTGTTTTCATTCCATTGACTTGTGGAGATATAATAAAGACATTTGATTTCTGAACAAAATGATACTATAAAAATTTACATAACTGTATTTTTTCTGTATATCTGATTTAGGGATGAACTGTTCCATTAAATATTTCCTAACAACAATCTTGTTTTCTGTACTTTTTAATAGATTCTGAATGAAAATGAGATTGTGGGCTGTGTGACAGTGGAGCCCTACATGCTCGGCGACTTCGTCAAACTGACCAACAACACCGGAAAGAAGGACAAAAGTTTCCAGGCTACAGAATATGGCCTTGCATTTGGGCACTTTACCTACCTGCTCTCCAACTGCCAGGAGGTTGTTGTAGATCTGCAAGGTGTGTGATCACTGAAATCGCTATTTACTATAAATCATAAAACTTATTTCTCAATTGTCAAGGAATCATCTTCCTTCCTTTTTCACAGGATGGGTGACAGCCAATGGCAAAGGGCTGACCTACCTCACCGATCCCCAGATTCACTCCACTAAGACCCCCAAGGGTCCCTCCAACTTTGCTGCCAGAGGCCTGAAGTACTTTCTGGAAGAGCAACATGGACCAGAGTGCAATGGCATTTGCCAACTGCTCAAACTACCTCCAGTGGTCAAACAGCCACAAGTTCTACATCAGAAAATTTGAGTTGTTTGGAGGTTTGTGATTGAGTGTTTGTATTCCCAAATAAGTGAAAAATGTATGTTTTTAGCTTATAAATACAAAAATATGCATTTGATATAGGTTTCTGAAATTATCCATTGCAACAATGAACTGTATTTTACATGTAGATAAATTGTGCGTTTTCAGCTCACTGTAAAACAAATCTGTTTTAAAAGTTTAAAAGTTAGTGTCTGAGCTGTGGTATCCCGTTAAAACCTGAGTAAATGTCCTTAATTTTGTTTCAAAACATGAAAAGGACAATGAAAGAAAAAGTTACTCAGAAATTATCTAGAAATTAGTAAAAAAAAAAAAAAAGTACGAGAAAGTTAAAAAAAAATTGGTTTGAAAAAATGAAAAAGACATGACCTTTGAAAAGTGCTTAAGAACATAATAATTTTTTAATACTGTATAGTTTTGAATAAGTAATCATGATAATTGTAAACATAGTTTTACCCCTCCCTTTCATTTTTTCCGCTGCATACTTTTCCCTAGTTTTTTTAAAAAATAATTTTCTATATCTACATATTTTTTGCAGTTTGTGGAGCATGTCTTACCAACTTGCTCATTGACTTTTTTACCATGTTTTTTTTTAAAGAAATCGCACCTGCAACCTGTTTAAATACATGTAAAAGGTGTCTGAAAGCAGCACAAAAGAAGTTATATCACTCCAGGTTTTAAAGGATTCAGTCTTTAAGTTGTCTGAATATGAGAAGACAAGTTCAGGTAATTTTGTAATGACCACAACTTGTCTTTTTAAATTCAGTCAACTTAAAAATTTCCTGCAGCCAGTGGACTAATTTTTTTAAGTTAAAACAGTTTCTTTTTACAGTAATAACGTTAGAAACACTAAAACAGATTTTTATAGATACATTTCATATTAACACAGCATAGATATTATCCATAAAATCATAAATATAATTTAAACAGATTTTTTGCTAAATACTTAGATCATAAATTAAGATACTGAAATTATGGCCATATCCAGTGTTGGTAAGGTGATCATTTCTCTTACTTGGACAAGTTCCTGATAAACCTTGATGATAAGCCGGTCTCTGTTAGTTAAAGCTCGCTTCCACTTCAAGAATTAGTTGGGGTTTTGGGGTTTGTTTTTTTTAAAATAGCTAATACTTGTTTTGCTTTGGAGGTTTTGTAATCAATCACTGTCTCATTGTTATGTGATTGGATTGCTGTCAAACTGGACTGACAGCGCAGGAATCACCTGACATTGACAGATAATGGCAAGCTCGTGCTTCAAGAACATTTTCCGTCATGAGCACTGTGTAGAAGTGAACTTTTGTCGCTTGTATTAATACTTTGATGTTAGGTATTTGTTTTTATTACAGTTTTTTCCGGTCCAGTTTTTACTTTGATAATTAATTTGTTTCAACTGCAGATAGAAAATAAACATGTGGACATACTAATATGAGCAGTGACTTTCAAAAAAGGATGTAAAAGCAGGCTACAGATGAATAAGGCATCAATTTTTATTCATAATGGGGATGTGTCATAATACATTACCCTTATATGAGTACAACAAAGCAGAAAATATTTACTTAAGCTTCCGCAGTTCAGCCAATTAGTCGACTGCTGTGTGTTGTTCAGTTCGGACAATCTTTTAAGTGTTAAGATCTCTTCGTCACTGACAAACATTTGCTTAAATGCTATGTAATTATGATAAAATATTTTCCTTTTTCTCTTTTACCCTTCAGGCCTATCTCAGTGTTGCATGAGTCGGAATAGTAAAGCCAGTGTTGATAATAATGAAGGAGAACATGTATTTGTCCCTTGTTATAGGGGAGAGTGGGTTCATGTGAAACATTTTTGTACTGACACAAAAAAACTTCTATTATCACAGACTGCTTGAACTGTAATGAAAATAATTTGTCTACCAATAATTTACCATGTTTTTTAGGGCCTGACGAGAATATAAAAGGCACAACTTTGTTAAATGTACAAGGAGTGCATTCTCACCCCCAGGGCTGTTGGGACAATGGGAAGGGTGAGTTGGCACACCTTGTTGCTGGCTAAAAATAGAAAAGAAAAAAAAAGAGAAAATTAAAAAGCGGACTCAATTTGAACATCTAGTATTTACAATGTCACTTGTTCCAACATTTCTTTGCGAATAAATGAAACATTTGTAATTTTTTTGTATTTTCATAAAATACTGAGATATGGTGTTTGGCTGTCTTCCGGGCCTTCCTCTCAATGACACATATCGGCTCAATGAGGCTTCCATAGTAGCTGATAGATTTCTGTAAGATATTGCAAAAAAATTAAAGTTTAATAGTTGAACTCTGAAAATACAAAATAAAACACTCACACACTGTTTTGTCTACTTTTTTGTGCATTTGTAAGGTAGAAACAACAAATGGTCCCAAACTTCTAAGGGAGAGCGGACACAATTTGGACTCCTGTGCTAGCTACCAACAAAAATTCAGACAACTAACACTAGTACCAACTTGGCTAGAAAATCTGCTTTTCAGATTTCTTTTTTATTATTATTTTAAGTAAGATAAAAGAAAAATAACAAAAGCCAAAAATGCACTTACAAAAGAACTGTAAAAAGAAAGAAATAATCAGAAGGCTGAGATTAAAAGTGAAGATGTTGTGGCTTATTATGAGCATTGTAAATGCACTGTTCCCACGGCCCCCACTGCCCCCATGTCCCAACTGACCCCACTCTCCCTTACTAAATTCAGTCAAACTACATGATTGCAGTTCGCTTACAGTGTGACTTTACCCTTCACTGTGTAAGTAAAAATGCAAGTGTAAATATTGAATTGGGGGGGGTATTGTGAATGTAAAGGCAATGCTGCTGTTAAATCAAGAATGAGGCAGGAAGATTGTGCAACAATCAGGTGCTTTAATCACTGCAGTCACACACCTCCATATCATATGACAGTGATGTCATTGATAGAGATATTAGCACATTCATCCAAAATCCAGTTCTGGGTTTATTAACCACCTTCTTCAGGGAGCACAAACAACATTCTTTACCCCTGACCTACTGTGCACAGACCTCACAGTTACTGTGTTTACATGCACTACATGAAAACTTAACATATTTCACTGAGAAGTTATGTTTTACATTTACCAAAATAATCTGACTCGTGCATTCCCAAGTAAATGTGTTAGAAATGTTTACAGATATAATATTTCTTAACAATCACAAAACCCTCTGTAAAAAAAAAAATGTTAACAAGCCTATAATGGACATGAAGTAGGACAGGTGTGTAATTTGTAGAGAGAGATACCGCCTCTCATGGCCTTTTGCCTGGTTGTTAACCTGATAACAGCTTTTCACTCAGATGTATGGGTGAAATAGGGTTAAACATAAACCCCGGAAGCTGGACTTCTTGCCTGAAGCCTCAGTGTCTGTATTTAAGGAAGTGACTTCCCTCTGCAGCGTCAGATTGTTTGCAGCAACCTGACAACAGGAGCGTAGAATCCTACAACATGAGACTCTTTGTAATATTATCATGTTTCCTGGCAGGCTGCCTGGCTCAGAAGCCTCACACATGCTGTAAGTATTTTAACAAAGACACACATTGTCATTTTGTACTTTTTCTACTACAGAATATTTGTGTTGTCGCTGTTTTTCATCGCTGACTTATTTAAGGCTTATTTAATGCTACTCTACTGTGTCAAATATGTGCTTTTCTTGAATGCAATGATATATTTTTTCCCATCTTCATCTGCAACACAGCAACTCCCCCTCTCATGAGCGGAGCCCTCACTGTGGTGAGTGTTTATTGTGTTTAAGTGTGTTTAATGAGGTAGTAAAGCACAACCTGAGCATGATGAGTAAGCCGAAGTACAATGTGTGAAAGAGGGCAGCTCAGTTGGCGGCAGAAAATGTTTTTAATTTCCATTTCTGCATTTTTTGTTTTTTTGAACTAGCAATCGCCAAATTTCTGTTCACTGTGTTTCCAGCAGAGATTGTACCAAGAATAGCTTTTTTTTACAGCCAGCCGTCGTTGCATTTCCAGGGGAAATTATGCCACGAAAGTGATCTTTTTTTTAGCATTTGCTGCATTTCCAAGAGACTATGCCTTGAAAAGCTTTTGTTGTTTGTTTTTTGTGAGTAATTACTGCATTTCCAGTAAAAATTGTGCCATGAAAAAGTTATTGGATTTTAAGTTAAACTAACGTTTAAGTTTAAGGTACATCTCTAGGGAAGATTGTACCATGCAAAGCTGTTTATAGGTTTGTTTACAGACACGTACAATGCTAAAATTTATTCTGGCTATTGGGTTTAAGTGGGAGTTGTAAACTTACTTACATGATCTTTCTCCAGTCCACACAGAATGAAAAGCTTTGGACTTATGCCAAATACCTGTACGATGGATTAGGACAGCGGTTGCGCCTCGTGGAGCTGGGCACTTATGAGAATAAGTCATTCACCTACGATGCTCTGCTGCTCTTCAGAGAGGTACCCAACTTATCATTTTCAATCATGCTACTGAAATGAAAATAAGGTAAATGGTGGAATGGAGTGTATGGAGAGCATTACAGTTCGGGGAAATTGAAAAGGCAAACGGCATCTGGGGTACACTACAAAAGCAGTGCAAATTTGCGATTTTCATGCGTTGATTTTGCTTCATCCAGCGCTGCATACACACAACACCAGGCTAGTGTGCAGGAAGATGTTTATGTGAAACTTCAGCTTTTTTTAAAAAAAGTATTGAATAATTAAATGAAATTCAACAAAATAATATAATAAGTACATGGTAATAAAACCAACAGCTGCAATATGTTGGGTAGTAATGTTCCATATAATGAGTTATATAGAAATGTTCACACACACAAAAACAGTAAAAATTAAGTAATCAAACTTGATTTAGGTTTACTAAATATCTGTTGGAATATAATTTATATTTACTGACTGAATAAAAAGAATTTGGGTTCACTAGACCAAATAAATCATCAACTCATATTTCAGCACACTGTTGTTATATTTAACACTTTACCTTCTTTATTTTATTTTTTATTTTGGTATTCGAGGACTTTAAAATTTTCTCCCTGCTAAAAGACACACTGAGTGCATTCAATTTGTATTTGCTCTTAACAAATAATAGCATTTTAAGCAAATTACTGTAGCCTAAGTGTAGAAGTTGTATTAAACAAAAAAATGTTGAATTAATCAAAAAATGCATTGAACATCTTCATCGACTACTTTGATCCATCAGGCAACCATGTATGAGATTAATGAGCATGACCGTACCTGCAAGAAAAAGCCTCTGAAGGCAGACTTCCAGCCTTGGGCAGTCCCAAAAGATGCGTCTCTGGTGGGCCAGGCTGTTGTGGGCAGCTCCTCTGGACCTGGACAAGGACTCCTGGTCAACACTTGGACGGGAAATCTGTCCAATAAAGCAGGTGAGAGAATATGTAATGGTTTGAACTGCCCTAACACTTTATTCATCTATCCCAGTTTAACACTGTTATTTTTCATCTCTGGCCTTACAGGAAAGTACATGACCACAGTCACTGAATTTGGATGCATTCCAGTCAGCACTGTGTACCACACTGACCAGTTTGGATGGGTGGTGACCAGGTTAGTTTACATTAACATCAACACTAAAAATCACCCTATAGAGCATAAAGGACAGTATAATAGCAACAGGCCAAACACTGATTCTAAAAAATGAAATATTTATGAAATATTTGCATTTGGCCAAGTCAATTTTATGTCACTTTATGTTCACTAGCTTTTTCAACAACGTCATCGGAATTCCGGATCCTGGTCAGCTCAATCCGCCAGACTTCTGCATGGATGCAGAGATACAGGCTAATGTTGAAAAGGAGCCGACAGATTTCCTCAGCTTGTTCCTCAACAAGCATTGAGAGGGCTTCCTTTAACTAATGTCCGCGTCGTCTTTGTGTTTTGAAGTTTAACAAGTGGAGCTACTGAATCGTTGTTTGGATATGTGGCATACATGACTTTAACTCAAGCATCTTGAGTATCTGTGACAAAATCAAATCAGATCAAATTTTTCTTTACACTTTTTTCGTTTCATTTACCCATTTCTGCCCTAAACCTAAAGCTGCACTTACAAATGTTCTCATATCGACAATGGATTTAAAAAAAAAAAACAAAAAAAAAACAGCAAATTTAGTGGTTGTGTGTGTGAAATGCATTAAAATTATGAGCTGGGTACATGAAAACAATTCAGGCCGTATGACAAACAAACAGTTTCATTGTGTAACAGTTGCAATTTGGTTAGGTTTAAAAAACAAAAAAAAATTAATTGTTTAATTTATGGGAAATTTCATGGTTTTGGTTAAAGTGGTACAGGACCAAAGTGACATATATTCTCTGCGTGGTTACATAAAATACTTTACTACTACTTACTACTTTACAGACTTTATGTTAAAAAAAAAGCATGTAAAGTTATGTAATAATGTTGACTTTTACATTTTACACGGGACACAAACAACAGTTTCCTGGTTGAAAGTCCCCACACAGCCGTCCTGTATGGCTGTGTGGCTTTAATTTGTGTGTCCACCATGGCGAAAGAGCTTCATCAACATTGCATTTGCATACTTTTCTGGTTCCCAGGATGTAACTTTAACACATTTCATGCCACCACCACGTCAGTTGTTGAGTTTTTGTGTCTATCTCACATGTTGCCATGAGACCGGGATGCTCTTTCTAACAACCTGAGGATGTGTAACTACATGTCATTATTATCAATAAAAAAAAGCATATATTTTACCATGTCTCTGTATGTAATGACAACATATAGTAAATGTAAAAAATTCTAATATTTGGCCCAAACAAATTGTCAGTTTTAGGAATTTAAGAGTTCACAAAATTAACATATTATATCCAATAAAAAAAAAAAACAATTAACACGACTATATGATTTTAGAAATCAACATTGCTGCACTTAAAGATGACATGCTAAAATTATTTTTTAATACTACAAAAAAATCTTTATGATAAGAGAAGCTATTGTATATTTGTCTTGACGAAATTCTCCCTGCTAAATTCCCTGGGGAGAAAATATTGGACGTCATTAAATATTACATTTAGCCTACTTTGCCTTGATTTTATAAACTGTGTGAATACCTCCTTAGTGTATCATAACAAATGTAATGTAAAGTCAGAGTGCATTATATGTCATAAAAAATATATTATACTACATATGTGTTTATTATGTAAAAAAATGTCAGAAAAAGTCATTGTGGATAATGACATATACAGTGTCAAAAAAATAGTAGTATATAGCAGTAATACTATAGTAGTAGTAGTAGTATTACTAATAGTAATATGAAATTTGTGTTATAAAAATAACACAAATGTCATTCTATAATTATAATCCTTGAATTGATAAAAACATCATAGTAAAGTATGTTTTCTAAAAAATCATAAAAACATCATACTATAGTCCAAAAATTTAAAAAAAACATCATAGTGTAGTATTTCGTCCAAAAATTGATTAAAACATCAAAGTATAGTATGTCGTCCATTGATAAAACAATTGATAAAAACAACTAATAAAACCGACATAGTTTAGTATGTCATCGAAAAAAAAGGAAAATGTCATAGTATTGTATGATGTTCAAAACTTGATAAAAACATCAAACTATAGCATATCTTCCAAAAGATGATAAAAACATAAAATAGATACAAATGTCATAATATAGTATTTTCTGCAAAAATTGATAAAGACGTCATAGTATAATATATCATCTAAAAATGGATAAAAGCAATTGATTAAAACGACATAGTATACTATGTTGTCCGAAATTGGATAAAAACATCAAAGTATAGTATATCATCCAAAAATTGATCAAAATGTCACTGTATAGTATGTTGTCCAAAAAATTGATAAAAACATCATAGTCCCAAAATTGATAAAAACATCATGGTATAGTATGTCGTCCAGAAATTGATCTAAACCTCATAGTATGTCGTCCAAAATTGGATAAAAACGTCATAGTATAGTATGACATCAAAAAATTGATAAAAACAACATAGTATAGTGTGTCTTACAAAAATTGCGAAAAACAATTGCTAAAAACAGCTGATAAAAACAACAATTAAGTATATCATCAAAAAATTAATAAAAATATCAAACTAAAGTATATCTTCCAAAAGATGATAAAAAAACATCATAAAATCGATAAAAATGTCATAGTATAGTATTTTCTGCAAAAATTGATAAAAACATTACAGTATAGTATGTTGTCCTAAAACTGAAAAAAATCTCATAGTAGGACGTTTAAACATAGATAAAAACGTCATAGTGTACTATTTCGTCCAAACGTTGATAAAAACATCAGAGTGAAGTATGATGTCCCAAAAAGGATAAAAACGTCATAGTAAGGTTTGAGTTCCAAAATTAATAAAAAGATCACAGTATAGTGTGTTTTAGGATGTTTTAAACACTGTATGATATAACATGCCTCTACATGCAATACTTAGTGGTTTTCAGTTTTTTTTTTAAATGTCCAATTTTCTCCATGCTATACCCTTGCTTTTTTGGTAATGTTTTAAATATGCTATTTTATGGCTTTTGGGGCCGTGTTTGGAGTTTTTTCAACACTGTATACTACAACTTCCCCTTACATGTTATACCAACTGGTTTTAAGCTTTTTTCTGGACATGTAAAATGTTGACATTTTCGACGTACTATAGCCTTTCTTTTTGATCATTTTTTCAACAAGCTTTTTTAATGGGTTTTGGCCTTATTGGATGTATTTTTAACACTGTATACTACAAAATGCCTCTTCATACTATACTAAGTCATTTTCGACTGTTTTTGGGACATTTCAAATTTTGACGTTTTCACCATTTTCACCAAGCTTTTTTATAAATTTTTTCAACATGCTATTTAATAGGTTTTGGGGCTGTTTTGGGATGTTTCTTCAACTATGACATGCCTCTACATGCTATACTAAGTCGTTTTCAGCTGGTTTTTGGGTATCTCAAATCTTGACATTTTAACCACACTAAAGCCTTGCTTCTTTGGTCATTTAGTCGACATGCCAAATTCTGCTGTTTTGGGCTCTTTTTGCAACTTTCTTTGCTATGTCGTGTCAAGGCAGGCTATTCTGCATGGTTTCCATTTTTTTATTTTCAACAGTTTTTGGGACGTGTCAAAATTTGACTATTTTGCCTTGAAATTTTTGGTCATTTTTTTCGACGTGAAATTCTGCTTTTTTTCACACTTTTTGCAACTTTCTTTGCTATGGTGTGTCTTGGCAGACTATTCTTAGCGGTTTCCAGCTGTTTTCAACAGTTTTTGGGACGTGCCAAATTTTGACATTTTTGCCTTACTATAGCCTTAGATTTTGTTTTCATTTTTTTCGACATGAGAAATTTCTCTTTTTGGCACTCTTTTTGCAACTTTCTTTCCAATGACGTGTCTCGACAGAGTATTCTAAGCTGTTTCCAGCTGTTTTAAAAAGTTTTGGGACGTGCCACATTTTGACATTTTTGCCTTACTATAGCCTTGGATTTTTTGTCACTTTTTCAACATGCCAAATTCTGCTTTTTTGGGCTGTTTTTGTAACTTTCTTTGCTATGGTGTGTCTCGGCAGACTATTCTTAGCAGTTTCCAGCTGTTTTAAACAGTTTTGGGACGTGCCAAATTTTGACATTTTTGCCTTACTATAGCCTTGGATTTTTTGTCACTTTTTCAACATGCCAAATTCTGCTATTTTGGGCTGTTTTTGCAACTTTCTTTGCTATGGCGTGTCTCGGCACAGTATTCTAAGCTTTTTTCCGCTGTTTTCAACAGGTTTTGGGACGTGCCAAATTTTGAAATTTTTGCCTTACTATAGCCTTGGATTTTTGGTCGCTTTTTCAACATTCCAAATTCTGCTTTTTTGGGGCTGTGTTTGCAACTTTCTTTGCTATGGTGTGTCTCGGCAGACGATTCTTAGCGGTTTCCAGCTGTTTTAAACAGTTTTGGGACGTGCCAAATTTTGACATTTTTGCCTTACTATAGCCTTGGATTTTTTTGTCACTTTTTCAACATGCCAAAATCTGCTTTTTTAGGCGGTTTTTGCAACTTTCTTTGCTATGGTGTGTCTCGGCAGACTATCCTTAGCGGTTTCCAGCTGTTTTAAACAGTTTTGGGACGTGTCAAATTGTGAAATTTTTGCCTTACCATAGCCTTGGATTTTTTGTCATTTTTTCAACATGCCAAATTCTGCTTTTTTGGACACTTTTTGCAACTTTCTTTGCTATGGTGTGTCTCGGCAGAGTATTCTAAGGTGTTTCCCACTGTTTTCAACAGGTTTTGAGATGTGCCAAATTTTGACATTTTTGCCTTACTATAGCCTTGGATTTTTGGTCGCTTTTTTAACATTCCAAATTCTGCTTTTTTTGGTTCTTTTTGCAACTTTCTTTGCTATGGCGTGTCTTGTTAGGATGTTTTAAGCGGTTTCCATCTGTTTTAAACAGGTTTTGGGACGTGTCAAATTTGACATTTTTGCCTTACTATAGCCTTGGATTTTTTGTCATTTTTTCAACATGCCAAATTCTGCTATTTTGGGCTGTTTTTGCAACTTTCTTTGCTATGGCGTGTCTCGGCACAGTATTCTAAGCTTTTTTCCGCTGTTTTCAACAGTTTTTGGGACGTGCCAAATTTTGACATTTTTGCCTTACTATAGCCTTGGATTTTTTGTCACTTTTTCAACATGCCAAATTTTGCTTTTTTGGGCTGTTGTTGCAACTTTCTTTGCTATGGCGTGTCTCGGCACAGTATTCTAAGCTGTTTTCCGCTGTTTTCAACAGGTTTTGGGATGTGCTAAATTTTGACATTTTTGCCTTACTATAGCCTTGGATTTTTGTCATTTTTCAACATTCCAAATTCTGCTGTTTTGGGCTGTTTTTGCAACTTTCTTTGCTATGGTGTGTCTCGGCAGACTATTCTTAGCGGTTTCCAGCTGTTTTAAACAGTTTTTGGGACGTGTCAAATTTTGAAATTTTTGCCTTACTATAGCCTTGGATTTTTTGTCATTTTTTCAACATGCCAAATTCTGCTTTTTTGGGCTGTTTTTGCAACTTTCTTTGCTATGGTGTGTCTCGGCAGACTATTCTTAGCGGTTTCCAGCTGTTTTAAACAGTTTTGGGACGTGCCAAATTTTGACATTTTTGCCTTACTATAGCCTTGGATTTTTTGTCACTTTTTCAACATGCCAAATTCTGCTTTTTTGGGGCTGTGTTTGCAACTTTCTTTGCTATGGTGTGTCTCGGCACAGTATTCTAAGCTTTTTTCCGCTGTTTTCAACAGGTTTTGGGACGTGCCAAATTTTGAAATTTTTGCCTTACTATAGCCTTGGATTTTTTGTCACTTTTTCAACATGCCAAATTCTGCTATTTTGGGCTGATTTTGCAACTTTCTTTGCTATGGTGTGTCTCAGCAGACTATTCTTAGCGGTTTCCAACTGTTTTCAACAGGTTTTTTGGATGTGCCAAGTTTTGAAATTTTTGCCTTACTATAGCCTTGGATTTTTTGTCATTTTTTCAACATGCCAAATTCTGCTGTTTTGGGCTGTTTTTGCAACTTTCTTTGCTATGGTGTGTCTCGGCAGACTATTCTTAGCGGTTTCCAGCTGTTTTCAACAGTTTTGGGACATGCCAAATTTTGAAATTTTTGCCTTACTATAGCCTTGGATTTTTTTGTCACTTTTTTAACATTCCAAATTCTGCTTTTTTTGATTCTTTTTGCAACTTTCTTTGCTATGGCGTGTCTTGTTAGGATATTTTAAGCAGTTTCCATCTGTTTTAAACAGTTTTTGGGACGTGTCAAATTTGACATTTTTGCCTTACTATAGCCTTGGATTTTTTGTCACTTTTTCAACATGCCAAATTCTGCTATTTTGGGCTGTTTTTGCAACTTTCTTTGCTATGGTGTGTCTCAGCAGACTATTCTGAGCGGTTTCCAGCTGTTTTAAACAGTTTTGGGAAATGCCAAATTTTGACATTTTTGCCTTACTATAGCCTTGGATTTTTTTGTCACTTTTTTAACATTCCAAATTCTGCTTTTTTTGGTTCTTTTTGCAACTTTCTTTGCTATGGCGTGTCTTGTTAGGATATTTTAAGCAGTTTCCATCTGTTTTAAACAGTTTTTGGGACGTGTAAAATTTTGACATTTTTGCCTTACTATAGCCTTGGATTTTTTGTCACTTTTTCACCATGCCAAATTCTGCTGTTTTGGGCTGTTTTTGCAACTTTCTTTGCTATGGCGTGTCTCGGCACAGTATTCTAAGCTGTTTTCCGCTGTTTTCAACAGGTTTTGGGATGTGCCAAATTTTGAAATTTTTGCCTTACTATAGCCTTGGATTTTTTGTCACTTTTTTAACATTCCAAATTCTGCTTTTTTGGTTCTTTTTGCAACTTTCTTTGCTATGGCGTGTCTTGTTAGGATATTTTAAGCAGTTTCCATCTGTTTTAAACAGTTTTTGGGACGTGTCAAATTTGACATTTTTGCCTTACTATAGCCTTGGATTTTTTGTCACTTTTTCAACATGCCAAATTCTGCTGTTTTGGGCTGTTTTTGCAACTTTCTTTGCTATGGTGTGTCTCGGCAGACTATTCTTAGCGGTTTCCAGCTGTTTTCAACAGTTTTGGGACATGCCAAATTTTGACATTTTTGCCTTACTATAGCCTTGGATTTTTTTGTCACTTTTTTAACATTCCAAATTCTGCTTTTTTTTGTTCTTTTTGCAACTTTCTTTGCTATGGTGTGTCTCGGCAGACTATTCTTAGCAGTTTCCATCTGTTTTAAACAGTTTTTGGGACGTGTCAAATTTTGAAATTTTTGCCTTACTATAGCCTTGGATTTTTTGTCACTTTTTCACCATGCCAAATTCTGCTGTTTTGGGCTGTTTTTGCAACTTTCTTTGCTATGGCGTGTCTCGGCACAGTATTCTAAGCTGTTTTCAGCTGTTTTCAACAGGTTTTTTGGATGTGCCAAGTTTTGACATTTTTGCCTTACTATAGCCTTGGATTTTTTGTCATTTTTTCAACATGCCAAATTCTGCTGTTTTGGGCTGTTTTTGCAACTTTCTTTGCTATGGTGTGTCTCGGCAGACTATTCTTAGCGGTTTCCAGCTGTTTTCAACAGTTTTGGGACATGCCAAATTTTGACATTTTTGCCTTACTATAGCCTTGGATTTTTTGTCACTTTTTTAACATTCCAAATTCTGCTTTTTTTGGTTCTTTTTGCAACTTTCTTTGCTATGGCATGTCTTGTTAGGATATTTTAAGCAGTTTCCATCTGTTTTAAACAGTTTTTGGGACGTGTCAAATTTGACATTTTTGCCTTACTATAGCCTTGGATTTTTTGTCACTTTTTCAACATGCCAAATTCTGCTATTTTGGGCTGTTTTTGCAACTTTCTTTGCTATGGTGTGTCTCGGCAGACAATTCTTAGCGGTTTCCAGCTGTTTTCAACAGTTTTGGGACATGCCAAATTTTGACATTTTTGCCTTACTATAGCCTTGGATTTTTTGTCACTTTTTCAACATGCCAAATTCTGCTGTTTTGGGCTGTTTTTGCAACTTTCTTTGCTATGGTGTGTCTCGGCAGACTATTCTTAGCGGTTTCCAGCTGTTTTAAACAGTTTTGGGACGTGCCAAATTTTGACATTTTTGCCTTACTATAGCCTTGGATTTTTTGTCACTTTTTCAACATGCCAAATTTTGCTTTTTTTGGGTTATTTTTACAACTTTCTTTGCTATGGCGTGTCTTGTTAGGATATTTTAAGCAGTTTCCATCTGTTTTAAACAGTTTTTGGGACGTGTCAAATTTGACATTTTTGCCTTACTATAGCCTTGGATTTTTTGTCACTTTTTCAACATGCCAAATTCTGCTATTTTGGGCTGTTTTTGCAACTTTCTTTGCTATGGTGTGTCTCAGCAGACTATTCTGAGCGGTTTCCAGCTGTTTTCAACAGGTTTTGGGACGTGCCAAATTTTGAAATTTTGGATTTTTTGTCATTTTTTCAACATTCCAAATTCTGCTGTTTTGGGCTGTTTTTGCAACTTTCTTTGCTATGGTGTGTCTTGGCAGACTATTCTTAGCGGTTTCCATCTGTTTTAAACAGTTTTTGGGACGTGTCAAATTTTGACATTTTTGCCTTACTATAGCCTTGGATTTTTTGTCACTTTTTTAACATTCCAAATTCTGCTTTTTTTGGTTCTTTTTGCAACTTTCTTTGCTATGGCGTGTCTTGTTAGGATATTTTAAGCAGTTTCCATCTGTTTTAAACAGTTTTTGGGACGTGTCAAATTTTGACATTTTTGCCTTACTATAGCCTTGGATTTTTTGTCACTTTTTCAACATGCCAAATTCTGCTATTTTGGGCTGTTTTTGCAACTTTCTTTGCTATGGCGTGTCTCGGCACAGTATTCTAAGCTGTTTTCAGCTGTTTTCAACAGGTTTTTTGGATGTGCCAAGTTTTGAAATTTTTGCCTTACTATAGCCTTGGATTTTTTGTCATTTTTTCAACATGCCAAATTCTGCTGTTTTGGGCTGTTTTTGCAACTTTCTTTGCTATGGTGTGTCTCGGCAGACTATTCTTAGCGGTTTCCAGCTGTTTTCAACAGTTTTGGGACATGCCAAATTTTGAAATTTTTGCCTTACTATAGCCTTGGATTTTTTTGTCACTTTTTTAACATTCCAAATTCTGCTTTTTTTGGTTCTTTTTGCAACTTTCTTTGCTATAGCATGTCTTGTTAGGATATTTTAAGCAGTTTCCATCTGTTTTAAACAGTTTTTGGGACGTGTCAAATTTGACATTTTTGCCTTACTATAGCCTTGGATTTTTTGTCACTTTTTCAACATGCCAAATTCTGCTATTTTGGGCTGTTTTTGCAACTTTCTTTGCTATGGCGTGTCTCGGCAGACAATTCTTAGCGGTTTCCAGCTGTTTTCAACAGTTTTGGGACATGCCAAATTTTGACATTTTGCCTTACTATAGCCTTGGATTTTTTGTCACTTTTCAACATGCCAAATTCTGCTTTTTTTTGTTCTTTTTGCAACTTTCTTTGCTATGGCGTGTCTTGTTAGGATATTTCGAGCAGTTTCCATCTGTTTTAAACAGTTTTTGGGACGTGTCAAATTTGACATTTTTGCCTTACTATAGCCTTGGATTTTTTGTCACTTTTTCAACATGCCAAATTCTGCTATTTTGGGCTGTTTTTGCAACTTTCTTTGCTATGGTGTGTCTCAGCAGACTATTCTGAGCGGTTTCCAGCTGTTTTCAACAGGTTTTGGGACGTGCCAAATTTTGAAATTTTGGATTTTTTGTCATTTTTTCAACATTCCAAATTCTGCTGTTTTGGGCTGTTTTTGCAACTTTCTTTGCTATGGTGTGTCTTGGCAGACTATTCTTAGCAGTTTCCATCTGTTTTAAACAGTTTTTGAGACGTGTCAAATTTTGACATTTTTGCCTTACTATAGCCTTGGATTTTTTGTCACTTTTTTAACATTCCAAATTCTGCTTTTTTTGATTCTTTTTGCAACTTTCTTTGCTATGGCGTGTCTTGTTAGGATATTTTAAGCAGTTTCCATCTGTTTTAAACAGTTTTTGGGACGTGTCAAATTTTGACATTTTTGCCTTACTATAGCCTTGGATTTTTTGTCACTTTTTCAACATGCCAAATTCTGCTATTTTGGGCTGTTTTTGCAACTTTCTTTGCTATGGTGTGTCTCGGCAGACAATTCTTAGCGGTTTCCAGCTGTTTTCAACAGTTTTGGGACATGCCAAATTTTGAAATTTTTGCCTTACTATAGCCTTGGATTTTTTGTCACTTTTTCAACATGCCAAATTCTGCTGTTTTGGGCTGTTTTTGCAACTTTCTTTGCTATGGTGTGTCTCGGCAGACTATTCTTAGCGGTTTCCAGCTGTTTTAAACAGTTTTGGGACGTGCCAAATTTTGACATTTTTGCCTTACTATAGCCTTGGATTTTTTGTCACTTTTTCAACATGCCAAATTCTGCTGTTTGGGGCTGTTTTTGCAACTTTCTTTGCTATGGTGTGTCTCGGCAGACTATTCTTAGCGGTTTCCAGCTGTTTTAAACAGTTTTGGGACGTGCCAAATTTTGACATTTTTGCCTTACTATAGCCTTGGATTTTTTGTCACTTTTTCAACATGCCAAATTCTGCTGTTTTGGGCTGTTTTTGCAACTTTCTTTGCTATGGTGTGTCTCGGCAGACTATTCTTAGCGGTTTCAGCTGTTTTCAACAGGTTTTTTGGATGTGCCAAGTTTTGAAATTTTTGCCTTACTATAGCCTTGGATTTTTTGTCATTTTTTCAACATGCCAAATTCTGCTGTTTTGGGCTGTTTTTGCAACTTTCTTTGCTATGGTGTGTCTCGGCAGACTATTCTTAGCGGTTTCCAGCTGTTTTCAACAGTTTTGGGACATGCCAAATTTTGAAATTTTTGCCTTACTATAGCCTTGGATTTTTTTGTCACTTTTTTAACATTCCAAATTCTGCTTTTTTTGGTTCTTTTTGCAACTTTCTTTGCTACGGCGTGTCTTGTTAGTATATTTTAAGCAGTTTCCAGCTGTTTTAAACAGTTTTTGGGACGTGTCAAATTTGACATTTTTGCCTTACTATAGCCTTGGATTTTTTGTCACTTTTTCAACATGCCAAATTCTGCTGTTTTGGGCTGTTTTTGCAACTTTCTTTGCTATGGTGTGTCTCAGCAGACTATTCTGAGCGGTTTCCAGCAGTTTTCAACAGGTTTTGGGACGTGCCAAATTTTGAAATTTTTGCCTTACTATAGCCTTGGATTTTTTGTCATTTTTTCAACATTCCAAATTCTGCTGTTTTGGGCTGTTTTTGCAACTTTCTTTGCTATGGCGTGTCTCGGCACAGTATTCTAAGCTGTTTTCCGCTGTTTTCAACAGGTTTGGGGACGTGCCAAATTTTGAAGTTTTTGCCTTACTATAGCCTTGGATTTTTTGTCATTTTTTCAACATGCCAAATTCTGCTGTTTTGGGCTGTTTTTGCAACTTTCTTTGCTATGGTGTGACTCGGCAGACTATTCTTAGCGGTTTCCAGCTGTTTTAAACAGTTTTGGGACGTGCCAAATTTTGACATTTTTGCCTTACTATAGCCTTGGATTTTTTGTCACTTTTTCAACATGCCAAATTCTGCTGTTTTGGGCTGTTTTTGCAACTTTCTTTGCTATGGTGTGTCTCGGCAGACTATTCTTAGCGGTTTCCAGCTGTTTTAAACAGTTTTTGGGACGTGCCAAATTTTGACATTTTTGCCTTACTATAGCCTTGGATTTTTTGTCACTTTTTTAACATTCCAAATTCTGCTTTTTTTGATTCTTTTTGCAACTTTCTTTGCTATGGCGTGTCTTGTTAGTATATTTTAAGCAGTTTCCATCTGTTTTAAACAGTTTTTGGGACGTGTCAAATTTTGACATTTTTGCCTTACTATAGCCTTGGATTTTTTGTCACTTTTTCAACATGCCAAATTCTGCTGTTTTGGGCTGTTTTTGCAACTTTCTTTGCTATGGTGTGTCTCGGCAGACTATTCTTAGCGGTTTCCAGCTGTTTTCAACAGTTTTGGGACATGCCAAATTTTGAAATTTTTGCCTTACTATAGCTTTGGCTTTTTTGTCACTTTTTCAACATGCCAAATTCTGCTGTTTTGGGCTGTTTTTGCAACTTTCTTTGCTATGGCGTGTCTTGTTAGGATATTTTAAGCAGTTTCCATCTGTTTTAAACAGTTTTTGGGACGTGTCAAATTTGACATTTTTGCCTTACTATAGCCTTGGATTTTTTGTCACTTTTTCAACATGCCAAATTCTGCTATTTTGGGCTGTTTTTGCAACTTTCTTTGCTGTGGTGTGTCTCAGCAGACTATTCTGAGCGGTTTCCAGCTGTTTTCAACAGTTTTGGGCCATGCCAAATTTTGACATTTTTGCCTTACTATAGCCTTGGATTTTTTTGTCACTTTTTTAACATTCCAAATTCTGCTTTTTTTGGTTCTTTTTGCAACTTTCTTTGCTATGGCGTGTCTTGTTAGGATATTTTGAGCAGTTTCCATCTGTTTTAAACAGGTTTTGGGACGTGTAAAATTTTGACATTTTTGCCTTACTATAGCCTTGGATTTTTTGTCACTTTTTCACCATGCCAAATTCTGCTGTTTTGGGCTGTTTTTGCAACTTTCTTTGCTATGGTGTGTCTCGGCAGACTATTCTTAGCGGTTTCCAGCTGTTTTAAACAGTTTTGGGACGTGCCAAATTTTGACATTTTTGCCTTACTATAGCCTTGGATTTTTTGTCACTTTTTCAACATGCCAAATTCTGCTTTTTTTTGTTCTTTTTGCAACTTTCTTTGCTATGGCGTGTCTTGTTAGGATATTTTGAGCAGTTTCCATCTGTTTTAAACAGTTTTTGGGACGTGTCAACTTTGACATTTTGCCTTACTATAGCCTTGGATTTTTTGTCACTTTTTCAACATGCCAAATTCTGCTATTTTGGGCTGTTTTTGCAACTTTCTTTGCTATGGTGTGTCTCAGCAGACTATTCTGAGCGGTTTCCAGCTGTTTTCAACAGGTTTTGGGACGTGCCAAATTTTGAAATTTTGGATTTTTTGTCATTTTTTCAACATTCCAAATTCTGCTGTTTTGGGCTGTTTTTGCAACTTTCTTTGCTATGGTGTGTCTCGGCAGACTATTCTTAGCGGTTTCCAGCTGTTTTAAACAGTTTTGGGACGTGCCAAATTTTGACATTTTTGCCTTACTATAGCCTTGGATTTTTTTGTCACTTTTTTAACATTCCAAATTCTGCTTTTTTTGGTTCTTTTTGCAACTTTCTTTGCTATGGCGTGTCTTGTTAGGATATTTTAAGCAGTTTCCATCTGTTTTAAACAGTTTTTGGGACGTGTCAAATTTTGACATTTTTGCCTTACTATAGCCTTGGATTTTTTGTCACTTTTTCAACATGCCAAATTCTGCTATTTTGGGCTGTTTTTGCAACTTTCTTTGCTATGGCGTGTCTCGGCACAGTATTCTAAGCTGTTTTCAGCTGTTTTCAACAGGTTTTTTGGATGTGCCAAGTTTTGAAATTTTTGCCTTACTATAGCCTTGGATTTTTTGTCATTTTTTCAACATGCCAAATTCTGCTGTTTTGGGCTGTTTTTGCAACTTTCTTTGCTATGGTGTGTCTCGGCAGACTATTCTTAGCGGTTTCCAGCTGTTTTAAACAGTTTTGGGACGTGCCAAATTTTGAAATGTTTGCCTTACTATAGCCTTGGATTTTTGGTCGCTTTTTTAACATTCCAAATTCTGCTTTTTTTGGTTCTTTTTGCAACTTTCTTTGCTATGGCGTGTCTTGTTAGGATATTTTAAGCAGTTTCCATCTGTTTTAAACAGTTTTTGGGACGTGTCAAATTTGACATTTTTGCCTTACTATAGCCTTGGATTTTTTGTCACTTTTTCAACATGCCAAATTCTGCTATTTTGGGCTGTTTTTGCAACTTTCTTTGCTATGGTGTGTCTCGGCAGACAATTCTTAGCGGTTTCCAGCTGTTTTCAACAGTTTTGGGACATGCCAAATTTTGACATTTTTGCCTTACTATAGCCTTGGATTTTTTGTCACTTTTTCAACATGCCAAATTCTGCTTTTTTTTGTTCTTTTTGCAACTTTCTTTGCTATGGCGTGTCTTGTTAGGATATTTTGAGCAGTTTCCATCTGTTTTAAACAGTTTTTGGGACGTGTCAAATTTGACATTTTTGCCTTACTATAGCCTTGGATTTTTTGTCACTTTTTCAACATGCCAAATTCTGCTATTTTGGGCTGTTTTTGCAACTTTCTTTGCTATGGTGTGTCTCAGCGGACTATTCTGAGCGGTTTCAGCTGTTTTCAACAGGTTTTTGGATGTGCCAAGTTTTGAAATTTTTGCCTTACTATAGCCTTTGGATTTTTTGTCATTTTTTCAACATTCCAAATTCTGCTGTTTTGGGCTGTTTTTGCAACTTTCTTTGCTATGGTGTGTCTTGGCAGACTATTCTTAGCGGTTTCCATCTGTTTTAAACAGTTTTTGGGACGTGTCAAATTTTGACATTTTTGCCTTACTATAGCCTTGGATTTTTTGTCACTTTTTTAACATTCCAAATTCTGCTTTTTTTGGTTCTTTTTGCAACTTTCTTTGCTATGGCGTGTCTTGTTAGGATATTTTAAGCAGTTTCCATCTGTTTTAAACAGTTTTTGGGACGTGTCAAATTTTGACATTTTTGCCTTACTATAGCCTTGGATTTTTTGTCACTTTTTCAACATGCCAAATTCTGCTATTTTGGGCTGTTTTTGCAACTTTCTTTGCTATGGTGTGTCTCGGCAGACAATTCTTAGCGGTTTCCAGCTGTTTTCAACAGTTTTGGGACATGCCAAATTTTGAAATTTTGCCTTACTATAGCCTTGGATTTTTGTCACTTTTTCAACATGCCAAATTCTGCTGTTTTGGGCTGTTTTTGCAACTTTCTTTGCTATGGTGTGTCTCGGCAGACTATTCTTAGCGGTTTCCAGCTGTTTTAAACAGTTTTGGGACGTGCCAAATTTTGACATTTTTGCCTTACTATAGCCTTGGATTTTTTGTCACTTTTTCAACATGCCAAATTCTGCTGTTTGGGGCTGTTTTTGCAACTTTCTTTGCTATGGTGTGTCTCGGCAGACTATTCTTAGCGGTTTCCAGCTGTTTTAAACAGTTTTGGGACGTGCCAAATTTTGACATTTTTGCCTTACTATAGCCTTGGATTTTTTGTCACTTTTTCAACATGCCAAATTCTGCTGTTTTGGGCTGTTTTTGCAACTTTTTTTGCTATGGTGTGTATCTGGAGACTATTCTTAGCGGTTTCCAGCTGTTTTAAACAGTTTTGGGACGTGCCAAATTTTGACATTTTTGCCTTACTATAGCCTTGGATTTTTTGTCATTTTTTCAACATGCCAAATTCTGCTGTTTTGGGCTGTTTTTGCAACTTTCTTTGCTATGGTGTGTCTCGGCAGACTATTCTTAGCGGTTTCCAGCTGTTTTCAACAGTTTTGGGACATGCCAAATTTTGAAATTTTTGCCTTACTATAGCCTTGGATTTTTTTGTCACTTTTTTAACATTCCAAATTCTGCTTTTTTTGGTTCTTTTTGCAACTTTCTTTTGCTATGGCGTGTCTTGTTAGGATATTTTAAGCAGTTTCCATCTGTTTTAAACAGTTTTTGGGACGTGTCAAATTTGACATTTTGCCTTACTATAGCCTTGGATTTTTTGTCTCTTTTTCAACATGCCAAATTCTGCTATTTTGGGCTGTTTTTGCAACTTTCTTTGCTGTGGTGTGTCTCAGCAGACTATTCTGAGCGGTTTCCAGCTGTTTTAAACAGTTTTGGGCCATGCCAAATTTTGACATTTTTGCCTTACTATAGCCTTGGATTTTTTGTCACTTTTTCACCATGCCAAATTCTGCTGTTTTGGGCTGTTTTTGCAACTTTCTTTGCTATGGCGTGTCTCGGCACAGTATTCTAAGCTGTTTTCAGCTGTTTTCAACAGGTTTTTTGGATGTGCCAAGTTTTGAAATTTTTGCCTTACTATAGCCTTGGATTTTTTGTCATTTTTTCAACATGCCAAATTCTGCTGTTTTGGGCTGTTTTTGCAACTTTCTTTGCTATGGTGTGTCTCGGCAGACTATTCTTAGCGGTTTCCAGCTGTTTTCAACAGTTTTGGGACATGCCAAATTTTGAAATTTTTGCCTTACTATAGCCTTGGATTTTTGTCACTTTTTAACATTCCAAATTCTGCTTTTTGGTTCTTTTTGCAACTTTCTTTGCTATGGCGTGTCTTGTTAGTATATTTTAAGCAGTTTCCAGCTGTTTTAAACAGTTTTGGGACGTCTCAAATTTGACATTTTTGCCTTACTATAGCCTTGGATTTTTTGTCACTTTTTCAACATGCCAAATTCTGCTGTTTTGGGCTGTTTTTGCAACTTTCTTTGCTATGGTGTGTCTCAGCAGACTATTCTGAGCGGTTTCCAGCAGTTTTCAACAGGTTTTGGGACGTGCCAAATTTTGAAATTTTTGCCTTACTATAGCCTTGGATTTTTTGTCATTTTTTCAACATTCCAAATTCTGCTGTTTTGGGCTGTTTTTGCAACTTTCTTTGCTATGGTGTGTCTCGGCAGACTATTCTTAGCGGTTTCCATCTGTTTTAAACAGTTTTGGGACGTGTCAAATTTTGACATTTTGCCTTACTATAGCCTTGGATTTTTTGTCACTTTTTAACATTCCAAATTCTGCTTTTTTGGTTCTTTTGCAACTTTCTTTGCTATGGCGTGTCTTGTTAGGATATTTTAAGCAGTTTCCATCTGTTTTAAACAGTTTTTGGGACGTGTCAAATTTTGAAATTTTGCCTTACTATAGCCTTGGATTTTTGTCACTTTTTCAACATGCCAAATTCTGCTATTTTGGGCTGTTTTTGCAACTTTCTTTGCTATGGTGTGTCTCGGCAGACAATTCTTAGCGGTTTCCAGCTGTTTTCAACAGTTTTGGGACATGCCAAATTTTGAAATTTTTGCCTTACTATAGCCTTGGATTTTTTGTCACTTTTTCAACATGCCAAATTCTGCTGTTTTGGGCTGTTTTTGCAACTTTCTTTGCTATGGTGTGTCTCGGCAGACTATTCTTAGCGGTTTCCAGCTGTCTTAAACAGTTTTGGGACGTGCCAAATTTTGACATTTTTGCCTTACTATAGCCTTGGATTTTTTGTCACTTTTTCAACATGCCAAATTCTGCTGTTTTGGGCTGTTTTTGCAACTTTCTTGGTATGGTGTGTCTCGGCAGACTATTCTTAGCGGCTTCCAGCTGTTTTAAACAGTTTTGGGACGTGTCAAATTTTGACATTTTTGCCTTACTATAGCCTTGGATTTTTTGTCATTTTTTCAACATGCCAAATTCTGCTGTTTTGGGCTGTTTTTGCAACTTTCTTTGCTATGGCGTGTCTCGGCACAGTATTCTAAGCTGTTTTCCGCTGTTTTCAACAGGTTTGGGGACGTGCCAAATTTTGAAGTTTTGCCTTACTATAGCCTTGGATTTTTGTCACTTTTTCAACATGCCAAATTCTGCTGTTTTGGGCTGTTTTTGCAACTTTCTTTGCTATGGTGTGACTCGGCAGACTATTCTTAGCGGTTTCCAGCTGTTTTAAACAGTTTTTGGGACGTGCCAAATTTTGACATTTTTGCCTTACTATAGCCTTGGATTTTTTGTCACTTTTTTAACATTCCAAATTCTGCTTTTTTTGATTCTTTTTGCAACTTTCTTTGCTATGGCGTGTCTTGTTAGTATATTTTAAGCAGTTTCCATCTGTTTTAAACAGTTTTTGGGACGTGTCAAATTTTGACATTTTTGCCTTACTATAGCCTTGGATTTTTTGTCATTTTTTCAACATGCCAAATTCTGCTGTTTTGGGCTGTTTTTGCAACTTTCTTTGCTATGGTGTGACTCGGCAGACTATTCTTAGCGGTTTCCAGCAGTTTTAAACAGTTTTTGGGACGTGTCAAATTTTGACATTTCTGCCTTACTATAGCCTTGGATTTTTTGTCACTTTTTCAACATGCCAAATTCTGCTGTTTTGGGCTGTTTTTGCAACTTTCTTTGCTATGGTGTGTCTCGGCAGACAATTCTTAGCGGTTTCCAGCTGTTTTCAACAGTTTTGGGACATGCCAAATTTTGAAATTTTTGCCTTACTATAGCCTTGGATTTTTTGTCACTTTTTCAACATGCCAAATTCTGCTGTTTTGGGCTGTTTTTGCAACTTTCTTTGCTATGGTGTGTCTCGGCAGACTATTCTTAGCGGTTTCCAGCTGTTTTAAACAGTTTTGGGACGTGCCAAATTTTGACATTTTTGCCTTACTATAGCCTTGGATTTTTTGTCACTTTTTCAACATGCCAAATTCTGCTGTTTTGGGCTGTTTTTGCAACTTTCTTTGCTATGGTGTGTCTCGGCAGACTATTCTTAGCGGTTTCCAGCTGTTTTAAACAGTTTTAGGACGTGCCAAATTTTGACATTTTTGCCTTACTATAGCCTTGGATTTTTTGTCACTTTTTCAACATGCCAAATTCTGCTGTTTTGGGCTGTTTTTGCAACTTTCTTTGCTATGGTGTGTCTCGGCAGACTATTCTTAGCGGTTTCCAGCTGTTTTAAACAGTTTTGGGACGTGCCAAATTTTGACATTTTTGCCTTACTATAGCCTTGGATTTTTTGTCACTTTTTCAACATGCCAAATTCTGCTGTTTTGGGCTGTTTTTGCAACTTTCTTTGCTATGGTGTGTCTCGGCAGACTATTCTTAGCGGTTTCCAGCTGTTTTAAACAGTTTTTGGGACGTGTCAAATTTTGAAATTTTTGCCTTACTATAGCCTTGGATTTTTTGTAATTTTTTCAACATGCCAAATTCTGCTATTTTGGGCTGTTTTTCCAACTTTCTTTGCTATGGCGTGTCTCGGCACAGTATTCTAAGCTGTTTTCCGCTGTTTTCAACAGGTTTGGGGACGTGCCAAATTTTGAAGTTTTTGCCTTACTATAGCCTTGGATTTTTTGTCACTTCTTTAACATTCCAAATTCTGCTTTTTTTGATTCTTTTTGCAACTTTCTTTGCTATGGCGTGTCTTGTTAGTATATTTTAAGCAGTTTCCATCTGTTTTAAACAGTTTTTGGGACGTGTCAAATTTTGACATTTTTGCCTTACTATAGCCTTGGATTTTTGTCATTTTTCAACATTCCAAATTCTGCTGTTTTGGGCTGTTTTTGCAACTTTCTTTGCTATGGTGTGACTCGGCAGACTATTCTTAGCGGTTTCCAGCAGTTTTAAACAGTTTTTGGGACGTGTCAAATTTTGAAATTTTTGCCTTACTATAGCCTTGGATTTTTTGTCACTTTTTCAACATGCCAAATTCTGCTGTTTTGGGCTGTTTTTGCAACTTTCTTTGCTATGGTGTGTCTCGGCAGACAATTCTTAGCGGTTTCCAGCTGTTTTCAACAGTTTTGGGACATGCCAAATTTTGAAATTTTTGCCTTACTATAGCCTTGGATTTTTTGTCACTTTTTCAACATGCCAAATTCTGCTGTTTTGGGCTGTTTTTGCAACTTTCTTTGCTATGGTGTGTCTCGGCAGACTATTCTTAGCGGTTTCCAGCTGTTTTAAACAGTTTTGGGACGTGCCAAATTTTGACATTTTTGCCTTACTATAGCCTTGGATTTTTTGTCACTTTTTCAACATGCCAAATTCTGCTGTTTGGGGCTGTTTTTGCAACTTTCTTTGCTATGGTGTGTCTCGGCAGACTATTCTTAGCGGTTTCCAGCTGTTTTAAACAGTTTTAGGACGTGCCAAATTTTGACATTTTTGCCTTACTATAGCCTTGGATTTTTTGTCACTTTTTCAACATGCCAAATTCTGCTGTTTTGGGCTGTTTTTGCAACTTTCTTTGCTATGGTGTGTCTCGGCAGACTATTCTTAGCGGTTTCCAGCTGTTTTAAACAGTTTTGGGACGTGCCAAATTTTGACATTTTTGCCTTACTATAGCCTTGGATTTTTTGTCACTTTTTCAACATGCCAAATTCTGCTATTTTGGGCTGTTTTTGCAACTTTCTTTGCTATGGTGTGTCTCGGCAGACTATTCTTAGCGGTTTCCAGCTGTTTTAAACAGTTTTTGGGACGTGTCAAATTTTGAAATTTTTGCCTTACTATAGCCTTGGATTTTTTGTAATTTTTTCAACATGCCAAATTCTGCTATTTTGGGCTGTTTTTGCAACTTTCTTTGCTATGGCGTGTCTCGGCACAGTATTCTAAGCTGTTTTCCGCTGTTTTCAACAGGTTTGGGGACGTGCCAAATTTTGAAGTTTTTGCCTTACTATAGCCTTGGATTTTTTGTCATTTTTTCAACATGCCAAATTCTGCTGTTTTGGGCTGTTTTTGCAACTTTCTTTGCTATGGTGTGACTCGGCAGACTATTCTTAGCGGTTTCCAGCTGTTTTAAACAGTTTTGGGACGTGCCAAATTTTGACATTTTTGCCTTACTATAGCCTTGGATTTTTTGTCACTTTTTCAACATGCCAAATTCTGCTGTTTTGGGCTGTTTTTGCAACTTTCTTTGCTATGGTGTGACTCGGCAGACTATTCTTAGCGGTTTCCAGCTGTTTTAAACAGTTTTTGGGACGTGCCAAATTTTGACATTTTTGCCTTACTATAGCCTTGGATTTTTTGTCACTTTTTTAACATTCCAAATTCTGCTTTTTTTGATTCTTTTTGCAACTTTCTTTGCTATGGCGTGTCTTGTTAGTATATTTTAAGCAGTTTCCATCTGTTTTAAACAGTTTTTGGGACGTGCCAAATTTTGACATTTTTGCCTTACTATAGCCTTGGATTTTTTGTCACTTTTTCAACATGCCAAATTCTGCTGTTTTGGGCTGTTTTTGCAACTTTCTTTGCTATGGCGTGTCTCGGCACAGTATTCTAAGCTGTTTTCCGCTGTTTTCAACAGGTTTTGGGATATGCCAAATTTTGAAATTTTTGCCTTACTATAGCCTTGGATTTTTTGTCATTTTTTCAACATGCCAAATTCTGCTGTTTTGGGCTGTTTTTGCAACTTTCTTTGCTATGGTGTGTCTCGGCAGACTATTCTTAGCGGTTTCAGCTGTTTTCAACAGTTTTTGGGACATGTCAAATTTTGACATTTTTGCCTTACTATAGCCTTGGATTTTTTGTCACTTTTTCAACATGCCAAATTCTGCTGTTTTGGGCTGTTTTTGCAACTTTCTTTGCTATGGTGTGTCTCGGCACAGTATTCTTAGCTGTTTTCCGCTGTTTTCAACAGTTTTGGGATATGCCAAATTTTGACATTTTTGCCTTACTATAGCCTTGGATTTTTGTCACTTTTCAACATGCCAAATTCTGCTGTTTTGGGCTGTTTTTGCAACTTTCTTTGCTATGGTGTGACTCGGCAGACTATTCTTAGCGGTTTCCAGCTGTTTTAAACAGTTTTGGGACGTGCCAAATTTTGACATTTTTGCCTTACTATAGCCTTGGATTTTTTGTCACTTTTTCAACATGCCAAATTCTGCTGTTTTGGGCTGTTTTTGCAACTTTCTTTGCTATGGTGTGTCTCGGCAGACTATTCTTAGCGGTTTCCAGCTGTTTTAAACAGTTTTTGGGACGTGCCAAATTTTGACATTTTTGCCTTACTATAGCCTTGGATTTTTTGTCACTTTTTTAACATTCCAAATTCTGCTTTTTTTGATTCTTTTTGCAACTTTCTTTGCTATGGCGTGTCTTGTTAGTATATTTTAAGCAGTTTCCATCTGTTTTAAACAGTTTTTGGGACGTGTCAAATTTTGACATTTTTGCCTTACTATAGCCTTGGATTTTTTGTCACTTTTTCAACATGCCAAATTCTGCTGTTTTGGGCTGTTTTTGCAACTTTCTTTGCTATGGTGTGTCTCAGCACAGTATTCTAAGCTGTTTCCAGCTGTTTTCAACAGGTTTTGGGATATGCCAAATTTTGAAATTTTTGCCTTACTATAGCCTTGGATTTTTGTCACTTTTTCAACATTCCAAATTCTGCTGTTTTGGGTTCTTTTGCAACTTTTCTTTGCTATGGTGTGTCTCGGCAGACTATTCTTAGCGGTTTCCAGCTGTTTTAAACAGTTTTTGGACGTGTCAAAATTTTGAAATTTTTGCCTTACTATAGCCTTGGATTTTTGTCACTTTTTCAACATGCCAAATTCTGCTATTTTGGGCTGTTTTTGCAACTTTCCTTGCTATGGCGTATCTCGGCACAGTATTCTAAGCTGTTTTCCGCTGTTTTCAGCAGGTTTTGGGATGTGCCAAATTTTGACATTTTTGCCTTACTATAGCCTTGGATTTTTTGTCACTTTTTTAACATTCCAAATTCTCCTTTTCTGGTTCTTTTTGCAACTTTCTTTGCTATGGCGTGTCTTGTTAGGATATTGTAAGCAGTTTCCATCTGTTTTAAACAGTTTTTGAGACGTGTCAAATTTTGACATTTTTGCCTTACTATAGCCTTGGATTTTTTGTCACTTTTTAACATGCCAAATTCTGCTGTTTTGGGCTGTTTTTGCAACTTTCTTTGCTATGGTGTGTCTCGGCAGACTATTCTTAGCGGTTTCAGCTGTTTTCAACAGGTTTTGGGACATGCCAAATTTTGACATTTTTGCCTTACTATAGCCTTGGATTTTTTGTCATTTTTTCAACATTCCAAATTCTGCTGTTTTGGGCTGTTTTTGCAACTTTCTTTGCTATGGTGTGTCTCGGCAGACTATTCTTAGCGGTTTCCAGCTGTTTTAAACAGTTTTGGGACGTGTCAAATTTTGACATTTTTGCCTTACTATAGCCTTGGATTTTTTGTCACTTTTTTAACATTCCAAATTCTGCTTTTTTTGATTCTTTTTGCAACTTTCTTTGCTATGGCGTGTCTTGTTAGGATATTTTAAGCAGTTTCCATCTGTTTTAAACAGTTTTTGGGACGTGTCAAATTTTGACATTTTTGCCTTACTATAGCCTTGGATTTTTTGTCACTTTTTCAACATGCCAAATTCTGCTGTTTTGGGCTGTTTTTGCAACTTTCTTTGCTATGGTGTGTCTCGGCAGACTATTCTTAGCGGTTTCCAGCTGTTTTAAACAGTTTTTGGGACGTGTCAAATTTTGACATTTTTGCCTTACTATAGCCTTGGATTTTTGTCACTTTTTCAACATGCCAAATTCTGCTGTTTTGGGCTGTTTTTGCAACTTTCTTTGCTATGGTGTGTCTCGGCACAGTATTCTAAGCTGTTTCCATCTGTTTTAAACAGTTTTTGGGACGTGCCAAATTTTGACATTTTGCCTTACTATAGCCTTGGATTTTTTTGTCACTTTTTTAACATTCCAAATTCTGCTTTTTTTTGTTCTTTTTGCAACTTTCTTTGCTATGGTGTGTCTCGGCAGACTATTCTTAGCGGTTTCCAGCTGTTTTCAACAGTTTTGGGACATGCCAAATTTTGACATTTTTGCCTTACTATAGCCTTGGATTTTTTGTCATTTTTTCAACATTCCAAATTCTGCTGTTTTGGGCTGTTTTTGCAACTTTCTTTGCTATGGTGTGTCTCGGCAGACTATTCTTAGCGGTTTCCAGCTGTTTTAAACAGTTTTGGGACGTGTCAAATTTTGACATTTTTGCCTTACTATAGCCTTGGATTTTTTGTCACTTTTTCAACATGCCAAATTCTGCTGTTTTGGGCTGTTTTTGCAACTTTCTTTGCTATGGCGTGTCTCGGCACAGTATTCTTAGCGGTTTCCAGCTGTTTTAAACAGTTTTGGGACGTGCCAAATTTTGACATTTTTGCCTTACTATAGCCTTGGATTTTTTGTCACTTTTTTAACATTCCAAATTCTCCTTTTCTGGTTCTTTTTGCAACTTTCTTTGCTATGGCGTGTCTTGTTAGGATATTGTAAGCAGTTTCCATCTGTTTTAAACAGTTTTTGAGACGTGTCAAATTTTGACATTTTTGCCTTACTATAGCCTTGGATTTTTTGTCACTTTTTTAACATTCCAAATTCTGCTTTTTTTGATTCTTTTTGCAACTTTCTTTGCTATGGTGTGTCTCGGCAGACTATTCTTAGCGGTTTCCAGCTGTTTTCAACAGTTTTGGGACATGCCAAATTTTGACATTTTTGCCTTACTATAGCCTTGGATTTTTTGTCACTTTTTCAACATGCCAAATTCTGCTGTTTTGGGCTGTTTTTGCAACTTTCTTTGCTATGGTGTGTCTCGGCAGACTATTCTTAGCGGTTTCCAGCTGTTTTAAACAGTTTTTGGGACGTGTCAAATTTTGACATTTTGCCTTACTATAGCCTTGGATTTTTGTCACTTTTTCAACATGCCAAATTCTGCTGTTTTGGGCTGTTTTTGCAACTTTCTTTGCTATGGCGTGTCTTGTTAGAGTATTCTAAGCAGTTTTCATCTGTTTTAAACAGTTTTTGGATGTGCCAAATTTTGACATTTTGCCTTACTATAGCCTTGGATTTTTGTCACTTTTTCAACATGCCAAATTCTGCTGTTTTGGGCTGTTTTTGCAACTTTCTTTGCTATGGTGTGTCTCGGCAGACTATTCTTAGCGGTTTCCAGCTGTTTTAAACAGTTTTTGGGACGTGTCAAATTTTGAAATTTCTGCCTTACTATAGCCTTGGATTTTTTGTCACTTTTTCAACATGCCAAATTCTGCTGTTTTGGGCTGTTTTTGCAACTTTCTTTGCTATGGCGTGTCTCGGCACAGTATTCTAAGCTGTTTTCCGCTGTTTTCAACAGGTTTTGGGATGTGCCAAATTTTGAAATTTTTGCCTTACTATAGCCTTGGATTTTTTTGTCACTTTTTTAACATTCCAAATTCTGCTTTTTTTGGTTCTTTTTGCAACTTTCTTTGCTATGGCGTGTCTTGTTAGGATATTTTAAGCAGTTTCCATCTGTTTTAAACAGTTTTTGGGACGTGTCAAATTTGACATTTTTGCCTTACTATAGCCTTGGATTTTTTGTCACTTTTTCAACATGCCAAATTCTGCTATTTTGGGCTGTTTTTGCAACTTTCTTTGCTATGGTGTGTCTCAGCAGACTATTCTGAGCGGTTTCCAGCTGTTTTAAACAGTTTTGGGACATGCCAAATTTTGACATTTTTGCCTTACTATAGCCTTGGATTTTTTTGTCACTTTTTTAACATTCCAAATTCTGCTTTTTTTGGTTCTTTTTGCAACTTTCTTTGCTATGGCGTGTCTTGTTAGGATATTTTAAGCAGTTTCCATCTGTTTTAAACAGTTTTTGGGACGTGTCAAATTTTGACATTTTTGCCTTACTATAGCCTTGGATTTTTTGTCACTTTTTCAACATGCCAAATTCTGCTGTTTTGGGCTGTTTTTGCAACTTTCTTTGCTATGGCGTGTCTCGGCACAGTATTCTAAGCTGTTTTCCGCTGTTTTCAACAGGTTTTGGGATGTGCCAAATTTTGAAATTTTTGCCTTACTATAGCCTTGGATTTTTTTGTCACTTTTTTAACATTCCAAATTCTGCTTTTTTTTGTTCTTTTTGCAACTTTCTTTGCTATGGTGTGTCTCGGCAGACTATTCTTAGCGGTTTCCAGCTGTTTTAAACAGTTTTTGGGACGTGGCAAATTTTGAAATTTTTGCCTTACTCTCGCCTTGGATTTTTTGTCACTTTTTCAACATGCCAAATTCTGCTGTTTTGGGCTGTTTTTGCAACTTTCTTTGCTATGGCGTGTCTCGGCACAGTATTCTAAGCTGTTTTCCGCTGTTTTCAACAGGTTTTGGGATGTGCCAAATTTTGAAATTTTTGCCTTACTATAGCCTTGGATTTTTTTGTCACTTTTTTAACATTCCAAATTCTGCTTTTTTTTGTTCTTTTTGCAACTTTCTTTGCTATGGTGTGTCTCGGCAGACTATTCTTAGCGGTTTCCAGCTGTTTTAAACAGTTTTTGGGACGTGGCAAATTTTGAAATTTTTGCCTTACTCTCGCCTTGGATTTTTTGTCACTTTTTCAACATGCCAAATTCTGCTGTTTTGGGCTGTTTTTGCAACTTTCTTTGCTATGGCGTGTCTCGGCACAGTATTCTTAGCGGTTTCCAGCTGTTTTAAACAGTTTTGGGACGTGTCAAATTTTGACATTTTTGCCTTACTATAGCCTTGGATTTTTTGTAATTTTTTCAACATGCCAAATTCTGCTGTTTTGGGCTGTTTTTGCAACTTTCTTTGCTATGGTGTGTCTCGGCAGACTATTCTTAGCGGCTTCCAGCTGTTTTAAACAGTTTTGGGACGTGTCAAATTTTGACATTTTTGCCTTACTATAGCCTTGGATTTTTTTGTCACTTTTTCAACATGCCAAATTCTGCTGTTTTGGGCTGTTTTTGCAACTTTCTTTGCTATGGTGTGTCTCAGCACAGTATTCTAAGCTGTTTTCCGCTGTTTTCAACAGGTTTTGGGACGTGCCAAATTTTGAAATTATTGCCTTACTATAGCCTTGGATTTTTTGTCACTTTTTCAACATGCCAAATTCTGCTATTTTGGGCTGTTTTTGCAACTTTCCTTGCTATGGCGTATCTCGGCACAGTATTCTAAGCTGTTTTCCGCTGTTTTCAGCAGGTTTTGGGATGTGCCAAATTTTGACATTTTTGCCTTACTATAGCCTTGGATTTTTTGTCACTTTTTTAACATTCCAAATTCTGCTTTTTTTGATTCTTTTTGCAACTTTCTTTGCTATGGTGTGTCTCGGCAGACTATTCTTAGCGGTTTCCAGCTGTTTTAAACAGTTTTGGGACATGCCAAATTTTGACATTTTTGCCTTACTATAGCCTTGGATTTTTTGTCATTTTTTCAACATTCCAAATTCTGCTGTTTTGGGCTGTTTTTGCAACTTTCTTTGCTATGGTGTGTCTCGGCAGACTATTCTTAGCGGTTTCCAGCTGTTTTAAACAGTTTTGGGACGTGCCAAATTTTGACATTTTTGCCTTACTATAGCCTTGGATTTTTTGTCACTTTTTTAACATTCCAAATTCTGCTTTTTTTGATTCTTTTTGCAACTTTCTTTGCTATGGCGTGTCTTGTTAGGATATTTTAAGCAGTTTCCATCTGTTTTAAACAGTTTTTGGGACGTGTGAAATTTTGACATTTTTGCCTTACTATAGCCTTGGATTTTTTGTCACTTTTTCAACATGCCAAATTCTGCTGTTTTGGGCTGTTTTTGCAACTTTCTTTGCTATGGTGTGTCTCGGCAGACTATTCTTAGCGGTTTCCAGCTGTTTTAAACAGTTTTGGGACGTGCCAAATTTTGACATTTTTGCCTTACTATAGCCTTGGATTTTTTGTCACTTTTTCAACATGCCAAATTCTGCTGTTTTGGGCTGTTTTTGCAACTTTCTTTGCTATGGTGTGACTCGGCAGACTATTCTTAGCGGTTTCCAGCTGTTTTAAACAGTTTTTGGGACGTGCCAAATTTTGACATTTTTGCCTTACTATAGCCTTGGATTTTTTGTCACTTTTTTGACATTCCAAATTCTGCTTTTTTTTATTCTTTTTGCAACTTTCTTTGCTATGGCGTGTCTTGTTAGTATATTTTAAGCAGTTTCCATCTGTTTTCAACAGGTTTTGGGACGTGCCAAATTTTGAAATTTTTGCCTTACTATAGCCTTGGATTTTTTGTCACTTTTTCAACATGCCAAATTCTGCTGTTTTGGGCTGTTTTTGCAACTTTCTTTGCTATGGCGTGTCTCGGCACAGTATTCTTAGCGGTTTCCAGCTGTTTTAAACAGTTTTTGGGACATGTCAAATTTTGAAATTTCTGCCTTACTATAGCCTTGGATTTTTTGTCACTTTTTCAACATGCCAAATTCTGCTGTTTTGGGCTGTTTTTGCAACTTTCTTTGCTATGGCGTGTCTCGGCACAGTATTCTAAGCTGTTTTCAGCTGTTTTCAAGAAGTTTTGGGATGTGCCAAATTTTGACATTTTTGCCTTACTATAGCCTTGGATTTTTTGTCATTTTTTCAACATGCCAAATTCTGCTGTTTTGGGCTGTTTTTGCAACTTTCTTTGCTATGGCGTGTCTCGGCACAGTATTCTTAGCGGTTTCCAGCTGTTTTAAACAGTTTTTGGGACATGTCAAATTTTGAAATTTCTGCCTTACTATAGCCTTGGATTTTTTGTCACTTTTTCAACATGCCAAATTCTGCTGTTTTGGGCTGTTTTTGCAACTTTCTTTGCTATGGCGTGTCTCGGCACAGTATTCTAAGCTGTTTTCAGCTGTTTTCCAGAAGTTTTGGGATGTGCCAAATTTTGACATTTTTGCCTTACTATAGCCTTGGATTTTTTGTCATTTTTTCAACATGCCAAATTCTGCTGTTTTGGGCTGTTTTTGCAACTTTCTTTGCTATGGTGTGTCTCGGCAGACTATTCTTAGCGGTTTCCAGCTGTTTTAAACAGTTTTTGGGACGTGTCAAATTTTGACATTTTTGCCTTACTATAGCCTTGGATTTTTTGTCACTTTTTCAACATGCCAAATTCTGCTGTTTTGGGCTGTTTTTGCAACTTTCTTTGCTATGGTGTGTCTCAGCAGAGTATTCTTAGCGGTTTCCAGCTGTTTTAAACAGTTTTGGGACGTGCCAAATTTTGACATTTTTGCCTTACTATAGCCTTGGATTTTTTGTCACTTTTTCAACATGCCAAATTCTGCTGTTTTGGGCTGTTTTTGCAACTTTCTTTGCTATGGTGTGTCTCGGCACAGTATTCTAAGCTGTTTTCCGCTGTTTTCAACAGGTTTTGGGACGTGCCAAATTTTGAAATTTTTGCCTTACTATAGCCTTGGATTTTTTGTCACTTTTTCAACATGCCAAATTCTGCTGTTTTGGGCTGTTTTTGCAACTTTCTTTGCTATGGCGTGTCTCGGCACAGTATTCTTAGCGGTTTCCAGCTGTTTTAAACAGTTTTTGGGACGTGTCAAATTTTGACATTTTTGCCTTACTATAGCCTTGGATTTTTTGTAATTTTTTCAACATGCCAAATTCTGCTGTTTTGGGCTGTTTTTGCAACTTTCTTTGCTATGGTGTGTCTCGGCAGACTATTCTTAGCGGTTTCCAGCTGTTTTAAACAGTTTTTGGGACGTGTCAAATTTTGAAATTTTTGCCTTACTATAGCCTTGGATTTTTTGTCACTTTTTCAACATGCCAAATTCTGCTGTTTTGGGCTGTTTTTGCAACTTTCTTTGCTATGGCGTGTCTCGGCACAGTATTCTAAGCTGTTTTCAGCTGTTTTCAACAGGTTTTGGGACATGCCAAATTTTGACATTTTTGCCTTACTATAGCCTTGGATTTTTTTGTCACTTTTTTAACATTCCAAATTCTGCTGTTTTGGGCTGTTTTTGCAACTTTCTTTGCTATGGTGTGTCTCGGCAGACTATTCTTAGCGGTTTCCAGCTGTTTTAAACAGTTTTTGGGACGTGTCAAATTTTGAAATTTTTGCCTTACTATAGCCTTGGATTTTTTGTCACTTTTTCAACATGCCAAATTCTGCTATTTTGGGCTGATTTTGCAACTTTCTTTGCTATGGTGTGTCTCAGCAGACTATTCTTAGCGGTTTCCAGCTGTTTTCAACAGTTTTGGGACATGCCAAATTTTGACATTTTTGCCTTACTATAGCCTTGGATTTTTTGTCATTTTTTCAACATTCCAAATTCTGCTGTTTTGGGCTGTTTTTGCAACTTTCTTTGCTATGGTGTGTCTCGGCAGACTATTCTTAGCGGTTTCCAGCTGTTTTAAACAGTTTTGGGACGTGCCAAATTTTGACATTTTTGCCTTACTATAGCCTTGGATTTTTTGTCACTTTTTTAACATTCCAAATTCTGCTTTTTTTGATTCTTTTTGCAACTTTCTTTGCTATGGCGTGTCTTGTTAGGATATTTTAAGCAGTTTCCATCTGTTTTAAACAGTTTTTGGGACGTGCCAAATTTTGACATTTTTGCCTTACTATAGCCTTGGATTTTTGTCACTTTTTCAACATGCCAAATTCTGCTGTTTTGGGCTGTTTTTGCAACTTTCTTTGCTATGGCGTGTCTCGGCACAGTATTCTAAGCTGTTTTCCGCTGTTTTCAACAGGTTTTGGGACGTGCCAAATTTTGAAATTTTTGCCTTACTATAGCCTTGGATTTTTTGTCACTTTTTCAACATGCCAAATTCTGCTGTTTTGGGCTGTTTTTGCAACTTTCTTTGCTATGGCGTGTCTCGGCACAGTATTCTTAGCGGTTTCCAGCTGTTTTAAACAGTTTTTGGGACGTGTCAAATTTTGACATTTTTGCCTTACTATAGCCTTGGATTTTTTGTAATTTTTTCAACATGCCAAATTCTGCTGTTTTGGGCTGTTTTTGCAACTTTCTTTGCTATGGTGTGTCTCGGCAGACTATTCTTAGCGGCTTCCAGCTGTTTTAAACAGTTTTGGGACGTGTCAAATTTTGACATTTTTGCCTTACTATAGCCTTGGATTTTTTGTCCCTTTTTCAACATGCCAAATTCTGCTGTTTTGGGCTGTTTTTGCAACTTTCTTTGCTATGGTGTGTCTCGGCAGACTATTCTTAGCGGTTTCCAGCAGTTTTAAACAGTTTTGGGACGTGCCAAATTTTGACATTTTTGCCTTACTATAGCCTTGGATTTTTTGTCACTTTTTCAACATGCCAAATTCTGCTGTTTTGGGCTGTTTTTGCAACTTTCTTTGCTATGGTGTGACTCGGCAGACTATTCTTAGCGGTTTCCAGCTGTTTTAAACAGTTTTTGGGACATGTCAAATTTTGACATTTTTGCCTTACTATAGCCTTGGATTTTTTGTCACTTTTTCAACATGCCAAATTCTGCTGTTTTGGGCTGTTTTTGCAACTTTCTTTGCTATGGCGTGTCTCGGTATAGTATTCTAAGCTGTTTTCAGCTGTTTTCAACAAGTTTTGGGACGTGCCAAATTTTGACATTTTTGCCTTACTATAGCCTTGGATTTTTTGTCACTTTTTCAACATGCCAAATTCTGCTGTTTTGGGCTGTTTTTGCAACTTTCTTTGCTATGGTGTGTCTCGGCACAGTATTCTTAGCGGTTTCCAGCTGTTTTAAACAGTTTTGGGACGTGCCAAATTTTGACATTTTTGCCTTACTATAGCCTTGGATTTTTTGTCACTTTTTCAACATGCCAAATTCTGCTGTTTTGGGCTGTTTTTGCAACTTTCTTTGCTATGGTGTGTCTCGGCACAGTATTCTTAGCGGTTTCCAGCTGTTTTAAACAGTTTTTGGGACGTGCCAAATTTTGACATTTTTGCCTTACTATAGCCTTGGATTTTTGTAATTTTTTCAACATGCCAAATTCTGCTGTTTTGGGCTGTTTTTGCAACTTTCTTTGCTATGGTGTGTCTCGGCAGACTATTCTTAGCGGTTTCCAGCAGTTTTAAACAGTTTTGGGACGTGTCAAATTTTGACATTTTGCCTTACTATAGCCTTGGATTTTTGTCACTTTTCAACATGCCAAATTCTGCTGTTTTGGGCTGTTTTTGCAACTTTCTTTGCTATGGTGTGTCTCGGCAGACTATTCTTAGCGGTTTCCAGCTGTTTTCAACAAGTTTTGGGACGTGCCAAATTCTGACATTTTTGCCTTACTATAGCCTTGGATTTTTTGTCACTTTTTCAACATGCCAAATTCTGCTGTTTTGGGCTGTTTTTGCAACTTTCTTTGCTATGGTGTGTCTCGGCAGACTATTCTTAGCGGTTTCCAGCTGTTTTAAACAGTTTTTGGGACGTGCCAAATTTTGACATTTTTGCCTTACTATAGCCTTGGATTTTTTGTCACTTTTTCAACATGCCAAATTCTGCTGTTTTGGGCTGTTTTTGCAACTTTCTTTGCTATGGCGTGTCTCGGTATAGTATTCTAAGCTGTTTTCAGCTGTTTTCAACAAGTTTTGGGACGTGCCAAATTTTGACATTTTTGCCTTACTATAGCCTTGGATTTTTTGTCACTTTTTCAACATGCCAAATTCTGCTGTTTTGGGCTGTTTTTGCAACTTTCTTTGCTATGGTGTGTCTCGGCACAGTATTCTTAGCGGTTTCCAGCTGTTTTAAACAGTTTTGGGACGTGCCAAATTTTGAAGTTTTTGCCTTACTATAGCCTTGGATTTTTTGTCACTTTTTCAACATGCCAAATTCTGCTGTTTTGGGCTGTTTTTGCAACTTTCTTTGCTATGGTGTGTCTCGGCAGACTATTCTTAGCGGTTTCCAGCTGTTTTAAACAGTTTTGGGACGTGCCAAATTTTGACATTTTTGCCTTACTATAGCCTTGGATTTTTTGTCACTTTTTCAACATGCCAAATTCTGCTGTTTTGGGCTGTTTTTGCAACTTTCTTTGCTATGGCGTGTCTCGGCACAGTATTCTAAGCTGTTTTCCGCTGTTTTCAACAGGTTTTGGGATATGCCAAATTTTGAAATTTTTGCCTTACTATAGCCTTGGATTTTTTGTCACTTTTTCAACATGCCAAATTCTGCTGTTTTGGGCTGTTTTTGCAACTTTCTTTGCTATGGTGTGTCTCGGCACAGTATTCTTAGCGGTTTCCAGCTGTTTTAAACAGTTTTGGGACGTGCCAAATTTTGAAATTTTTGCCTTACTATAGCCTTGGATTTTTTGTCATTTTTTCAACATGCCAAATTCTGCTGTTTTGGGCTGTTTTTGCAACTTTCTTTGCTATGGTGTGACTCGGCAGACTATTCTTAGCGGTTTCCAGCAGTTTTAAACAGTTTTTGGGACGTGTCAAATTTTGAAATTTCTGCCTTACTATAGCCTTGGATTTTTTGTCACTTTTTCAACATGCCAAATTCTGCTGTTTTGGGCTGTTTTTGCAACTTTCTTTGCTATGGCGTGTCTCGGCACAGTATTCTTAGCGGTTTCCAGCTGTTTTAAACAGTTTTGGGACGTGTCAAAGTTTGACATTTTTGCCTTACTATAGCCTTGGATTTTTTGTCACTTTTTCAACATGCCAAATTCTGCTGTTTTGGGCTGTTTTTGCAACTTTCTTTGCTATGGTGTGTCTCGGCAGACTATTCTTAGCGGCTTCCAGCTGTTTTCAACAGTTTTGGGATGTGTCAAATTTTGAAATTTTTGCCTTACTATAGCCTTGGATTTTTTGGCACTTTTTTAACATTCCAAATTCTGCTTTTTTTGGTTCTTTTTGCAACTTTCTTTGCTATGGCGTGTCTTGTTAGGATATTTTAAGCAGTTTCCATCTGTTTTAAACAGTTTTTGGGACGTGTCAAATTTTGAAATTTTTGCCTTACTATAGCCTTGGATTTTTTGTCACTTTTTCAACATGCCAAATTCTGCTGTTTTGGGCTGTTTTTGCAACTTTCTTTGCTATGGTGTGTCTCGGCAGACTATTCTTAGCGGTTTCCAGCTGTTTTAAACAGTTTTGGGACGTGTCAAATTTTGACATTTTTGCCTTACTATAGCCTTGGATTTTTTGTCACTTTTTCAACATTCCAAATTCTGCTGTTTTGGGCTGTTTTTGCAACTTTCTTTGCTATGGTGTGTCTCGGCAGACTATTCTTAGCGGCTTCCAGCTGTTTTCAACAGTTTTGGGATGTGTCAAATTTTGAAATTTTTGCCTTACTATAGCCTTGGATTTTTTGTCACTTTTTTAACATTCCAAATTCTGCTTTTTTTGGTTCTTTTTGCAACTTTCTTTGCTATGGCGTGTCTTGTTAGGATATTTTAAGCAGTTTCCATCTGTTTTAAACAGTTTTTGGGACGTGTCAAATTTTGAAATTTTTGCCTTACTATAGCCTTGGATTTTTTGTCACTTTTTCAACATGCCAAATTCTGCTGTTTTGGGCTGTTTTTGCAACTTTCTTTGCTATGGCATGTCTTGTTAGGATGTTCTAAGCAGTTTCCATCTGTTTTCAACAGTTTTTGGGACGTGTCAAATTTTGAAATTTTTGCCTTACTATAGCCTTGGATTTTTTGTAATTTTTTCAACATGCCAAATTCTGCTATTTTGGGCTGTTTTTGCAACTTTCCTTGCTATGGCGTATCTCGGCACAGTATTCTAAGCTGTTTTCCGCTGTTTTCAACAGGTTTTGGGATATGCCAAATTTTGAAATTTTTGCCTTACTATAGCCTTGGATTTTTTGTCATTTTTTCAACATGCCAAATTCTGCTGTTTTGGGCTGTTTTTGCAACTTTCTTTGCTATGGTGTGTCTCGGCAGACTATTCTTAGCGGTTTCCAGCAGTTTTAAACAGTTTTGGGATGTGTCAAATTTTGAAATTTTTGCCTTACTATAGCCTTGGATTTTTTGGCACTTTTTTAACATTCCAAATTCTGCTTTTTTTGGTTCTTTTTGCAACTTTCTTTGCTATGGCGTGTCTTGTTAGGATATTTTAAGCAGTTTCCATCTGTTTTAAACAGTTTTTGGGACGTGTCAAATTTTGAAATTTTTGCCTTACTATAGCCTTGGATTTTTTGTCACTTTTTCAACATGCCAAATTCTGCTGTTTTGGGCTGTTTTTGCAACTTTCTTTGCTATGGTGTGTCTCGGCAGACTATTCTTAGCGGTTTCCAGCAGTTTTAAACAGTTTTGGGACGTGTCAAATTTTGACATTTTTGCCTTACTATAGCCTTGGATTTTTTGTCACTTTTTCAACATTCCAAATTCTGCTGTTTTGGGCTGTTTTTGCAACTTTCTTTGCTATGGTGTGTCTCGGCAGACTATTCTTAGCGGCTTCCAGCTGTTTTCAACAGTTTTGGGATGTGTCAAATTTTGAAATTTTTGCCTTACTATAGCCTTGGATTTTTTGGCACTTTTTTAACATTCCAAATTCTGCTTTTTTTGGTTCTTTTTGCAACTTTCTTTGCTATGGCGTGTCTTGTTAGGATATTTTAAGCAGTTTCCATCTGTTTTAAACAGTTTTTGGGACGTGTCAAATTTTGAAATTTTTGCCTTACTATAGCCTTGGATTTTTTGTCACTTTTTCAACATGCCAAATTCTGCTGTTTTGGGCTGTTTTTGCAACTTTCTTTGCTATGGTGTGTCTCGGCAGACTATTCTTAGCGGTTTCCAGCAGTTTTAAACAGTTTTGGGACGTGTCAAATTTTGACATTTTTGCCTTACTATAGCCTTGGATTTTTTGTCACTTTTTCAACATTCCAAATTCTGCTGTTTTGGGCTGTTTTTGCAACTTTCTTTGCTATGGTGTGTCTCGGCAGACTATTCTTAGCGGCTTCCAGCTGTTTTCAACAGTTTTGGGATGTGTCAAATTTTGAAATTTTTGCCTTACTATAGCCTTGGATTTTTTGGCACTTTTTTAACATTCCAAATTCTGCTTTTTTTGGTTCTTTTTGCAACTTTCTTTGCTATGGCGTGTCTTGTTAGGATATTTTAAGCAGTTTCCATCTGTTTTAAACAGTTTTTGGGACGTGTCAAATTTTGAAATTTTTGCCTTACTATAGCCTTGGATTTTTTGTCACTTTTTCAACATTCCAAATTCTGCTGTTTTGGGCTGTTTTTGCAACTTTCTTTGCTATGGTGTGTCTCGGCAGACTATTCTTAGCGGTTTCCAGCTGTTTTAAACAGTTTTGGGACGTGCCAAATTTTGACATTTTTGCCTTACTATAGCCTTGGATTTTTTGTCACTTTTTCAACATGCCAAATTCTGCTGTTTTGGGCTGTTTTTGCAACTTTCTTTGCTATGGTGTGTCTCGGCACAGTATTCTAAGCTGTTTTCCGCTGTTTTCAACAGGTTTTGGGACGTGCCAAATTTTGAAATTTTTGCCTTACTATAGCCTTGGATTTTTTGTCACTTTTTCAACATGCCAAATTCTGCTGTTTTGGGCTGTTTTTGCAACTTTCTTTGCTATGGCGTGTCTCGGCACAGTATTCTTAGCGGTTTCCAGCTGTTTTAAACAGTTTTTGGGACGTGTCAAATTTTGACATTTTTGCCTTACTATAGCCTTGGATTTTTTGTAATTTTTTCAACATGCCAAATTCTGCTGTTTTGGGCTGTTTTTGCAACTTTCTTTGCTATGGTGTGTCTCGGCAGACTATTCTTAGCGGCTTCCAGCTGTTTTAAACAGTTTTGGGACGTGTCAAATTTTGACATTTTTGCCTTACTATAGCCTTGGATTTTTTGTCACTTTTTCAACATGCCAAATTCTGCTGTTTTGGGCTGTTTTTGCAACTTTCTTTGCTATGGTGTGTCTCGGCACAGTATTCTAAGCTGTTTTCCGCTGTTTTCAACAGGTTTTGGGACGTGCCAAATTTTGAAATTATTGCCTTACTATAGCCTTGGATTTTTTGTCATTTTTTCAACATGCCAAATTCTGCTGTTTTGGGCTGTTTTTGCAACTTTCTTTGCTATGGTGTGTCTCGGCAGACTATTCTTAGCGGTTTCCAGCTGTTTTAAACAGTTTTTGGGACGTGTCAAATTTTGACATTTTTGCCTTACTATAGCCTTGGATTTTTTGTCACTTTTTCAACATGCCAAATTCTGCTGTTTTGGGCTGTTTTTGCAACTTTCTTTGCTATGGTGTGTCTCAGCAGACTATTCTTAGCGGTTTCCAGCTGTTTTCAACAGTTTTGGGATGTGCCAAATTTTGACATTTTTGCCTTACTATAGCCTTGGATTTTTTGTCACTTTTTCAACATGCCAAATTCTGCTGTTTTGGGCTGTTTTTGCAACTTTCTTTGCTATGGCGTGTCTCGGCACAGTATTCTAAGCTGTTTTCCGCTGTTTTCAACAGGTTTTGGGACGTGCCAAATTTTGAAATTATTGCCTTACTATAGCCTTGGATTTTTTGTCATTTTTTCAACATGCCAAATTCTGCTGTTTTGGGCTGTTTTTGCAACTTTCTTTGCTATGGTGTGTCTCGGCAGACTATTCTTAGCGGTTTCCAGCTGTTTTAAACAGTTTTTGGGACGTGCCAAATTTTGACATTTTTGCCTTACTATAGCCTTGGATTTTTTGGCACTTTTTTAACATTCCAAATTCTGCTTTTTTTGGTTCTTTTTGCAACTTTCTTTGCTATGGCGTGTCTTGTTAGGATATTTTAAGCAGTTTCCATCTGTTTTAAACAGTTTTTGGGACGTGTCAAATTTTGACATTTTTGCCTTACTATAGCCTTGGATTTTTTGTCACTTTTTCAACATGCCAAATTCTGCTGTTTTGGGCTGTTTTTGCAACTTTCTTTGCTATGGTGTGTCTCGGCAGACTATTCTTAGCGGTTTCCAGCTGTTTTCAACAAGTTTTGGGACGTGCCAAATTTTGACATTTTTGCCTTACTATAGCCTTGGATTTTTTGTCACTTTTTCAACATGCCAAATTCTGCTGTTTTGGGCTGTTTTTGCAACTTTCTTTGCTATGGTGTGACTCGGCAGACTATTCTTAGCGGTTTCCAGCAGTTTTAAACAGTTTTTGGGACGTGTCAAATTTTGACATTTTTGCCTTACTATAGCCTTGGATTTTTTGTCACTTTTTCAACATGCCAAATTCTGCTGTTTTGGGCTGTTTTTGCAACTTTCTTTGCTATGGCGTGTCTCGGTATAGTATTCTAAGCTGTTTTCAGCTGTTTTCAACAAGTTTTGGGACGTGCCAAATTTTGACATTTTTGCCTTACTATAGCCTTGGATTTTTTGTCACTTTTTCAACATGCCAAATTCTGCTGTTTTGGGCTGTTTTTGCAACTTTCTTTGCTATGGTGTGTCTCGGCACAGTATTCTTAGCGGTTTCCAGCTGTTTTAAACAGTTTTGGGACGTGCCAAATTTTGAAGTTTTTGCCTTACTATAGCCTTGGATTTTTTGTCACTTTTTCAACATGCCAAATTCTGCTGTTTTGGGCTGTTTTTGCAACTTTCTTTGCTATGGTGTGTCTCGGCAGACTATTCTTAGCGGTTTCCAGCTGTTTTAAACAGTTTTGGGACGTGCCAAATTTTGACATTTTTGCCTTACTATAGCCTTGGATTTTTTGTCACTTTTTCAACATGCCAAATTCTGCTGTTTTGGGCTGTTTTTGCAACTTTCTTTGCTATGGTGTGTCTCGGCACAGTATTCTTAGCGGTTTCCAGCTGTTTTAAACAGTTTTGGGACGTGCCAAATTTTGACATTTTTGCCTTACTATAGCCTTGGATTTTTTGTCACTTTTTCAACATGCCAAATTCTGCTGTTTTGGGCTGTTTTTGCAACTTTCTTTGCTATGGTGTGACTCGGCAGACTATTCTTAGCGGTTTCCAGCAGTTTTAAACAGTTTTTGGGACGTGTCAAATTTTGAAATTTCTGCCTTACTATAGCCTTGGATTTTTTGTCACTTTTTCAACATGCCAAATTCTGCTGTTTTGGGCTGTTTTTGCAACTTTCTTTGCTATGGCGTGTCTCGGCACAGTATTCTTAGCGGTTTCCAGCTGTTTTAAACAGTTTTGGGACGTGTCAAAGTTTGACATTTTTGCCTTACTATAGCCTTGGATTTTTTGTCATTTTTTCAACATGCCAAATTCTGCTGTTTTGGGCTGTTTTTGCAACTTTCTTTGCTATGGTGTGTCTCGGCAGACTATTCTTAGCGGCTTCCAGCTGTTTTCAACATTTTTGGGATGTGTCAAATTTTGAAATTTTTGCCTTGCTATAGCCTTGGATTTTTTGGCACTTTTTTAACATTCCAAATTCTGCTTTTTTTGGTTCTTTTTGCAACTTTCTTTGCTATGGCGTGTCTTGTTAGGATATTTTAAGCAGTTTCCATCTGTTTTAAACAGTTTTTGGGACGTGTCAAATTTTGACATTTTTGCCTTACTATAGCCTTGGATTTTTTGTCACTTTTTCAACATGCCAAATTCTGCTGTTTTGGGCTGTTTTTGCAACTTTCTTTGCTATGGTGTGTCTCGGCAGACTATTCTTAGCGGTTTCCAGCAGTTTTAAACAGTTTTGGGACGTGTCAAATTTTGACATTTTTGCCTTACTATAGCCTTGGATTTTTTGTCACTTTTTCAACATTCCAAATTCTGCTGTTTTGGGCTGTTTTTGCAACTTTCTTTGCTATGGTGTGTCTCGGCAGACTATTCTTAGCGGTTTCCAGCTGTTTTAAACAGTTTTGGGATGTGTCAAATTTTGAAATTTTTGCCTTACTATAGCCTTGGATTTTTTGTAATTTTTTCAACATGCCAAATTCTGCTATTTTGGGCTGTTTTTGCAACTTTCCTTGCTATGGCGTATCTCGGCACAGTATTCTAAGCTGTTTTCCGCTGTTTTCAACAGGTTTTGGGATATGCCAAATTTTGAAATTTTTGCCTTACTATAGCCTTGGATTTTTTGTCATTTTTTCAACATGCCAAATTCTGCTGTTTTGGGCTGTTTTTGCAACTTTCTTTGCTATGGTGTGACTCGGCAGACTATTCTTAGCGGTTTCCAGCTGTTTTAAACAGTTTTTGGGACATGTCAAATTTTGAAATTTCTGCCTTACTATAGCCTTGGATTTTTTGTCACTTTTTCAACATGCCAAATTCTGCTGTTTTGGGCTGTTTTTGCAACTTTCTTTGCTATGGCATGTCTTGTTAGGATGTTCTAAGCAGTTTCCATCTGTTTTCAATAGTTTTTGGGACGTGTCAAATTTTGAAATTTTTGCCTTACTATAGCCTTGGATTTTTGGTCGCTTTTTCAACATGCCAAATTCTGCTATTTTGGGCTGTTTTTGCAACTTTCTTTGCTATGGCATGTCTTGTTAGGATGTTCTAAGCAGTTTCCATCTGTTTTCAATAGTTTTTGGGACGTGTCAAATTTTGAAATTTTTGCCTTACTATAGCCTTGGATTTTTTGTCACTTTTTCAACATGCCAAATTCTGCTGTTTTGGGCTGTTTTTGCAACTTTCTTTGCTATGGCGTGTCTTGTTAGTATATTTTAAGCAGTTTCCAGCTGTTTTAAACAGTTTTTGGGACGTGTCAAATTTTGAAATTATTGCCTTACTATAGCCTTGGATTTTTTGTAATTTTTTCAACATGCCAAATTCTGCTGTTTTGGGCTGTTTTTGCAACTTTCTTTGCTATGGTGTGTCTCGGCAGACTATTCTTAGCGGTTTCCATCTGTTTTAAACAGTTTTTGGGATGTGTCAAATTTTGAAATTTTTGCCTTACTATAGCCTTGGATTTTTTGTCACTTTTTCAACATGCCAAATTCTGCTATTTTGGGCTGTTTTTGCAACTTTCCTTGCTATGGCGTATCTCGGCACAGTAATCTAAGCTGTTTTCCGCTGTTTTCAGCAGGTTTTGGGATGTGCCAAATTTTGAAATTTTTGCCTTACTATAGCCTTGGATTTTTTGTCACTTTTTCAACATGCCAAATTTTGCTTTTTTGGGGTTATTTTTTCAACTTTCTTTGCTATGGCATGTCTTGTTAGGATGTTCTAAGCAGTTTCCATCTGTTTTCAATAGTTTTTGGGACGTGTCAAATTTTGAAATTTTTGCCTTACTATAGCCTTGGATTTTTGGTCGCTTTTTCAACATTCCAAATTCTGCTGTTTTGGGCTGTTTTTGCAACTTTCTTTGCTTTGGTGTGTCTCAGCAGACTATTCTTAGCGGTTTCCAGCTGTTTTCAACAGTTTTGGGACATGCCAAATTTTGACATTTTTGCCTTACTATAGCCTTGGATTTTTTGTCACTTTTTCAACTTGCCAAATTCTGCTTTTTTGGTTCTTTTTGCAACTTTCTTTGCTATGGCGTGTCTTGTTAGGATATTTTAAGCAGTTTCCATCTGTTTTAAACAGTTTTTGGGATGTGTCAAATTTTGAAATTTTTGCCTTACTATAGCCTTGGATTTTTTGTCACTTTTTTAACATTCCAAATTCTGCTGTTTTGGGCTGTTTTTGCAACTTTCTTTCCTATGGTGTGTCTCGGCAGACTATTCTTAGCGGTTTCCAGCTGTTTTAAAGAGTTTTGGGACGTGCCAAATTATGACAATTTTGCCTTACTATAGCCTTGGATTTTTGGTTGTTTTTTCAACATGCCAAATTCTGCTTTTTGGGACTATTTTTGCAACGTTCTTTGCTATGGCGTGTCTTGGCAGACTATTCTTGGCAGTTTCCCGCTGTTTTCAACAGGTTTTGGGACGTGCCAAATTTTGACATTTTTGCCTTACTATAGCCTTGGATTTTTTGTCACTTTTTCAACATGCCAAATTCTGCTTTTTTCGACTCTTTTTGCAACTTTCTTTGCTATGGCGTGTCTTGGCAGACTATTCTTGGCGGTTTCCAGCTGTTTTAAACAGTTTTGGGACGTGCCAAATTTTGACATTTTTGCCTTACTATAGCCTTGGATTTTTTGTCGCTTTTTCAACATTCCAAATTCTGCTGTTTTGGTCTGTTTTTGCAACTTTCTTTGTTATGGTGTTTCTCGGCAGGCTATTCTAAGCGGTTTCCAGCTGTTTTAAACAGTTTTTGGGACGTGTCAAATTTTGAAATTTTTGCCTTACTATAGCCTTGGATTTTTTGTCACTTTTTCAACATTCCAAATTTTGCTGTTTTGGGCTGTTTTTGCAACTTTCTTTGCTATGGTGTGTCTCGGCAGACTATTCTTAGCTGTTTCCAGCTGTTTTAAACAGTTTTGGGACGTGCCTTGCATTTGTGGTCATTTTTTCGAAATGCCAAATTCTGATGTTTTGGGCTATTGTTGCAGTTTTCTTTTTCATGGCGTGTCTTTGCACGCTATTCCAAGCAGTTTCCAGCTGCTTTCAACAGTTTTTGGGATGTGTCAAATTTTGACATTTTTGTCTTACTATAGCCTTGCATTTTTGGTCATATTTTTAACATGTCAAATTATGCTTTTTTCCAACATACCATGTTATTGGTTTTTTGGCCGTTTTGGATGATTTTTCAACACTGTATACTACAACATGCCTCTACATGCTATACTCGGTGGTTTTCAGCTTTTTTTTTTTGACTTGTAAAATATTGACATATTTGCCATACGATAGCCCTTCTTTTTTGCGGATTTTTTTCAACACCACGTTTTGTAGACATGCTGTACTATGGCTGTTTTTGCAACATTCTATGCTATGGCATGTATTGGCACACTATTTTATGTGGTTTTTAGCTGTTGACATTCAGTTGACATTTTTCAACATACTGTACTGTCGTTTTCATTTGACTTTTCAACATGCTATATTATTACATGTTTGGCTGTTTTTTTTGACATACTATACTATGACGTGTCTCAACATTCATTCTTCTTCTAAGTGGTTTTTGGACATGTCATATTTTGACATACTGTGAATCACTAGCAAGGACCACATCACAGCAATATATCGTTCAAAGATTTATTTTAATCTGAATGTTTGATCGTATGGGCAGATGAATGGATTTGAGTAGCGAAATGTGGGTGAGGGTGGCAAAAGGATGTCTATTGTCAGGCTGGTCTGGGAGGAAGTCTTGATGGCTGGATAGAGGGAGACTCAGAGTGGGGGTACCGTCTCGGCATGTGTTCACCCAAATCTGATTTCTGAGCCCCAGATGTGCCTAGAAGGAGACATAGGAGAGGCGTGCACAGGGATCAATAATGAGATCTAGGGGAGAAGGAAACAAGGTAGGAACGAGGAGAGGGGAGACAAAATAACCAAGGCAGAAGCACAAACAGACAAGGGAAAGGGAGCGAAGGCCAAGAGATCCAAAACAGGGCAGGATGGGTTGACCCACTATAAGTCGGCAGGCAGGTAATTAGAGGTGTAGTGGAGGAGTGGTTGGGATGTGGTCATGCTCCTGAACCTATGTTAACAAATTAACAATATTTCTGGACGTTTCTTCATCATATTATACTATATCGTTTTAAGTCATTTGTTCAACACACTATATTTTTTGTTGTTTTTTCATCATACTACACTATGGCGTGTCTCGACATGCTATATTGGACATGTCATATTTTAACATTTTCTTGCCATACTTTACTGTGTCGACATTTTTCGACCTGGAGTCGTATGCTTTCAACATTTTTCGACTATGTCGTTTTCGGTTGCTTTTTCAACGCGCTATATTTTGACGTTTTTTCATCAAACTACATGGCTTCTCTTGACATTTTATACTAAGATGGTTTTCAGCTTTTGTTTGGACATGTAATATTTTGACATTTTTCAACATACTATGTCGTTTTCAGTTGATTTTTCAACATGCTTTATTTTGACATTTTTTTACCTTTTTTCATCATACTATATTATGACGTGTTTCGACATGCTATACTAAGTGATTTTCAGTTCTTGGACACGTCATATTTTAACATTTTTCGACATACTTTACTGTGTCGACATTTTTTGACCCGGAGTTGTATGCTTTCAACATAAAGTCAACTGTGGAGGAAAAAAAGCTCGCTGGCAAGATCAGTGAGGATGACAAAAATAACCTAAAAACATCCTAGTTTAGTATGTTGTCAAAAATGACCCAAAATGCCACAAAAACATCATTGTATAATGTCTTCCAAAAATTCATAAAAAGGTCATAGAATGTCTTCCAAAAATTGATAAAAAATCATAGTATAGCATATCATTTAAAAAAAAAAAAAAAGTCATAGTATAGCATTTTATATGTAATCACAAAAATACATAGTTTTTGTCATAAAGACCTGTCTTTAAAAAGCATCATGTTATATAAAATCTAAATATCAAAAATGTCATAATACAGTATGTCAGATAAAATCTCATTAAAACAAAGTCATTGTATATTATATCGTATAAAATGTCCAAAAAAAAAACTTGTCAGAATAGAGAACATCACACACCAATGTCCTAAAAAAAGGAAAAGTATGGTATGTCACATAAAATCTCTTTTCAAAAATTTCATAGTACAGTGTATCGTATAAAAATCATTATGGTATATCCATCCATCCAGCCAGCCACCAATCCAGCCAGGTACACATGCATTGATTTTGTTAGTGTGCCATAAAAATGACACTGGCTTGGAGGCATAATAAAATGACAACTGATGATATGTTATATCCAAAAAAGGCCAACTTCACCATGACATCATCACATTCTGCACAAATACTTTTCTAGGCCACTGTTGAACATCATAACTCAGGCTCATAAGGGGAGACATTTGGTCAGAACTGGTCACACTGATCTTGAAACTGTGCTGATTGTATATTTTTGCTGTGCTGTCAAGGGGAAGCAGCAACATCCATAATTGGAACATTATCTTCTGTCATGGTTATGTATGACTCCTGACAGACATGGATGTGAAGTGCAAATGCAGCTTGACTGTTCGCCTGAGTAATTGGAACATCTTACATGTAATTAGTGATGGTGTTTTATTATGAAAGGACAGGTAAACTACTGAGGACTCAATGAAAACCTGGCAGTGGATGCAAACTGGGAGCCTCAGCAGCTTGTTTATAAGGAAGTGAGCGCTGCAGCGTATTTGCAGCAGCAGAGGACTCTATCATCAGACGACATGATAGCCCTCGTCCTGTTGGTGTGCCTTTCAGCAGGCTGCCTCGCTCAGAGGCCACAGCCGTGCGGTAAGGTTACTTCTGAGTGGTGATTATGCTGTTCCGTTTTAGCAATTAGGAGCAAATACTATTCCATTGCAAGCTTAGCACAGCTGTGATTTTGTCTTTACAGAATCCCCACCACTGCTGACTGGAAGCCTCTACGTGGTGAGTAGCTATGTCATCAAATATGTAAATGTGCAACAGTGTAAACCAGAGATTCTGACCATACATTAACCCTTTGAAACCAGGAGTGACATCACTTTTCTAGTGCTGCTTTCAGACATCCTTCAGAAGGATTAAAAACCTTTAAATGCCAAGCAAATTGGTGCAGTTCCTTTCAATAACATGGGGGGAGGGGCATTATGCAACTTGATAATAAATGTTCCACAAATTGCAAGATATTAGTTGATTTAGAATTTAAAAAAAAAACAAAAAAAAAAACTTGGGGAAAACTATATTCATAATTATTATATTTTAAAATTACATTATTTTTTTTCAAGTTTTGTCTGCCTTGTGTTTTGTTGTGTTTTTTTTTACTTTCTATTATCGTTTGTTTGTTTTGTTTTGTTTGTTGATTTTACCTACACAAATTACAATAAATTAGAAGATTTAGTAAATTATTTCTTAAAAGCTATGGAAAAATGTACAGGGGAAAAAAGCAAAAAGGTAGGGAAAAACTATATTCATAATTAATTAATAATTAATTAATTAAAATAACAAAATTACATCACATAATCACATTACAATCTTTTAAAGCACTTTTTTTCAAGTCTTTTTTGCCTGTTTTTTTGCTTTCTTTTTTGTTTTGTTTCAGTTTTTTGTTTGTTAGTTTGTTCGTCTGCTTTTTTGTTTTGTTTTTTTTTGTTTGTTTCTTTAGTTTTATTTAAAACATTTTTTTAATGTTTTGTTTGTTTTTTTAATCTAATTTTCAGATAACTTTCTAGTTGTTTTTACAAATTTCTTGTTAATTTTGGGGTAATTCCTGCTGTGGTTGCTTGTTCCTCCTTTTTTCTTTTTAGGGAAACAAAAAGGTTTCAAAGGGTTAACAAGGTTTTTTTTTTCACCATACTCGATTATTCAAATGCAATGCTTCTTGTAATAATAAACAAAATAAATAAATTAAATTAAAGATTTAAAAAAAAATTCAATTACACTTTCTTCTTTTTCCAAGTCCACCCAAAGTGAGAAGTTGATGGCCTACGCCAAGTACAGCTATGACGCACTGAGACAGCGCATCCGCCTCAGAGAGTTTGGGTCTTATGACAATAAGTCCTTCCACTTTGACGCACTTCTACTCTACAAACAGGTAATAAAAACATGGTTTTAATATCTACAGCAGGAGGTGCTGTGCAAAACACAAACGGCTGCCGTCCTGTCCTCCAGGGTGTCATGTACAAGATTAACTACAGAAACCAAACATGTTGCAAGAAGCGGCTGAGAATGGACTTTCATCCACTGGCGATCCCAAAAAATGCTTCTCTGCTGGGGCAAAGCGTGATGGGCAGCTCCTCTGGTCCAGGACAGGGGCTGCTGGTTAACACCTGGGTGGGAGAGCTGCAGACCAAGAGGGGACCAGGTACAGTAAGAGGGAACTAGACACGTCATGTGGTGTTCTGCAGCACATGACTTTCTGTGATTCTTCAGTGTCATCGCTGCCTTTGGTATTTTATGCTCCCAAACCGGCTGGTCTGGTTGTGCTGCTTCAGCTCATTCGTGACCCACCTTTGTCTCTGCAGCCAAGTACATGAGCACTGTTACAGAGTTTGGATGCGTCCCCGTCAGCACTCTGTTCCATTCCAGTAAAAGCGGATGGGTGGTGACGAGGTGAGTGCACATCACATGACAGTTCACAAAAGGGAAGTGAAAGATTTTTTCACCAGTAGCTTGTTTAACCCTTTGAAACCTGGATCAATGTCACTTTTCTTGTGCTGCGTTCAGACATCTTTCACAGTGATTTAAACCTCTGAACACTTTGAAGCGCATTGCTTTGATTTCACACAGGAAAAATGCCAATGAGCTACTAGGCAAGAAGTGTTCGGCAATTACAAGAAATCAGTGGATTTTTTTAAAGCTAGTGGAAAAAAATCCACTTTATTTGTCATTATCAACATAATTATTTTCAGAATTATTATGATATTTCAAGCAGGGGTTTTTTTTCGTATTATTTCCCTGTTAATATTGGGGGTTTTTTTAACTTTCCCATTTGTTAATGTTTGTTTGTTTGCTTGTTTGGAGAGGAAATAAGCAAAAGGTCGGGGATTATTAGATATTATTTTTAAAAAAAAATTGGGGAATTGTCCAGAAAACTATATCTGTATTCCTTTTAATTAAGGCAGAAGAAGGCAGACGATAGATTTATTGGTAATTTTTTTGCTGAATTAACATATATGTTTCAAATTATATTACAGACAAAATAAAATAATAGTTTTGTAGCACTTCCTTGATGTCATTTGTGGTAGAAAAAAAATCCCATATGAAACTGCCCACAACAAGGTCTGCTGATTGTCTTGAGTAACCGGATCATGATTTCTGACATTGCTGAGTTGGGTGTTTTCTTCTTTTTTTCAGTTTTTTTTTCAGTTTTTTACTTCTTTGATGAGAGGATACATTATAAGCAGGGAGATGGTTAGCTTAGCTTAGCTCAGTTTAGCACAAAGACAAGTAACAAATCATTTCGTATTCTCACCTTCAGCTTCTTCAACAACGTCAATGGACTGGTAGACCCGCAACAGCTCATCCCTCCACGCTTCTGTGGTGACGCCCAGCTGGAGGAAGAGGACAGTGAGAATCCAGAGACCTTCTTCAGCCTGTTTTAAAAGAGAATATTTTCAGAAATTTAATGAACTGTGATGATCATTCTTTTATTTGTGTGTTTTAACAAAAGACTGAGGGTACTTACCAATGATGTCATTTATTACAGGTGATACCAGAAATGATATGATGTAATTTCACTTGTGGTATAAAAAAAAGAAAACATACATGGACTAAATGGTTAATTTTATTCATTTTTGCAAGATATTACAATCTGTTTAATGCATATTTTCTTCTACAATATACATATAACCAGTAAAATGATGGTCAAGACAAAGGATATATATCAACAAGACTAAGAGTTTGTTAGACCTTCAAGAGAGCACTTACATTTGTTCCTTTTTGACACCAAAATATTTTTTAATTTTATTCTTATCTAATAGGAAAATTGGAAGACACACCAACACATCCAATCACTGATTTGTTCAATGCACTTAGTGTGTGTTTTCTGCAGGGGTGTAGGGGTTAATGAGGCTTACTTCTCTGTTTTGGCTGCCTCATTGATGTCTTATTGTGCTTTTTCTATTAAACATGTTTTTGTGGTTAATCCAAAAACTAACCTTGTATTTGTAATCCTTCATTTCTGTTGAATTAGTGAGGCTGTTGTAAATTTAGAATTGAATATCAGCTGTAGTACTCCTTTCACCTCTGACCACCACAAGGAAAAATAAGCTTACATTGTAAATGCATGAGTATCATTTAATTATATTTAAATGAGGCAAATAATTATAATGACTGAATCATTAAATTTTAAGGCTAAAGAGATACTAATATACTTGGCGCATTGATCCCAATCACCGTAACTTCAGCTACTGTGTGTCCCTCTACTGACCAGAATATAACTAAGTACATTTCTACAAGTATTGTATTTAAGTACAAATCTATAGAAACTTTTACATTACTTGATTATCTCAATCTATTGCCACTTTCCACTTCCACTCCAGAACACTTTAGAGGGAAATATTGTACTTTTACTCCACTGCTATTATTAGATAACTAGTTTACAAATTAAGATTTTTGCGCATAAACCAAAAATATGAAAATAAACTAGTCCAGCTTGTAGATTGATTAGAAAATTAATTAGCAACTATTTTTATAAGTCATTTGTCATGCAAAAAAAAAACATTTCAAGGTTCAAACTTCTCCTTTATATGAGGACTTGCTGCTTTTTCTCTGAATTATTTTATATTTATTACATTTATTTAAACATTTTTGCATGCATTCTTTTACTTCTAGTACGTAAATACATTTCCCTGATATCACATTTACCTTTTTTATAATTTATTGAACAGTATTTCAGTTTCTCATTTGCTGCATCTGCATGAGGCCCATTGTTTTTTAAGCAACATACTCATGTGACTACAAGAGGGCAGTGTTGCATTTTTATTCCCTCTCAAGTACCCGAAGAGCTCAATTCATCTGCACTTTAAAACATGACATGAGCTCGTCATTCAAAAGATACAATAAAACAGTGATGATAAATATGTGTATGGATATTTTTGTCATTCAGGAAAACTCTTCACTGAGTTAATACATTCTGAGTAAAATTGCTCAAAATATGGTACACATGGGGCGTCTGGTGGCTTAGTTGGTGGAGGTTGTGTCCTCGCTGCAGAGGTCAGTGGTTCGAGTCTGAACTCGGCCCTTTGCTGCATGTCATCCCCCCTCTCTCCCTTTTCCCTTTCATGCTACATCTGTCCTATCAAACAAAGGTAATAAAAGCCCTAAAAAACATATAGATATATAAAATATAAATTATAATAAATTAATATAAATTATATATATATATATATACATAAAAAGTATGGTACACATCAGGGGCGGAGCAGGGGTGGGGTGTCCTCTGGGGCTCCAGCCCAGAATGTTTTCTCAAAATCCCTGTGCTGTTCCCTAAATGAGTCTAATATAATTGAGAAAATGCTCTTCTGTTGGCCTTATATTTAGTTTTGATTATTCAAGACATCTACTCAGCATTGTTGTTCCTTATTTTGCCATTAGAGCAACCCAGAATATTATGGTATGCATTTCATTGTAGCGCCAGCTCCAGCAAAACAAATAATTAGTAATGCTGCAAATAACAAACATATACCTTATAATGATGAGCCAGCAGTTCTTGCAATACACACCTATCATGTGATCAATGCGCTAATGGGAGAAAAGAAGGAAGCGGCCCCATGTGTATGGAGCTAATATCCTGGGAAGGAACCAGGGTAACACTAGCTTCCAGATTGGCCTACAAAAAAACATCATCCCTGCGGCGCTCTCCCTGCTTTTTATTTAAAAATACAGCGGCATTTAAATTGACTCATAGCACCACCTGCTGCTGGAGGAAGAATTATTTGGGACATTTGTGAGAAAATCCTAGGCTGCCTGTGCCTTTTGCCTGTTTAATAGTTTGCTGGCAATATATTTATTTCCGTAAACCCTAGCCCTTTATTTGCTTTATTTGACTTTATTCTCACAGTATACAACTTTATTCTAATAATATTACTATTCTCATCATATTATGACTTTTTTTCTCGCAAAACTATTACTTTATTCTCATTATGTTGAGTTTATTCTCATAAAATTACAATTTTAAGTAATATCAAAAAATTTCATTTTCCTCAATGTGGCCTTAAATCTTCATCGTAAAAAATACTGTCAAAGGTTGCATGATCTTTTTTTGTTTTTGTAGAATATATTTTCTAGTAAGACATGTTGTGTTTGTCTCTGAAGTGTGATGAAGGCTAAATATGTTGTGCATTGGTTTAATAGGTACATTTTGTATTAACAAAACAAAATAATTTCATAAATTATGTTTTTCAACTGCAAAGTACATTGTGTTTGTTGTAAAACATGTTTTGTTTGTTAAGTTTTGGCAGAATATTAGCTCCATACACACTGTCTTTGAGGAGACATATGTACGGGTGGTGAATAGGTCAAAAGACACAGGACTTTCACCTAGGAGAGTGGTATTCTGAGCCAAGTGAATATACACCCCAACCTTGTCTTTTCCTAAACCTAACCAAAGTAACACTACCAGCCTAAACCTGACCTCTGTAACTCACGTTGACTATGATTTAAGTTTTTCCCAAATGATATTCAAAATTCTGTTGTATATTATTATAACTGTTATAATTTATATTATCTCAAATGGCTTAAATATAGTGCATATAGCTGCTGTAAATGACAAAAATAATCTCCCTGGAACCCCTATGTTTGGACTAATGCTGCGTTCATGTGATGTCGGAATAATCGAAACGATGACTTTCTGCTGGGAACAGCCGCTCATGTCAGAAAAACAACTCTGCAATAATTACAGCACCAGCTGCCGACTTGACGTCATAAATGCTTAAACATGGCGTGCAAAAGTCAGTTGTTCAAGGGTAAGAAACTTCACATATTAAATATCAATTTTTAAAGACTGCAGCCTCCCTCATTGCCTACTGCTTTTAATAGGCAGACATTTATATGAATAAAATACATATCTTTGAAATCATAGCGCACCTTATCTGTTTCCTTTGCTCTTTGCTGTCATAATTAAACTGAAAACAGTTATGAACATCTTGTTTAAACACTCTTAGCATTAAAATACAACAGTGTTCCCACTTAACGACCTGGAAAACTCCAACCTTCCAACATCACATGAACGCAGCGCAAACCCAAAAACGTCTGGCTCCGCCCCTGCTCAACATCACTACATTTCATTAAAATATTTCACACCGTTGCTACGTCAAGTGTACAAAGAATCCCCATTCACAATGAGAAAGAGAAAAACATAAGTGAAGTTGGAAATCAATTTTAGAGCTCAGTTTTCTTTCCTGACTTCTTCCGTGAACTTTTTTCCTCCTTGTGGAAAACTTTCCCATCAGACTGCTCTCTCCACTTCAGCGTGACGCCTTGCACTCCTTTCTCCTTCAGGCTGTCCTGGAACTGGGGAACACAAACGGTAGCCGTTGTCAATTTGCGCAGTTTGAGGGTAGCTTTTATTAGTTCAGGGTGGATTTTGGAGGCTCACCTGTTTCAGGAGGTTTGCTTTCACGGCAGCGTCATTGAGATCCACAGAGGGGTCCCCTGGCGCTATCCTCAGCTTTATTATCTGCCTCATTACTGGTGCTTGGACACAGACAAAAAAAAACCATGCTTGGAATTACCTCAAAAATGCAAATGAATTTTAAAGAAAACATTTTAAGGACATTTTAAGGATGTTTATCTTTTCAAATTATGTTCCTTTAAGGTTTAATGCTGACTAACACGTAGCGTTATAATTGCAGCATTCTGAGGATGTTTTGGTGATGTTGAGAGGTGACAGATCATAGAATGTTCTTTCATAAAACATTCCCACAATGTTACAAGAACAAAGGAAGAACATTTTCAAAGCAACAGTCAGAAAATACAACTGAGGCCTGAGATTACAGATTTTTTTTATGTTTATAGATAACATTGCCCAAAACTTTAAGAAGAATGTTCGGGAATATAAAGAACGCTTGACACTGAAAACATTACTAAAACAGTCTGTGGTTGCATTGTACTGTTCTCAGAATCTTTTTATAACCAAAAATTGCTATCTGGGGAATCACTCACGAGGTGGAGGGACACTGTAGCAGACAAATGGAAATGTAACTTCACAGGGCCATCCTTTCCATGCTCCTGATGTCTGCAGTGCTGTCGCACACATGACGCCTATCGAGCCAATTTGGATTGAACCTGAGGACCACTGGCTGAATGAGTAGCCACTCCCATCAGACCAGTACATGTGAGGATCCCTGTACAAACCAATCCACGCCCAGTCTTCCCCCTGCATGGCATTTTTAACCTCTTGGTTCTCAGTGTTGTTCCTCACAGTGGCTAGGTCTATGTAGTTCTCCCTGCAGTGCCTCTGAGCATCGAACCATGTCATTCTGTCAGTCACAGCAACAAATTCAGGATTCAGCTGTGTTCCTGCAGTCAAGAGTTTGGGAACAATTTGTCAATTTCACATACTAAATTTTCAGATCTTAATTTTTTAAAACTGAAATGTGCCCTTCTTTACCTCTATAACAGATAAATGGATATGTGAGCGTGCAGCCATCATCCCAAAACCCTCCAGCAGGTCCCATGAGCACACAGAACTGATCATAGTCGGCAAAGTCTGGTTCATTGTCGTTGCGGTTTTGCCAGTTCTTATATCCCTCTCCAGTCCCCGTGTAGCCGTCTGACCACTCCCAGATGATATTATTGTACAGGCCGATCCAGGCTTCAGATGCAGCTGTGGCAGTAAATTGGGTCAGATCTTCAGAGTTTTCAATGGTGGCCAGGTCAGTGTATGTCTTTCTGCAGTACGCCCGAGCTTCAGTCCAAGTCTTTAAATCTGCAATATAGTGGTACTCACGGGGAAGGCATGCTAAGAAATGCCAGCCTGTGATGGGAACAAGAGTTTGTTAAAGGTTTGTCTATCAACATAATTTAAACTCTAAATTATGCCCACCATTTACCATTCACTTACACTTCAGTCTTTGATAAAACATATAGTTAGGGCTGGCTCAGTCTTGCTGTTAACCAGCCTTGCCTTAGATGCCTTTCATAAGCTATTTGACCCTCTGATCCAGAGCAAATTGTATTGATATGTCACAGAAATTATGTCTTTTTCAGGTCATTTTGAATTAGTTTTTGTCTTTTACTTTTTTTTGTGCTTATTTTCAGGTGACTTTCTTGTACCTTCTAAACTATTTCTTTGCTTATGTTTGGGCCAGGTCTTAATAAGTTGCTTGTTACCTTCTCCCCATGTTTTTGAAAGAAATCATATCCATTTGCTCAGGTTTTAGAAGATTATTGTAACTATGCTGTTTAAATGTAAATTGAATCACTTTTTAGCCACCAAACACGATGACAACTTTGAAACATATTTCTACGATTTAGTTTTTACAGAAAGTAGCTTTTAAATATCGATTGAACTTTTCTAGACCATGGAAATAATATACTGGAATTCCTAAATTAGCCCAGCCAAAATTTTCCATGGGTTCTGTAATGGCCCCATGTCAATTGCCCACATTGGTTATGCCACAGCTATGGGTACCTTGTGGGTATGGGATCATTTTTATGCTAAAAAGTCTCTATTAGGTGTCCCAGCCCCCCCCAAAAAATAAATACAGTTGCATCTCAACAAATAAGAATATCGTGAAAAAGTTTAATGTTTTCCATCAGTTGTTTAAAGTGAAAATCTAATATACTCTAGACTCATTTCATGTAAACTTAAAGGTTTCAAGCAACTGTCTGTTTAAATTTGGATGATTGTGGCCTACAGCTAGAAAAATGTGAAAAGGCATGTTTAAAAGTATTAGAATATTTCCTTGGATCATTCAAAAAATGACTTACAAAACAGAAATGTCCTATTTCTGAAAGGTATGTTAATTTATACAAAATAGTTAGTCGGGGCTCATTTAGTACGAATTCCTGCATCAATGCAGCGTGGCATGGAGGCGATCAACCTGTGGCAATGTTCATGTGTCACTGAAGCCCAGGTTGCTTTGATAGCGGCCTTCAGCTGGTCTGTATTTTTGGGTAGGTTGTCGCTCATCTTTCCCAATACCCCATAGAAAATCTATGAGGCTTCAGGTCAGTCGAGTTGGCTGGCCAACCAAGCACAGTAATATCATGGTTGGCAAACCATTTGGAAGTAGTTTTTGCACTGTGGGCAGGCGCCAAGTCCTGCTGGAAAAGGACATCGGCATCTCCATAAAGTTTGTCAGCAGATGGAAGCATGAAGTGCTCTAAAATCTCTTGGTATACAGCTGCATTGACTTTGGACTTGATAAAACACAGTGGCACAACATAGCACCCCAAATCATCACCAACTGCGGACATGCTGGAAACCTGGATTCTGTGCCTCTCCGCTTTTCCTCCACACTCTACGACCTTGATTTCCAAATGAAATGCAAACTTTACTTTAATCTGTAAAGATAACTTTGGACTACTTAGCAACAGTCCAGTTCTTCTTCTCCTTGGCCCAGATTAGACGGCTCTGATGTTGTCGCTCGTTCAGGAGTGGCTCGACATTAAGAATGCGACTGTTGTAGCCCCTTTCCCGATGACGTCTGTGTGTGGTGGCTCTTGATGCACCGACACCAGCCTCAGTCCACTTCATGTTAAGCTCTCCCAAGTTCTTGAATCAACTTTTTTGACAGTCCTCTCAAGCCTGCAGTCGTCTCTGTTGTTCGCACGCCTTTTCCTACCGCACTTTTCCCTTCCAATCAACGTTCCATCAATATGCTTTGATACAGCACTCTGCAAACAGCCAGCCTTTTCAGCAATGACCTTCTGTGGCTTACCCTTCCTCTGAAGGGTGTCAATGATCGTCTTCTGGACAAGTGTCAAGTCAGCAGACTTCCCCATGATTATGGTTGCGTATACTGAACTAGACTTAGAGATGCACAGTATTTATACTGTTTGAAAGGCAATTTACTCAAACTTGAAATGAAATATTCCAATATTTCTATACATGCTTTTTCTACATTTTTCTGGCTGTAGGCCATAATCATCAAACTTAAAATAGAAAAATGCTTGAAACATTTAAGTTCCAATGTAATGAGTCTAGAGTATATTAGATTTTCACTTGTTTGAATAGCTGAAAGAAAACATTGAACTTTTTCACAATATTCTTATTTGTTGAGATGCACCTGTATATATATATAAAAAAAAATCTTCAAACTTATGAGGATAACACCTATGACTATATGCTTCAATATCAGCAAACTGAGCAACAAGCATTCAGGCAATCATAAGAATTCACTTACCTGAGAGATATAAGACAGACAGATAGATCCTTTCCATCGTGATGCTGCTCTGTGGACTGTCTGTGTTAATGTATGGTACTGGGTATTTTACATAGATCACTGATTGTAATCACGGAAGTCAAACTGAGTCAAATCTAGGAAAATGAACACCTGCTCCTTTTCTTTGTAACAAAGTTAAGAGAGCCTTTTTATCTTTATGCAAAGAGCAGAGTGGCTCGTCACTTGGTATCATCATGGGTAGATCATAAAGAAAACTATTTGTTAATATTTAAATATTCAAAAGCTAGCAAACCAATAAAGCATCCCTATCAGTTCTCTGTCACAAGGTCTATTCATTTATTTCCAAGTATGCCTCTCACCGATGCTTATATGGATTTCATATTCCAATCTGTTTGCAGGACTACTCATACCAGACCATATTTTCTTTGTTTCTGTTGATTACTGTTTTTGTATTATTTATGATTATTATATTGATCTGGAGAATTTCTAGAGATGGCTAGAGAGATTTCTAGATGGCACTCAGCTTGTCGTGCTCAAAGCGACAAAAAAATGTTTAAAAAACCCAACAGCAATGTCTCTTTACGCAAATCATGACCTGGTTACTCAAGATAATCCACAGACAAGATCTCAGGGAAGAAAAGGAGAAGTCGTCATTCTATTCTTGCCCTCTTTACTGGTTGTCTCTCAACCAGCTAAAATCTGCTTTCTACATCTCTCAGAATGCCTCTCAACACCTGCAAGAGACAGGTCATTGAATGGACGAAGACATTATCTCATCCCTGCCTGGCCTTAAGCCTGGAGGGAATCATGGATTTGGTTTTGTGCGTGTGTGTGTGTGTGCGCGTGTGCCTGCATGAGTGTATCTGTAAGTATCAGCTAACCTCTAAAACTATTGGACTAGTCAGCACGAACATATTGCACGCACATTTATGACTGTTGACTGTTGTGCTCATGGAAGTAACTGTTGAAAAAAAAAAAAAGTAGTACCCAGCTGAAGGTTCCTGGTCCAAAAGTGGGCCACAAGTCCATTCTGAGAGGACCGCAAGTGACTCGTGACTGTGTCAACCTTTTAAAAACAGTCTTTTTATGTTTTTAAGTGAATTTCCAGCACAGAGATTTTGACGTGCCATTTCTGTTAACTTGTGCAATGCATTTTATTTCTTGGTTTTCCAAGTCAAATTGTTATTTACGTTTTATGAATTAAATTTGAATATGTGGTAATTTATCAAATGTATGGACCTTGAACTGACTAAGGAGAAATATAGGTGGACCAGTTGGAAACCTCTGATTTAAAAAACCTTGTTTTATTGACTGCTATATATCCTCATTGACAGTAAAAAGTAACATCTGTTGGCTCAACTAGCACCACTAAACTAGCTAATGTTACAGCCCAGCCAAGGAGGATGACATTAATGTTTACATCTCACGATGCCACAAGCACAATCTCAACCATGAGTAGATGCACTCTTCCTTCTGCATGGTGATACTTTTGGCGGGTGTAGTATGGTAGAAAAAAAATAGCTCCTACATGAAACTGCTCATAAGGTCTGTGTATTATCTTGAGTAAGCAGGTCAGGATTTCTGGAAAGAGACATTGTTGCTGAGTTTTTCAAATGTATTGTTTAGGTGATGTGAGGGCCACAAGCCGAGTGCCATCTAGTTCCATTACATTAGAGAATAGGCAAACATCTCTACAGCGATATCTCCAACACTCTGCAACTCACACCAAAACAATCTAGATTAATAAAAAGCATTTCAGGTAAGAGGACAAATATGCATTTTTTTTTATTTTGTAGTAAACTGTTGCTTTAACCCTTAGGGACTGCTTGGCTAATTTTACACACTTTCAATTGTTCATTTTTTGATTATTTTGACTGTGTTTATGTATATGGAATACATTTTAGTAAGACTGGGTATTTTTTTGTTTCTGTTTTTGTTTAATTTTGGAATTTTTATCTAAAATACACCGTGGAAATCAAATTGTTACATTCATATTGTTAAGTGCCAAAAAAAATGCACCATTGAAACCCATTCAAAGAGTAATTTTTGATCCCTCAGACAGCAAAGCAATAAAATAATGTATTGTATTATTTCTGGATTTCCTTTTGGGGTTTTTTCTTTGGACTTTTTTTTTCACCTGATTACATCGCATTTTACTTTATTTGGCGTATGTATAAAAAAACATGTTATTTCCACTAGGTGTCAGTATTAGTGCTAATCATTGACTTATGATAATGTATGAGAATGTAATAATAGAAAAAAAACTACTTTCCATGTAATATATTGAAAATAATTCATTTTTGTGTGTGTGTGTGTGTGTGTGTGTGTTTTTAATCCAAAAACAGTGGCATCATGACAAAAACTTTACATTTAAAGGATTAAAATTCTGAAAATAAATGAATATTTTATATTTCTGATTAGGATTATGATTATGATGATTTTTAAAAAAATGACAGTAGAAAATCATTTTAATGTTTGGGTTTTTTTTATAGCCTGATTTTGAAAAGCGCAATTTCGGTGCAGAACGATATGAGTGTGAGTATTTGACACTGCACAAAAAAATCATGTATAAACATCAATGTCACTGCTAATTATTGACATATCTCTGGCTATGATAATCAAAATATATATACTTAGCATGTAGTATATTGAAAGTAATTTATTTACTGTGTTTTGTTTTTTTCATCTAAAAATATCATGACAAAAACCTGGCATTTAAAAGGTAATATTCTGAAAATGTATGAATATTTAAGAATACTTAATATTTATGATTAGGACTGATGTTAGTTTGAAAAAAAAAAAAAAAACTCCATGAAAGTAGTAGAAAATCTATTATTTAATCTATTTAATCTAAATATTTTTAGGGTTACGGTTGTGAAATATTAAAGCAGGCCCTAAGGGTTAAATGTATAATCATACTGCACCATAGGTGACATTTACCTTGTCATAAAGTTGACACATATATGGACCAATATGAAATCATGACAACAATGAAGCATGATTAAGTTAGAATAAAAAAAACATATATTTTTAAAATAATCATGTAAAATATTTCATTCATCTAATATTCTGACCATACAGAGAATTACTGCTGAGCAACAGGGCGAGGAGTCACGTGGTAGCAATAGTAAGACATTCCCCTTAACTCCCCGACCTCCTGCACGCCAACATCTGCTGCCATAATCCCCGGCTCCTGTGCCTCAGTCTCCAGCCACAGGAGCCTGGAATCAGGGTCCTCATCTGAAAACTGGAGCAGTGATCCTGAGCTCCGCAATACCTTCAAACACTGCTTCAGCACCAGACTGGCCTTCCGTCTCCCCTCTTTTGACCTCAACAAAGCGTCTGTGGTGCCTTTATCGACTATAAGGTCGACACTACTACTATCAAAGTGCTTGTGAAGCTGCGTGCAGTCCAGCTCTACAAACTCAAGCCAGGAATAAAGATTGTAAGGTTGAAAGTCTTTGGTTTGGATGTGTTCCTGCATAAGTCGCACAGCTACAGGAGAAATGTCAGCACAAGTGACACGCACAGGGAGAAGAGAGTGTCTGTAAATACAGGGCCCTAAAGCAGAAGTGCCACAGCCCATATCCAGTACCTGGAGCGGAGCATCTGGGTGGGACTTGGTCTGCAAGAGGGGCATGATGAAGTCTCGGACAGCATCGAAGCCAAAGAACCACTCAAAGTTTTTGAAGGTGGTTGTACCGCTGCTGCTCTCAGTGTAGAAGCGGTCCCAGGTTGCTTTCTTGTCCATGTTTGCAATCAGCTCAGCTAGGCAGAAACACACATTGGGGTTATATCATAAGAGCTGGGAAGTGGACATTATTTTTATATCATACACCTGAAATTTGTGCCTGCATGCTTCTGTCATATGTCAAAAGACTTTATGTATAACTTAATGGAATATTTCTCCCACAAAATAACCATTTATAAGCAATGCCATGTTACATTCAATTTGCGAAGAAAATGTTTTTTCTCGCACACTAAAAACTAGGGGTCAACTGATATTGCTTTTTCAGGGTTGATACAGATAACGATTATTAGTACTTAAATAGACCAATAACCAGTATTTGGAACCGATATGCATTTACAATAAAATATTTAAATATTTCTTGTTGAAATTTAGAATTTGAAATACAACAAATTTCAACACAAAACTTTGTTTATATGCCTTTAGCAAATGTTTGCTCAAAACTAAAAAGTTCAACATCGTATACAGCAAGTTCCCTGCATTTATTTCATAAATTGCATTGCCTGCATAACAGGTCAGGAATATCAAATAAGTTTTTAAGCAAAGGGAAGGGGATTGTGTTTTTATTTTGGTTTGTGGGAGGGAAATACACATTTATTTGTATTATTTTGAATTCATTGTAAATACAATCTTAACCCTTGATCCTGCAGACAGGTTTGAAAGGCACCAAAACCACACCATTTATCCTATCCAGTAACTGTAAAAACTGAGATTATTGTCACATTTTCACTATTTTGAGATCTTGAAGACAACTTTTTTGTCATTTGCTCTTTACATTTTCTCAAATACTACTTCATTTGGTATGAATACTAAATGAACATGGTTATATATGGTAAGCAGTCACTAAGGGAGGCTCAGGGAAAACGCTGTAGCTTTGGCGAGGGGGTGAAGATAAAAATAAATAAAAAGGTCACAACCCAGCCACTCTCTCCTCTGATAAATACAGTCCCTCACTTTGGAGGTCATTACTGAACTTTGCAAGAAGGAAGTCTACCAAGCTGACAGCTTTAAATGTAATCATTTACAGGGGTATTTTTCAACTGTATGGCCTTTTGGAGCCTTTATAGTGACCTCCATGAATGTAGCCAATAAGTAGTTTTAGCTTAGTGTGACGTTAGCTAAGAAACTGGGAACTGGTAGCTTACTGTATGTATCCAAAATAAGACAAATTAATGAATTTTTAGCTAACCTGTCGGTGTCAACACATGTTGACGCGGAGTAAAATGTACGTCCTAAATTAGTTTAGGTACACATTCAACCAGTTGGTCATAAACTCTTTAGCTAACCCACTGAAGCTAGCTAACAAGCTAGCATTGGTTGACTGCAGCGGCACTGACATGTGTTGCTCGTTGTAACAACACTGACACATTTCACTAAATATGAACATTTAGAAACAGTTTGAACGTACTTGTGAGGGAGGAGTGATGCCGCACACGAGATGCAACAACTCGCCTGATCGATATTGCCAACGACTTCGTGAACGCAGTCATTTCTCCTCAGCAACTTCTTCTTCTTCTGATTCCTTTTTTCTTGTTCAAACTAGGCGCGGCTGGCGCATTGCTGCCTCACGCTGTTGACACTGGTCATTACACCCTAGCTGGCGCCTACTGACCTAAATCCTGGGATATAGCAGCAGGTACATTGTAAAGTACGGAAGCCTTAAACTGCCATACATTCATACATTTTTTTAAATTCAATTCAAAACTTGAAGGACTCAGCTCATAGAGAGGTACACAGACAATAAAACAAGATAACATCATCAAAATACAAATTTAAAACAGAGATAAAAGGAAAAAGTTCATGAGATCTCCAAATGAAACTGTTTTTCCCCTAGATAACAACATAATTAATTTGAGGTTTCAAGATAACAAATTAATAGTGATTGGCCTGAGATTTCCATCGTCATATGATATGCAATGCTGACTGATGGATATGATAAGCCCTTTGTTTTATGCTTTAATGTTTTCTATTCTAAAATATTTTTTAAACAAATGAATGAGTAAACGTTACATGAATATAAAGATTACAAAATCTGTCTGTCGAGCTAAATTGATGGCTAAGGGAATGTAAATCAGTCTGCTCCTCTCACTCGGTTGGTTAAAACTGGACACAAATGGCCACCACATACCCCCCATTCCCCCACTCCCATTTGTATGATGTTTCAAAAACATTATTTCAATGAATGACCTACCATTATGGTATTTTTGTTTTGTTATCTCAAGTTCTTAAATCAATTATGTCTTTATTCATTATCTCTCCCATCACAAAGGGGGAAAAGAATTTATGAATGTATGGTCACTTAGGACTTCCAAAGAAACTAATGTGAGAATCCTTCTGCTTCACAAATCAACGTTGCTGTGCAGACCTGTATTTTTACAGCAAGAATTCAACTAATGATTCCTTGATTAATCACTTGGCAAAATATTAACACATTTCAAAATAAATCCATAATGCTGGTTTCAGCTTTTCAAATGTGAGAATTTACTGCTATTCCTTGTTTTACACGAGGAAACTACAAATATATATTTGGGCTTTTAGGGTGATACAAAATGCTATTTGAGGAAGACACATTTATTAGATAGAAATAAAAGTGAAGGTAATTATTAATTAAAAGAGAACAAGTCATAGTTTAGCAAGTCACAAGTCTGTCTCAAGTCTTTGCTCTCAAATCCCAAGTCAAGACAGGCAAGACCTAAGTCATGTCCTGAGTCAAGACAGGCAAGACCTAAGTCATGTCCTGAGTCAAGACAGGCAAGACCTAAGTCATGTCCTGAGTCAAGACAGGCAAGTTCTATGTCAGGTCTCAAATCTAGACCCAAGATGCCAAGTCCTAAGTCAAGACTTGTAAGTCCCAAGTCTGGACTTGGAACTTGAAATGGGACTTTTCTGGCTTGACTTGTTAGTCAAGCCAGAAAAGTTCCATTTCAAGACCCAAGTCCAGACAGGCAAGACCCAAGTCATGTCCCAAGTCAAGACTGGCAGATCCCATGTCAGGTACCAAGTCAAGACTGGCAAGTCCCAAGTTAAGTCCCAAGCCAAGCCAGTAAAGTCCCATGTCAAGTCTCAAATCAAGTCAGGCAAAACTCATGTCATGTCCCAAGCTAGGACTGGCAAAAGTGCTAACCTTTGAGGTTTGAGTCATACACAAGTCATAATTAGTGGTCATAATTATAAAGTCATGATTAAAATGTGCTCTTCACCAAATGCAATGCCATTTTAATCATGACTATTTTTTAAAAAGAAAAGTTGCATTTTTGCATGTATTCTTAAGTCCACATTGCTGCTAATTTATAATTCTAAAAAAATAAATTCAACCTTTTTCTTTTAATAAAAATAAAACATGACAAGAAAAACACAACAGAAGAAATAAGATGTAAATCCCTTTAATAAAACTCAATGAAACGCAGTGTAACAAAGGAAAAGAATCCAACATAAAGCAAGTAGATAACATTTACAACCACAAAAGAAAAAAAAAAAAACCTGTACAACTCTAAATGCCTGGAGTCACTTCTATTTTTCCAAAGATTTTTTTTAATTAACCATTTTGTGATGACTGAGGATCAACTGGGGAGTTTGGGGCAAGAGGGGTAAGGGAGGCATGTAAAGTGATTTTATCTTTTATTTTGATTTTTTTTTGTTGTTTTTAAATACATGAGTGTAATCTTGTACACAGATGTAGGCTTCATCAACGTGGCTGCTGAAGTTATTTTTCTTAAACCCGCCGCTGTGGTGTACAGCGGGAGGAGGATGAGGTGTGGCCGGGAGTGTTATTTGTACAAGATGTCGTAATGGCCAGGTCTATAGAGGAGGAAGATGCGTGGGTCGCCGCCTTCAGGGAAAACGTGGTGATTGACAGTTCCTCCCTCTCCTCTGTCCATGTACTCCACCAGGATGGAAACGTTCAGGGCCTGGGCTAAGGCGATGATGTGAATGTGGTCACTTTCTTTAGACATGGGCTCTACCTCCTTGAAGAAAAAGAAAAAAGAAGCACATTTAAGTGAGATTGTACACAAGAGGATTAGGGCATATTAAAGAAAAAAGATCTTACATTTAGAAAATAAAGTCGTAATTTTGAGGGGAACATTTTTTTTAAGTGATCAAATTTAAACATTAAGGAGAATAAAGTTGTAATTTCCAACACAAAGTCACAATATTAAATGATTAAATATTTAAACTTAAGAAGAAATAAGTTGTAACAATATGAGATTGAACTTTTAAATTTGCGAGATGAAAAGTTGTGACATTGCGAGAGTAGACTTAAAAATTTACATGTCTTATTACTACATGATTAAACTCAACTTTATAAGGCGAAAGTCATATTATTACGAGATGAACTAAAATTTAAGAGATAAAAAGTTGTATTATTACTGGACTAAACCTGTATCTTTATGAGACGGAAGTTGTAATATTACGAGACTAACTTGTAAATTTACAAGAATACGAATAGGAAGTGATTAAACTTGTAACTTGTGACGAGATTAAATTGATGAAGTTATGAGAAAAAAGTTGTATTGTTAAGAGATTAAGCTAGTAAATTTATGAGAAAAAACACTGAAATATTACATCATTAAATGAATATATTTACAAGAAGAAAAGCTGTAATATAACAAGATTACACTCAAATTTAAGAGAAAAATGTTGTAATATTACGTGATTAAAATTGTAACTTTATGAAAAAGAATTGCAGTATTATGGGTTTTATATCATAAATTTATAACAAAAAGGTTGTAATATCACATGATTAAACTTGTAACTTTATGAAAAAGAATCGCAGTATTACGGGATTTAACTCATAAATGTATAAGTATGTGTTAAAGTATGTATAAGTATAAAACTTTTTCTAGAAATTATGACTTTGTTCTCAACATTTTTTTCCTTTAACATGGTCCTAATCGTCTTACAGAAATGTCTTTTTCCCCCCAGTTTTTTTATTCATTTTCTGAACACATTATGAAGAATTCCAACAGCTGTGTTACGCTAGAACATCTGCATTAGGAAAAAAATTAAATAAAATAAAAATAAAAAAATCCCCCACACATCCCAACATCCATCGTCCCGTCATAAATTGAACAATTTAGAGATAACAAAAAGGCGAGAGAAAATAAATAAGAAATTAATCAATTTTAAAAAAGAACATTTTTATTTAAAAGGTAAAAGAAGTATACAAATAGATTTTATTTTAAAGTAAAAAAAAAAAAAAAAAAAAAAATTCCTTTTCACCGTGAAAGTTAAGAAAACCCACCTGCTGACAGAACTCCTTGACGGAGCGTCCTCCCTCTATGAAGTGCTGAAAGAAGCCGTACTCTCGCTGCAGGTAGCCCGAGGTGAGCAGCCGCAGGTACACGACCACGTAGTCGGACACGTTCTGGTCGTTGAAGGAGTTCAGCAGCTCCTGCAGGTTCGGCTGCTTCTCGCACAGTTCGATCAAATCCATGAACTGGGGGAGGAAAAGACATCATTTACATTGTTGGATTGATATGTCCTGCTTGCCAAACTACTGTCCAACGGGGCAAATCTAAGTGCGTCTGCCTGCAAAAGCTGACCAAATACATCATGTACTTTGGCAGATGACCGTTCAGAGTTATCAGAGAAATGAGAAGTCCAATGGGATACAAGATATACAGTGAGAACTGATGAATCTTCCAATAAAAGAAACTCACGGTATTATGAAAGTCTTCGATGGTGAACTCAGTGAAGCCCTCGTTAACCAAGTCCAGTTTACTTTTACCTGCGACTGCTTTGAACCTGACAACACAAAAAGCATGGATCCATGAGTATTATAGCAACCATCGTATTTTTTGGGCGTAACGGAAAAATGTGCAGATACCCAAACTATTTTTATTTACCATAAAAGACAACAAAACCCCTAAACATAAGGGGACTGTATACATAATTATATAGCTAGATTACCATTAACACATGTAAAAGATTTGAATAAGACAAAAAAAAAGAATACATAAAATCTATGCAGACAAGAGAAAATAAAACTGTGCCACTTTAACGGTCCAAGATTACACAAGTATGAAGTCAAGAGAGCGATGGAACTCACTTTTGAAGCTCTTTGCTGTCATCTAGCAGCGACTCGAGATGTGCGAAGCCAAAGGCTCTGTAAAAGCAGTTGCCATCTGGACGCGTCTTACGAATGTACGAGTATTTTTTGTGTAGGTCCTGCAACAGAAAGAGAAACCACAGATACAACATCAAATGCAAAAACGGTATCCGTATGTAAGCAGCATACAGTTTTGGTTAGTGGCTCTGGATACAATGACACACTGGACAGTGGAGGAAATTATGTGGGTGCAGTAACCTGAGAACAGAGGACTGAAATACAAAGCAGGATTGGGCAATATATCGAACATAACTGATGTATCGACACTTTTTCCACGTGAAATATACAAAATGACTATATGGCAAACATAGAGTAGAAATCATCATTTTCGCTTTTAGATGAAAAGCATTTATGTTTTTTTCACCAGAATTTCACTTGCACAAATATTATGGCCAAAAGAACATAAGAGCGATGTCTATTTGGGGAGAAAGTCACCACAAAGTTTGATATTATCGTGATGCTTCAGTCCCGATTTACTATTGCTGCAGTTTTAAACGCGATGTGATGTGCTGAGTCTTGCAATAAAATATATTGCAATATACTGTGATTTATTTCCTGCTTTTCAACAATTTTATTGATCTTGTAGGCTACCAAAAGTTTATTTTGTATTTGCAATATTAACCCTTGGAAACCTGGCTTTATGTCCGCCATAAACATAGGTTAAGCATTTTTTTGTCATAAGTAGTCTGCAAAAAAATATCCTGAAAATTGGGAAAAAAAGAAAAATAAAGTAAAAGAAAAAAAAAACATCAAAAAGAAAGGAACTGATCTGAGTCAAAAAGTGTTTAAAATAATATTAATTCTGTGAAATAACTTTATACACATATATATATTTATACACACACGACCTGAAGCAGCTGCTCTCCGCATCCGGAAAAAAATGAGTCGTTGCGTATATTACTCGCAGCAGAGCAGCGAGCCGCTTCTGAGACGCTCCATAACACGCTCCATAACACGACGTTGACGGACCTGATAGAATCGAGGGGTTAAACACAACTCTCCCGCAATTAGTGTCACCGTTCCATTTCATATCATACGAAGTACTTTATTCATTGTTCTGATGCTGCCGTTTCTAATTACCGACCCTGCCGCTTTCAAATGCGAGCGCTTGTGGCCGTTTAGGAAAACCTAGAGTTGACTGAACTAGTTGATAACCAGCTTTGTGATTCCTTTTATCCAAATTAGGGTTAAGAGAAGCAAGGTGATTAAAAGATATCCTGGGTATGTTGAAGTGGTCTCAAAGTGCGGGCCTCAGGTGGTGTGCTTTGACTGACCTTGATCTTGAGCTGATAAACTGTGTCATCCTCAGCGTATTCCCTCTGCAGCACGGACAGATCCTGTCTGTCCGACACTAAAGGGTTACTGTTGGCTATCTAGACACACAGACAAAAGAGGACTGAGTTAGTACATGCACTGTAACTTATTTTTTAACAGGCTGCAGCTGTACAGACAAGTTTCATAGTTATTTTAAGCATATCGGCTTGATTTCTTTCTAATACATTGGAGAGGGATGAGCATTTTAACAAGAAATGGCCCCAAAAAATGAATAAAAAGTTAAAAGAAATTACTGAAAAATAAGAAAAATAAAGAGAAGGAAAAAAAAACAACAATCAAAAAAGTGCTGAAAATCTAAGCAAATAAACAAAAACCTTAGTTTTCTAAACATTTTTCATTTTTCTCTTAAATTTTTTCAGTTGATTTTCAGATCAGTTCCTTCTTAACTTTTACTTTTTTTGCAGTCTGCAGGACATTTCTTTCCAAGATGCTACACAATTTTCTCAGGTTTTAGAGGTTAAAATGATTGTGAAAGTCATCTGAATGCAGCGCAGGGGAACTGATGTTAGATGGTTAAAAGGTCAAGGTCAACAGTACTGATTCCTAGGAAGTTTTAAAAGTGGTTATTCAAAATTATATGAATGAACAATTGTAAATTGAAGGCAAACCATTGAGGCATCTTTTATGATATGTATAAGAGGAGTTTAGCTGTATCCACACATCAGATTTTTGGATGTATAACTTTATAAGAAGTGACTGGAATCTGAAAACCTTTCAATTCTGATCCTCAATTTAAAAAAAATAAAAATAAAATATTTCTCACCTCCTGCTGAATTCTGTCCTGTTGAGCAATTATGGCCTCGTCATATGCCAGACAGTTCACTCCTGTAAGAGAAGGGGGACAGATTCATTAGGCTTTAGAAATAAAATACTCCTATGGGAAATCAATGATGGCAGAAATTGTACAAAGCCAGTCAGTGGCGTCAGGTAGTTACACTGGTCCCCAGTGTATGCTACAGACTACTTATGCACTTAAAATGACTACCATGTAATCTTGTCATCTTGTCACATGATCAAATAGAGACTTGACACTGCATAAAACCAACAAATATATAACACAGAAACCACTATTGCATATATGTATGACAAAAAACACCAAAGAAAATATGCAATTATTCATTTATTTGAATAATTTTCATAGTGTAAACAAAGAGAGATGAATGGTTGCTCTGTAGACTACAATCAAATGTAGGTCATGAAACTGTATCGAGCGCTCATGGAAAATGGGAAACAACAGGATGAAACGAAAGGGAAGTCAAAGGCACTCCAAAAGTGTGAAAAAAGAGGAGAAATAACATTAAAAGGTCTTTATTATAGTGGCAAAATCGTTAAAAGAGCCAACATGACCGCTGTTGGTCGAAACATGTTGGCTTTTTAATGATTCAGCCACTCTAAATTTTTGGAGGGCCTGGATTTCCTTCTCGTTTCATCCAATTTTTATAGTGTATTTAAAGTTTATGTTGGATAAGCACATCTTTTATAATATAATTTGTTATAGATTGCAACTGTCCAACTATAGCAAATGAATTTAATGTGAGTTCTTTGAATACAGGCACAATCTATTTTCTATTACTAACAGGCCCATTTTCCACAATCCACTCTCTCTATGTGACCCCTCACCCCATTAGCCCTGTCTGTGCTGTCCATATTTACACCCCTGAGGCTGGTGACGGACATCTTCATAAAAAACCTTTAATAAAATAAGTGACATCTGGATTTAAAAATCTGGATCACATCAGGGCCAAGGACGCCATGGTCAGGAACTCCCACATGACAATATTTTCCTTCAGGGACCTCCATTTAAAAAGATTTTGGTTGTCAGATATGATTAAGAGCTGAAGTGTATAGTTGACAACTACACCTGAGGATATAAATGCTAAAAAAAAAATAAACTTCTGATCAGAATATTAACTTTTATAGTGAATGAAATGATAAAAATGAATTTTTCTGGGGATCCCCTGACACCCTCTCAAGGACTTATGGGGGTCAAACCACTTCCTTAGTGGAACATCACGCTGTTGCAGTAAAATGAGAAGCTATAATAATGTAGTAATTGTATGTTGGAAGGTCAGTGATGCAAATTTACACCACAGCAGGAAAGTACATTCTTAAACAAAGATATCATTTTTTACAGCAAAAAAAAATCACAGAATAAACTTAATGGTTTAAATGTGCACTAAAATTAAACTGCTCAGCAGACAAGTGAAAAAACTGTTACAGACACCACTTGCATACAAGCACTGCAAATTGTGTCTGTGCAGAAGTTACGCTCACCAACCGAAACAATATAGCTTGATTATCGTGTGACACTTTCCATGCACAATGCACCAGCAACACGTTTGAAAGATTCATCAAAAACGAGCCACAAATTAATGGGTGTTTTTAAACCTGAATGCAGTTTTCCCACATTTTAGTGTCTAAGTCACTAATGGAGACAACAATGTTTGAAATTAAGCAAGAGTACCGCAGCTAGACAAGCCAAACAAGCTGCAATGTCATCCCTTCAGGCAACTGTGCAGCATCAATTTGCGTCCACTTAAAGTGTGTGTTTTTGCCGCTGACAGGCTCAGATTATTATTCTGGATGTCTGATAACATTATGGAAGGATCCCTACAAAGATAGGCCTTCGTATTAAAATGTAAGATCCCTTTTGTTTGTTCAACCAGAAAAAAGCACCGAAACCAGACTGTGTTTAAATAAACAGTCATTTTAAACAGTGATGCAATTTAGTCAAAGCTAACAGAAACACAAAAGAAATGCATAAAAATGCAAGAAAAATCATCTTGCTTGGTCTCTACACTGTTCAAATAACCACAAACTCTGGTTTAGTTAAAATAAACCCTGAATTCACCCAGTTAGATGTGAGAATATGCTGGTTCTATACACTACTGTGTATTTTAAATGGAATCTGGTGGATATAGCAATAGTAATTTTGAGGCTGTTTCTGACTTAACAAAAGGATCTTGCTCTTGTCTGTCTCTGTAGGGCTCCTTTCCATATGTTGTCTGACACTTTGAGCCTGTCTGTGACAAAAACTAACACTTACAGTGGATGTTAATTGTGCCAATTCAATTCAAACTGCTGCACCTTTTTACAATGTTGTATTCCCCTTAATTTGCATTTTATACACTCTATTTTAAGCCTTATTTTTTAATAGTATCTCAATGGGTTTTTATTTTCCATCTCATGTTATGCATTATGTGCATTCTATTTTTAATCCTAATTTTCATCTTACTTTTACTAGTATTATCAAGTGGGTTTTTGTCAATGTGAAAATGCATTCTATGTATTCTATTCTGAGCTTAATCTTGTTTTTCCGTGCAGGTTTTTATAATGTCTCTATGTTCATGTTGAGCAGTTGGCGCATGTAATTTCTTTTTGTAAAGTTGGGCTGCATATCAAAGGTGCCATACAAATAAAGTTTATCATTATTATTATTATCATTCTCATTATTATCAGTCATACTTACACTATTATTATACACATATGATTATAACTGTCACAGACATATGCTCTAATATTTGCATGTAACATACATACTGTCATAAGCTGCATTCATTAAAATTCATATTTCTATTACTATAGTTAGATGTTATTATTACTGTTGTTGCTATGTATCTCTGTCTCTCTCTCTTCCTCCCCCTCTTTTTCTTTCCTATGTGTCATTACTGTAATTGTATTGTTCTGTAAACACAACACATCAACAACATATCTGTCCATCCTGGAAACGGGATCCTTCCTCAGCTGCTCTTCCTGAGGTTTCTATCATGTTTTCCCCCATTAAAGGGATTTTGGGGGGGTGTTTTTCCTCATCCGCTGTGAGGGTCCGGGGACAGAGAGATGTGAAATGATGTAAAAAGCCCTCTTTGGCAAACTGTGAATTGTGATAATAGGCTTACAAATAAAATTAACTTGACATTCGTCACTTGGAGACAAATACAAGGGAAACTATGTTTCCAATTGTAAAACAATGTTACCCTTTAAAAGTAATTAAAAGTATTTGATTTATGTATTTGTTTGCAGTTATTCTCTGAAACTATTCTTGTTGAAGAAGAAAAGCACTCAAATCTGAAGTGCGCTTTGCATGTACAAAAGGTAAATCTGGCTGTACTGTTTGAATTATAGAAACCAGTTGGTGAGCAATACGTTCAGAAATAATGCTGAGATCTCACAGACTGTTTTTCTTCAATGACAGGGAGATGGTGCCTTTAGTGCCAATTTTATAAAATAATGTATATCAATCTGTTTTGATTCATTTGATTGTTTATTAGTTTCTTGGTAGTTGTTCTGCTTGATAAAACCAATGTTACATTTACGAAAATAAAAACAGAACCAGATGTTCGAAATGTAATATATTAAAGACAACTGTGAATGAATAACGAAGACAGCAGCGTTTCTCTTTCCGTTATTATCACGTGCCGTCACCACGAGCAGCATAAAAACAAGTTAATCCACAACACCGGCTAACGTCAGTCAGCTAGCTCGACCTGTGCGAAAACAAAACAATTTCTGGTCACGACGAATTTGTTCGTCTATCTACCAAAAAGACGGTGACCTTTCTTTAATATTAAACATACACTTTTAACATTTCCTCACGTCAAAAACCCCGAGACTGTCATTTACTGTTGTCCTGTCAATAACTAAACAAGCGTTTTCTCTTTGTGTAGCAATGGTTGCTAGCTAACGTTAGCTGTGGCCTCTGTCTCCCCCACACCGCTGCGTGTCAAACACCGCTATCACGGAGACGGCAGCGGCTGAAACACCGAGCGGACACTGGTGTGGATGATGGCCGCCCTCGTTAGAGAAATGACCGTGCCATGAAATGGATATTTAGTGATGTAACGGTTTCTCTCACCCTCCACCTCTCCCTGTGATGTTTCCTGCTGCTCCTCCGCCATCTTAGCTATCGAGATCTGTTTCCTCCCTCTGCATGACCTCATTCATTACACACTTCCGGGCGAGACTTTGTGTTTGTTTTATTTATTTTTTTTAGAAACAACACTAGCAGACATTTTTATGTCAAGGGGCCTATCAGCAAAATTAGGACTCAACTAAAAGTATCAAAATGTCCAGGCTACATTTTCTACATTCTCTAACAAGGGTTTTCAAACTGCATTCTCTTAGCCCGGGACTATCTTTACCCCTGGGCTATGAATTTGACTAACTAAACCCCTTTTGACATTCTTACAGGGTTAACTTAGCTACAGTTGGGTAAATGTCAGTTGGAGAATGTATGTTAACATCCTACAATTAGCCTTGTGTCACAATGGCTACTTTTAGCCCAGGGTTAAGTCTATTTTTCAGGGGATAACTCTGCTAAGTCAGGGCCCAAGTGGGTAGAAAAATGGGTCCTATATGGAATTTTCCACAGTTTTTCTAATGGCCCCATGTCAATTACCTACATAGGTGAGTTTAACCAAGTAGGCCCTATATGGGTTATGCTGGGGCTACCTGGGTACCAGGAGGGCCCAAAAATGGGCATCTCATCTTGGGCCCACTAGGGAAAAACAACCCAAGTGGGCAACTGGCATGGGGCCATATTGAAATTCATGGACAATCCCACATTGGGCCCATTTTCAGCCCATTTTCTATTTACATGGGCCCCACATACAAATGTTGACTTGGTTTGAATGTGTCAGAATTATACCAGTGTGAATGCTTTCTTCACCACAGGGTTAACTGCTGCCTTGGCCTGGGGCTAAGTGCATTGTGAAAAGCTCATATACCAAATCACAATGTCCATTTACAACAACGTTTGGGTAGAAAACCCCTTTGTCAAGAGTATTAAATCAAAAAGCATTGAGAAAACAATGCCTCAGTTGGTTCATTTTTTGCCACCTAAAAAAAGGCACAAAAAAAATCAATATCAGTTTAAGGGTATGCTTTATAAATAATATTTTTACAGCTTTACCTTGCCTTTTGGGAATTGAAGCTAATTTCTCCAAGCCACCAGACTCCATTGACAAAAAAAACAGTAATTTAACTTAGCAGAACACTGGTTTTGCTGGTATAACAGCCTCTATTGGTTAGCATGTTTGGTGAAGTAGAGTAAAAATTCAAAATTTCACACACTTACATCCATATAGATTTTTCTAAATGGATAAAATATGTTGCTGCAACCCCAATCACAGCAGTACATTTACTTGCTACTTACTACTTATGGCTTCTGTGTCGGCCAGTTTTGTTTATCAAAGATGATGCCACAGAAATATAAGCACTGCAAAAACATCCAACAGGTCGGACTACAGTATTTAAATATATACTTTAAAATGTTACAGTTACATCTGAAAATAACAGCAGATTTCAAAAAAAGTTTTCCAGTTTTAAATATCCTGCAAATCAGTTGCCATTTGTATAAGTGGAAGTAATTGTTGTTGTTGACGTCAACGTGATTCAGCGATTGTGCGGCATAAGTGGACCATGATAACAGCCATGTCGCGTTCTCTGCATTGTTATCAAATATTTTCTGTTTAGTATGGCCATATCTGAAAAATACAGTTTTTATAGCATTACTATTTTAATTAATGTAATGCTTACATGGCCCTTATTATTAAGTTAAGACCATCCACCAAGAGTAGGAGGAACAGGTGAACAGGGCCCATAGTATATCTTATATTTTGATCCGGCCCTGCCCAAGGCACTTTACTTTCTTAAATCAACTACAGCAAAAATGTCCACATGTATCTCAACAGAAAATTACCAAACAAACCAGTGTAAATCCCTCAATTAACCATAAAAGAATTTGTACCCCAAAGCTTGTGTTAGCACCAACATTTTACAAAAAAAAAACAAAAAAAACATGCAGTTTTATTTCAACCCATCAATACAAGCTGATACCCATACAAAGCCCTAAAAACAAGTGAAAATCCGGGCAAGTGAACAGGATGATCATTTCCCAAAATCACAGTAGTTCATAGTTGCGTAGTTTTGCGGTAGGCTCATTCAGGTCCCTGCACTTTCCAGCAGTACACATCAGGGGGCACTGTCTGCAACAAAAACAACCTGCACATGACACCATTCATCTGCTGCTCTTACCTGTTGGCTGCCAGTAAATCAAATATGCCACAGTCTCTATTTGTTTTGTACTTACAAAAGATAACATAAATCAAAACAGTCGCTGACAGTGTAATACATGTGTGAAGAACCAAATAATACTTCATATTTGCCACAAAAAAAAGGCAAAAGTGATATTTTTATATTTTCCCTTTGGCACAGTGGCTGTAACAGAGCCCAAAACATACAATTATACAAAATGTATCTACGATTATTCATCTACAGATAAATAATACATGTTTGGTTTTGCCGCAATATTAAAAATCACCAGTTCTTGTAATTTTTTTTTTTGAAAAGTCATTGTCTTGTCTTGGTTTTTTAAAAAAAACTAGCAGGCAGAGGAAAACATATAGATTGCCTCTATAGTCTCAAGTGAAAAAGTCGAGGCGCATAAAAGTAGCACATAATCGAGTACAAAAAAATTAAGTGAAATAAAAGTACATTTTACAAACATATGGCAGTTTTTCCAGCTTTCACACAACATATATACACCTTTTTAAATTTAGTGTGTCATTATAGGACACACCACGTATATTACTTAGATTTTGGAAGTGGCGCGCCCAGAAATTTTCAGAGGTGGCCACATGGGGCCACAAATCTTGGGGTGACACACCAAAACCACAAGCCATAACTGAATTTCAAGAATTCCATTATGCTGTTGTATGTAGGCTAATTGAAAGCTATGTTAATATGTAGAGTTAAGGAATTGTATACTTTTATACTTTGTCTTCTTATTTTACAGTTAATAACAGTAATTATCTGATGTGCAATGACTAATACCGATACAGTTAACATTTTGAGTTCCACAACAAACCTGTTTTAATGTTTATATATGTATTCATATGGTTTTTCCTTAAAATCACAAATACACAGTTTACGTTTGAGGGACACATTAGCCCCTTTTATAATACACTGTTCAAAATGGGAATGTAGTGCCGTTATGCCCCTTGATGGTCTGTATAAACAGTACGATCTCACAACAGGGGGGACAGTTTTTTTGCCTTAAAGCTGGCAACAGAGGTAGTAAAAAAGCCGATTAAAGGTTTGCTGCCGAGATTGGGTCGTTGGTGTAACGGGTGTGACGTTTTGATGACTTGTTATGCGTACCACCCATGGATGTATTATAGGAAGTCTGGATACAGCCATAGGGGCGGGGCCTCATTTATTCCTATGAGAGTTGCTCATTGGTGCATAAGGCAAAAAAAGAAGCTCTTTTTCCAGGTGTACCATCAGTATAAAAAATACCCATATATACTGGCCCACAGGACATGCGCGATAGAGATTTACAGCAGCTGAGTGCAGCAGACTGTGGCCGAGCAGGTAATGTCCGCCAGCAGAGTGACTGACTTCCAGTATAGCGTGTTGCTAGCTTGAATGAAAAAAAAAAACCCAGGTGGATGTGTTTATTTTAGACCCTCTACCCTTTACTGGCGAGATGCAGTGACCACAAAATACCATCTGGCTCCGTCCAAGCAGTACTCAAACATCGAGCCAAATCTAGTCGGCACAAAGTTTGAGAGAGACTAAATAATTTAGAGATATAGAAAAGACATAACCATTTTAACATTTTCACTGACCTCCATGCTGCTTTCTACTGTTTACTAATACATTTTCTAGCCTGTCCATGATATCGAATGCAACCATCTCTAATGCTAGTTAAACCAAAATTAATATTTACCTACAATAAAAAAAATTGGAGGGGGTTGGGGTTGGGGACAGGGGGCGGATTGCACACTGTGCTTTGACTGGAGTATGAAGTCTTTTCTGATCCAAAATGTCTAAGTGCTTAAGTCAAAGGCACGACAGTAACCCAATATGGAGGTAGGAATGTTGCAGGTGTGGCAATAGAGGAACAACGCAAGGGTTTTGGATCTGATGCCAAACTGTGTTGTGCAAGGAAACTTAACACATGCACCGTCACAAGTACAGATACTGAACACGACTCCAGTTCAGACTCTCAGTACAGAGTGTTGCAATCTACACTCCTGATGTATCCAACTTTCCCACAGGCTCCTCAGCTACTCCTGCATTTCCTGATATCCTACTGTACATGTCCTTGAGTGCTTTCGACACCCCCCCAACAAAAGGTATGTCAGCTGCATTCACCTGTTGGTTACAGCCGGGTAGAGCAGCAGATAGTGTATTGCGAAATAGGAGCAAAGAATATTGTCCGCTGTAGTAGCTGCACCGGAAACATCGTGACATTGTCTTTGTTTGTGTCAGAAATTCCGGGGAATAGAATGTTGTCACCGAACATCAGGCAGATATCAGATGTCCAGAAATGTCCAGTGGATGCTTTTGTACATGTGTCCTTGTATTCTATTGCACCATGTTCCCACAATAAAAAACGATGCAGTGTTGTAGTCATTGTTTTCTGAGCTTTGACCAAACTTTGTATCCGCATTCAGACTGTTTCCAGGACCAGAGCTGGTCAATCTTGCAGTTTAACGTTCTCTCCCAGCTCCTGCTAAACGATCTGGGCCTTGTGTATCAGGGAGGCATGGGGACTGACCACAGCAGGCCGCGGTTTGGGTCTGATTATGCCATTAGTCTGCTGAAAGCGTGCACTGTGAGCTTCGGACACTTGGGAGCTATTGGTCTCGCTGTCCTGGTCATCAGGATGCTCCTGACTTGCAGGACCCCCCAAACCTTCGTCTACCTCATCCTCATCATCTGTCCCCAGTGGGTAGGTGCAGCTTGTCGGAGCATGCTGTTGATTCTTAGTGACACTCCCCGGCCGTGAACCACCATCAGTTGGGATAATGGCGCTGCCGTTTAGCTGTCTTACAATCTCCGTGGACTGTACAACCGGGAAGGGCGATGGCGTGAGAGGAGGGTGGAAACGGGTTTCCTGCTGCAAGGACACAGAGCAGTCGCAGTTCTTAATTGCATCATCATTAGGTGAGTATGCGAAGGTTAAACTGGGTGAGGTGCATTCCACAATTTCATGGAATCAGGCTTTAACTTGCCCACAAACTGAAATGACACACTTACTAAAGAAATACTGCTGTTTCTCACATATGTTTCCACTCGGAGTCGGTTCTCCTCGTCTCTGTCCAGAAGCCTTTCTCTTCCCCTCCGCGAGTTGTTATGCAGGACTGGTCTGCCAAGATAGTCAAACGCCCCCCCTCCTCCCCGGCCTCCGGAGATAGTAGATCGACTGTCACGGCAGTGAGTCTGCTCCTGTCAGCGCAGGAAAAGACACTGATCAGTATTCACACATACACTGATGAGGCCACAGATTGTAATTTAAACTGAAGAGACTTTAGTTTTAGAGTAGTATTGATGTGAAGCAGGCCAAGTTATACTTTGCCCTTAAAACTTTGTTTACTTCTAATGCAGTTAAAGCTGGGTAAGCAATTTATCCCTTTAATACCTGGATCGAAATCAGTTTTCTTTCAGACCCCATTCACAAGCATTTAAACCTCTGAAATCTAATTTCTTTATAATGAAATGGGGGGGAAAGGGCAAGTTGGCAAGAAGTGTTATAAATTAAAAATTACTAAAATGTGACAAAAAACATCTGAATTAAATATTATTTAAAAAAAAAAACAGAAAAAAGGTGTAGAAAAGTATATTTATAACTCTTGTCTTAATTCCTGGACCCATGACAACAAAGTCAAAGAGTCTACAAATCAGTGGGTGACATCACAATGGTCTATATATTTATGGTTTCTTTGCTTTCCTCCCATTTTTGTTTCAAGAAATTAAAAAAATAAAAATAAAAACATACTCCAGAGACAAAAAAAAGAAGAAAATGAAACTAAAAGTTAACTAAAGTTAGTTAACAAACAAGAAAACAACCTGTAAAAAGTGCTATAATAATATAAAAATTTTGTCACATAATTTTAAATATGTTATTATTATAATAATAAATATAGTTTTTCCCTAGCTTTTTTTTTTCAATTTTCCTAGCTATTTTTCCCTTGTTTTTTTAAAAATAATGTTCTAATCTACCAACATCTTGCAGTGTGTGAAACATGTATTACCAAGTTCCACATTGCCTTTTTCCTGTGCTTTTGAAAGAAATCGCTTTGCTTGATTTTTCAAAGGTTTAAATACTTGTGACAAAAGGTCCTCCACAAACAAAAGGTCCCAAGAAAAAAGAAGAATAAAAGTAGCTCAAACGTCTTCAACAGTATGTGTTATTATGATAACCAGTAGCCTATCTTGAGATGCACTACATTCCGATTTGAAACGTTGACGCTCAGAACTAGATAGATATGAAGAATCACCCCGAGTGAAGACAGGCTGGTCCTTATGGTCCCCTCTACCCTCAGAGGGATGTTTTCCTCTGTCTGCAGTCAAAAGAAACACAGACCTGGATTAGATGTGGGACAGGAAAAACATTCTGTGCATCTAACATAATGCCCTTGCAATGTACTGATGGATGACAGACAAGATATTATCATCTGACTGCCACAGTATTAGGTATTCATCACAGCACAAAGAATAATCCTGTGATAAATGAAACATGTGGGACCTGCAGCCTAAGTCAGGTTGTGCACACACAGGAGAAAACATGATGCTACAGTGTATGAAAAGAAAAAATTCTGTCATAGTACCGCTCCTCTGGTATCTGTGCTGACAGAGTTCATTCTCCTGAAAGAAGCTTGCCTGGAAAGAGTGCTTATTTCCTCCCTGTGGGAAACATAAAAGAGAAAAAGATATTTAAATGACTGAAGAAATTGGCAGAGATCCACTGTAAATTATTTGGATCATTTTAAGTTTTAATGTTGCATATTTTTCAATTTCTTTTTCGTTTTCATGCATATTTTCTGCAGTTATTTGCAAATCTTGCACACAAAGTGATTTATCAAGTGAACTTGACACTTTTCGCTGCTCTGAATCTATTTAGCACACTCTATTGTTGTAACTGTCAGTGGTAACATGCTTAATAACCCTGATTTGCACTGTTCTTAGTTGTTCGTACTGGTTTAATCTTCCCTGTGGAGATTATCTTATATCATCTTTATAAGAAAACATCTCAACCTACTTCCTCTCAGTCAGCTCCCTCTCCAGCTTCTTGTTCTTGCGTCTGTGATGGCAAGTGACGCAGATGACAATGATGAGCATCAAGATGAGCAGCCCCCCAGCCACGGCCCCTACAATGATCATCAGCATGTTTTCCATCTGCTCCGGGAGAGTTTCTGGAAAGCAGAGAGTCCGTAGGTAAGATCAGGCAGATCTATTGCCAGTAGAGCAGTGTTTGTTATTTTTCTTGTCCAGTCAGACAGGTAGAAAGCAGCATGGAGGTCAGTGAAAATGTTACTGTGGTAACTTGTTTTTTAAATCTCTAACTTATATTCGTTTCTCTCAAACTTGGTGCAACTAAATTAGTAAGTCTTATTATCTGATGTTGACATTTCTGTCATATTTACCTGCCACGCCAACATTCACCTCCGCCTTCCCCACTCCTACGTCATTCTTCGCAACACACTGGTAGATGCCCCTGTCTGTCATGCTTAGGGGTCGCCCAAAAGCCAGTGTTCCATTAGGGTGGAGGATTACACCTTCTGGCAAAACTCCACCAATCCTAGCAAAAAGGACAAAAAAAAATTCAGTTTTGTGCATTTAGAGCAACACAAGCACCTCTTATTTTATAATGTCCATATCAGTGGTCATCCATATCTTTTTAAACGTTGCAGCATCTTCAAATGGGAATTTTTGCTCTATATTCAAAGAAAAACTTCAGTTAGGCCCATTTCACAACAAATTATCTTCAAAGTCTGGATGCTCATATTGATCTATGGATTCTTTTTTGCTTAAAGTTGCTCAACTTGCAAATATCATTTCATAAATTTATCTAATGCAGTCAATGTTCTCTGACTTTTCCAGAAATTTGCAACTTTATAAATTCACAGAATAACCATTTATTTAAACATTTTCACACATTTTACTTTAAACGTCCAATGTTGTAAAATCAAAAGTCTGATTTCCATGTTTTTATTCTTCTTCTTTTTATTATTATTATTATTATTATTATTATTATTATTATTATTATTATTATTATTATTATTATTATTATTATTATTATAAAGCAGGTATAGGCGCTATGTAAATACTGTGAAGTATGAAAACACTCAATTCAGCCAAATGCACACAGTCCGTAATAAGAAATTGTGCCGTTAAATGAGACATCTGGAATTTGGTGGAGTTGTGATGTTACAAGCAGAGATGCTGATAGCAAATATGTGGAAAACCTGCTTTTCTGTTTTTGACTTCATATGAGAAAACAGAAGCACAACAAAGAAGTTGTTGTAAGTTAACTTCTTAACTTTTTGGAGGACAGTCAATTTTGCATTACACAGCATTAATCAGAGAGAAAGGCTAAAAATCTACATTTATTTCCATTAAAATGTCTCTTTTTCAGTTCTGTGCCCATCAATAGTTTTTTTGAACCACCGTATATTTCCCGGCAGTGTGACTCAGTGAAAATGTTTCAGGAACAACGATGAGCAACACAGTCCAGGGTGTTGCCTCAGTGTTGTTGTTTTGACCACATTAGATTTAATCATTTAGAACAGACTTGACCTCAATGTCTGCCAACAACACATCCACTAAAAGAAACCGGAGATACAATTCACAGAGGCCACAGTTACCCCCGCCACTAGTTTAAAAGAGGAAATGTCTTTTTTTCTTTCATTTTTTTCACATATGCAGAGACGTAGACGTGCCTCTACGAGAACATCTAGCACAAATCCACACGTTCTACTTCCTCTTCCCCCCCAGCCCATCTGCCTCTACCTGCTCCCACCATCTCTCATCCCTTTCCCTTTTTTCTTCTCGTCCCCCCTATTCCTCCCTCCTTCGTGTGAAACTGCCTCATCTGTCTGCTCTCTGCACAAGCCGCAACACGACACTGTGACACCAGCTATTACTTCACCCGCTGCCTTTTATTGACAAAGCTAACAGGTTTGCCCACTGCTGCAGCCGCCACCACACACTTGTGTGTGTGTGTGTGTGTTCAGTTGAAATGTGTGAGAAGAGGTTGATACAAGAAATTTTGAACGCTGACTTAGTTTTGTGTATGTTTGTGTGTGTTAAATGCATTTGTCTGATGAATCTTACTCTCAAAAAACTAATTTACCACAATGCGTTCCTGTAACACCAACTAATATACTGTATGTATATCATCATCTGCTAAAAACAGATCAAATTAAAAGAAACCTCCCCAAAAATTTTCTTTACATTTTAGCAGTACCCATGTCCAATTTATGTAGATGGAATTTCTACCTCAGGGCCTAACTGTCACCACTCATAATTCCACGCGAGCCATTGTTTTTCCGTAGCTCATATATTTTTCAAGCCAAACTCTTGGCCACACCCTGAGAGCATATTAATGTGCCGAGGGAAATGGCTTAAAGATGACAACAGGTGACTCAAGCAGAAGAAGACGGATCTGAGTCAAACCCTCGTCTGGGGTTAAAAGCTGCACAGCGATGTGCCGCGTTTTCTTATATGACACATGCAACATGTGGTTGTGTTAGTTTCCACTGAGGCAGCAGAATCTGAGGCGACAATGCCAGGACTTGTTTGGTTAAGTCATGTGGAATGGGTGGAGGTTCACTACAACATCACTGCCAGCTCAGGATCAAACCGATCTACTTTAAATATTAAATCACTGAGTGCCATTGACGTATATATACGTCATTCAAAAGCCAACGCTTGCTTGCCATTGACATATATATACGTCAAAGTGTGTTTTCGGCGGCTGGCACAAGAAGGCGCTCTCACGCTCCCTGTGTGTCAAGTGGCCAGTTTCGCCAGCGGACGCTGGAAGAAACTCTTATGGATCTTCACTGTGTGTATCCTTGAGGTCAAACAAGTGTCGTAGTGCATTTTCCTAACATCTGCAGGGACAAATTTTTTTAAAAGTCCCCCTTCAGACAAGATTAGAAAAATTTTAAAAAATGCTATCTGGATGCCTCTAACCCACCACTGCTACTTGCAGAAAGTTTTGCTTTTGCTTTTTCACTTTTTTCAGTGCTTACACATCATTAAAATAAAGTGTGGACATAGGTTTGGCTATATAAGACTAGCGCAAGGTTGACAAGTGCAAGAGCAGTGTGTATCAAGATGGTTAGCATTAGCGTTGGCACTGGCGTTGGTATTGGCGTTGGCATCAGTCAGACCCAGGCCCAAAAAGGTGCGCCAGGCTTTGAAGCCTATTTTTGTAGTAGCCAAACAGTTGATTCACAACTTACGAGTCCATCAAGTGATGCCCTGAGGCCCCAAATCACTTTTCCCTCTTGACTTTCGTGGCAAAAATAGTCACCTATTAATCAGTGGATACATTTTTTGAGCTTTACAACACCCACAAAATGACTAATTTCGGTATCAGGGTCCAATCTATTAGGTCCAATAACATCTGGACAGCATAGAAGGGCTGCACGGTTGAAGTATTTCATCCACATAAAGTTAACACAGTGTCAAAGTCTGTTCACCCATCAATATGTGCTTTCCTCAATGGCTGCAATTGTTTTTTGTATTCGCAGCATACCTAATCTTGCTTGCCAGAGTACATTTCTCAGGTTTAGGAAAACGCAGATATCACCCCTCTCAAGTGACAAACTTTGCACATATTGAAGTCAGTATAGTCAAGGATGGACATTTAGGGCAAATAAATAAAGAAAAACACACATTTTTGAGTGGGGAGGGACTTTAAAAATATAAATTATGCATTGTTTCCATCCATATTTATTTGCTTGCAGTCTTTTTTACCCCCATTTGTGGGCGCATTGCTACATTTTTGAGCATTACTGCTTCCAACTCAGTGGAATACAAACAGAAGGCAGAAAAACATAAGCACGTTGGGTCTATATTTTCCATTCACTCTAATCAGCCAATTCCACACAAGTATTTGTAGGACTAATACAACTGCTCATGTCATGATAAGAAACTGGCAAACTTTTCTTTTGAAAATGAGCTACTGCTAAAAGATGAGGTCATTTTGCAAAACCAGTTATTGTTTATGTCAATATCTTGTGAAGGACATGCTTTTGTTGTATATTTTTACTTTGACATTAGACTTATGCCCATGACACTGACCTGAGTGTAACCTCATTGAACATCCCATTTGCACTCTCGACTGGTGTAACTGCTGCAAAATAATTGGTGTAATTGCGAGAAAAGCAACAGTTAACAGACACATCAGACTGTTAGTCACACGAGTACTAGACAGAGGCGGGTACCTGATCCAGGTGAAACTCTCTGGTTTGGGGTTTCCTCCACTCACACACCTCAGGGCAGCATTCTCCATTTTTTCAGACCAGTCGCCATTGTAGCCAGCCACCTCTGCATGTGGAGGGACTGGAAGAAAAAAATTATTTATCAGAGTTGCTCAGCTCAGGTACACGTGGGGAAAAGAAGACATTGTTTACAACTCCTTGTAGAACAAAAAAGGAAAGACAGACACCTTAAGTTTACTACTTAAGTGTGACACCTAAGGCTTATTTTCTCCTTATCTTAAAGATGTGAAGGCATTTACTGTAATGAGAGAGATATTACAGCAGTAAAATTCTGCCATGGAGACCGTTTGTCTGCTTGCCCTTGTATACTTTATACTTTGTATACTTTATACTAAAACCCCAAAATTAGTTAGCATTTCCACACATTGTGCAACTTGCCCCAGGATCTAAAGTTGTGAAGGCTGACCAGTCAAGCTTTTATGCAGCTGGTGAAGCTGGAAAATGACAACTTTCAGTGAATGCAACATTTTACAAGAAACCAAAAATAGTCCTTGTCCCCTGACAACATCCTGTAGAATGATGATGGATTAGATTTCACCATGAATTGTTTGAGGAAAGGGAATCTGATATAATAATGACATCTGGGGACAAATTAACTGAGTAATAGAGGAAAGTGAAAAGTGAAGTGCTTTGAGGTGATGTTGCAGCAATAAAAACAGGAAATAAAGCTCTAAAAGTGCTACCAGTGTGGAAACTTTTTTTGAATGCACTGTTTTGACCAAACTTTGACTTGTAATGTAAGACTGCCTCTGTTTAATGGGGATGCATACTCACAGTGCACCACCAGCTTGTTTGGGATCCTGCGGGGGCCCTTAAAAGTCGGATGCCACACCAGACAGTCCAGCTTCTTGCCGTTCATGCCCCTCAGGGGGTGCAGGGAGTAGTGTGAGGAGACAGCCCCATTGTCCAAAGAGCGATTGACAGACTGGCCGTTCAGGTCAGTGTCCCAGGTGAGGTGGGGAGGTGGCCGGGCTACAGAGCGACAGGAAGCAGCCTGCCGGTAGGACTGTCCCTCCACCAGGATCACAGGTTCCAAGGAGGAGATGGGAACAGCTGCAGGGAAGATTGTTACAGTGTTTGGTCAGAGTGAAGGTAATGATAAGTAAACACACTTAGGAGTAAGCACTGAATGCACGCATCGACTTAAAGAGGTCTGTAAACACATTTTCTCAATTAGCAACTAAGACAGATTGGTACATGAACATAGTTGTCTGTGTTTGTTTGTTTGTAGGTGGAGCTCTGTTAAAGTAACGTGATGTCAAGTATTTCCAGATAAGTATTAAATTAAGTGTTAAATATATTTAAAACAATAACAATTCAGTCTTAAAATTTTTGTATTGATATCATTTTAACTGGTCTATATACTACAGCATCATAAATAATTCCTAAATTCAGTTATGGCTTTTGATTTTAGTGTGCCTTCCCAAAATTTTCAGGGGCACCATCTACCCACCGCATGAAAAAATTCTGGGGGCGCCACTGTCAGTAGACTCAGAAATACTCATTCATTTTATAAAGTTATTAGAACTTATATGTGACAATCTTCCAGGACACTTAAGAGACAGAATAATATGTATAAATACTGTAAAAATTTTGGAAAACATATATTTTAAAATGTGTCTTCAAAAATACTGATCTGATTGGAAAATCTAAAGGATCATTATCGAGGATTATTGTCATTAATTTCTTGATAAAATTACATTTTGTTTCCTATGCTGGCAATTATAAAGAGAGTATCAAGTCAAGTTATTAATTTTTAAGAAACATGTTAAAAACTACAGACAAAGTAAGTTGTTGTTCCTATGTTGTTATTACTACTTTTATTATTCGTGACACCCATTGTACCTTAGAATATATGTGAATCAAGCTGTGCAATTTGACAAGCAAACTAAGAAACATTCATATCGATTCCCTTTGCGACCGGAAAGACTTTTGCAGTTACTGTCAGTTTTGATCCTTTGTGCAACATATAAGCACTCCTGTTTCTACAGCAACAATCTTGACAATTTTTTCTACTGAATAGCCACAAGGAAGGGACTCACTCCACACGGTGAGCGACATGTCTGACTCAAAGTTGCCGTTGGGGTAGGTGGTGATGCGGCACATATATGACCCCTCATCAGAGACCTCCGTGCTCATGATGACCAGAGATGAGTCCGTGGTTGGATCACTGCTTTTAAAGCGCACGCGGCTAGACCACGGCCCAAATGCTGCAGAGAAAGAGAGAGATTAAGGGTAGGAGTGAACTGAAAGAGCAAAGGATGTGACACAAAAAAATGAAGTCCAGCAAGTCAAAGAAGACCTCAAGCAGTTTTCTTTTGTCACTTTCAGTTCCCTATACAGGCGGGCACTCTGCTAGAAAATTACATTCTGGGTGTTTAGCTCCCTGTCTTTTTCTGGCATGTCACACTCACACTGGGTGTTATCTTCAATTCCCTAATCAGCACCGAAAGATATGAAACCAGAATTAACAGCAACCAGAATATTCGCTGATCAGAAGATCAGAATATTGGCGCCTGTGAAATAATCTTGTGATATTGCAGCAAAACTATCATTTTCTCACAGTTCATTTAAAACATTGAGGGAAGAAAAAAAAACATGTCAACTGACAAATCAACTTGTAATACCTCCAGAAATGTTGCTCGGTCAGGTAACATATGTAAAACTACTATGAGATATTCTCACTGTGAGGAAATGGAAAGTTATTCTTAAAAGTCCCAAATTATGCGCATTTTTGGGTTCAAACTTGTATTTTGGGTTTCTACAATAATATATTTACATGCTTGAATATAAAAAATATATAGTTCTCATACTGTCTACCTGATTATATCTTTCTTAATGGGTCTGAAATGCTCTGGTTTAGCACCTTGTCTCTTTAAGACCACCTTTGAGAAAGGCCAGTCTGCTCTAATTGGTCGTGTTTTTTGGGTCTTCTACATAATTGCATCTGGAAAAAGCCTGTAACCGCACTGTAATGGCACTGTTTACCTTTACATAGTGTACTTGTGACCTCACAACTTCACAAAGTCATGACAGCTTGTTTAAAGGCACAGTTTCTGAATACAGGCTGTGTGCATTTCTCTGTGATGTTAGTGCTTTGATACATTTGCCATGAGCATATAGCTGCTTTAAAATAAGAAGGCATGGAAATCAGATTTTTAAAATATTGGACCTTTAAAATAACCTTTAATGCTGCAGAGGCAACTAAAGCTAGGCCATGGTGCCAACTGACCTGTCTGTCCATCACTACGGTGTGCAGTGATGATCTGGTCCCTGTTGCCATCGGGCTTCTCCTTAAACCAGGTGATTTGCACCACAGTTTCATCAGTGGTGGCTTTGTAGCGACAGGGCAAGACGGTCTCCTCCTCTGCCAAGGACAGTATGGGTTTGTCTGGAGGGAGATCCAAAAAGTCTCCCTGTATCACTGTAACTAAAAGAGGAGAAGGGTCAATAAGTCATTATATCTACTTAACAAACGTAAGAGATGAAAATAGAAAGAGATACCAAGTCTGAAATCTGTCCTTTGAGAGATCCTCAAATGGCTCTGTTTTCACTTGGTTTTAAATATGTCTGGGGTAATTGGACACACATAGGACCTTAAAAAAAAGGAGGACTTTAAAGCCAATGAGGGGGGGCCTGGGGATGCTACCGCTGAAAATTCTGAGTTCTAGAGACTTTATTTTCAGCATTCTTGTGACTTTAAAGAATGAAATAATGAAAAGTATTCTGCAACAGTATTTTTATGTGAAATACTTTCAGGAAAGAATACAGAATAAATTGTCCTTCTGGGGTGAACATCCATGAAACTATATCTGTCAATAACTAATATTCACCAGCTTTTATTCTTTCTTTCATTCATTCATGCTATCGATATTAACAATATCAGCACCAACAATTTCTGCTGTGAAAAATGAAAAATGAAAGCTTCTAAGCACAATCAGACATGTTACAACAGGAATATGATCTGAAATTTGTGACAAGTTAACAACATCACTGATCAAGTTTACATGTTTCCCTGGCATTAGCATGTAGCTACATGTATGTGGGCAGCATACTTGCAGCTGGGGAATGACTTACAGAAAATAGCAGCACTTTTTACAATAACAAATCACCAATAAATGCTTCAAAACACAAGTGGACATGTTCAAGCTGGATTGTGACCCGAAATTGGAGAGAAAGACCATTAAAAAAAATAACAACAATAAAACCCTTAAAACACAACTGGACATGTTTCAGCAGGAATATGATCTTGTCTCAGGGAAATTTACAACAATGGCAACCAAGTTTACATTGTTTTCCGATGTGTGCATGTTTCTGCTGTTGACACTCCAGGATGGCACCACCATGATGTCAACAAATGCACATGGTGGTTATGTATACAAAATACAAGCAGACGGCAAACAAAACCGGGACGTCAACAAAAGCACATTCTGGCAGGTGGTTAGGTTTAGGTAAAAAGGCGTATAGTACGGTGTAGAAAAAACATGACATTCAGACAGGAAGTGAAAACAAGACTCCTTCATTAAAGTTCAGGGTTTGTTGGACCCATGCAACAGCCCTCCCACCTGCCCTATAGGGACTTTTGCACTCCTTATATTATGTTGTTGCCAGCAGCATTTCAACCCGCCATCCAGCAGCATATTATGCAGATGAGACAGCTGCCATCAAGCCGTCTGCCTGCATATAATAACAGCAAGAACTGTTCTGTTCTATCTCAGCTAACACTTTACAGCACGGTATCATGCAGACATGAAAGGTGGCATTTGGCACTGGGATTTTATTGGCAAAAGCACTACAAAAGTTATTGTATTTGATAACTTTGGAATGACTCTAAATTTTAATGTGCAATCCAGTGACACTGGGCTCAAAACTAAATCCCTACCAGCTCTCCCAGATCCCTGACAGCAACCTTTGATCTGCAACCTGAACCTGTAGTTATTTCAGTCCAATAGCTCTAGGAGAATGAGCAGGTAAGAGAATAATCCCAATTCCTAATTGTCATACTTTGAAGCCAAAGAACATTGCTCTTCTTGCTAATTTGACAACTGAAAAAGAGTTTAGATGCTAATATTTCAAAAGCATGTGCACTTCCAACCGAAGAATTCGGTCTATAGCCTTCCTACTTTATCTGTGCTGACCTTTCAAGTTCAAGGTATAGCCAGATCTTTTATCTGTCCTTTAAATATGAGGCTACAGCCAGCAGCCAGTTAGCTCAGCTTGACACAAAGGGACAAAAGTCTTTTAACATTGTGTTTCTTAAGGTTTCAGAGTTTCTGTAGACCTGTGTTTTCATTACAAATACAGGTAAACATCACTTAATGTATGAAAAATACAAATTCAGACTTCAAGCATTGAATTTTAAGGCAGAGGAGCAAAGATTGGGTTTAAACAGTCCATGCCAAATGAAGACAGACAAGAGGGAGGAGTGAGAAAACAAGCTGTCTGTGAGGAGAAGCACAAGAGAAGATATGTCGCTTAACTAGTTGTTCGAGATAAGCTTTCAAAGTAAACTTACAAAGGGGTTACCTCAGTGTCTGGACCGAGTGAGACGTTCAAGGCCTAAGGAAACATACAAGACATAAAATACACTGTGCAATGTGTCAAACCGCAGCGTTATAAACCGTGAGCACAAGCACCCATCTCTCTCGTTTAGCAGCTTTTTTCTGCTTCTGTTTGATGTAAGCAAACTACAGTGTGGCATATTATCTATCTGCTTTCCTTGAGCAATCTCATTAAGTACAGTTAGGGAATAAACATTCACGAGATGTTGATCCCTGCCACTTGCATTTAATGAATAACAAGAATTTACAAGAGTTTGCAGTGATAGTTGTCTTGACACCCTGTTTGAGAAAGTTCTGCTAATGCCATTGCCAAGTGTTCATGTTTGCTTATGCTACCTAAAAGCCTGGACAGGTGATTGATCATCACAGTATATTATTATATTGCTACCCTTGACATCTGGCTTCTATGCTGGTGATTGATTCTCTTTCAGAGAAAGTGATTTCCTGTTGCCAATAACACTGTTGAGACTGAAGAAAAACACCTGGCATGGAAGATAAATTTCAGCAGGTGGATTGCTCCCAAACACTCAATCAATTCACAGCATGACAGATCATGTGTGTGCATGAAAGCTGAAATACAATACAGCTGACATTTTCAATAATTACAACCACAATGGCTTAATCAGTTGAAATTGAGCCTCTTCAAGCATCTATCTTGATCACAATTCTCACAGTTTGCTGTTACAAACAATACAGTTATTGTGATGTAGACAGACATTGCATCTTGTTTTTACTGATCACCTACAGGATTTGTTTTCACAAGTCAATTCTCAGTTTCACCGTTGTATGATGAGTTTTAAAAGTAGGAACAGAAGAATTGCTACAAGAAAACCACACTGAGACTCTAAGGCCATTTTCATATTGTGCTTTGAATGAATGCTAAAGTTAGCATGCTGTTTTGTAGGTCTATTGTTTACCACATTTGCCATCTTAGTTTAGCCTGTTAGCATGCTAACCCTTTCTAATTAGCACTAAACACGTCCAGCTAAGGATGATGGGAATCATTAGTTCTGCAAATATTCGGTCAAATTTTTGACTGAAATCTTGACTGGATAAAGCCACTAGTTTAAAAAAACGAAGCAATTGTAAGAGTGATTGCAACATAACGTGACAACAATTACTTTTTTCTCCTGAACCTAACCTTCATAACTTCACTTGCTAACTTCAGTAACCTTACATTACGATACTTTACGTTAAGTAACTTAACAAAGCCATTCATAGGGCACTAATCTGTTACAGTCATAAAAACCACTGTACAAGAGGACATCGGAAAGAACCTCATGCCAATGCAAGATTAAATCATGGGTAACCAAAATCAGTAGGATTCATCCACTGGAGACAAGAAAGTGAAACAAAATGCCATGGCAATCCATCCGATAGTTGTGAAATCTTAGAATCTGTAGAGCTATGCTGCTAGCATGAATAGCAGAAATAGGAAGTCAAATTATGAGGCCAGAACATAAATGAACTAAAATAATTCTGACACTAACATGGCACTCAAAACAGTTGTGATAAGAATTTGGGACACGTGACTCTGAGCACCATACTGTCAGTCACATTGCACATGATCCAGTACACACTAATTTTCGTTGAAACATAATCAAACATTCCAGCCAATGTCAAACCTGGACCAGGTTCACATGGTTTGTCTGTTTGATAGTCTCGGTCTCACACTCCTACAGGTGATTCAGAACCCGATGTGGGAGAATCTGTTGAGATATGTCAGTGTGTTGGATGTGATTCATGCATTTACCAGCAGAACTGATGAGTGTACTCTGCATACAGGTGTGTTTTTCCATGAAAACATGTGTGTGTGTGTGTGTGTGTGCGTGTGTGCGTGTGTGTGTGTGTGTTAAGTTAAAGTGTGGAATCTGCCTCCCCTGCATAATTGAAATAACACACAGCCCATCCTGCTTTATGAAATGAAATTGAAAAAGCTTTTACTTTTACATGTCATTGTGTGACTGTGTGTAAGAGTCTTCATTTTGGCACTCTGCCTATCTGATAGGAAAATGGCTGAGACACTGCATTAAAATACATTGTGTTACACTGAAAAACAGTGAAATATGACATGTTAATATGTGCAAACAGGCTTGATTTCTTTCTGAAACATTGGAAGAAGGCAATGAGCAACAATAGAAGAAATTACCCAAAAACTTGCAAATAGAAAAAAAAGTGAAGGGTACAAGACACCTAAATAAAAATGTAAAAGAATTAAAATAAACAAATAAAAAAGGAAATAAAATAAATAATGAAAAAAGGAAAAGAGTTAAAAAACAAACAAACAAGGAAATGACCTGGGGAAAGTGCTTAAAAGTCTTAAATAATTTTGCAAAAGAAGTTTGAATATGTAATTGTTATTGTTATAAATATAGCTTTTCTCTTGCTTTTTTTTCCTTAGACATTTTTCCCAAGCTTTTGAAAATACATTTCTAATCTACTAATTTCTTGCAATTTATGGAACATTTCTCACCAGGTTTTTTTGTCATGTTTTTGACAGAAAATGCACCAATTTACTCAGGTTTCAAAGCTTTAAATACACATGAAAGGCAGCTAAAAGCAGCACAAGAAAAGAGATGTCACTCCAGGTTTCAAAGGGTTAAGCAGCACAAACGCACACACACAAACACACACACACACTAGGAGGGTCCATGCAGCTTCTCTGAATCAGACAGCAGGAGGGGGACCGATCAACAGCAACCTGTTCTTCCAGAAATATCAGACTAGTGCTTTTCTTTAACAGCACTGCTCCAGCTCGGTCTATCCTTACAAAAAGCAGCCAAGAATGAAAACTAAAAAAAAAAAAAAAACTAAGCAGCCAATAATTTCTGCATGACTTTGGACAGATATACATGTAAGGCCCTCTTACCACAGATCCAGAGGACACAGAGACACGGAGACAGTCCTTTCAGCTGAGGTGTCATTCTTCCCCGGCAGTTACCGCTAACTCTGCACAAGCTGGGACAATTTCAGCACTGAAACAAAGCTCATCAGTCCAGGTAAGGGGATCCTAAATGAAAGGAACGCATGAAGACCCTGAAGCGGACTCATGCCTCCATCCTTGATCCCTTACAAAGTCCAGTCCCCGGGCGGGAAACGTAAATGTTACAGCTGTATAAACTCAGTCCAAAGAGTCGAAAGAGTAAATCCTCTCAGGTTGGTTAGATGTTGTTTTGTCAAGCACCAGCCACCATGTTTGCCCTTTAGAAAAAAGAAGGCGCAGCTTTACCTGTTTGGGATACACCTGTTTGTGCTACACCTCTCCCTCTCTATCTCTCTCGCTCTAACACACACTAATCTACCCTCAGACACACACAGTTGCGCCAAAAACTCACCTTTCCGGTTTGGCTGACAAACATGACAGTTATATTCTCGCCTTTACTTGCTAAGAGGAGAGGCAGGTGAAAAAAAGCAAGGCGGTTTTAAACTGCGTCCTGATGACGCAGACTGGATAAGAATGGATTGCTATAGCAAGCTGGTGCCAAGACAAAAACAGTGCCTCCTCCCAAAGGAGAAAAACAGATTAATCCTTTCATTTAAAAGGGATAAAGACAAATATTTGTGAATATTAGCACCACACAGACACTATGAAGAATTTCTAATTCACGGAAATAAGCCAATCTACCCACTTTGGGTGCATCTAATCTCCAAATGAAATGTCATTGTCTAAACCACCTCATAAATCAATAGTGCATCATTATTCCTCCCCACATTATCGCAATCCTTCTCCTCTTTATTGGTACCATGTTCAACATGTTTAATCTGATGTGGGCCAAATGTGACAGATACAATCTTTCCAAAGTGACATAAATCTTCAGGAGCGTCATACAAAACTGTTAGCGTGGATAGATAACTGAGTGGGTGTAACAGGCACAGGGCCTTCACCTGCAAAATGTCACGCAAATTAACATGTGCCTACCAGGTAGAAACTCAAACTGATGACAAAGAGAAAATAAAAGAATAAAAAGAGATGCAAAGGAATGGCAAATAGACAGAAAATCACTGCAAAACTGTGCAAAACACATACAAGGTGAAGCAAAATGTCTACAAGGAGACATGAAACAACCACAGAGAGATGCAAAGAAAGCACAAAGAGGCATAAAATGACTGCAAAGAGACACAAAACAACCACAGACAGATACACTGAAACTGCAAAGAAATACAAGTTAATGACTGAAAGGAGCAAAACAATTACAAAGAGACACAAAACAACCAAAAACAACAAGAACAACAAAAAAAACTCAAAGAGGGGAAGAAATTACCACAGAGAGATGCAAATGAGCTGCAAAGAGACATAAAATAACTGAAAAAGGGGACAAATAAAACAAATAGAGACACAAAATGACTAAAAATTACACAAAAACTTCCTCAAAGAGGCAATAACAAACACAAAGACACACAAGATGCCCACAGAAGAATACAAAGGAACTGCAAAGAAAAACAAAAATGAGAGACACAAAATGCCAAAAGAAATGCAAAGATACACAGAATAACTACAAAAAGGGAAAAACAAAGAGACAAAAATTACCACAGAAAGATGCAAAGAAACTGCAAGGAGACAAAGTAACTGCAAAAAGGCCCAAAACGAGCACATAGAGGCATAAAATGTCTGCGAAGAGACACGAAACCACCACATAGAGATAGGCCTAAGCTGGAACTGCAAAGAGATACAAAATAACTGCTAAAAGGAGCAAAAGAAAAAAACAAAGAGACACAACAACCAAAGACAACCACAGGCGGATGCAGATGACAAAACCAGTATCAAAGGCACTAACGCTTACATAAACTTTAGCTAGCGTTAGCCTAAATGTTAACATTAGCTTGCTGCCCTGCAAAACAAACTGCTATCCCAACATTAGTTTAAACGTGCACTTTTGCAATCAAATTTCTCCACTAAGAACTTGGAAAAACCAAATAAAATTGTATACAGATATTTTATAACAATGCTTTTTAGTATTTTAATTATACTTAAATTATATTAAATTCTATTTGTATTAAATTAAACTGAGTGTTTTTCCTACCATATATATTTTAAACAGATTTTGTTACTAGATTAATTATTATTTGTATTTATTTTGTTTATTTGTTTATTGTATGAAGTTACTTTTATTGTCAAATGTTTATTATATAACATTGAACATTTATTTTTTATTATACAGATTGTTTTAACAAGATTAATTTTTATTTGTATGTATTTATTTTTGTTAAGTTATTTTTATATGTTTATTGTATGAGGTTAACTTTATTTTCAGATTTTTATTATACAACATTGATCATTTGTTTTTTTTACCATTTATTTTATATCGATTTTTTTTTTTACTTGATTCATTTTTATTTGTATGTAGTGTTACCATATATTTTATACATATTTTTTTGTTACTGATTTTTTTAATGTATTTATTTTGTTTATTTATTTAGTAACTTTATTTTCAGATTTCGATATTACATTGACTTTTTGAATTTTTACAACACATTATACTGGGATTTTTTTTTTCTTAATAAATTGAGGCGTTTTGTTAACATATTCTACCGTCTATAATGTTGTCTTGTTTTTGTTTTGTTTGTTTGTTTGTTTGTTTGTTTTTGCAAAGGAATTTCTTTATGTGACTGTTAAAATCAATGAAAACATAACTTTTACCTCCCTCCTCACAGCAATCAGGGGGGTGCAGCACACGTGTGAGGAGAGGAAGACAGACCGGACAGACGTGCTCGGTACCGACGAGATTTACGATTAAATGAAGACGCCAGCCCACGCCGAGTCGAAGACATGAGACTGCAAAACCCGAAGGAACGGGGACGGTGGACAGCTCACCGGAATCTACGGTGTCCTCTCTGCATCCGGCCGCTGCAGAGAGGACACGCTCCAGGTAAGTCCATCTCATTCATTATCGATAGCGGGTCCTGTATGGGCGTGGGGAGTGACCGAGTATGGAGGACTGAAAGTGACAAAATCAAAACTAAATAAATAAATAAGTGTGTCAATAAGTAAATGAAAATGACAATATTTATTTAATATTCCATGTCTTGTGCACTCTGATGTTGATCAACCAAGAGGCGAAAAGTTGACACCCCCATGGCACATAGGCCAGTCCTCGTTATTTGCATAATGAGTAGGAAATGCATGTGGAAATGTGGGGAAAACGGGTAAAAATCCTGTTTGAGTAAATGAGGGGGAGGTTAATAGGGAAAACGATACATAAGTGAATGCTTAAATAATAACAAATAAATGAATTTAAAAATGAATACACATGTAAAATGGAAAATAAAGTGGAAAATTAAATAAACGGGAATTTATACGCAAAGTGGAAAATAATAGTAATTTGAATTTTATTTTTCCTTGTGTTGGGTGATTTTCTCTTATCTTGGTTCAAGTGCTTGGGACCATTCAGAAAATTTTCAATTACGAAAGAGAAACGCAAAGATAAGAAAACATTGGTGAATCCTAAAAATCAATGGGTACTCACAAAATAAGAACAAATTGTGAATATGAGCAAAAATAAGAGAAAATTTAAATAGTTTCTCGCATGAGGTCCCAGGTTTCCCGAATTCACCACTGAAAATGAAACAGAGATGACATTATTTAATAAGCAACTTCAAACTTTAATGGGTTTTGTTTAATAGCTCTATGCGTCAGACAGGCAGCAGGTTACATACAAATCTTTACAGCAGTGTTAGTTGTTTCTTTTTGGGGGGGGGGTGGCTCTCTCTGCTGGGAGAGACGTGTGTCTGTGTTTTGACACACTGTCACTGCCATCCTGTGGCGCGCAGGAAACACTGCTTGGTGTCTCTGAGGATTACACATAGCTTTATCTATATGCACCATCTTTAATTTTGCAAAAAACCTTTCTTTTGCAGTTTTATAAAAAGACAACTTTGAAAAAAGAGGCAGCTAGCTGGACAGTGTACAGTGTATAACTTTTTTCTTTTTTTTTTTTACTTTACAAAAATAACTTAGAACATCAGGAGTGAGCATTTGTGAAGCTGCTCATCTTTGAGCTCAACTTCTCTGTTTTGGACTTTCTTAACTTCCCCCAAAACAAGCTACAAAAGCAAACAGGAAATTAGCACTGGCTATTTCACATTCTCTTAAAATTTAAGCAGATTAGCTATGTTACATACATTAACAGATTATTTAAAGGAAAATATCTGTGTGTGGACTTTGGCTCATGGTGTCACTTCTTCATGCCGATGGTTTCGTATGTGTCCTGGGCGTGAGGAGTCAGGCCCTGCAGGGAAAAAAGAGTGACATTAAGAAAATCAGTCATGAAAATGTCTTAATAACAATCAGCAGTCCTTTATCCTTTTGCACAATTCCCAGCATCAAAACTCACCGTATAGATGCCCTCTTCAGCGTTCTGTCAGGGGGACAGAACAAAAGAAAAATGTCAAATACAGTGAAACTAATAATACACATACGCACTGTGACATGAAATCTTATTAAATACTTGGTGAAAACACAGCATGAAGTCTTTCAGAGGAAGAAGGCGCTACATGAGAACATAAAACACCAGATGTGACTACTTTATAGTGTGTGTTTGTGAGTGTCAGAGTGGGTTAGGCTACATGCACTTTGTGGCTGCTAATAGGAAATGGCAGACTAAATTAATCCACGAGTCTCACTTTAAAAAAAAAAAGCTCCTCTGGTGTCATAAGAGGACAAAAATGTCAAAAAAAAACTGCCGTAAAAAATGACAAAAAAATACCAATTAGTTATAGTTAATAGTTCTAAATATATATATATTATTTTTGTACACAGAATTTAACTATTTTCTCTTTTTTACAAAAAAAACTCTCACTTGATATTATTTTGGGGGAAAAAACTATTATTAGTATTAATCAGATTTTTTCACCACGTTAAATCTTTTAACCAAAACCAATTGTGATCATAACCACCAAAAATTTATTAATTTTCAGAATTTTAACCCGCTAAATGCCATTTTTTTGACAATATGCTGCTGTTTTTTTTATAATATAACACGAATTATTTTCTGCACACTAAAGGCCAGTGGGAATTTTTATCTTTTATTCTTTCACAATCTGGGGAAATGTCCACACAACAACATTTATTTCTATGCTTTTTTATTTTTGTGCAGTGACTAATTTTAACAAAAAAAACTCCCTCTTATAGCAAAACAAATGCCCACTTCTTAAATGATGACTTAAATCATTTAACCAGCATCAATTTATTATGTAATGTGCACAAGTTTATCATCTTGTAGGGATAAGTTATCTTGTGCACATGAACTAATCTGTCATCATGTGTGCAAGTTATGTTGTGAGAACACGTTTTTATCTTTTTTTCACAAGATAATTCAAGTTGCGCACAGAACCACAAGCTAACAACTCGTACACACAAGATTTTAAAAATATCACTTTTCCAGACTTTAGGGGCTGCACACTTTTAAGTTCAGTTTACTTTAACGCTTTCAGTTTTTGTCATGATGCCACTGGTTGGTTGGTTGGTTGGTTGGTTGTTTTTTATGAAAACAAAAAAAATAGATTTATTTTCTGTATACTAAATGCTGGTGGGAATTTTCATTTCTATTTTCTCACAATCCGGGACATGTCAATGAATATTTACAACATTTAATTTGATGCTTTTTTATTTTTGTGCAGTTTGAGATTTGAACAAAAAACTTTTCTTCCTAAAACTGCAATAGAAACACCACATATAAATATTATTTTTCAATTTCACAGTGTTAAATTTTTTGTTGAATATCAGTCCTAATTATAACTACCAAATATTTCAGAATTTTAACCCTTTAATGCCAGCTTTTTTGACATAATGCCACTGTTGTTTTTTATGAAAACAACAGAAAAATTGGAAAAAAATGTAAATGCTAGTGGGGAATTTCTCTTATTTCACAGTATGGAATATGTAATGACTGGCAACATTTAATTATATTGTTTTTTGGTTAGTATAAGATTTGAACTTTTTTAACTGCAAGAGAAATACTATATGTTGATAGTATCTTCAATTTTTAGAGTCAAACAAACATCAGTTAAAAAGAAAATAGTCACCCAATAATATTATTTTAATCCTTTAAATGCCAGTTTTTTTGACACAATGCCACCATTTTTTAAAATGGAATTATTTTATGTGTAGTAATGTGTAGTTTTTTTTTTTATTTTGTAGTCCTGGACATCATGATTTTTATATTTTGTGCAGAGGCAGATTTAAACCTCTGAATCAAAAAGGGTGTTTTTATGCCACACAGCTCACAGAGGTTGAACATCCAAAATTAAAAATATAACTCACATCCTTGCCTAAATTAACACCACATACATTACCATATACAAAATAACTGACAAATGAAAAAGCCAAATATGCACCTTGTGAGGCACAAGGGTAAAACAAAGTGGTAAAACAGCACTCTTATACGGAAATGAACATTTCTATGATTGTGTGCTTTGTAAGTTATTTACAGAAACATGCATATTAAGATCATCAAGTTTCATCGTCATTCAAATTTAGAAATTAAAAAGGCTTTTGGGTAATTTATTGGCAGGTGGCTACAAATGACATCATCATGATAAAAAGGCTTTTTGCAGCAGTGGCGGGGCCATAACTTTAGTTTAAACTGCACAAACAGCTGCCAGCTGCTGAGAGAAAAACCATTGTCGTGTATTTGCTATTGCTGTGGTTTGACTTGACCAGTGAGATTATTTTTGGCGTCAAACGCTCTGTCTCTGGTTTTGTTTCTGTGGTGACTGGTGACTCGCTGCTATAGAGTTTGCTCTGAGCCTTCAGCATCCACTTTAGACTACAAGTCATATCTTTATGTCTATTTCAGCATATACAGTGTAAAAGTGTATTCTTACCTGCTTGCCCTTTGCGTTCTCAGTGTTAGCTCTTGCATTGATGACCTGTAGAACATAGTTTGAAATGAGAGAGTTAAAACACCATTTTGAATCTATTTCCAATAACTTCCTCTTTGGAGCCCCTAAAGTCCCAAAAGGTGATTTTTATTTTGTGCGTTCAAGTTACTTATCTTTTGGAAACAAGTGGGTTATATTGTGCACACAAGTTTATTATCTTGTGGGAACAAATTATTATTTTGTGCAAAAAAGCTAATTATCATAGGGGAACAAGTTATTAACTTGTGTGCATTTGATTTCCTGTGCACATAAGTTCAGTATCTTTTGGGAACAAGTAAATTATCTTGTGTGCACAGGTTTTCTTGAGGGACCTAGCTGTTTCCTTGTCCTGACAAGTTAGTTATCTTTTGGGAACAAGTTGTTTTCTTGTTTGCACAAGTTAGTAATCTTGCGGGAACAAGTTATATTTTTGGAACAAGTAAATTAGCTTGTGTGCACAGGTTATAAGATAATTAAGTTGTGCACACAAGATAAAAACCTGTTACGACAAGATTAAAAATATCACTTTTCCAGACTTTAGGGGCTGCATACTTTTAGTTTAGTTTACTGGCCATTTAAATCAAAAACAAAAACAAACAAATTAAGGCTCAAATGTTAATTATTCCAAAATGGTGAATGCCAATAATATCACACAATGTCAAAAAAAAAAAAAAAAAAAGTAGGTTACCTACAGCACCCTCGCTACACACACTGCTTGCAGCAGTGGAAAGTTACCAAGTATGAAGTAGAAAAAAAAAATCAAAATATAAAAATTACACTGAATACTAATACTGGTATCAATAATAATAATAAATAATGAATAAATTGTAATTCATTTCTTTCCCTTTCTGAATGCGTAGCACGCTTCATTTTGCTAATGACGCCCTATTTCACATTAACATTAATAACAGTAAAAGGTTAATTCCCATTTAAATTATTCTGTCTGCTCTTGTCCTACTTAAACCATATTTGGGATTTGACACATATATATGTAAAGTACAAACCTTGATTCTGCAGTAGAGAGCCGTCAGGATGATGCCGTACAAAAACAGGATGCCATCCAGAACGTAACAGATCTGCGGCTCTGCAAGACCAGCCTCTGGAAACACATAAGTACACTTTGTTAGCAGCAAAACCGTAATAATTCCACTTAACATTTTTACAAAATAATTGATAATAATTACATAAGACAGAGCCTGAGAACTTGAGTTACATAATCACCAATCATTTCCTCTTCCATAAAGTTTGCCCAATTCTTGCAAAAACATATCCTGTAGTTTATCTGTTAGTTCTCATTTGATGAGTTGTTTCGTTGTTCTTTACTAAACAGAGTTATTGAGTCATGGCAGTGTCACCATTTTGGATTGTGAAACAAACAGCAACAGCAGCTATTACAAAATAACAACATACATAAGAGAACACAAGAAGCGGACTATGTGAATTATCTCGACTGGTCAATACAGTCTATGCGGCAATGTTTAAAGGGAGACAGGAAGGACGAGTGTCGTGTGCCACTGACTGCTGTTTCAAACATAACGTTGCTATTACACATGGAAAATTCAAAACTAACATGAGCTAACGAAATTATTGAGAAGGATGATTCATGAAGATTATTTTTCACTTCTCGTTCTTCACTGAAAAATCACTCTGGCTAATCTTAGAGCAGGACTTCCTGCCAAAAATAAGATACAGCTTGGCCTTTAGATAAGTGAACACACACACACACACACACACACACACACACACACACACACACACACACACACACACACACACACACACACACACACACACACACACACACGATATGGTCCATATAAGTATTTATTCTAATTCCATTCAATATAGTTGTATTAGGGAAAAGAAAAATACATTATTATTACTATTAGTATAATATGTTGGGATTTTCTTTTCATCTGTGCTGCATGGAGTCACAGTAATTTGTGGATATTAACCCTTTGAAACCTGGATCGACACCAGTTTCCGGCCTTAACATTCGGACGCCTGTCACACGTATTTAAACCTTTGAAACCCTTGCTTTGTGGCTAAAAAGGCAAAAGCTACTTGGCAAAGAGATATCCCAAAAATGTATTGCCATTGGACAATAATTCTTTAATTAGAATAATATAAGTGAATTACATTTACATTTATTGCACTTTTTCAAGCCATTTTGCTTTTTGTTTGTTTGTTTTGGTGTGTGTTTATTACCATTTTTCTTTTCTTTTTGTGTGCTAATTTTTAGGTTATTTTCATGTAACTTTTGGCTTATTCCTGTTTAATTGGGTAATTTCTTGTGAAGTTGCTCATCACCTTATGTGTTTTTGATTTGAGATTAATTGGTTGACAATTCAATAATTCTTAAGGAAAATATCATTATATCATCAAAATGTATGTTAAGAAATACATTTAAGTTACATTTTACGTCGTGTAACTTTTTTTAATATCATATGCATAGCAACAATGACCATAATTTAAGAAAAAGAAAACTAATGTCTCAATCTCACACTGACTTTATCCCCGTGCAACTTTTCATTTAATTTATACAAAAGTAAAGAAGCATTTTAATTGTCTCCAGGCGCATAATTTTATGCTAAATTAAAAGATGTAAGCGTTAGGCCGAATCTTTGGTTACGGCTCTCTGTTTGCAACACAAAATATTATATATGAACCTGCAGTGCACATCAGCCTCTTCTCTTTGGTGGTTTGGTGAATTTATAACCCAGCTTTTCAAAGATGTCTCACTCTGCGTATTGCTCCCATCAGACTCCCACAGCAGCTTTTATGTTTTCAAGCTTTTGCACTTTACAGAATTTGCAAGCTAACTCTCAACAAAAGCACAGTGACATGAGGTCATATTTTCTCTCATAAATATCTGCCAAAAGCTCTACATGTGAGATATTCCTAAATATACAGCTAGCATTTTTTGGAATACCTTTTTTTGGCCCTAGGTTCGCAGTTATAAAAACATTAGCTGCACAGCCTTTAATTGGTTAACAATAATTAGTTAAGAAATTGCTGCATTAAAAAAATATTGTGGTTCTAAGTAATTCATAAAATGTGCATGTAAATTTAGTTTAACTGACTTTATTTCGTGATGTTATGGTGCTCACACCATCTAAACTGATCAAAGTTCTAAAATTGTTATTCCTATTTTTTTTTTCAATGTCTTTTAAATGTTACTTTATTTATTATGCATCTTCCAGCCATATTCCATTTCACAATTTACTGCTTTACTAAACTGTTTTCACTCAATTTTTAAGTTTCTTCTCTTTAATAAAAAAAAAATCAAGCATGATTGGACAGATAAAAAAAGACGCTTCCTTTAGTTTAAATGAAAATGATGACATAATAGACAATTGATAAATTAAATACAGAATAATGGAACTGACTTACTGGCATTTTTAACTATTATTTTATAACTTGTTTGTATATTACATTTCATTTCACATTCCAAGATGTTCTTTCAATTAATCAATTAATTATTTTTTTCTCAAATAAGAGTAAGGGTACCCATTGGGTACTTTTGAGTACTCCAAATGGGTATGTAAGTTTGTTTTTAAATAATAATCAAAATATCAGTCATGTATAATTCCTAAAATAATTACACAAGTTGTTTTTTTGAAAGAAAATGTAAGTTCGATGAGTCACATTTTATATTCAATATGCCTATTTTTAATCCGAAAATATTAATTGCCACAACAAACCCAATCATGTTCGCATTTGTTCACTTTTTTTTGTTTTTTCTTTAAAAGATATTTGCTGTTAGTCAGCGGGTACTATAAAAATTAAATATAATATAATATAAAAGTTTAATCACGGACAAAAGTTTTCAAGCTAGGCATGATATTAGATGCAAACTTTTTTTTCCTGTCCCACATCTAATCCAGGTCTGTGTTTCTTTTGACTGCAGACAGAGGAAAACATCCCTCTGAGGGTAGAGGGGACCATAAGGACCAGCCTGTCTTCACTCGGGGTGATTCTTCATATCTATCTAGTTCTGAGTGTCAACGTTTCAAATCGGAATGTAGTGCATCTCAAGATAGGCTACTGGTTATCATAATAACACATACTGTTGAAGACGTTTGAGCTACTTTTATTCTTCTTTTTTCTTGGGACCTTTTGTTTGTGGAGGACCTTTTGTCACAAGTATTTAAACCTTTGAAAAATCAAGCAAAGCGATTTCTTTTAAAAGCACGGGAAAAGGAAATGAGGAACTTGGTAATACATATACATATAAATGTCAAGGGAAAAATAGAAAAAGCTAGGGAAAAACTATTTAGTATTATCCTAATTACATATTTAAAATTATTTTACAAAATTATTATATATCTTTAAGCACTTTTACCAGGTCGTTTTCTTGTTGCTGGTTGTTTTGAGTTTTTTTCAACTTTTAATTTCATTTTATTTCTTTATTCTTTTTTCCTTTTTTTTTTCCTTTTCTGGAGTATGATTTTTTTTCTAAATTTCTTGAAACATAAGCCAAGAAGCCATAAAGTAAAAGACGTAACCACTGAGCTGTCACTCACTGATTTGTAGACTCCCATTCTGAAGTCTCAAGTTTGGCATTTTAGTCGTCGCCACCGTGGATATTTGGAGCCAGAAGTAATCCTGGAGCTAACCCTGAAGCTAGCTGCTAGCTTGATTAGCACTGTGCATTTAAGGCCATGGTTAACCCTTTGAAACCTGGAGTGATGTCATTGTTCGATTTCTTTCAAAAACATGGGAAAAGGCGATGGGCAACTTGGTAATAAATTTTCCAAGTAGTTTCCTTGTTTGTTTTTAAAAACGTTCACTTTGATTTTCTTTCTTTATTTTTTCCCTCTAATTTCAGTTATTTTTCTTGTACTCTTTACTAATTTCTGGCTATTTTTTGTGCCATTTCTTTTTCCATTGCTTACTGCCTTCTTCCCATGTTTTTGAAAGAATTCACGCTATTTTGCTCAGGTTTCAATGGGTTAACTGTGATAATGCCTGTGGAGGAAAAGACTGAAGACAATTAAAAAACAAAATATCCTTACTGAATAATTGACCATTGGACTCCCTAAGAGGGTATTTTAGTACAAACAAACGCGGAACAAAACTTTTTTAGCCGACCAAAACGATGAACTTTTATTAACTAAAAACATAAAAATGGTGACAGCTACGGCTATGCTTATAATCTGATTTTATTGACTCATTCTAAAAAAAATTTAACCACTACAAATTATGGCACAGTTGACACTCCACAGATTTGGTGTTTTATTTACATATTTGTTTGTTTGTGTATTGCTTTAATCAGCTAAGTCAGTTTATTCTGTTCAATTTAAGTTGAACTTTAATATTGACTTTTGACAATATGTATAACATGTTAAGATTAATTACATTTAAACAGAATTTAGATGTTATTGAAAGATGAAATATAACTTTTTTCATTTAGAGAAAATGGCCATGACAACTTCTCTAAAAAATGTAAAGCAAAGAAAGTGGGAAGGAAGGGACAGAGGATGACGTGTTGTTTTGGCATTTCATTATAGAGAAGCGATTAATTTTGTAATCACATGATTGCTTCCCACAGTTCAAAATAAAGTCTACTTTAAAGAGTATTAGTAAAATTAGGGGAAAAAAACAAACTCTTTTTAACACTATAGACTACAGGCTCATGCTGGACATATTTTGGCATGTGGGTTATGGATGGACAGTTATATTAAAAGTATAAATGCCAAATGTTGAAATTTGAAACACCCCTGTTAGGCTGTACATGATCTCTGTGCTGTGAACCAGAGAAATGTGGTAAGTTATCTACATCAACATTTCGTGGTTTCCGTAGCTCATATGTAGAGCAGATTCAAAGGAAACACTGCATACAACCACGAAAATAGTCAGATATTAAAGTGTCACTAATATTTCAATGTGTGTCCTGACACAGTAACCATTTAAGGGGCGCGCTGATCTACCAACAAGTTGATCAGCTTGTTTTTAAATTAGAAAAAAAATGTGTTTCTCCTGGTGGTGCAATAATGATCAAAATATTGTCTATGTGCAGTTCTGTGTCCTGCCATAGAAATTATATTTTAAATGTCAGGTGAAGCATGTAAATGTCATCTTTTTAAGGTGTTAAGCAAATTAAGTACATAAAACTTAAAACGTTTTTTTCTTTCTCTGTTAAAATCCGACACACCAGCTGGTTGTGTTTTTGTCTGACAGACCAAAGAAGTAGGCTAAAGTCAGTTGTGGTTTCGATTTAAAAGTAAAATATCTGAGCTGTCATCTAAAACACCCTGGCTGAACATGGTTGATTTTCTGGATTGTGCAAGAAATTTTAAATTAAAATATTTATGTCTATATTTGCAGTTATTTTTACTGATTGACTTATCTACCAATTACTTACTAGATGAACTTTGTTACATTTTAAATCTTGGAAAAAACTGAAAACATCAAATATTTGGCATTGTGCTAAAAAAAATGACTAAAAATGAATGAAAAATGAAAATCAGTGGTAAAAAATAGTTTCTCCATTTAATTCATTTCAACCAACTACCTGACTTAGCTCTATTTCCCCCCAACCCACCCACAGGCTTATGTTGCAGGAGATATTAATTTAAAATGTTTCCCCAAAATGTTTTTAAAAAGGTGACTACAGCCATGTTTTATTGTATTTAGCTCCCAATTGTTTTCTTGATAAATCAAATTTTGATGAATAAAACCTTAAAAAAGTGGGGGGAAAAGCACAGTTTCTGAGATTACCATTTCGAATTGCTGTTTTTGTGTTTTTTGGATCAACAGTCGAAAATTCCAAATTATTTAATATAAAATAATGTAGCTAAGACAAAAGAAGGAAAATCACATATATGACAAGCTGGAACCAATTAATATTTGTCAGCAAGCTAAAAAATAATAATGTAAAAATAATAAATAACTAAAATTGTTGCGGTATTTACCCTGTTATCTTAGCCTATTTGATCCCCCATATGAACTGACCTCTTCAGGCTAAATATCTGTACTTTTGTATGAACATAGATTGCAGGGGCTGGGAGATGGAGGGACCATGTCCCCCTCAACATGTTTACCATCTGTTTTGCCCCCTCCAATAAAAACTTGAAAAACAGGAAAGAACTGACAAACTTATTTCCACCATAAATTGATGCGAAAAAGGCACAAATTCATTTAGAAAAATTAACCAGAAAACAGGAAACCTAATACGTCCAACCCCATTTCATGAATGCCCCCCCCCCCCCAAATGTTACAACAAAACTGGATCTTTTGTACTTATCAAATCTTTTAAGTCTTGTAATTTGCTTTTCTTAACATTTTGAACTTATTTCAATGCAGTTAAATGGTTAGCTGCTGGAGTTAAGATATAATCTCATAAAAGCTGTATGAAAGTAATCTGATCTTATAAAGTGAAGTTGTTGGCAGGGTGTGTGTGTGTGAAAAATGGTTTAACAAGTGCGTTGACTAAAAAAGTGTCCACACACGCCAGCCTTATCTCAGCGCCCCATGGCACATTAAACAAGAACAACCAGGGTCAGCTTTGTTTTTACAGGAACTGTAAAGAGGTAACTACAGTTCTGCTGCCTACATTGAAAGAAATAAATGTCAGAAAATCTCACTGCTCTGAATAAGCATCTGCCAACAAAAGTCATATTTTTAAAACTTATTTAAAACTAAATCATCAGGTCGAAACCATATAACTCAACTTCTCTTCAGTCTGAATTGTTGTTCCTAGACACAGTTTTAAATTTGCTCACAAGGTTTTTCTTAAAAAGAACAAATCAAAGTGAGGCCTTTACACATCAAACCACCTTCACCTCCTACACACCGTGACAGAAAAACTTTGAAATATATCTAAGATTTGTGTCAAAACTCACCAGCTCTCCCAATGCTCATCCACAGAGGGATCGCCACCAGCAACGGGCTCCTGCCCCATACGGCCATGACGACACAGGCTCAACGCGGACAAAAGCGTGCTCCGTAAAGCGGCCAGCACTCAGCAGACACGACAACTTGTGGGTGGCTTTTCCCTCTTCTCTCTGGTGAGAGCTCGAGTGTTGCATACCTTACAGCCAACACAGGGGAAGTTGTGGTCTGAGCTCTAAGTCCATTTGTGTCAGATCTCATCAGACCACTCCCCCCCTGCTAACACCAACCAGAGGAAGGACACACAGCGAGGCTTTGGTCTCCGTCTCTGTCTGTCACCGTTCATACTTGATATTCAGAGGCGAGGAAATGGAACATTTAAAAAAACAACAACCAATGTTTAAGATCTTATTAAAAAAAACACTGTTTAAAGTTGACAACTTTGCTGTTGGGTCATAAAATATTTATTAGGGTTATTTGAGCATTGTACATCACTGATTCTGATCATTTGTCAGAAGATTCACTACAGCGGATAGTGAACAGGAAGAGAGCCTGACTAACAGATGTGTGAAGGAGAGACTTCTTCTTCATAGAACAAAAACACGAGCAGCATCATCTTAACGATCGACCTCACCAAACACTATGTCCTGTGTACCTGTCGCAAGAACAAGAAAAGGTTTTTACAGCGTCACACAAATGATGATATTTGGGCTTTGGAAACTAAATTCTTGAGCAATTTCTTACCAATAATGGCCACAACATCAGCCAACATGTGTCCTTTGGCCATTTTATCCAGGCCGGCCTACAAAAAAGAAAACATTTATAAATATTTTGAAAACTGGGGCCACATTACTTTTTTTATCCCCCAGACACCCTTCAGAAATATTTAAACTTCTGAACTAAAATGTTCCACATATTGCTAGAAATTAGTAGATTTAGATATTTTAATTTTTCAGACTAGGAAAAATGTCTAGGGATAAAAGAATAAAATATATTTATCAATTTAAAAATAAAAATAATGATGTAAAAAGTAAATACATATGTAAAATAAAATTAATATTATAAGCAAAAATAAATACATATTTAAAATTATATTAAACAATATTATTTGCATTTTTTAAAGTCTTGACAGCCTTGCTTTTTAGTTTCTTTTTACTTTCTTTTTTGTGTACTAACTTTCTTATTATTTTCACTCATTTCTAGCTATTTTTTTTAGTCACGTCTTCTTTAGTTGCGCTTGTTTTTGAAAGAAATCCAGCCAATTTGCTCAGATTTTAAAGGGTTAACACTCAGAGGACCAGCTATTCTAGGCCACATGCGCTCTTATAAAACTCAACATTAATAAATAATGAGATTATAGCCCTAAGTTAATGCAAAAACTACTCTAATAGTTTGTTTATGCAACTTTAAAGACCGAAATCCAAACAACGGCGTAACCAGCAGTTCATGCAGCCATGAGCTACGACATGAGCAGGAAGGAGGGAGGGAGGAGAGCAGGAGGGGGCTTCTGTACACGTTTAAAAATGGTTCTATAGTACTTTAGAAAATCTACTTAATGAACTGAAAGTAGCCTCGAGGACAAGCCGTTAAACGTCCTGAATAATTGATGCCCGGTGTGTTTAATATTTCACACTGTCTTATGAAGTTTTTCAGTACGCACCAAGTGAGCGAATCCAGGAGCTTTGATCTTGCAGCGATAGGGTCTGCTCGAGCCGTCCGACACCAGATAAACACCAAACTCTCCCTGCAAGACACACACACGCACACACGCGCACACACACACACATTGTAGTAAGCATATTATATCACAACAAATCCCTAAAGGCCGAAAAAGACCTCGCAATTAATTAAGACTGAAAAGAAAACCTTGTGTGTGTGAAGGATCTACAGAGTCTTCCACTCGTTGTTTGCCAAGTTAAAATCTATTAGCGCAGTGGTCCCCTGCTGGTCCAGCACAGGGGGGTCCGGATCTTTCCTTTGTCATTACTTCAAGGTCTACACATGTATAATGTAAACGACATTATGCATACAGTGCCAGAGCTGCATAAATAACTTCAAAATAGAAACCGCTGATCAAAAAAGTGCCAGTCGATCCCCCGCCCCCTCGACAGACTAACCGACTAGACCCTATAATCCTACAAATGTTCTAAAAACCTAGAGACATCTTAAAATCCTGGAAATGTCCTAAAAAATTGATAATGTCCTAAAATCTTAGATATGTCCAAAAATTCTACAAATAGCCTAAAATCTTGGTAATGTCCTAAAATACTAAAAATGCTCAATAATCATAGAAATGGCCTTAAATGTCTTCAAATCCTAGAAATGTCCAAAAATCCTAGAAACTTCCTAAAAATCGTTTAAAAAATGTCCTAAAATCCAAAACATCTTTAAAATCCTAAAAACATTTAGAATGACTTAAAATCCTAAAAGCATCCTAAAACTGTAAAAATGTCCTTAAATGGTAGAAACATATATGGGGCTGCTGTGACCGGCACCTGGCATCCAGTCATTTTGCAAATGTGGCCCCTTGTGTAAAACAAGCTGAGTATCCCTGACTTAGAACACAAAGACATAAATACATACTGCAAGAATAAACAGAAACTGCACTTCAAAATAAATGCCGAGTACCTGAAATTCATTGTAGTTAAAAATAATGTGAAATTAACACTTGTCATCCATTCAGCATGGACCCATGACCTACTTTTGGACCACAACCCACCAGTTAGGAACCACTGTCTAATGGCATCTACATCTACCACAAAAAAAAAATTAAAAAAGGATATTTTATACACAAATGTTATAGACATTCAGAGTAGTCTAACCTTTGGTGCCTCCACAGCGGTGTATGTGGCCCCTGGGGGGACCTGGTAGCCCTCTGTGTACAGTTTAAAGTGGTGGATCAGAGACTCCATGGACATCTAGAACAAGACGCAGGTAAAATGCTTGATGTCTGACGCACACAAAGTGACTGAAAGTTGTAACACTGAGGTGAACTGTAGATCAGCCACAGTAAAGCGTGTGAAAGAAATGGCCTAACAGGAATGATCAAGCACAGGGGGAAATCCAGATTTTCAAGATTTAACCGCCTGCAGTTGAAATGAAACCATCTCACACATTAAGAGGACAAAAAAAAAAAAATAAAGGAAAAATATTTTCAGAGAGGTCAAAGCATCACCCGGTGAGCTCACCTTCATCTCAGACCTCTTGGGTGGGGCCACCTTGGCGTCATCCACCTTAATCTCTCCTTCTGGCATCTTGTTGAGCGCCTGCAGCATGATCCTCAGAGACTGCCTCATTTCCTCCACTCTGCACAGATACCTAAACACACACACACACATTGAAATTCTGCCATTATTTGCTATTTAAAAAATGTATTTATTTGACAGCCCTCGAGAAAATACGACAGTCACTACCATGTATTTATGTATTGCTCTTCAGTATGCCCATTAAAGCCTTTCTAATACATGCAGTGTTAGACAGTGTTAAATCTGAAAATAATGTGCCATAACCTACTTTAGAAATTTATATGCTGATTTTTTTTAATAGCAAATTCTGACAAATATCTTCCTTTTTGAAAGAGTTCTCAGTGTCTAAATAATGTGTTTGATACTGATACACCTGCAGCAGTGTGGTGATGACTTTTTTGTGGGAGTGACAGGAAATAATCTCATGTTACCAGTCGCGACTTCCTGTTGCACATATGTGTGAAACGGGCCCCTGACTTGAGACAGAAAAGAGGGCAAGAAAATGGGACAGAGGGTGCCAATAAATGATGTCTTCAACTGATGTTTTTACCGGTCGTAGCAGTCTCCGTTGCTTCCAATGGGGACGTCAAAGTCCACTTCATCATACTTGTCATACGGCTGAGACTTCCTCAGGTCCCACTTGATGCCCGACCCTCGCAGCATCACTCCGCTGAGGGAGGGGCCGAGGAGAGAGACCATGAAAATATTCACATTTCTGTTCCACATTTCACAAAAATGAAACTGAGGGGGAAGGAAAAGGTCTTTCCACGGTCGTCGCTGGCTTACCTGAAGCCGTAGTTGAGGGCTTCCTCGGCAGAAACCACCCCGATATCCACAGTGCGATTCTTCCAGATACGACTGTTGGTTAACATCTGCAAGGAGGAAAACCCACAGACCTTATCACACCCTATCGTGTTCACAGCCTGCGGAGATTTAACCCTTCCAGACCTGGATCGACACCAGTTCTCTTGTGCTAGGTTCACGAGCTATTTCACCCTTTGAAACCTGAGAAAATTGGTTTGATTTTTTTTTCGAAAACACGAGGTGGAAAACGCAATTATCAACTTGGCAAGAAATGTCGCACAAATTGCAAAAAAAAAAAAAAAAGGGACCTTCAAAATTAGTTGTTTTAAAAAAAGCAACAATTTTTGGAAAATTTACAACTATGTTACCAAAAATATGGAGTAAAATAAGAGATATATGATACATACATTTACTTTTTTTGTACTTTTTCCAAGCCGTTTTCTTGTTTGTTTTTGTTTTTCTTTACCTTTTTTTCCTTGTAATGTTTTTTTTTGCAAATTTTTGGGTCATGTCTTGACCCAAGGCAATGACTGACTTAGCAAGAAATGTCCCACAAATTGGACAAGAAAATTGCCTTAAAATTCATTGGAAAAAAAGCAACAATTTTTAGAAAATTATCCCAAAAACAGAAAATGTCTAGAAAACCACATTAATATTTATAATAATTTTATATTTGAAATTATGTTACCAAAAACCTATAATAAAAGACAAAAGATAAATACATTTTAAGTTTTTTGGGTCATGTCTTGTTAATTTGCTTGTTTCTTTCCTCTCTCTTTTTTTTTAAAGAAATCAAACTAATGTTTTCAGGTTTGAAAGGGTTAAAGAAGTTCTACTCACCTCTTCTACTTCATCGATTCTGATGGAGAAATTCTTGCACCACTCGTAGATGTCGTCCATCAGGCCGAGGGGCATATCCTGAAACACAGAAGGCTCATTTTACTCATTTTTATCATCATCTGAACGATGAAATGATTTTCATGTCATATTCTTGTTACACCTTTGTTGTTGCTCTTTGCAGCTGACGCTATTTTCCAGAGAGATGGCTTTATTTTGTTTTAAAAAAATAAATAAATAAAATAATGAACATACCTGATGCACGCCACCAGGTCTGATGTATGCAGCGTGCATTCTGGCTCCGGACACGCGCTCATAAAACTCAAACATCTGAGAGGAAATAAGAGTCACAGTTAGAGGACTTCAAATAGTCAGTGCTAAAAAGACAATCTACTCAATAGGTAGTGCTTGTATTTGGGATTTATTTATTTACTCTGTGAGTAGTAATACTTTTTAATGTACGAAGTGGCTACCAGTGTCAAATTTCATCCCGCCTCCAGCTCCAATAAAACACTGATTGCATTTTGTGGATTTCTGTCATTTGTAACTGCAGATGTGACATCACACAGATAAGGTGGCGCCGTCATAATCAGCACAGTGGTTTGGGAAAGGTGCCCCCGAACTACCAAAGCAGAAGAAAAGAGTCTGTTTTGGAGCGCTCCACTGTGTTTCCACTAGTTAAAATCTTTTCCACCACAACAAAAAGAACCATTAAAGAACACAAAACTCCTTTTTCCTGCCATTCGACGAAGGCTTCATATTAGGACTTAGGATATTTGAATGATTGCTGACAAAATTAATGAATTAAAAAGGGCAAAAAGTGTCAGCATGGGAGGAACGTTTTCTTTGTAAAACCTCAGGGCTATTTTTATGTATTCGTTTTTTTTATTTAAATTTTCACTTGGCTTTATAAATACAAAAAAAGGTTGCTGGGAATTGGTTGAATATGATATTGAACATTACATAATTTTGATTTTAAAATTAAATTTAAAAAATTAAATCAGTGACTTCTTTTAAATTACTTAACAAACCACTTTTTTAAAAAATTGCTTTAATGCGATGTCTTTTTATTTCATTTTTACTTTTTTTATATTTTTAGTTTGTGATTTATCTCATTTATTTCCTTTTATTTGTGGTTTGATTGCTTTTATTGTTTTTGTTGTTGTTTTTGGTCTCTTTTTTCGTATAATTTTATGTTGACATTATGCGTCCTGAACACTAACTTTAGTCTAGTTTCTTCTTGCTTGTGTTCAAAAGGTTTGCTTGGCTTGCTGTTGTTGTATCTCCATCTATGCATCTTATTTCTGCTTTGCTTTTTAGTCAAAACACTTTATAAGTTATGTTTTTAAAGGTGCCTTATAAATAATAATAATAACTTTTAACATACATTATTTATTTATTTATTATTGTACTGAGACAGCAAGTACTTCAACTGTGAAATGAAAGGAAATAAAGTTTTTTTAAAGTTACTTTTTCTCCACTTTATCAGTACAAAAGTAAAACACAGATAAACATGTTGGTTTGTTGAACTACGTGATATACGCCACATATACTGATTAAGACAAATTCTTTAAAATTGGAAGTAAAATAATCAAAATGATCATTATTATTTTTAAGTAATGCTTTAATTTGAGCTTTGCTATGCAACATCAGAAAAAAAAGATGAATAAGAATTCCAGCTCTAATGTCTAAGCATTTTTAAGACTTTTGAAAGACTGATTTAAGACATTGTGCCGATTAAGGCCTCATTTTTAGATCGATGGATTTAATGCCTTTAAAGACTTTTTAAGGATCCGCGGGAACCCTGTGATACATTTGCTTCATTTTGAGCCATGAATAAAACTGCAACTAATGCATTCAGTTATACGGTCGGTTTTAGTAGAAGCCGTTTTGAAGAGGATTCCATTTAATAAGCAGCGATTTCCCTTGAAGATGAAGCATCATTAAATCCAATGTAACCAATTAGGTGAAATGAGACAGTCGGCAACAGAACAGAATGACACTAAACTCAATGTACTGTCTGCAGCTATTTAAAAAAAGTCATGTCACTTTTTTTAAAACCCCAAATATTCTGTTTACTCCCAAAGAGTTGCATCATTTTCAGTAACTCGATTACTTATTTTAACACCTTTAAGACCACTGGCTTATTGGTATTTTGAGGAATATTCTGTGAAGTTTAAAAGTGTGAGAACAAGGCCAGTCTACAAACAGTACAGTCCCCTCATGAACAACGTTTTAAACATGATTCTGACCTTCTCTCGCTCCTCAAACATCCAGAAGAAGGGGGTCATGGCTCCGATGTCGAGGGCGTGTGTGGTGATGGCCATGATGTGGTTCAGGATGCGGGTCAGCTCTCCATACAGAACTGCAAACACAGCACAGGAAACACACACCCATTTAAAGCTGAGGAGTCTATTGACAGAAGAAGTAATTGGTAAATCAATTTTTTTTCACATTTTTTAAAACCCATTTAACAAAATTTTACTGTTTCGAGCTGCACAAATGTCAACATTTGTATTTTTCACTATTTTCTTTGAGATAAACTGAATATTTTTTTAGGTTTTGACATGTTTTGGTACTTTGTTTTATTTATTTGCCTGAATATGTTTGAATTATATGAACAGCAGCTCACTGATATTCCATATATACATCAAAATAAAAGGCCATAGGACAGCCTGTTCCTAATGGAGACATTTTCAGGCCTTAACCTATTAGAAACCATCAGATTTCTTGTGCTGTGTTCAGACACTTTCACAAGCTTTTAAACCTTTCAAACCTGAGTGAATTGTTTTGTTATATTTAAGGCAATCAGCAACTTGGCATAAAATGTTCCATGAATTGCCCAGAAATGACAAGAAAATACCTGAAAATTAGCTTAAAGAACAGAGAATTATTAGAAAATCATCCAAAAAAAAGGAGAGGAAAAATTCCTAAAAATCTTATTTATAATAATTATAATAACATATATATAAATTAAGGCTGCAGAATACAGAATATATCATTTCTATTTATTATTTTTCTTTTATTGTTGCACTTTTCTATGGTCATTTACCGCACTTTTCTATGGTCATTTACCGTTTTTGTTTTTTACTCCCTTTTTTTTTTGAAAATTTAATTTTTAACTTTTTACTAATATCTGGTTAATATTTGGGTAATTTCTCACTAAGTTTCTCATTACGCCGACTTGCTCAGATTTCAAAGGCTTTACATAATTCAATATAAATTCTTCAGACGGTGAAGCAGTTTTCAGCGTGTACCTCTGATCCACTGTGCGCGGGGCGGAGCCTGGATGTTGAGCAACTTCTCCACAGCCAGCGAGTACGCCTCCTCGTTACACATCATGGAAACATAGTCCAGACGGTCAAAGTAGGGCAGAGCCTGTGGCATTAAAAGAAGAGGAAGTGAAGCCTTCTGGGTAAGGGAATTCCAAGAATTACCTAAGGCATGATAAATGTCCTCTAAATTTTTTATCACGAACGATGACCTCATGAGTTTAATTTGTCATTTTCAAGTCAGGTTTAATTATTTCCCCTTTCTAGGGAGGGTTTCTCTTGAACCATCTTCTTTAACACAGTGAATCTGGCTCACTCTCTTCTCTATGTTGCTGTGTTAAACTCAGGAAAACAGGGTTTTTCAATAAGTTGTGTTGCAATGTCCTCTAAATTTACCACAGTTGCTGTTTTTAGCTCCATTAAAACCAAGAAGAGCACTGCTGATTGTATACTTCCTGATTTTTCTGTCTTTTATACACACATGCAGTATGAGCTGTCCAAACCACTTCCTAATAAATATGATTTAGAAAATGTAGAATGTTTTGCAGAAATGTTTTTAACAGCTGCTGTGAGTGGTCCAGTACCTGCAGGTAGGTCTTGTACTCGATGAGCTTCTCTGTGCCGCGGTGAAGCAGGCCGATGTGCGGGTCGCACTTCTTGACGGACTCTCCGCTGAGCTCCAGGACAAGACGCAGCACGCCGTGAGCCGCAGGGTGCTGGGGACCAAAGTTGATGGTCAGGTTGGAGACATCCTTCTCCGCAGGAGGATCTTTGTCTGTGAGGAAAATAAATAAAATAAATCAGGAGAGGGTAAGGCTAGAAAATCACTGAAGAGTAAAACAAAACTAAAGAAAAACTTGGTTTTCCTACAGGATCAGATTTTTCAAAATTCAAACAGGAACAAATAAAGCAAAAGTCACAGAATAAGGTTTAAACAAGTCAAGTTTGTTTCCATATCATGGGGAAAAAACTTTTTAACTTTGAAATAAATAAGACACAAAATCCAAGTAGGTAGTGAGGAAGGGGAATCTTTTAACTAGTGGCGCTAAAATACCGCCTGAACAAAAAGTTAAGGACATTTTCTTTGCATAAAGTGTAACTCAAGTTTCTGATATTTCAGGAAGCTCAAACATCCAAGTGAAGTAACAATTATCAAAATATGCTTCAAAGCAGAGCGGAATTAAAACACATGCGGTTGTGTAGTTTGATCTGAAACAAAAGTGTGGCTGTGTGTGGATGGTACCGTTCCATGGGGGCGGGGTCCATTTCTCATTGATGGCAGTGGGGTACATCACTGCCCCCGCAAACTGCTCCGTCCACTCCACGTCTGGCTGCCATTGTTTCTGCCTGCACAAAGCATTCAGAATATCATTTACAAGGAAGGTTGTGTTTGTAAACCTTTAGGTTTGATCACAGACAAATTGAAGAGACGTGCCAAGTAGGTGCCACCTCTCACGCTGCTTGCATGCAGCCAAAGAGGCTCTAATCCCATTTTGATAAACCCGTCATTAAAGAATGAGTGATAATCTGGGTCACACAGTGATTGGCAACCTGACAACTGATGCTGGCTCCTTAGGGAGAAACGCAGAGCAGATTTATGAGTCATGCTGGTATAAAAAACTGTGTTTATTAATGCTCCTTTTGGCAACATCAACCAGGGTTGGAAAATAAATATTTTATCCACCTGCCACTGTGGCTCATGGATTCCAAATTCAAAAGATAACCCTTGTTTTTTGGGCTTGGGAGTGAGGCAAATTTAACAGCCACATGCATAATTAACAAGCATTTGGCTGGGGCTACTTTTTTTAAACTCTGACATCAATACCCAGCTACATAATTTGCAAATCATAAGCACTTTTCCAAATCGATTATTGCTAAAATCATTGATAGATTAATCGACTGTAGAACAAAAAAAACAATTTGCTTATTTCAAATAATACCACATGCGTGTTTTCCCAATTTAAAGCTTGTGGCAACGTATTGCATCTACTTTGACAGCATAGTCTATCGATAAATTTCACATGTGCAAATAAATTCTAAACGACTGATCGTCGATTGTTTGTCATCACCCCTAATTTTAACTCAAATATCGTTAAATGAAGACCCAGTATCGGAGTACATTAATAACAAGCCCTTTGCTTCCCATACATGTCCGAGTCCCCTTGACTTTGGTGCTACATAACAAGCAAACGAAGGAAGTTAGCTAACGAACAGTTGCAAACAAACCCTGTTCAACGCTGATTATCTTAAATAATATGTGGTTTAAAGTACCGCACCATCAACCTTAACTGACGACTTTAGCATTTAATTCTTGTAAAATACGTTAAGTATGGTGACCTTATATAGAACATAAAAAAAATACACATTACAAGGGTGGTAAACACTGACACACGCTGGCTAATCAGACGGCTAACTGTTAATACAGCTTAGGTAACACGTAAACAGCTGAGAGGCTAACGTTAATCTGCAACGTACACGTGCTATAACAATGACATTGCTAAAGTAGTCGACTAGCTTCATTTGTGTGCTTTGCAAATACGTTTTCCATTCAGACATAAAGTACAAATTGCAGCTGATGATAATAATTATTTAGCGGAGACCATGTCGGCTCATTTAGCTTTATGCTAACATTAGCCTCTCAGTGAGCATATTTATGTGGAGTCTAAGCTCAGACGGCGACAAAAACAGTGTTTACGCGAAGCGACGCGTTTTGTATCTGCGTTTTCTTACCTGTTTTGCACGACAGTGCAGCCAGGACTCAGTAAGTTATTACTTAATATTAATTTTGTTGAAGGACGTCCTAGTTTAGTAAGCGACCTCAACATCGTGGCCGCCATCTTGGCTGCTGGACAACCGGTCTGGCCAATGACGTAAAGGAGTTTCTTCTTTTGTTGTTTTAAAGGCGCACTACGTTTGTCACGTGCGTGTCTGCCACCTGTCGGTCTGATGGGTAGTACACACTGTAGCTTCTGGTTAGCCCTTTGACACCTGAGTAAATTGGCTTGATTTCTTCCAAAAATATGGGAAGAGGGCAACGAGCAATTTAAATATATAAATAAAAATATATCCAAATATAAGCAAGAAATTAGTGATAAATAAATAAATAAAAAGTATAAAATTGATTGAAATAAGAACACAAAATAGAACAGAAAAATTCTTTTTGTATCATGGTCTTAACTATGTAATTAATAGAATAATAAATGTGTATTTCTGGACATTTTTCTTTGACGAGCTGCCTTACAGACTCCTTCTGGCTTTGATTAGTTGTTTTTATTAAGGCTTCCTGCAGCAGCCATTAGAAGCACTAGGAGGAGCCAGAAGAACATGATTTTTCCGCAGATTTTCTGTCTTATGTACTATTGTTAGAATATAGTGACAGAACAAGCAAATATGACAAAACGCTACAAAACGTTTTGTAGTTGTAAATAATCAATCCCCACTTTTTGCACAACCCTGGTGAGCTTTGTCTGAAATGTTCCACAAATTACTTTTTTTGGTGTAGATTTAGAAAAAAAACAATTTTTTAAAAAAGAAAAAAAGCTTGGGAAAATTATATTAATAATTATCAGAATTACATATTTAAAATTGTTTGCATTTTTTCCAGTTCATTTCCTTTTTTAATTTTTTGAAATTTTACTAACTTTTACCAATTAATATTATTTTTTACTAATTTTATTGTACTTTTACAATTTTTTTGAAAATTTTCTTTTGTTGCCATATTCCAAAATAATAATATTCTTTTAGGAAACCATTCATTAACAATTAATTGGCGTTTCCAACAAAAAATAAACAAACATGTCTATTTAAATCCATCTGCACAAAGATGACAAACTCCACTTTTTTTTATAAAAAACAGTGCTTTTATTTATGTAATACTGTGGAAAAATAATTACATACCATTTTTAAAAAATATTGAAGATAATGAAATTAAAAAATGAGAGTTTGATAACGTTCGTTGTACATCTTTTGAACAGCTGTCTCTGCTACGAAGAACAGTACAATAAGATAAACATTGGATTTTTTTTCTAAATTCAAAGACACAATAATACAGGATACAGTCCTACCAGAGGTATAAAAGTACTGTAACAGGATTGTGAGAGAAATGATATGGACATATACTGAAACACACACCCGCACACTTAGACACAGACATGCACACGCGCGCACACACACACACTGTATACATGCATACGATAGCCACGCGCGCTCGAGCCGGGCGCTGCGCATTTACAGTATGCCTCCCATCCAGTCATTCACACATCTATACAAACACACTGTACAAATCCATGTGCGCGCCAACGCCCACACACTCCCTCTTGATCTCTCTCACACTCGCACACACTCACACACTACTATATGTCAATATTGTGGACAAGCCTTCATTGAACCTCTCCATACACATTCTCCTCCGGCCATTTTTTTTTTGTTTTTTTTTTGGCAGACAGACAATGAGGAATGATTTAAAAATGGAAATGTATGTTCCCCTATAAGGCCACTCAGTTCTAAACCCAACATCTGTGTTTCGATCTTTCTGTCTGCACCAAGCTTGGAGTTCAGAGCTCCGAGAAAAAAAAAAAAGGCTCCAACCTACGAAAAAAAATGTCTGGGAATGACTCAAGGCCCCAAGCCTGGTTTGTAAAGCAACAGTCACCAATAGAAGGAGCTTCTACTGCATATACATGGTCTAAGGTGAAGAACAACATGAACACTTGGCACTAGGTTTCTGCTTTTATACACTGATAACACCCTTCTGATGTCAGATGCGTCCTCTGCCGTCCACTCCTTGCTCCTGTCTCAGTGGAATCACCCAGGCGACCCGAGCTCAAGCGGGCTCAAACTTTTGGTCCGTACGTACACATTACATGTTTTACATTGACAAAAATAATTCTGTAATGTTAAAAAATAGAATACAAAGCTCTAGTCTGGTGTGCAAATAAAAAGAAGACATTACACAGATATAGATAAGGGACGTTTAAGCATGAATACTGTCAATGCAGTGCAAAAATGATGATCCCCAACTTGCTCTTGCACGCCGCCCAACAGGCATGATGGCATGTACCGCTGTACACAAGGGCATTCTGGGATGCTATATATGTGCTCTAGGCTTGGGCAGTATAACGGTATTACAGTATACCAGGGTATTTAGAAATCCCGAAAGTGTTTTTCAATACCTTCATAAACACAGGTGCTCCTCTTTCTGTTAAACTCACTGTATGTAGTGCACAGCACGCACCACCAGATCTCAGTCTCCAAGGTTCCCACACATTTTCATGGACAAAATTTCAAAGCTTTTCCATGACTTTTTGAGGACCCATGATAACATTTCGGAAATGCATGAGCCTCAGTGTGTCTGAGACACTTGCCAGCCTGGTAACAGTACTTTTCTGCAAAGAACACACGCAGGAGAGACTCGCTTCCCATAGCAAACGCAGCCACACTATGTCACATATACACATAACCTGTTTTAAAGGGGAAAGTTTGGCCAGTATCAGTCCTGGGAATTTACAGCTGTTTGAGTTTTCCATTTGTTTCAAGCGGCAAAAAACTTATTTGTCCTAATTTGCAACCACAGCACCTAGTGGTGGAGGGAGAAGTTACAGGATTGTGAACAGCCAGCGGCCAGCGACAGAAAGACCATGGGGAACAATGGTATGTTTTTTTTTACAGCTAACTTGATGAATTAAGGATTTTTTTCAACCAAACCGGGATTGGTGATTGTTGGAACAGTGGATTTACGAACTGGATTACTAACAACAGTAACCAAGCAGTTTGAGTGAGTTTTATTTTGTTTCTGTCCAGTTTTAATGAGGTGCATTTTATGATTACTTTTTAACCCTTTAGGAGCTGGATTGACATCAGTTTTCCTCTGCTGCATTCAGACGCCTTTCATAACTCAAACCTGAGAAAATTGGTTTGAATTATTTCAAAAACTCAGGAAAAAACATAATGAGCAACTTGGCAAGACATGTCAGGTAAATTGCAAATAATTAGTAAGTGGTGTCAAGGAAATTATCTGAAAATAAGATGGGATGGATTATTAGATATTATAAAAAAAGAAAAATCCATAAAATTATAATTATATTTTTATATAATAATAATAATAATAATAATAATAATAATAATAATAATAATAATAATAATAATAATAATAATAATAATAATAATAATAATTTTAGCACTTTTTGTTATTCTGGCTTTACTTTATTATGCTTATCTTCCAGTAATTTTCTTGTAACTTTTTACTAATTTCCTGCCAATTTTTGGGCCATTTCTTGTTAAGTTGCTCGTTGCCAATCAAGCCAATCTGCTCAGGTTAAAAGGAAAATAGGCGAGAGAATATGACTTTTCTTATCATTTTGTTTTCTTATCAGAAAAATGACAAATAAATCTACCTTGTACCTTGTATTTGTTTGTCTGAAAAGCTGAAAGTTAGTTGTCATATAGCCTAAAGTGTAACCTGATGGAATTTCAGGAAGGTATGAAAAATTATATACCACCCAAGCCTGATGTGCTCTATGATTGCTGAACAAGACAACCAGCAAAGAAATTTTAAAAATGGCGGCCAGAAATGACTCCCACTGGTTGAGGTTTCTCCCGATATTTGACAGTCAGTCAGTTTTCCCTTAAGACGTTCTCCTCATTTACAAAGTCATAGCAAAAACCTATAGTGCTCCGAAGATCTGTGATTTCTCGTCCATCCTCTGGCTCTCCCTCTCGTTCCCAGTCTTGATTGTGACTTGCGCCGTCCGCTCTTTCAGAGCTCGGATATACAAACACATCGGGAGTGAGGGAATTCAAAATTGTGTGGAATTTCCCTTCCCTGTCTCACTAAAACTTTTCCACTTGTCTCTTTTTCTCTCTCTCGAACCCTCCCTGTCTCACGGGCATGGTCTTCTGACTGTGCATGTGTGTGATGTGTTCAGTAGGGCGTGTTGGAAAAATGTGTGCGTGTAAATCTATGTGTGTGTTTTTCCGATGTGACACTATTTATAAGATGCGTCCTCATGCTCTGCTAAGACTGTGAGGTGTTTTCTCTCGGTCTCACACGTGAGTCTGCATCCTCTGTGTGTGTCGGCTGTGGGAGTAGTCAGAGTGTTGCGAGGTGTAGGAGAAGCGAGTGGAGCTGCCGTACTTCCCGAGTCCAGTCTCTGATCCCGAGGGAGCGGGACCCCCGGGACCCACGCCGACCCCGGGGCTCCCCACCGAGGGTCCCACACCGGATCCCACGCCGTACATTTCGTAGGATGGTCCGGCCTCCAGCGGGGCCAAGCTGGATGGGGCGAAACCCATGCGGTAGGTCTGGTAATGCGAGGGGTATCCATAGTTGTCATAGGCCAGCTGGGAAGTGGAGTCCAGGAGGCTGCAGTCTCCCGGGAAGTCGCTGGCCACGGGGGCGGGGTTAGGCGGGGGCTGCTGGCTCTGGCCCGCGCGGGTGAAGGTGTTGAACTGGGCGTAGCTGATGTGGGACAGTCTGGAGGGGGGCCGGGGGTCGTAGCAGGCCTGGGGGCGGCCAGGAGAGGTGAGGGGCCCGGGGGGGCCGGGGGCTCCTCCGCTGGCAGTGGCTCCGGAGCCTCCGGCACTGCTGCTGATAGACGCAGCTCCCCCTGGTGTTCCTGCGGGGGAGCGGTAGTCAGAATAGTGCAAGGTGGAGCGGGAGGCAGGGCGGCCTTCATCGTGGGTGGAGGCTCGCACGTTGTAGTAGCCATTAGTGGGGTCCTGAAGAAACAAACAAACGCAAGAGACAAAAACAGAGAGGACATTAGGACAAAATGTAATGAGGTAGGCAAAAGTTTTATACGCCAATCACCCAGCAATAGAATAAATGTACATTTCTGCAAAAAACAGATACATTAGATTTGCATGTTATTATTGAGCAGATACTTTGAAACTTTACATGTTTTCACATTTCAACAACGCAGTGAACATGTCTTTAGGTTCAAGCATTAAAACAACTTGTTTGTGGTTAGGACAAAATCTTGTTTTGGCTTAAAAATTCACAGTTTGGGTGGCACAATCCTCGCTGGAAAGGCAGCAAAGTCTCTGTGAAAAACAATTTTTTGTGACACTATCTCGGCAGAAAATGCAGCAATGTCCTGGTGAAAAACGAACCACTTTTGGTGGCTAAAAAGCCAGTGAAAGACACAGCAATGACTTTCTAAAACATAATTTGTTTTCTTTGCAGGCGTCAAGCTGAGATGCACAACATTCACAATTTCATCCACCTCCCAAAATGTCAAAGTTGGCTCATAAACTACCACGCTGCAGAAACCTTAATATGATACATTTGAAACATAAATTAGCAACATTTTCTCTGGTTTGGTATTCAGATTCTGCAGGTCCAAAGGGCTCTGTAATAATACTGCTCTGTTCCCCTCTAATCCCCAAAGAGTGATTCTCTTGTAGATGGTCAAAGGTCAGGGTGAAGTGCATGTCTGGAGCTGGTCGGCATCCAGGTCCAGATTCCTCCAGATTGTGCTGTGAGAGCAGTTTGCTCTTTTTTTTGTGACCCAGCTGCTTGAGATCAGAGTCCCTTTTTCAGAAATGTATGAAACTCATTGTGTAAGCAAAAGGGCATCGGTTTAGTTTCCATATGAGGGGGATGGGGGCACACACATAGGAATTGGAGGGTTTGGGGGTCCTGTGTCAGAAAATATTGAGTTTCATACAATTAATTTCCTGCATTCTGGAGAAATTTTACCCACAGATTTTTGCATTTTCTGCATTTAGCTGCAGTATAAACGTCAAAATAAAAGTCCTACTTTACTTTCATGTTTTTCATTAAGGGGGTAAAAGCATATGTTCTATGTATTGAGGGGGGCTTAAAATTCAAAAGATCTTTTATATAGTTTGTATCTATTAACTTTTAAAGGAAGGAGTCAGTAAATGTTAACAGGATGAACTCTAGAACCTCTGGGGACTTCAAAATAAATATTCCTAGCATACAATTATGAAGTCCGGTTATAAAATATAAAAAAAGATGTGGGAAGAAAATTCCATCTGCCTATTCTGCATGGTAAAAGCACATGGTATATATACCAATGACTGACAATAAAGTGGACCACACTCAACTTCATACCATTGTACATGAAGCCAAAATATCCCAGATGGTGCCATCTTGAGCTGGTGACATCATTTGGAGCAGGAGTCTGAGCAGTTTTCCTGCTGTATCAAAGCTTCTAACACATTTTCATGGACTGAATTTTAAAACTTTTAAATGACCTTTAAAGATCCATAATAAAAAATATATATATTCTTGTCGCACTTGCCCTTTGTCTTTCTCCAGAAAATCGAGAAGTGTACTAGATGGTTATTGAACATATTCACAAATTATGGGGTCAAATTCCCTTTTTATAGCATTAAATAACTAATCAAAACCAAACTTGTCATAAAAATGGATGCTTGAATGCAAATCGGTGTGATAAGAACTACCTAAAGTGACAGAAACTATCTTTGGGGGAAAATTTATTTGACATGTGATTTGAGTTTTAGTGTGGTCCATATCCTTTCTGGTAACATGGAGGGTTTTCAATTTTCTAATTCTCGTGTACTTTTTATCCACTAATTTCTTGCTATTTCTGAGTCATTTCTTCTCAAGTTGCTCACTGCCTTCCTCCCATTTGTTTGTGGAATATGTCAAATCAACTAGCCCAAGTTTCAAAGGGTTAATGCACATTACAATAGAAATGATAATAAAAAGAGGATCAAAACCGGAGCAGATTGGCTTGATTTATTTAAAGACAGTTAAAGTTAAAATATATGAGTTAAACAAAAATCACCAGAAATTTACTGCAAATAAAATAAAAAAAAGGTAAAAAATAAATAAATAAATAAAAAGGTGAAAGAAATTAGTAAAAGCTGACGAAGAAAATTACCTGAAAATTTGTTCTAAAAAGGGGGGAGAATTATTAGAAAATTGATCAAGAACGTTCAGAATATTCAGAAAATTATATCTATTCAGAAAATTATATCTATAATCATTATAATTATATGTTTAAAATTATGTCTAAAAAATCTAAATTTACTTTTTCTTTTTTTTTTTTACTTTTTTTAAAAATATATTTTCTCTTGTAACTTCTTACTTGTTTCTTGCTTTTTTTGGGGCCATATTAAATGTCAAATTATCATTTCTTTCATATATATTTCTCCCTTTATTTTTGCAGTGTGTGGGACATCTCTCACCACGTTACCATGTCACCAAGTTAAGTTAGCAGTGTAAACAAAAAAAACAATAAATTGTTTTCTGGACTTTTTTTGGCTATTTTTCAAATTATTCCTAACTTCTAATTAGTGGAAAACTAATTTTCAGATCATTTTCTTGTCACCTTTTCCTAATTTCTTAGTTTGTGGGACATTTTTGTAACATTTAAAAAAAAAACAGCCAATTTGCTATGGTTTCAAGGAAGAAAACTGAAAGTTTCAAATGCTTTAAAAAAAAAAAAAAAAAAAAAGAACTCAGTTTCCTTGTTTTTACAGCCTCTCCAGCAGCCGAGTGGATTCCTGCCAACATGCGCGTTGATCCCAGATCGTCTGGGTGGAAGAAGGATGCTCACCCTGCTCACTACACCCACTCCATCTCACTCCACTATCACTTCCGACATCATTCTGCCATCTCATTGTCTCTCATGTACCCGACTGCCCCCCCACCCAACTGTGTTTCACTGCTTTGGCGCTTCAGGCGGAGGGGAGGAAAAAAAAAAAAAGCTCAGTCTGGCTGAGTGTGTTGTCGGGGTGATCTAACCATCTCCTGGGGTGGATTCGTGTCTGTGTTTCTTCAAAGTGATCCGAGGCAGCGCTCCAGCTCGAGGGGTGCTGCGTGTGCCCTCACAAAATATTCATGGGGGGGAGTTTGAGCAGAACATTTTGGCAGCTTTGCGCGTGAAACGCATTCATCACCTAAGCCCGGCCCCACGGTGTCAAAATGTATAAATGATTCATGCCAGCTGAACGGGCAGAGTTCGCCCAAACATCCTTTATCTCGCCTCTCGTTTTGTTTCCATCCAATCTGAATTCTTTTGTTTCCAGATTTTCTCTTTGAATTTCATCATGACGAGTGAGACAAGTTTCCGAACATCAGATGAGTGAGTTCCCCCACAGCTGGACTGAGAGCAAAGACCAAAGAAGAAATTGACCCCCTAGTTTCCTTGTGCTGCATTCAAGCTCTTTAACCCTTTAAAACCTGAGCAAAACCTGAACATGGGGGAAAATTCAATGACCAACTTGCAAAGAAATGTCCCACAAATTGCAAGAAATTAGTACAAGGTGATGACGAAAATGATTTGAAAATTAGTTTAAAAAAAAGGGAGTGAGAATTATAAGAAAATTATCAAAAACTAGGGAAAAGTCTCCAGAAAAATATATTTATTATCATTAAAATTTTAGATTTAAATTATGTTGCAGGGGGAAAAAATCTAAATATATATATAAGGTAATTGCCTTGTTTGTTTTTATTTTAAGGTATTTTTTCTTGTTTGTTTGTTTCAATGTTTTTTTTTCTCTCTTTTTTTCTCCTTTTCGGGTCATTTTCTTGTTTGTTCCTGGGTTTTTTTTTCTGTTTGTTTGTTTTTTTGCTTAATTTCAGGTAATTTTATTCTTTTTTTTTGTATTTCTGGGTAATTTTCTTGGAACGTTTTTTTTTGTGTAAACAAATCTGACATCCAATTTTAAAAAAAAGCAGATAATCATCACAAATGTTGGTCCAAGCATCAGTTTGTTCTCCATTAGATGAACTTGGACTGAGCTGCTAATTCAGTTCTGCCGTTTGCATTAAACCTGCATCTGCACCTGCAGTCCTCTGTCTGGAGATGTCTATCTCTTTGTCTTCTTCTGCCTGTTTTAGGTGCACATGTGCGCCCTCTAGAGGGCAAAATATGACACTTTACAATAACAACTCGATTGATGATTTTCTCAAAAATGAAATTTGAACTCTTTTTTTGGAACATATCAGACTTAAAAAAAAATCAAATTCAGTCTTTTGCAGAGGTAGTGAAGTTGCAGTAATCATATAATACAACACCTGTGTGTAAAAGGAAAACTCAGACTTGCACCTAGATTTCTGTAACAGCAGTGAAACAAACATTTTTGTGATCAGTTAGTTTATATTAATGATTAAGGCTTCATTGTTACATTTATACATAAACTTTAGTTTCAACACTGAGGGGGGAGCACAATACAGGGCGTTTGGGGTGCTCAGCCGGAAACTTTTGAGCATCAGAAATTTAATTTCCTGCATTTTAGTAGATTTTTATACACCAATTCGTGCATTTTCTTCATCAGTTTATGGTGTAAAATGGGGTTAGGGATTGAAAGCACTTTCCTAAATCCATCATTCGTAACATTTAAGATCAATTAACTAATTAATCGTGATTTTTTAAAATAATAAATAGCACATCAAAGCTCACAGCAACATGTTGCATATTCTCTGACAACACTGCATAGCCAAAATATATAAAGAAGCCTACACGTATGAAACACATTGAATATAATTGTATAATGCTTCGCTTTAATGCCCGTCATAAAAGTTAGATTCGCTCCCTTTGCTTGCTGATGCGAGTCATTGAAACATGCGTTCAAAATTCACCAATCTACTGACAGCTGGAATCTAACAGGAGATTAAACTTTATTTATATCTCTGAATCAGATCTTTAACCCTTTGAAACCTGACGCGACACCAGTTCTCTTGTGCTGCTTTCAGATGCTTTTCACAGGTTTTTAAACCTTTGAATTCAAAGCAAATTGGTGCGATTTATTTCAGAAATATGGGAATTAAGGTAATGAGCAACCTGGCAAGTAACGTTCCACAAATTGCAAGAAATCAGTAGATTTTTTTTAAATCTAGGGAAAAATGTCTGGGGAGTGAAAAGAAAAAAGCTAGGGAAAAACTATATTAATAATTACATAGTAAAAATGATAGAAATTATTATAAAATTTGAAGCCCTTATTCCATATAATTTCCTGTTGTTGTTTCTTAACTTCCCTTTTCTTTTTCTTTTCTACTAACTTTTTTTTATGGATTTGTTTAATTTTTTAAACTAATTTTCAGATAATTTTCTTTAATTTTTTAAAACTTTTTTTTTCTTATTTTATTTTATCAAATTGTAAGCACTTTTCCAAGGTAATTTCCTGTTGGTGTTTTTTACTTTGCTTTTGCTTTTTATTTATTTATTTTTGGTAATTTTTAGGTAATTTTCTTGTACTTTTTACTAACTTATCTTATTTTCTTTAATTTCCGGGTCATTTCTTCCTTCACTATTCATTCTATTTTCCAGTGTTTTTGAAAGTAAGCCACTTTGCTCAGGTTTAGGGTTTAATTGTTTGATCGAATTCCTGACAACCGACTGATTAACCGATTGATCTTCATAATCCCAAGTGTAAATGTCTTAAATTTTGAAAAAAGTAAAGTCTCCTGCTCCTTTTATGTATTGGGGAGGATTAATGCACATGTTCTAAATATTTAGGGGGACGTGACCCATGCGTCCCAACCAAAATCTACACCCATGCATTTATAGTATAAAACTCACAAAAACTAACATTATGTCAGTCATGTGATGATTTCTGCCTGGTGGATGTTCTCAGTGTCATTCAGGCTGGATCAAAGTCATCACTCAGAGTCGCCATGTCAGTAATGATTAGGATATTTGCAGCCCTTTGAGATATAATTAGAATGAAACCTTGCACCAAAATGAACTCCGCAAGACCTCACTTCGACTTTGCCATCATTTTATTATAAATATTTTCTTGATTTTGCTTTTATATTGAACATATTTGTCTGCTGTATTTCTGTGCCTGTGATTGCAGCCTTTCTCTGTATTTTTTAGTGTTTTAGTTAGAAAACCAAGTCAGTTTGTTTTGATTTTAAAGACTTCCTGGTTTGATATAAATGAGAGTTTGATGAGCTCACCTTAAGGTCGTACTCCTGGCGGGTGTCCAGGGTGTCGCTGCGGAGGTCAGACTTGAGCTCTATGTCGTCTTTAAAGGGCTGATTGGAAGGAGAGAAGGACACAGAGGGGAGAAACTAAACCGTCAAACAACAAAACAAAAAAAAAAACAAAAAGGAGGAGAGAAGGTGCCATAACGAAACGGAGGAGGGAAGGAGGCGACAGAGTGTGACAGGAGGGGAGAAAACGGAATTCAAAGTGTTAAAGGAGCGGTTACAGGGGAAAAACACAGAGCTTGTTTTCAGTCAAAAGGTACAGTGTGGCACAGGGAGAGGTTACTGAGTTAATCTGAGGTTTTTTCTACGACTACAGGCTGTGTAAACAGAGTCCGGCCCGAGCGCGCGGATCCCGCTGCTGCTCACCGAGTACATGGCCTTGACCATGCGCGAAGCCGTGGACACGCTGCCGGAGTCCTCCTCCAAGCTGTGGGTCTCCTTGTTTATCGTCTCCACCTTGATGTCGGGCTTACCCAGCGTGACCCCGCGCCGACCTGGAAGCAAAACACGGCAAGGTTGAATACAGCTGGACGCACGCACCGTGGCTGGCGTGTTTTCACGAGCTGGAGGAGCGAGTTCAGAGGGGACCTGCATCCATCTGGCAGAGAGGAAGTCTGATCTGCTTTGGTTTCTGCAGGTTATTTGATCCAGGGATGAGAATATTTATCATAATCTACTGAAAAACATGAAAGCGTGTACTGAACATGCAGAGCTGATCTCTATAGTTTATGTCAGTGATACTCGGTGATTCACACTGTACTTTAAATATACATGAGGTGCCAGAGTGCATAAAACGGTAACAAATTAGAGCTTGTTTATCAAAAATAGCGCAAGCAGTGGATCCCCTGACAATTGTCCTAAAATCCTAAAATGTCCTAAAATCTGAGAAATTTCCTGAAGTTGTAGAAACGTCCTAAAATCCGAGAAACGTCCTGAAATCCTAGAAATGTCCTAAATCCTAAAAAGGTCCCAAAATCCTAGAAATGTCCAAAATCCTAAAAAGGTCCTAAAATCCTGGAAAGATCCTTAAACCCTGGAAATGTCCTAAAATTCTTAAACGTCCTAAAATCCACCAAACATCCTAAAATCCTAGAAATATTCTAAAATCCAAGAAATGTCCTCAAATCCTAGTAACGTCCTAAAATCGAAGAAACCTCCTAAAAAAAGTGCAAGCGGTGGATCCCCTGACAACTGTGCTAAAATCCTAAAATGTCCTAAAATCTGAGAAATGTCCTGAAATCATGAGAATATCCTAAAATCCAAGAAACATCCCAAAATCCTAGAAATGTCCCAATATCTTACAATCCTTGACACATCCTTAACCCCAGGAAACGTTCTAAAAACCTTAAACGTCCTAAAATCCACAAAACATCCTGAAATCCTACAAACTTAAAATCCTATAAATATCTCAAAATCTGCTGTACATGTTAAGCACATGGAGAGTATGACTCACTGCCTTTGCGCTGCCGGTAGAAGATCAGAACGAGGACCAGCAGAAAAATGAACAGGAGGATGGTCGAGCCCACCGTCCCACCAGCTATGATCCCCACCGGGACTTCCTCTGAAAGGAAGGAGGGGAAAAAAAGAGAGACAGAGAGAGAGTAATAGATTGAGTTAGGCACAGGGGCAGAGTTTTGATTTTAGTGGTGGGGGGAACAAAACACAATAAAATTTTATCATGGTTATGGTTTCTCCATTTTATGAAATGGATAGTTGCAATAAAAATATTTTTGGCAGCCAAAAGAGATGATTAAATATATATTAATAAAAACATTCTGGACAGTATAAAGTAGAGGGGGCAGTATTGGACCCCAAGAAATGCATTTTACCATCAGCAAAACTGTGCACCGTCTCACTGAGTTTTAAAGTTGGGAATTCCTAAAACTCACCTGTTTCCTCTAGCGTGATGATCATGGTGCCCGGCCCGAAAGAGTTCCACGCCGTGCAGTTGTAGGTGGACAGGAAGTCAGAGTCCATCACGTTGTTGATGGTGAGGGTGGAGAGGACGCCGCCGCCCTCGGCCGACGGCTTGCTCTGCTCCACCGTGTACCTCTCCAGCAGCGTCCCTTTCTCCTTCTCCCACACGTTCTCCTTCCACGCCCACACCTGTGAAATGATGGCAGTTATTTCGAAGGGATTACTTTGACGTGGTTAAGTCGTATCATAAAATTGTGATCAATCCAAACGCACCACATATTTTTTTACAAAAGCACACATTTTTCAGGATTTCAATCAATCCATGAACCACTTTTATACCAGGTCATCTGCCAGTAAAACCACTGAAAATGAAGCTTTAATATTGCTTCTCAACTGCTGTAAATTTATACAGAACATTATCACATCACCCACAGTCAAGTCAGACAGGAACACATTAGTCTGCCATGTGAGATGTGTCTAGAATGGACTGGGCAGAATGGCTTTAAAATAATATCGTGATACACAATATATATTGCGATACTTCAAATATCCTTTTAACTAATGTCAACGACTAAAATAAAAAAACATGAATGAACTGCAGTTATAATAAAGTTACTTAAAGTAAAATAAAGTTTAAGTCGAATAACAAAGTTGAATGCACTACTGTTATCTCATAATGTCATCTAATAAGTAAGGTTATAAGAAAGTTAAACAAGGTATTTTTACAAAGAAAGTTTAAATTAATTTTAAATAAATCAAAGCAGGCCCGTGATGCTTTTATTTTGAAGGACCCAGATTATCTCAGGCCGGAAGTGTCGACGATTTTGTTGTGGACTCCTGTTTATTTATTACTAATAATTGCAAGTCACACTGATATATATATTCATCAGTTATTGGTCTCATTAAGTAGTAATAATCAGTGTTAGTATCGGCCCGGTCAACCCCTTGTAGCGTTTCCTCAGTTCCTGGTTTTAATGAGTACACCTATTTTTTTTTCAAACTTCAAAGTAAAACAAACAGTTTTACTGCTTCATATATTATTTTATAATTTTCAACATTTTCATTTAGTATTTAAATTTGTGCTTTTTTATTTTGTGCCTTTTTTTACAGTTTGAGTGTTTTATTTATTTTTTATTGTTACTATTATCATTTTATTTATTTCTTTTTTCATTTATGTACTTATTTATTTATTTCTATCTTTCTATTTACAGATTTTCTATTTACGGATGCACTTTATGTTACAGTTTATTTGTATGAAAAGTGCTATACAAATCTGGATTGATTGACTGATATTCAGTTTATCACCCACTTACACTTACATTAGGGTTAATGTGATATTTAGTGAAAAGTATTTATTTGCCAGATACTCTCTATCTGTCCACCTGGAACAAATACTACAGGAAACGGATGACAGAAATAGACCTCATAAACTCACATTGAGTACACACTCCCATGTAAACACTTGCGTGACTCGCTCTGAGCAGCAACAGTTTGTATGTTCCTGCTGCCTGAAGTGCAGGTGGGTGTGGGGTGGGGGGGTAGGCTGAGCCGAGAATCTTGCACATTCTCCAACTTTAAAGCCACTAAAAGCAGCTGTATTATTCAGCATTGAAGCGCTGTGCTAAGGCCAGTTAATTATGCATAAGCCCACATGTTCCCATAATCTGCCCACTTATTCCAGAGGAGGATAATCTCCTGGCTGTGGCGTTTACTGGGACAACTGTTCCTCTCCACTCCTTTATATTTTATAAATCTTTTTCTGTCCCAACCTCCGCCGCCTGCATTAAGGAGCGTGCACCGAGAGTCAGGACGGATCAGTCACAGAGGCCCAGGAGCCGAGGAGCTACTGATGCTGCATCTCTGTGATACCGAGTGCAGAAAGCATCCGGGCCCCGATTTCTGACGCAGGAGCTAAAAGCGGCCCGGCTTAGTGTTGGTTTGTTTATGTGATGGGATGGAGGGAAATTCTGTGAGAGTTTAAGGGTGAGTCACCACTCAAAAAAGAAGAAAAAAAAAAAGGGGGACAGCGCCTAAAAGCATTTACCGTGCAGAAGTGGAGCCATTTAGGAACGGGAAGGTACAGTAACAGTAAATCGCTGTTGGGCTAAAAGCTACAACCTTGTGCTCTTTGTGATCAAAGCTTTTTTGGCTTTTTTCTTTTTGTCTGAATAATTGACGCCGGGATTAAAAACTTGGACTTTTTCTTTGTGGTGGCAGAAATGTTTCACAGCAAAGACATCTTCTTTTCACTCACAATCTTATCTGGAGGAGGCGTACTGGCGATGTAGCACTTCACCTCTCCTCTCTCCCCTCTTACTGCATACTGGACCGGATCACTGGAGATGATAGGGGGACCTGCATGGGCCAAAAACGAAAAGACAAATAAATGTATGGAGACAGATCTGTGTCAATATTAGAAGACAGAATATATCTCATTTTTGTTACTCCTATTGACATCTTTCCGATAGGTTTGCATTTTTCATCAGCTTTTATTTTTCATTTTGTTTTAATTCTTTTGATTCTACGGAGTCCTTGAATACCCGAACATTGATCGTTTTTTAAATCTTGTGTATACAAATTCATCATAAAGTGCTAAAAAAAGTTGTTACTTTTGGGAGAAAAATGTGTGTGTGAAACTCAGTGTGTGAAATGGAGATCCGCAAATTTCATTGCTTTTTTGCTTGCTTTTTTTCACTCATTTAAAACAGATCTGCAAATACAAAAAAAATGCACAATAAAAAAAAAATCTCTGTATATATTAAATTCATTTGCAAAGAAATACTATTTTTGTATGTGTGGAGGTTTTTTTATGTTTAGGGTTTAAACATTAACACACAGTTTGAAAATCTCCTTACACGATAAATATTGACACACACTGATCTCCTTAAAATTGCATTTAAAATACCATAAATTGCAAAAATCATATTTAAATAAAACAACTTCAACAAATACAAAAAACAGATTTGTAAACTCATAAAAATGTTTTGTAAATATAAAGCTGTACTGCAAATACACAAATTCCAAATCTCTTAATAAAATAATTTTACAAATAAAAGAAAGCAATTTTTGAATATCTTCCCAACATTAACAACTTTTGAGCAAATGTTAGCAAATCCTGGCTTCATTTCATGAATCTCAATTCTGCATTTCTGAACTTGCATTTTACAGTTTTTAATTTAATTATTATTTTTTTAATTTCATGAAATGTGTGAATTTGCAGATCTGTTTTATATTTGCATACTTTTTTGAGTTTACCCATCTTTTTTTTGGAATTATAGAAGTTGTTTCCCAATTTAAATATTAAACATTAAAAGAGGCATTGTTCAATCTGTTCAGACTCAATATTGACAGAAATCTACCTCCATACAGTTACACCTAAAATAAAACAAAGGCATTCTAAGGGCGCTGACCTTACCAAGCCTGCTCAAGACGAACTGTGCTATTTTAAAAATAAATGGCCTCCACTTTGGACATTTTTTTTTCAATTACTGACAAGCTGACCTTTCAGAAAGCACATGATTTTCATCTACAAGCAGTGAGACATTAAATTGTGTGGATGTTTCCTGACCGTTGACTGTGAGCGTGACCTCAGTCTCTCCTACTCCAATCCGTGGGACGATGGCCTTACACACGTACTGGCCGGCGTCCGCTTGGCTCACCGACTTCAGATACAGCTGGTTGCTGTTACTCAGAACCTGTGGGGGAGTGAAAAAATAAAACATAAACAAGGCAAAACTGCTAAATAACAGAAGGGGTTAAACAAAATAAAAGAAGATATGCTAATGTGCTATTGTGCCTCCCCTTAATATCGTAACACATCGTGCTGCATATTTGCATGTCTGGCCTTATTTATGTGTTCTACCACTCTGACCCTGACTGGCTAACAATGCAAACTTGCACATCCGCTTTTAACCCATCACAAAGGTTTTGCAGTTGCCTAGCAACCGCATCCATTGGAAAATTAGCTGTGGGGAAATTATGGCTAAATATGTAACCACCTAGAGAGAGAGAGAAGTACCTGAACAAGACTGATTACATAGATGTAGGTGTAAGGCAGTCCACAGTTTGCTGAGGCAGATTTTATGTCTTTTCTTTGCTCCTGGTGCTGAATGTAGTTTAATGAGAGGCACAGCATTCACCTATTAACCATGTCTGTAGATTGCGGCTAGTGTACAGGAGATTTTAATAACAAAATACTGATGCTTAAATTATTATATTAAAATATTTTGAGAGTTACATGAGAGAATTGATGCCATATTAAAGGTACTGTGTATGATTCTGCGTGTTGATATGTTTTAACACTATTTATTTATCTGTTGTACTGTTTATTTTATCTCATGCGCCTTTATTCTATAAGAACCCGCTCAGGCAGAGTAAGTGAATTTTTTTGTATTAATCTGTACAATACAATAAAGGTATTTTATTGTATTTCAAGTCTGACATGAAACTAGAAAAACTAGATGAAACACTTTACATTTAAATCCTTTTACTTTATGATTGCACACTGCATACACCTATACTCCTTATTATGCATACGCATTTTCTACATTCCTGTTAACTTTCTGTATGTGATATTGTGTGATAATCATAAATTGTTTTTCTTTTTTCCCATATCACAGACACTGAATTTTTTAAATGTAATCCGATCTTAAGTTGATAAAAAAGAAAGACCAAAGAGAGAGTGAAATGGAGAGAAATAGGTCACTGCAGGGGAAGAAGAGCAGACAGACGTCTCGGTGTTGAGACGAGACTTTTTCCCTTGAATGACAGGCTGCTTTTGTAAACGCAGAAGAAGAAAGAGTGAACTGTGGAAACGGTGTGAATGCAACAACAGAGGGAAGCGTGGGCTCTCTGCTTCTCACCATGTTTGAACCCTTTTTGAACCAGGTGAGCGTGAGCGGAGGGTTTCCGGCCCATTTGCAGTTGAGGGTGACGTCGGAGTCAACGTCTACCGTTTTTGGCTGCGGCTCCACCAGCAGAATCGGACCAACTGCAGAAACACAGAGAGAGAAACATGTTGCGCTGGAGTAATAATGCAACAAAGACACAACAACAGTGTGTGTTTTATCCGTCTGACTCCAGACCGGAGCGAGTGAAGCGGGCCACGAGTGAGTGAACAAGGTGAGGTGAGTAACGCGTGACTCACAGTGAACGTCCACGAGGATGCTGACGTTGGTTTTTCCCACAGCGTTGAAGACCAGACAGGAGACGGGCTCGGTGAAGAAGGAGTGGTCAGCCTTGGTGGTGAACACGCTCTCCCTGGCGCCCTGCAGCACCACGCCGCCCTTGGCCCACCTGAGGTTCAAATGTTACACACAATGACATGACACAAATGGAGAGCAAAAATATTAAAAAGGTGCGAATTTGGCTATTTATACCCACAAGTATATAGCATCATGGCAGAGTCAAGCACCTATGTGTCTGTAGTCCAAGAGCTGTTTGCACCTGAGGCAAAGAGCGAAATTCGGCGATTTACACCCACAAATTTGGCTATTTACACCCAGGAAAATCAGCTATTTACATCCAGGAAAATCAGCGATTTACACCCAGGAAAATAAGATATATACACCCACAAAATTTGGCTATTTACACCCAATAAATTCAGTCAAATTTGGTTATTAACATCCTGTTGACTCTGCTATTTGCTCCAGAGAAATTCATCTATTTAGACGTCATTAATTTAGCTATTTACACCTGATAAATTCAGCTATCTAAACCTGGGAAATGTAGTTATTTACAGCCAACAAATACGGCTCTTTGAACTAAATAAATTCAGCTATTTACACCTGCAATTCAGGTATTTACACACAGGACATATGGCTATTTAAACCCTGGAAAATCTGCTGTACACAAAATTTGGCTATTCACAACGACAAATTTGTCTATTTAAACCCAGGAAATTTGGCTTTTTCTACGCAATTAATTCGGCTATTTACACCCAGGAAATTCAGCTATTTACACCCACAAATGTGGCTATTTACATGCGGGTAATTCTGAATTTGCTCAAGAGAAATTTGTCGATTTACACCCAATTTATACAGCTAGTTACATTTGATAAATGCAGCTGTCTAAACCCAGAAAATTCAGCCATTTAAACACAGGAAATTCTGCTATTTATACACTATATATTTGGCTATTTATACCCAGTACAAACTGCTATTTACACCCGAAATTTCAGCTATATATAAATGGGAAATTCGGCTATTTAATCCCAAAACTGGCTATTTACATCCAATAAATTCTGCTATTTACACTCCATAAATTTGGCTGTTTACACCTGATACATTTACAGGGTGACACACAGTGAATTTCAGCTATTTACACAAAGGAGATTCTACTATTTACACCCGACAAATTCAACTGCTCATTCCTGGGAAATTCAGCTATTTACACCAGAAAACTTCAGCTGTGTGTGCATTCCTGGGCGTCCCAGCGAGGTTGAATTATGACTTTAACACAAAATGATCAATTTGGGGCTTCAGCTAAAGTGTATGAACACAATGTGCATTCAGCCGCTTTATGCATCCTAAAAACTGAATATAATAAATCTACTTTGTCTGAAATTGATAAGCCAAAGTTGTATCACACAAGACTCAGACCCGCTCGTGCATGAAAGTCCTGTGCCTCACCCGTTCATCCATCACATCTCCCTCCTATACCGCATCACCTGACTTTCTGGCAGCAGATTTGTTTATTTACCATTTAATCTCAGAGAATATCAAGATTGGCCAGTACTCGCCCAAACCGTGACTTCTTCAAAGTAACTGCCTCCGACCTCGACACATCAACGTGATGAGCGCTAGCCAATAATATCACTGAGCAGGATCTATAATAGCACGTGGTAGGAATGGGTGCAAATAGTAGAATAGCTGCAGTGTGACTGATCACCCCAGTGCGAACAGACTCTTTTCAAAGCAAAATCAAGAAACGCAAACCAACCAGCATTTTAACCTTTTAAAACCTGAGCAAATTTGGATTTTTCTAAAACATGAAGAGAAAGCAGCAAGCAACTTAACAAAACACTGACCAAAAATTTGGCCAAAAGAAAAAAAAAGTAAAAGTTACAAGAAAACCACCTGAAAATAATCAGGAAAAAATGTGTTGACCTACAACGAGTACAGAGAAAAGGTATTTATTTAAATTTTCTTTTTTTTTTCCTGTAACATACTTTAAAATATAAAATTAATATCAATTTAAATATATATTTTGGGACATTTTTTTCTTTATTAATAATCCTTCCCTTTTTTTAAACTAATTTTTTGGTCATTTTGTGTCACCTTTTTCTACTTTCTTGCACTTTGTAGTTAAATTTTTAATTTACAAATAAATCGAACCAGTTTGTCCATGTTTCAAAGGGTTGAATAGCTTGTTAAAGGCGTCTGAGTGCAGAAAAACTGACATTTATCCAGGTTTCAAAGGGTTAAAGGGTTAAGGAAAACAAAAAAAAAAACACAACAAAATTTCTCTGATGGGATGCAGACCTGTAGCCCATGATAGGAGGGTTGGCGTGCGCCTGGCAGGTGAAGGTGACTCTGTCCCCTTCCAGGACAGAGCGAGGCTCAATGGACAAGGTCACTGTGGGTGGATCTGGAGGACAGAGACAGAGAGAGAGACTCACATAACGTCTAATGTATGCTGCAATCTGGAGGACAGTTGAGGCAAAATGGCTGCCATGCATTACTTAATAATAGCTATAAAACATTCAGCTGCCAGCAGGTGTTTTATGTTTTAAAATGTGACGCTTTTAATGAGCCTGAAATTTAAAAAAATATTCGTTTATGTAGCAATTAGCAGGGCGGTGGAATTATACTGGGATAAAAATGAAGTTTTGTTTTCACTGGTAATGTAATATATGTTGTTTTTGCCAAAAACCCATGAAATTCTGATCCTGAGGTGTGAGGAATTAACAGTTTGTATTTGAGAGTTCAAATATTAAAAGTAATAGTGACATGATTAATTCTTCAGATAGCAATAATTATTTGTAGCACAAGCAAAAGACTGAATAAAGGACATTTTTGGCGCTCTTTTTGATATGTGTGCAAAGTTATGATAGTTTTGTATTATTCATTAGTTTTTATTTTCATTTTTGTTTTAAAATTTGTTCTACTGTGGAGTCCCTGAAGTGGCAAAAGGTGATTTTTTTGTTTTTTTGTCTTGTGTGTACAATCATGTACTCAAAATTCATTCAGAGGTAGATTTGTCTCAGTATTATTCGTGTGATCACATCGACAATCTGTAAATCTGTAAATTTATGATAGAAATTTTATGTTACGAAACAATGTCCACAAATACGAAAAAGATTTGTTAACTTAGAAAATTGGAAATATATAAAACAGCTGCAAATGCACAAATTCCAGGATTTTTGTAAAGAATTGTGAAGCTATAGCTAAAATTTTGCGCAAGGAAAGACTTAATTTATCACATCTTTGTTGCTATTTTTTGACATCTGTGCAAAGTTAAAATAGTTTTGTATTAGTGATTAGTTTTTATTTTCATTTTTGTTTTCTATGGAGCCCCTGAAGTGGCAAAAGGTGATTTTTTTGTGTCTTGTGCTAAAAAATACTATGGAGATAGATTTGTGTCAGTATTTTTTGTGAGATTAGATCGACAATCTGTGTTTTATTGTGTAATCTGTAAAATATATTAAAAAAACTCCAAAAATAAAAGATTTATAAACTTCCAAAATTATTTTGCAAATATATAATGCAGCTGCAAATACACAAATTCCAGGATTTTTGTTAATAAATGTGAAGCTATAATTAAAATATAACAAGCAGACTATATTATTTGACTGCTTACGGTGAACATTGAGGGTGACAGTTGTGCTTTTGCCGGTGGGGACTGCCAGGTTGGTGGCCACACAGCTGTAGTTCCTCCCGGTGTCGGTGTCGACGGGCTGGATGGGCAGGTAGCTTCGTGTGGTCACCCTCTTCCTGTCTGGGAGCACCTCCTGATGAGAGACATTGATGAAACATTTACAATACAGATCAAATACTAAAAAAGAAAAAAAAAATGTATGAACATCTATGACCTCTATTGTGTTATTTAAGGTACCTTACACATTTTTGTCTGTTTACACTCCCGTAATACATCCTAAACTTTGTTGCAATACTTTAAAAATAAGAGCCAGGACCCTAAAGAAACCAATAGCACTGTTTATATTGAAAATTACTTTCTGGAGGCCACATTGAGTCTCTATTTTGGGGCCTTCCTTGTAATAATAACATATAGATAAAAAATAAAAAACAAGAAAATTACTTGAAAATTAGCACAAAAAAAAAAGTAAGAAAGAAAATGACCTGAAAATAGTGCTTAAAAATTTTAATCATTCTGTAACATAAATTTAAAGATGTGATTATCACAACTGTAAATATAGTTATATGGTAATTTTGCCTTGTTTTTTTTTTTTTAATGATCCTCCAAATCTCCTAATGTCTTGCAAATTTTGGGATATTTCTTACCAAGATGCTCATTGTCTTTTGTCTTCAAACTGTCAGTACAAAAACGCCCATTTACATTACAAATAACTGAAAAAAATAAAAAATGTTTTTACAATTGAGGCAACACCATATGATAAAAGAAACCTACACCTGCATTTTTTTAAATTTCCATAAATTATTTTTACTTGACTACATCAAGGTAAAAACTCAAGGAGCTATTTTCATTTATTCATTTGTTGTTTAGCTTTTTATCGAAAAAGTTGCCTGGAACTTGCTGTATATATTGAAAATTTCAGTTTTGATTAAACATTTCCTAAAGGCATTTAAACATAGTTTGGGTTGGAGTTTGTTATATTCCAAATTCTAAATTACAACAGAAAGATTTTCATTTTTACTGTAAGTGCATACTGGTTATTGGTTTCGTGTACAACTAATAATTGGTATTGGCCCTGAAAAAACAATATTGGTCGACCCCTAGTTTAAAATTTACATTTTTTTTATAAAATTGAAAAAAAAGGGGATAGGATTTTTATTCAAGTATTCACTTCCTCCTACTCCTTCTGGGACATGAAATACTTCTTTTTCTCCTTTTTTATTTGGCACATTCAAAATAAAGATCTATCTAACTAACTAGTCTATTTTATAATTTAAAAAAAAATATATAATTTTTTTTCTTTTTTTTACCAACTGGCATCATTATGTTTACCATATATGGTTAAAAGGGTGGTCTCTTTTTTTTCAAGACTCACAGTGGTGCTGGCGGCCCCCTCCACAGGCAGACCGTCTTTAAGCCACTCGATCATAGAAGGCGGTTTGGCCCCTCGAGACACGCAGCTCAGGTTGTAGGACTCCCCCGCATTCAGCAGCACCTCCGGACCCCCATCGATCACCGGGTCGTCTGGGGGGACTGCGGTGGCAGAGGGACAGTGTCAGAAACCCTCATCGTTTCACACACTTTCTCTAGACTCACACACACATGCATGCAGACGTACTGAGGACGGTGAGCTTGGCCCTCCTGGACCTCAGGGCGGCATCAGGGGCCTGGCACTCGTACAGAGAGTCATCGGACAGATCAGCTGACAGGATCTCCAGGTTGTACTGGCCCAGCTCCTGCACGCGCAGGACACGGTACCTGGGCCACGCTGGAACACACACACAGAAAGAGCAGATAAACAGTTAAATCATCAGAATTACGTTTTTAGGGCACAAACATAAAATAAAACTTCAACTTCAGGCCTTCATGATGAATTTTACATCTGATTTGGGGGGCTGTGTATATATTTAGACATACACTATCTGACAAATCTATCTCTACATAAGTGTATAAATTATCTTTTTGGCACAAGATAATAACTTTTTCACACAAGATAAAAGTTAATATCCCACCAAATTTTTAAAAAATCTGTTTTCAGCACTATATATGGCACTATTTTTGTCTGTAGAAAACAAAATTTAAAAAACTAAAAAAAAAAAATCTAAACTATTTTAACTTTGCACAGATGTCAAAAAGATCAACAAAACATTGATATTTTTAGTCTGCTTGTGCTATATTTAAGTTATAGCTTTACAATTAGAGCTTTACAAAATCCTGGAATTTTTGTATTTGCAGATGCATTACATATTTGCCAAATAATTCTGTAAGTTAACAATTTTTTTGTATTTGTGGAAGTTGTTTATATATTTACAGGTTACACATTAACACACAGATTAGATCTAATAACACAAACAATACTGAGACAAATCTACCTCCAAAGTATTTTTTTAGCACAAGACTGTGCACACAAGACAAAAAAACTTCAGGGGCTCCATAGCAAAAATTAAACAAAAATGAAAATAAAAATTAATGAATAATACAATACTATTGTAACTTTCCACAAATGTCAAAAAAAGATAAACATTTCCCTTTATTCAGTCTTTTGCTTGTGCTACATATCAGTTATAGCTTTACATTCTTTCAAACAAAAAATCCTAGAGTCCTTGTATTTTACTTTTTTCTTCTCCTGCATGTCAACTGTTCTAAAACTGTCTGAAGAATAAATCATGTCACTATATCTTTGATATCTGAACCCTCAAATACAAACTGCTAATTTGTCATGCCTCAGCATCCCCACATACCCATGTGGTCTGTATTAGAATTTGGAAAAAAAAATGCCACGGCACGCAGCGTGTGGCCCTTCACGCTGATGAGAAAACATCAAGAACACACAAGAAGCAAAAAAAAAAAAAACTGACTTTTTCATCATCAGGCTGATTGACACCAGAAAGATGAGAGTCCACATGAACACAAATGCCCAACACACACATTGACACACACACACATGCCTCTCCAGTCCTCCCTTCCCCCATCCGCCACACAGACCCAGCTGTGTCACTGCTGTACATTCTCACCATTAGGTGGCATCCCTGCTCTCTCTCACCAGCAGGGAAAAAAAAAAGATGAATGCATTATGACAGCAACGTTTTAGAGGACTCAAATCGACTCCAGTCCGTGGTGCAGAATTCATGTTTGCTGCCCAGACGTAGATCGCATGTGAAATTCTCTTTCCATGTTCCCCCCACACTGAGCTTTTGCCGCTCGCCTAACCTTGTGTGTCCTTGTTTCTGCATGCATGTGTGCCTTGTATATACGTGCATTTGCATGTGAAATGATGTGAGCGAGAAAGCGTATGAAAAGCCCAGAGAATGAGGGGGTGGGGGGTGGGGGGCTGAGGAGAGGGACAGAGCCTCATACACAAACACACACATACCCGTGTGTATGTGTATGTGTGCATGAAGCAGCCAGTGTTCATTCACGTTTTTATTTAAAAGCTTTGGCTTGAAGCGCTGGACCATTACAGTAACAATATGATTCAAAGAAAGAGAGGGAGGGACAGGGAGAATGGAGAAGGGGACGGAGGACAGGAGGAGAGAAAGAAGGGACAAGGAGGGTTGACTGGAAGAGGAGTGTGTGTCAGGCAAGATGAGGCAGAGGAGAGAGACAAGGCAGAGAAGTTAAAGGAAGAAAAGGAGGCAGCTGAGAGGAGAGAGAGAGAAAGGAACAAGGGAGAGGAGAGGAGAGGAGAGGAGAGGAGAGGAGAGGAGAGGAGAGGAGAGGAGATTGGACAGGAGGAGAGGATGATTACAAAAGCCAGAGAATTAAAAAATAAATCCAAAATCACAGCACAAGTAGATGAGAAGTGAAAAACGAAAAGACGGGAGGAAATGATAAAAACCCAGAATATTAAAGCCCAAAGTCTGCAGAAACACAACAGCAACATCAACAAAAAACAAAACAAGGCAGCAGCATGTCACAAATGATGCAGTCTCCCTCTGGACCAATCAGTTAAAAATATGCCCGCTTGTTTTGACCAGTAATTGCGCAGCCCCCTTTGGGCTAATCAGTGCAACTCTGAAAATGCTGCAGCACAGCCATGAGATGCATCGTTCCCCCAAGTTTTGTCAAAGTCAGACAAGCTGCATCTTAAATTGTTAGTTGACGGGCAGACAAATGGGAGAGTTAACCCTTAAAAACCTTAGCGACTTTGCTAGATCTGTCTGAAACAAACACAAAAAAAACAGGAGGAAGACAATGAGCAACTTAAGAAGTTTGCAGGAAAAATGTAAAAAAAAAAAAAATGTAATTATGATCATTGTTATGGTCTTCTGATTATTTTCCCCTGGCTTTTTACAATTATTTTTCAAAATCTGCTAATTTCTTGCAATTTTTCAGGTATTTATTTTGTCAAAATCCAGCTACGTCTTTAATTGTTTGTTGACGAGACAAACTGGAGACTTAACCCTTTAAAACCATGGCAAATTTGTTGGATTTCTATTAAAAAAAAAAAAAAAAAACACGTCAAGATGATAATGAGCAACCTAAGAAGAAATTAAATTTTCCAAAATTGTCGAGAAATTTGTATAAATGAATAAATAATATAACAACAATAACAATAATAATAACATATAGATAAAAAATAAAAAACAAGAAAATTACTTGAAAATTAGCAAAAAAAAAATAAAGATAAGAAAGAAAATTACCTGAAAATAGTGCTTAAAAATTTTAATCATTCTGTAACATAAATTTAAAGATGTGATTATCATAACTGTAATTATAGTTTTATGGTAATTCAGCCTTTTTTATTTTAAATGATCCTCCAAATCTCCTAATGTCTTGCAAATTTTGGGATATTTCTTACCAAGATGCTTGTTGTCTTTTTTCCTCCATGTTTTCAAATCAAAGGGTTTAAAGGTTTTAATATTTGAATCAAGGAATCAAAGGGTTAATGATTTAAACTGGAAATGTCAGTGACTCTGGACAATAATGTAAAGAAACTAGAGTGAGGAGCTTAAGCAGAAAGCTGCATATTAGCTGATGAATTGGCCTTTGGTTAAAAATAGTTCATCTAACATGCATTAGCCGGTCAGTGTCACCCACTGCTGATGTGACGGAGGTGATGATGTGATGCTCCTCAGCCAAGTTGAAGGGTGTCAGTCTGTAAAGTGTGCCCCAGGGAGCTTCAAGTTCCCCAGCTAACACTGGATGATATGTGCAGGAGGAGGCCAGAGTTAACTTAAATAAATATATAAGTGCACAGTGTAACAGTGGCCTCATGGTCAAAACTGCTCTGCCGGCTTAATCTAACTGTAAAACTACATTCAGCAGCAAAAATATTTGGTCAGCATACAGCAGCAGTTACAAACACGCAATGTCATACTGGGCGAGCGTCTATCATTCAAAATGCTGTGAGAGAAAACTCGGTAACATACAGATGCCGGTGAAAAGATGTTTTTGTGCACCATTATTGAAGGGCAGGCTGGTTCTTAGCTCTCCTACATGTATTAAATGTAATTGTAAAATTGGGGTGTATATATATGTGTTTTGGAAATGTGAAGAGTTACAGAAAGTTTGGGGAGAAGTGAATGTTAGGGATAATACTGTTGTAAGTATCGGCCGATATTGGCTTGAAACCATAAAAAATTGGCTTGTATTCTGTCGAAACATGGGGGAAAATCAATGAGTAACAAAAGAAAAGAATGATTCAAAATTTTGACAGAAATTGGTGTAAAGCACAAGAAAATTACCTGGAAATTAGTTTAAAAAAAATCCAAAAAAAGACAAAAAAATGACCTGTAAAAAGAGCTTAAGAGTTATGATGATTCTGTAAATGTATTTTAAATATGTAATTGTGATCATTTTAAATATAGCTTTCCCTAGCATTTTTTTTTCTTTTTCTTCTTTTTTAATTTTCTTAATCCACCAATTTCTTTTCAAGTTGTAGAGCATTTCTTAGTTTCTCATTGCCTTTTCCCCCATGTTTTTGAAAGAGATTACACCAATTTTGTCAGTGTTCAGAAGTTTAAATACTCGTGAAAGGAATCTAAAAGCAACATAAGAAAAGTGATGTTGTTCCTGGTGTCAGAAGGTTAAAATGAAATATCAGTATTGGCTAACATGCTGATATCTGCCGATATGACAAACCAATATTTTCTTTTTCTTTTTTCATTGACAAAGGGAATATGCCAAAAACATCAACCCTAAACTGAAGTATTTTTCTTATTTTGCATAATAAATTAACATTACATATACTGAAAAGCATTGTTTTTCATCAGTTCATGTCAAATCTGACAACTGCAGTGTGTGCTGTGCACTCAGCCCATCATAACTGGTAGCTTAGCCGTTATTGTGAAAATAAATATAGAGATGACGTTAGCCTTTAGCTACAGCCTCACAGAGCTCCTAGCATGGCTGCAGTCTGGTTTCATATTAGATCAGTAACTCTGTATCTGTCCACACACCCTCTGGTAAATGCAGAAGCTGCCTTGAGACACAAGTGCTCCTGGTTGGAAATCGCTGGTCTAAGCAGGATCTCCACTATCATTGGCATGGAGGCTACAACAGTGGTGCTTGTGCATGTGTAGTTTTTGTTGGGGGTGGATGCAGACTTAACATAATTTCCAAGATCTCCTTGAAAATATCAATTTTTTTGCAAAGTTTATCAATTTTATGTGACCCTCTGCACTGCAAATGTTGCAGATTACATATTTACAGTGCCGTAGCTATGGAATCAAGATTACGGTGGCCTGATACCTCGGGGTCTGCCCCTCCAGCCCCCTCCCCCTGAAAAAAGTTTAAAATTTGAAAACTAATCACCTGTTTTATTGTATTATTTATTCTAAGCAAGTACAGCAAACTGTACAAATATGCAATACATGAAATCTACTAGGTTTCTGTCTGCATAAACTACACATGCAGTTTCACAAAAATTGAAATAATTAACATTTTACTCAGACTTAATGCTGTTATCTAACAAGTATAACTTAATAAAGACATTAATATTAGTTGAATATGCTTGTGGGCGCCATAGTTGGTCACTTGGTGAATGTATGGCTAATGTTCTTAATGTTCTTAATTTTGGTTGTGTCATAAGGGGGGCAGGGGATGGGCTACATGGGCTTCTGATATTTTATTTTTTATTCTGTAAATCTTTTATTTCGGGAAGTACTTTGTGCTTGAGCTTAAAGGGTGCTATATAAATTAATATATTTATTTATATAAGATATTTATAATTATAATTATAATTACTATTATTATCATTTAACCCTTTTTAGCAAAAAAATATTTTCTACAATAACAATTCCAGTGCAAAATGACGTATTAACGTTAATGTTGCTTTGTCATCCATGCCCCCAAGTGGAATATGCTTAGTGTATTGACTGTTAGCTAGGTAATGCATGGCACTTATGCTAGCTAGCTAATGCTTTAAGAGGAATTTAGCATAACACTGTAAGATAATAAACTTCATAAATTCATAAAATTATTAACAACTTTCACAACCAACAGTGACATAACCTTTTTTCTACTTTATATATTGGGGGGAAATATTAAGCATGTTTAAACATTAGGGGTGTGTCCCCCACAATATGTATTATACTTACGGCCCTGCACTGTAAACATGAAATAGGCTTTAAACATTAAAATAATTTCTTTTCTCGGTACTCTGAAATGTAGAATAAGTTAAACGTGTAAACAGTGAGCCATCTTCACAATCATGGTATAAAGAGCACCAGCAAGAACTCAAGACATTGCAACATTTCTCCATCTTTAAACACGCTGCATAACATTTCGCCCATCAGCAGCTGCAATCCAAAAGTATCAGCATCAGCTCTGAGAAAGCCGTCTTAGTCACACGCTGAACAGACTGAAGGAGGCCCGAGGAGGCCGTATGATGTCTCACCCCTGAGGTCTTCGCCGATGCCCAGAGCCAGGCCATCTTTGGTCCACTGAACAATGCCTGAGTAGTTGAAGACAACACAGGACAGGATCACCCTCTGGCCCCGCACCACCGACTGGTCTGCCGGCTCCTGAGAGAACCTTGCCGTCCACACTGGAGAGACTGGTGGAGATAGAGACAAGGCAGGATAAGTAAGGGGACTTTTCACTGTGCAGACATTGCAGGCAAGCTAACCACATATATCGCATATTATTGTATTTGTGGTTTTATGGTTAATTGATTGGAAACTGCATTCCCCCAGCAGAATGCCATCTTTGATCACACGTTGGCTCACGGCCATTAGCCGAGCGCCGCCGAGTACAGAGCGGCGTGGAAAGATGGAGGTGTCAAAGAAGGGGGAAATCAGAGCAGAGGAAGAGAAGAAGAAAGAAAGAAGAGGTGGTTAATGCTGACTCAGGAGAGAAAAGCTGCACATCAAACATCAGCCATAGGGTTTCTCACAGCCCCCTTTTTCTCCTGGCTCCTGACTTTTTATTTCTTCAAAACTCTCCGGCCCTCCCTCTCCCGTCTTCATTCCTCCCTATGAGTCATCTCCCAGGCTTCCACCGCACAACCCAAACTACAGTGGCTGTCATTGTCTACTCTCCCTCTAGTCTGAAGTCCACTGATACTCAATTTACGGCCCGCAGGCTAAATCTGGACCCCGATAGGGTGCGGGGTGGCCCCAAAACTATTTTCTAATTCACAATAAAAATAAAGTGAATCACACTGGGAATTGTTTGTAGTTTTAGTATACAGAAGGTGCCAAAGTGCATAAAACAGTAGTAGTGCTTTTTTATCCAAAAAAAGAGCCAGTGGAAGATCCCCCACACCCCTCAACAGAGGTCCTAGCTAAGCCTCTAATATCCTAAAATCCCAGAAATGTCCCAAATTCCAGGAAATGTCATAAAACCCTTGATATGTACTAGAAACGTCCTAAAATCCGTGAAAGTTCCTCAAATCCTAGAAATGTCCTAAAATCCCAGAAACATCCTAAAGTCAGAGAAATGGCCTAAAAATCTGAGAAACATCATAAAATCCAAGAAATACCCTAAAATCCTAGAAACATCTTTAAGTCCTAGAAGTGTCCTAAAATCCCAGAAATGACCTTAGATCCTAGAATTGACCTAAAATCCTGGAAACATCACAAAATACTAGAAACCAGGTAAAATGCTACAAACCTCCTCAAATCCTAGAAATGTCCTAGAGTCCTAGAAATGTCCTATTATTCTAGAGATGTCCTAAAATCCTCACACATCCTAAAATACTGCAAATGTCTTAAAATCGTATAAACATCCTCAAGTCCTAAAAATGTCCTAAAATCCTAGATCCAGATCTGTTGCGACTGGCCCCTGGCTTCCTGTCATTTTGCAAAAGTGGTTCCCAAGCAAATCAAGTTGAGAATCCCTGCTGCAGTCCACTACTACAACAGAGAGACCAGCGCCGCGCCGGCCCACCGCCCGACTGTCTAATATGAGAGAAAAAACCTCTCTGCTATTGTTCCACGCTGTATGATGACAAGTTGTAATTAGCTGTCCCTTGAAGACATGACACCCGTACAATAGAGGAGAGGCAATCACCGTGGAGGATTTGCATCTCACTTTAAATTCTCCTCTCTACTCTGTCTCTCGCTTCCATTTCTCCCACTTGTTATTTCGAAGAATCTCCTACAGTACATCATTAACCCAATAGTGCACCCCACCTCCTCTGCCATTACCTCTCTACTATTCTCTCTCCATAATGTTGTATGTCCTTTAACCAAATTGCTTTGCTTCACTCTCTGCTTTATATGTATGCATCCCCACTCGCCTCCTTCGCTTTGTACATCTATAATGCTGTCTATGAATGTCCTTTTGCCTGCACTGATTTCCCTCCACCTCGACAGTATGTACGCACCTCCTTCTTTCTATATACATATATAATGCTGTATATGTCCTTTTACCCATAATGCTTTCTATTTCTGTGTTGCTCCTTCCTCGCTGGTTGGAAGGGGGTTAGAGGCGGACTGTCACAACTCATTTATCACATTAAATATCAGCCCTCTAGCACTTTCTCTCTACCTCTCTTCCTCATTCCCCCGTTCACCCGTCTCTTTTTCTCTCACCCCCCCCCGCTCCCTTTTCTTCACCTCCTACCATTTACATCTCTCCTTCTCACTTGTCCTCTCCACTTTTTTTTTATCACTTCCCCTCTCTCGTTCCCTCACACTTCTCCCTCTGAGCCCCTCCAGCACTTTTCTGAAGGTTCCCATCTCTCTCACTTTTTTTAACAACCGCCATATGCCTCCGCACCCCACCTCCCGCCTTTCCCCCGCGTGACCTCCTCGGTCCCTATCTCGCACGTTTCCCCCTCTCTTTCATATACGCAGACGTGCACCCTCACCCTATCATGTCAGATTTGGTGTGATTTGCAGAGGTACAATATGCCTGATAATACAAAAGAACCCAGTCATGCAAAAAGATTTCCTTACCAATCATAACAATGGCTTCTGACAGTGCAGCGCATTAATATTCGGGAGATAAAGGGGATGCGCGAGGATACACAGTGGAAAAGGGAATCAGATGCAGATGGGGCTTTGCAGCACACATACCTCAAATAATTCAGCACTGAACCAAAAATAAGAATAATAGCGGGCCCTAATTTGCTCCCTGAGGAACGCCAAAATTAACTAAACTAATGAATTAAGATAAACAAAACAAACAACATAGCAGCAACGATTGGCAGTGAAAAGTTGGGAAGTAAAATTATGTTGTATAAGTCAAAAAGTCTTTGACTGTAGACTGTACAGTAAAAATGCACAACAGTGTGGAAATGCCTCTGTTAAATGATTCCTCTGATGGCCACTGCATGCTCACTTGAAGAATGATGACTATGACTGTATATATTAGAGAAATAAATCACAAGTTTTCTGAATTTACCATATTGAGATATTTTAAGTAAAAATCCTCATCTTTTACCTTCTATTGTCTGCCTGGCGCTAGGCCGCTAGCACTGTCTGAATGTTTAGGAAGGAGGTGTACTTCGACGGAAAATAGTGATGTCGTCATGCCATGGAATTAAAAAAAAAAAAAGATGACAATATGTATCAGTTTTCACATTGCATTGATAATACTGGATGGTGGTTTATTGAACTGATATATCAATCCACAATGATGTACTGTTAAACCCTTTGTATTTAAATAAGAAACCACAAAGTATAGTCCCTTACTGCAATCAATACAAAATCAGTAAATTTCTGACTGGTTCGTTTGTTGCACTTCTTTTAATGCGTCTTGGTGTCGATTTTGTGAAAATTAAAGGCCCTGATTTTCTTAATCATCTTACAATGAACAATGGGTTCCAACACAAACTTGCAATATTCTGCTAATTTTATGTTTTTGGTAATTTAGAGAAATGTCTGCATTAGCTTTTTTCTTCTTTGTGCTCTTCTTATTGGTTTGAAGTGAGTAGGGCTCAGTTGGTCACATACTTCCGTGCACCAATCATGCATGCATGGATTTAGAATCTGATGAAACAGATTACATTGGTTTTTTAGTGTCCAACTCTTAATAAAAAAGCTTGACATTTCGCTGTTGCCAATTTATCCATGAACATTTAAAGTCTTAGAGAAACACTTAGGAATTCAAACTAAGTCTCTAGGGGCTATCAACAAGGCTGTGTTTGCATTTGCAGCGCTCAACTATATCTGTTTCCTACTTGCTTGACTCTTCAGCTGGCCCAAAATTGTGTTTTCTGGGCCAAGAGCCAGTCTTCCTGTTTAACCAACAAGTCAAAACTCAAACATATTTACATATTTACTTTACACTGACTGACTTGGAAAAATATGTTAACAATTAATGGATTACCCAAATAGCTGGCAATTCTGTCAGATAACGACTGATCATTTTATTATGCATTTTTTCAGGATTTGTGCACTTAGGGGGCAAAAAAGATGTAAACACAGAACAGTGATATGATCAGTTTATTGTTTTTCACTGTTAATTATGATTCATTTTGTTTGGATAGTCCAACCGACAGAAAGTTTATAGAACATTTTAACATTTTAACAGCTTATTTGTTGAGATTCAACAATTCAGCTGTTTTGCTTGCTGACAGATGTTCATCTACAGTGTATGTGTGACAGTTCACCATATATTAGCACAATCATTTCACTCAGTCTATGACGCATATCTTGAGTAATAGGTCAAGATCAACATAATTATTCTGACATATACATAATATGTGGGTATGTTCATGACTTGTCACATATAGCTTAGCTGTTGAAATGTTTCAAATACTCTATAAACTATATGTAGGTGGACTTTCCAAAATAAAGTGTAGCCATTGAATGCTTCACTATGCTCACCAGCTAATTGCTAGCTTTGTCTTTTTGCAATTTGGTGATGGGGAGGACGTGTACACTGTACAATCATTAAAATAAAAATACATTAATAAATAAAATTATATAGCTGTATACAGGGTTCCCACACAATGTTATGGACGAATCTCAAAACTTTTCCATGACTTTTTATGGACCTGTAATAACTTTTATTCTTGCCAAACTTGCCTGGCTTTTTTCAAACAGCTGGCTACATACATGCATACTGAGACGGAATACGAGAAGAAAATTATGAAACGTACGTGATGGTGAACAAAACGTTGTCACACATCTTAGCATATTAGAGCTACAGTACATCAACACCCACAGAAAATGAATATGCTGTGTTACATTACATAGAAGGTTTTCCATGGTATTTACCTGTAACAATTTCATTACAAACAACAAAATTTTATGATTTTTCTGAAACTCTCCATGATTTTTACTAATTCCATAACTTTTCCATAACTTTCAATGATTTTTACGAACAAATCTTCTACTATGTTACATTACGTATAAGGTTGTCGATGGCATATAACTGTAACAATTGTATTGCAAACAACAAAATTCCATGACTTTTCCAAAACTCTCAATGATTTAGACTAATTGTATAACTTTTCTATAACTTTAAATTATTTTTATTAACAAATTTACTACATTGTTACATTACATAAAAGGTTATCTACAATATATTAGTATAACAATTTTATTAAAACAACATTATTTTTTCCAAAACTCTCAATGATTTTTACTAATTCCATAACTTTTACATATTTTTCAACGATTTTTACTAACACATTTGTTACTATATAACATTACGTATAAGGTTATCCATGTCATTTTTACAAATACTATGACATTTCCAAGCTTGAAAATGAGACTGTAAAATTCCATTACTTTTCCTGGTTTATCAAGACCGTGGGAACAATGTAAATCTCTAAGACATATAGGACACTTTTCTTTCTCTTGACAAATCCAAAGGGACTCTGCAATCAGGTATTTATTATTTTGTCAAGATTTTCTGAAAAATTTGGTAAAGTTTTGAGCCCACTGTGGCAAGCACATGTAGCAATGATGCAGTGGTAATTAAGGTGGGTAAGTACAATCAGCAGAAATACTTAAAAAAATAATATTATGAACAAAAGGTAATTATGGGCAATATCGATTTTTGCTTTAATTTCCTGTTTGCACACTAATTTGATGAAACTCACATCCGTCTTCTGCTGATTACTGGAATGTACAGTGTGGATTCATGCCATCTATAAAAGCCCTTTCTCAGATGGGTGTAAAGAGAGTTTAGCTGGGTTTAAACTACCCCGCAACCTTGACAGCAGCCTGAGGGCAAGCAAATCCTTTCCTCCACTACCTCAGATATGCTAGCTGGAGGTATTCCCTCAACTGCCTCAGTAAACCACAAACATAATCCAAAGCGAGCACTCCTGAGCGGAGGCTACACAATCTGCACTGAAAACACCCATGCAAAGGCTGAGCGCTGAAAACACTGACTCATTTAAACATGTGCTCATCGCCTTCTGATTTCCATATTACCCAGTTAACACTTGTCAACATGAGTGTGTGTGAGTGTGTATTTAAAGGAGGAAGTCTACGCGCCGAGAGCAAGCCAGAGCGAAGGCAGGATATGCAAAGGGAGCTTGTATTCTTTCATTATGTGGGTTATGCTGCAGTGACAAATTTAGAGTGTGTCCTGATTTCCTTGAGTCACTGATCCCCAAGATACCAACCGGGAGACTCCGAGCACCCTGTCCATATGCAGACCACGGGCGCACGGAGCCGCGACCGTGACCACATGGACGCGCAAACAAAAACGGATGACCTAACCCTCCACCACATGGGCTAACCATCAACGCAGTCACAAACACAACCACAACCCCAAACATATAATCGACACGTACGAGCGGTTTCCTGAACATGGATTCCACCACGGCTCGGACTAGTGAGCGGAGCGTCTCCGTCGGGAGTGGGTCCTCAGTTTAGTCTGGGATTAAGCACAGCCCTAGTCAAAGTTTGGAAAGGGATTAGGATTAAGCCGGGGCCTAGGACAACAGCCCCTGCAGACACTGTGACACCAACCTCGGCTTGTCAAAGCAGACACAAAGCCGAAGGCGAGCACGCACAGCTTGGCCCGGGTGACTCACCAAAAAAGCATGGCCACACGCCGCCGTGGTGTGAACCGCAGCGGCAATTTAGCCCGGGAGAACCTCTTGCACCACGCCACGGTGTTCTAATAGCAAAGTAATGAAGCGTCAATTTGGAAATTACTGAAAGGGTATATGCATGGAGCTATTTTTAGAAAGTGTGCTGCTCATACGCCCTGTGTTCCTTAATTTGCCACACACCCCGGCGTTAGGCGGTGAATGTCAAAGCCAGCTTTTACTCTCTATGGGACAGCGGTCCTGGAAGTGATGCCATGCAGCAGTAGAGAGACTTCTGGGAAAGCTTCATTCAGTGTTACTGAATGAGATGCCATTAAATCAAATGGCATTTGTATGGATTGTTATGCATCGATCTAATTATCTTTGTGTCTGCTCCCCCGTACCCCTCTGTACCCCTCCGACAAAGTCCCCCCTGCCTTCCTCTCCCTTGCTCCCTCTCCAGCCAATCCCGCGCTCCGGCTGGATCACAGACTTGCGTCACCATAGCAACAGCTGACGTGGAAAGTAACTGCCCAAAAAAAAAAAGTTTTCTGTACGAGTCTGTGAGCGTACACGCGTATGTGCATCTGTGTGTCTGATGAAATCCTCCCCAGTGCTCGGTACACCCATTTTCCTGAAAAAAAAAAACATTTTTCAATGACCTCATCCTCCCTCCACCTATCCAATTAATAGTCAGGCGGCCGCGCTGGTCTCTCATTACCCCCCCCCACTCTCTTCACTGTTAGTCAATCCGCTCCAAATTGATTTTGTTATCTGTCTAATTCCATATCGCCGCCGCGTGTGGCCAGTGTGTTGGTGTTATGGAGGGGGCTGCGTGGAAATGAGATGCAGGGATAGGAGTGGGACAAAGAGACGGCGAGGTCCACAGACACAGAGCTGTGAAGTGGAATGGAGGAGGAGGATGACATCATTGTTTCGGGACAAAGTTGCAGCCATAGGAGTCATGCGGCACTGACTTGGCCCTCCCTGTTTTGACTGTCCATACATTTAAATGTCAGTCAGTGTGTGCGCTGACGGATCGATGCATCAGTCGGTGTGTGTGTACGAGAGTTTCGGTTCTCCTCTCTTTCAAAGTTCCCTTTTAATTCAGAAAACTTTAAAATACAAATGTTTGTTTGTAGCTCCTAAACTGCTGACCTGCATTTATGAGGATTTAAAGCAATACAGCACTATGCATTATTATACAATACAGATTTCACCTTTTTTGTTGTTGTTGTTGTTTTTTTTACTGTACATATCTGTGCGTGTATTGGTGTAAATGTTGATTGTAATGTATTATTTTATTTTACTTTTTAAAAAGACAATAAACACAGTTAAATTTCACCTTGTATTTTGACTGTATATTGCACACACTTGCACACATTCAGTTTTGGGAGTCTCACTAATGAGTTGATATTGTGTTCTCTGTTTAGGTTTTAAAAAAGCCTTCAAATGTAAAATGATCACAAATTACAATGTATAATAACTGAGGATTAATTATAGTGTGAAATATTAAAGCCCTGCAGTTTAGAGTGTAACAGGTTTTGTTTTTAATTCATTAATTGTGGGTTTCTTTTGGTGTTGCTGTTGTTCTGGGTTATCCTTTGCTTGATTTAGGAAAAAATAAACCTTGGACTTCAGCCTATTCCTTTATCAGTTCCTGATTGGAAAAAAAAAATGTGTGAATTAATGTGTTTTGCAGAATGCATGTAACAAATAAAATTATCCATTCATTCATAAAAATATTTATTTATCCTTTACTATAGGCTACTACATTATGACCACTGTTATAGTTTTTATAGTTAATTTCAATACTTAACTACACTTTCCTGCTCTTTACCACAAGACTATGTCACCTTGCTTGTATTATTTCAAGTACAATTGTGCTCATGGGTACTCTTTATGTACTGCTTGCCTTGTAGTTTTGAGCCTAAGTACGCTTTTATATTTTCTATTTTTGTTCTATTCTTAATCTATAGACTTCTAATTATTTATTTATTTATACCTTCCTCTATGTACCTGTACTATTTCTGTCAGCTTAATTTCCCCTCTGGGGATCAATAAAGGCGAATACGATCTTACTCTACATTGTAACTGTATGCATGCACTATTTAACACTATGCCTACATATTTTTTATGAATGCATGCATGATGTATAATTTATGTAGACATGTACGTAAGTAATGTTCGTTTTTCATTATTGATTCATCTCTAGCCGACAAAATGTAAAAGAATGTAAAAAATAAAAAAGTAGTGGAAACATTTCCATTACACTTTCTTTGAAGCCATTTCAATATAGGACACCTGTGAATGGGCAATAAGTGGGCCCTATATGGGATTATCCACAGGGTCCATGGTGGCCCCATGCCAGTTGCCCACATGGATGAGTTTACCCAAGTGGGCCGAACATGGGTTATGCTTGGACTACCTGGGTACCAGTTGGGTATGAGCCTAAAATGGGCATGTGGGCAACTGGAATGGGGCCATTGTGGTACCTTTTCAGCCAATTTACCATCTACATCCCCAACATACAAATTTTGGCTGTGAAGTTCCTTGTTAAACCATCCAAAGGCCAAAGATGCAGTGTGCTATGGTATAAAATAAGGCAGGACAATATGTTGACATTATATCAGTATCAGACTATATATTGTCTTAGATTTTGTATAAGGTGATATCATATGTGTAGTCTTTTCCTGGTTTTAAAGATATAATATGTAACTTTTTTTGCATTTAAATGTCTACAAATAGCTAGACAAATGCAGGGTTTCCCACATAGTAATTTATCTGTGGCGGTCCGCCACAACTAAATCATCTGATTTTTGGAGCTGGACTGGTTATTATAGCACTATTACGGTCATGTGATCCCTGTGACATGTGAAAGTCAGATGGGGGGCAGGAGGTGAAAAACACCATTTGAAAATTGTTGGGAATGGAAGAAAGTAACTACACTAAAGCTTTAAAGAGACCCGATGAAGCAGGTATTGTTAGAAAATGTCTACACACATGGGATATGATCCCTACACTTTACTGAAAAGTGATTTTTCCTACGGATTGACTGATTTGCCTGGCATGGAGGCAATCAACATCAAATATGAAAATAAAACGTAATACAGATAATCGCCAAATGCCAAATATCGGCCCCTATAATCTGCCAGGTCGATAATCCGTCAACACCTATACTACAGGGCTAGCCAAATTATGTCGTACAAGAGTCTAGAGGCTTATAACCATTTTGTTTGTGGCTGGGTCAAAGACATTGGATCAAAAGCAGCATTGAATGACTGCCGTCTTGTTTTTGCCTGGGTGAGTATGTGTGCTTTAGAATCACTGTCTTTGTATATTGCAATTACAACTCTAAAGTAACTTTACATTGATGAATGCAGTACTAGAATCAGGATATGTGCTAGCTGGCTAACTTAAGTTTCTATTTTCCACCTTGTTCTAAGAGGTCAGCCATTCTCAGAGGTGTTCAGAAACAACGCTGAAGATGTGACATAGAAAGACATCCCTGAGCGTTGTCTGACTCGCTTCTCCAGACGGAGGTTTTTAATCCATATCTGCCGCCGTGTCTCTGTGAGTTTTTTTAAACTTTTCGCTTTTGTGCTTACATTTTGTGCTACTCTAAAGTAGCTTATATTTTTCCCAATCTGAATTCGCGTCGATGTGACGTCATGTGCAAACATCCTATATCACTGGGTTATATGTAGCGCACTTGGGGCAGAGAAAGTACAGCAGAACATCAGGCGCATTGAAAGTGTCTTAAGGCTTTAAAAGTTACTTTTGTTTACAAACTGCTCCTCTCATTGATCTAATCAGCTCTGAATGGATCGACAGATCAATTATCCATCCCCCAAGAGACAAACTGCCACTGAGGAAAAAACAAACTTATGGAGAGCTCCGCCTGCTGTGCTGCGTTCAAGGACCTGCAAAAACCTCTGATTTTAGAGATTCTGTGGAAAACATGCATGGGGAAATCCTGGTCATTATATTCAAACTACTGATGATTTTTATGATTTTATGAAGATTATTTTGTGAAAGCACTAACAATCAACCTTGTAATATTTTGCAATATTGAGGTATTTGGTCAAAAATACATTTAATATTCTCCATAACATCGAGCCCTAAAACAAAGAAAAGCACCAAACTCTCAGAGATGCTGCTTGACAAAGGATAAAAGCAAATATTAATTTATCAAATTTGTGGTCAATTAATGTTCTGCCAGTCTACTCATCAATAAATCAACCATTCATTTCAGCCCTAAACTACACATACATGTAGTCTCTCTGTCTATTTATCTGGCTGTGGGAACTCTACCACCTGTGCCTGCCTCCTCTCAACAACATGGCTGCCTGGCAGGACGGACATAATAACCCGTAACCATGGCGATGGCGCTATAGGAACGAGCAATAGATGGAGAGGAGTGGGGAGAGTGAAAGGAGGCGACCCACTGAGTGTGCTGACACAGTGTCACTCAAACACAAAGGTGACTCCTGGAGGTGGGGACGGGAGCCGGGGGAAGATCAGGGGGGAAAGATCCAGAAAGAGAAAAGGCTCCTTTCTTTGTTTGCCGCATTGTCTACCCGCTCGCTCCCTTCCTCTGTCACCTCACCTTGCCATCCTCCCCCTTACTAGCAGTCGGCGACCTTTCTCTTTCTTCATCTTTTGTGGCCTTGCCCCCTTCTCATTCCGAATTCACTTCCTTTTGTCTGGCGGGCATCTACTTAAGAAATGATCACTCCTCCTTCTTCTCTCCGCCTACCACCTTATTCCCTTCTTGGGCTACCTTTCCACCTTCAAGCATTATCTGCATCTATTTCCCTCCAACCCTCCTCCATTATTATCAAAATGGTTGCTGTGGAAACAGGTTTATTTGGAAATGGCGAGAGGAAAATTACAGCGCTTTGTCTGCCCATTTTGATACAACCACGAGATATGCTTCTGTCAAGGTGTGCACTTGTTTTCTATGAATGTGTGTGCCGCCCCTCCATTCTCCGAGGCTCCTCTCATACACCTCTGAAGAGCTTTATTTGTACCAAACCTCTGTTTCAGACATTGTTACCATAGCTACAGCCAGTGAGGACCACTGACACAATGACAGACACAGTGGCCATGGCAACCCCAGGATCAGTGGTGGGTAATATGATAATTCATGGACGAGGCATCCGACACATTACGGACACATGAATATGCTCAAGCGCTGGAAAGCCGACCCCGTCTCTGGTAATCCACGAGCCTTTGTGCGGCCAACATGCCGAGCGGCTGACAAAGAATACGCCGCTGTAACCAAGGGTGACCAGAACTAACAATAGCCGTCCTCTGGATAAGCTAGAACAAGGGGATACATACATATCAAGCTGCTTCTCTGCAGCAGTAGCTTGTAGCGCCACAGAATTCAACAATCGATATCATAATGAATCAATAATTCAAGGCAGTGGTTCCCCATTGATTTTGGGCAGCGACCCATTCCTAAAGCCACTCTGCCTCCACGCGCCACGTGATGCGGTGCGTAAACATCCGCACCATCAGCTGTGGCAGCTTTCAGATGGTCTGCCGTGGCGGTCCACCTCGCAATACAGTACGGCATCGTAATGGAATCTAGCAGGACTGTTTTACAAGCGGCATCCCATCGATAAATCACCTCCTCCAAGGTCTGCTTTAATTCAATCCAGAGTAATCTAATTTTATTGGTATGTACTGTAGCTTCTTGCAATGTCATCTGTCACAAACCATCCAATAAAAGCCCAAGGCCTTGACCTCCTAGAGCAAAGTAATATTCATACAGAGCCCCTTGCCAATATCGCCATACTGACGCGTCAAAGGGGGGGCTTCTTTGTTGATGGCAAACGCACTAAAAGACTGGAAAGCAAAGTGAGTTGAGTGATAATAAATCTGGACTGGGTGTTCTAGACTTTTAAAGCCTTTGGTTAATATTAGAAAAATACATGAGGACCATAATACAGCCTACTTTATATGGCCACGTAAGTCCGTATACATGGTCTGGGGCTGTTGTCAGTGGCGCCCCTATGGGTGGGTGGGGGGGGGCTTTGGCCACCCTGAAACAATGTTTGCTCCCTAATGCAAAAATAATTGAAGGTCAACATTAGGCTTGGGAGGTATCACAGTCTTACGGTATACGAGGGTATTTAGAAGGTATGTTTGTCAATACCATCATGAATACACACGCTCCTCTTTCGATTAAACTCATTGTATGTAGTGCACTGCATGCACCACCAGAGTCTCCAGTCTCTACTGGTGGAGCACGTAGCTGAGCTGAAAGACATTGCGACAGTGGTGGATGGAAAGTTAAAAAACAGCCAGCGGCCAGCAGGCAGAGAGAGACCGTGGGGAATAACGGCATGTTTGTTGCATCTAACGTGATAAATTTTTATTTTGGGAGCTAGTGTTTGTTGGAGCAGTGGGCTTACTAACTAGATTACCAGCAAGAGTAACCAAGAAAGTTTTGGTGAGTTTTATTTTGTTTGTCAAGTTTGAATGATGTGTGTTTTGTGATGAGTTCTTATTGCAGTCTTCCACGACCGAGCGAAAGATAAATTCAAAAGGCGTATGATCACCCTGGTGAAATTTCAGGAAGGTATATAGGTATGAAATGTTGGATACCGCCCAAGCCTTGTCGACATTAATGTTTTTAAGAGGCTGTGGCATGCTTATTATTACATGCATCCAATAATACCAAACATGCCATGCTAACTTGGCAGGAAGGGGACTGGATAACGTTCCAAATTTAGGCTAAATTTTGGAAAGAGAACAATTGGCAGAGCAATATTCAAAGGGGTCCCTTGAACTCTCACCTCAATATACCTGAATGAAAATAGGTTCTATGGGTACCCACAAGTCTTCTCCAACTTGAGAAGGCTTGTTCCTTAAATGTTTTGTTCCTTACAGTCAATACACTCTTTCACAATAAAGCTTAATAATTGTCCTTTTTAGGAAAAGGACAATCAGCGTGTCTGGACAACAACAGATCAACTAACATTTAAAGAAACATAACACATTAAATCATAACGTTAACTGCACATGTATTAGTTGATGTAAATCAGATTATTAGTAATATTAACAGCAGAATAAGAAACCAAAAGTATGTCAGTCTAAAATTCTTTAACTGCACATATTAGCATAGTTTTCAACTAGCCTCTGTACTTCCACGGCATAACAGAATTTCTGAAAATCAGTTATGGCTTTTGGCTTTGGTGTACCACCCTAAGATTTTCAATGACTCCAACTGGCCACCCTTAAGAAAAAAATCTAGCTGTGCCTCTGCTTGTTTTTTTAAGTCCCTTCCAAGTAAGGGAAACTTCAAACAGTGACATTTTAGTCGGGTTGGGGCGAAGCGTCGACGTAATTAATTACGTGAATACGTCAATTCACATAACGTGCTTCGAGCGTGAGCAGCGCCGGGCATGTTGTTTTTTGTATCGGTGCTCATGTATCAAGTTAGAGCGTGCACACTGCCTGCCCGAGCAGCGCTTGTGAGGCGCGTCTGAGCTACGCATCAGCTGCAGCACATTTAGAGAAACGGTGGCTCGCCGTTATTTTACGCGTGCCGCTTGCGTTTGTTGACTCTATTCCACTATACTGCAGTTGAAAGTCTCTCTCTTTCACAAAGATGAGGAAATACAAAAATGTTTGTTTTACCTCAATTTCCGTGCTTCACTTTCAAAACAAAAGCCCTCTGACTGTGTCTCTGTGGACAGAATGCCACCAGTTGCTGATACAATGCATTTTATTTTTAAATATTTACAGGATGGGGTTGTCAGCTGTGCAGGAGCTTGCATGACTTCATAAATGAGTGGAATATGTGCTTATAAATATGAAAATACAGCACTCATATTAGCAGGCAGCAATATGCCTTAGGGCCCAGTTAAGGCTGGAATTTTTGATGCAATAAGAATGTACTAGTTAGAATTATTTCTGTTAGAGAAAAGTTATAGCGTTATTCAAATTGCACTAATTTTACTTTAAGATGGTTTGTTGGACTGCTAGATTTGAGGTTTGATACTGTAACAAAGAGTTTTGTTTTGTTAAGTGACGTGAATTTGTGACTTTGAAATTGTTTAATTTTTTTGCTGTGGAACTGCTAAATGTAGATTGCACTGCATTCCTTTTACTTGAGTGGAACAAGCTCTTGCATTAATTTTATTTTGGAGAGACTTTAATATCAGACTGTAAAACACAGATTACCAGTTAAGACTGGGCTATTTTTTGCCCTGCAGTGTATGACAAGTTTTAAAATGTTATTTTCAGTAAAAGTTTTTGTTATATTAACTGAGAAATAAAAAAATAATAGTTAGATCAATAAAAGAAATTGATAGATTAATCGAAAAAATAATCGATAGATTAACTGATGAAAAAATAATCGTTAAGTGCAGCCCTAATAGTGTGCAATTTTGCGGCAACAATTTGTGATTGGCCCTTTGCTGTTCCAACAGGACAATGCCCCCCGTACACAATGCCACCTCGAGAAAGAAATGGTTTTCCCAATTTGCTGTGGAAGAACATGACTGGCTTGCACCCCATCATGCAGCTTTGAGATGACCTGGAGCGCCAACTGCAAGGCAGGCGATATCACTCAAACCCCAGTGTTGGACCTCACTAATGCTCTTGTGTCTAAATGGGAGCAAATCCCTGCAGCCAGGTTCCAAAATCTTGTGGAGAGCCTGAAACCAGAAGAGTGGAGCCTACTATAGCAGCATATTAAAGCTGTAGATAATCTTTTATCATCATGTTCTTCTGCCTCCTCCTAATGCTTCTAATGGCATTTGCAAGAATTACAAAAACAACCAAACCGAGCCAAGGAGTCTCTAATGCAGCTGTCAATCATTGTTCAAGAACTGCAGTAAAATTGTCAAACTAGGCAGCACTAATCGTCTAATCACATATGAAACACGATGCCTATTTCTCGCCTCAAATGTTTTCACACAAATATTTTAGTGTACTACTCAGCTGTAAAAGCTTGATCTGGTTTGTGGGGGGATACTTAGTTTTCACTCCACTGTTTTCAACATGGTATTGCAGTAACAGAATTTTGATTCACATTTTTGTAATGCCTAGCACTAATGAGGCAGCGCCAAACAAATATTACTGAGATTCTGTTTCTGCATTGCCTATTTCTTTCCTCAATTGCTTTCAGGAACGTATTTTAGTGTACTGTTTATAACCTAGCCGCCATGTTGAAGACAGTCGAGCTAAAACGAAGCATTGCCCACTGGCTGGAACAAACGTTCTCATTTTACAGCTTAACAGTACACTAAAATATTTTTCTGAGAACATTTGAGGCGAGAAATAGACAACATAGTCCCTAAATCCTGATTTATATATTTGATCAGCGCTGCCGAGATTGACAGGTTGACCTCAGTTCACAAGCAGTGATTTAGATGATTGACAGCTAAACAATACACTAAAATATGTTTCTGAAAACATCATCGGCATCACAGTCACAAAATCCTATTCATATTTGTTTAGCGCTTCCTAGTTTGTCAATTTGACTGAAGTTGGAGGAACAGTGATTGATATAATTGACAGCAGCTTTAGAGACTCAGTGGCTCTGATTGGTTGCAGCAGCCACAGTAGCGTCTTTCAAATGCCATTAGAAGCACAACAGGGAGGCAGAGGTGTCTGTTTTTTTCCACAGATTATCAGCCTTGTGTACTACTATCTGGATGAAGTTACAGTTTCAGCAAATACATCAAAAAGTTATTTTTATAAAAGTGACCAACTGCAGCTTTGATGCCTATGGTTCACATATTTTTAGGCATGTCTTCCAACATCTTGACATGTCAAAATGTAAACTAGGTAAAGCCTACTCTGAAACTAAAAACACGGGTACACTGAGTTGAAGTTATTAGACTGGAGGGGACGGTAGGTTGGCAGAAGCCGTCTTTGACAAAATAATGCAACTGCACAAAATGGTTTTAATGAGTGGACTTCAAATCCATTGATGATTATTACTACTAAGAGACGACTCACTCATTATTTATGGTCGGCAACGATTTAGCCTGCAGGCTGTTATGTGACATGACGAGGGGACGGCGAGCGTCGCCGTACCGTGGTAACCGATTTAGTTGGACGGCTGACCCTAATGTTGTTATCGTAAAGGGAAGATGGATGGAGCAAGCTGAATCTATCCCTCTCTCTCGGCCCTGTCCCTGTAGAGGAGCAGAAACTGGGAGAGCAGAGAAATGAAGTGACATCATCAGCGTCAGCCACATTCCTGTGGAGGGAGGGGGAGGGAGTGAGGGGGAGCAGGAGGAGGAGAATGTCCCAAAACTTTTGAGGTTACAGGACCGACATCCCCCCTCCCCCATCCCCTTGAACACACACACACACACACACACACACACACACACAGATGCATCAATTCTCCCGCTGCTTGTGCATGTTTTCCAGCGCACGTTCCTGTGTGTTACAGTACACGGGCTCCTCTTCCTCATCATGCGCTCCCTGTTTTAATTCATGTGCTTCTCCTCCTGTCCCCTACCCCATCCCCCACCCACCCCACTCATACCACCCCTCCCTCTTGTCTTTCTCTCCACCGACCAGAGGAATGCAAGAACCACATCTGGAACTTATTAGAGAGCGAGGGAGAGAGAGAAAGGGGTAGATGGAAAGAGAAGTAATGGTAGGGGGGGGGAGGAGGAGGAGGAGGAGGAGGAGGAGGAGAAAAAAAAGAAGTCCAGGAGGGGACAGAAAGAGAGAACTTTGGTAAGCAGAAAAAGGCTTGTGTAGGGAGCCAAAGACGCAAAAAAGAAAGTTAACAGCAACACCGATTAATGCCAATTAACCTCGGCGGGGACGGGGGCAGGGGAAGAGCTCGCCTGGCACCTCAGATGTGGGTTCAATCACTCCAGATTCCAGCGCAAATGTAGCCTTTGAACTGGCCTCAACCATATTCTGTCTGAATGAGCGGCTTCACTGTCCCCACTGAGGGAGCAGTCAGGCCTGAGTAATAGTCCCTTTCTCTCCGCCGCTGGCCTCCCGACCACTCCTCCTCCTCCTCCTACTCCGTCCTTCTCTCCTTTTCCTCGGCTTTTTCTTTTCACCCTGCGCACCGCTCCTCAAACACTACAAAACTAACCCCCCTCCTTCCACATCACCACCTTTAAAACAAACAAAAAAAAGTCTAATCACTCTCCATCAAGCTTCACCCACCTGCCTGCTACACGTCTTTGTCACTTCTCGCCCAAAACAACCCCCCCCCAACCTCTCCCTGTTTCTCCATCACCCCAAATTGGTCCTCGCTGCAGAAATGTGGCCGTGCAGTTTGGGAAAAACAAGGCCAATAGATTCAGTCAGATGTGATGAAGTGTTCCTCTCTTGCTCGGGGGACTCTGCATAAAGAAACATTTTTAAGGGGATGTTTTTTTTTTCCCGTAGTCTTTTTATAACTTGGATGCCCCCGGCCTGTCAAACACAATCAGATTATGGGGCCTTTAAATCCTGGGGCTTCACTTGAGGAGCGTTCATGTGGTTGTGGTGAAGGAAATGTCGACACTTTTTTGATTGGATTTCTCTCTGACCACAAGTTTGATTATAAATTATCGGAACAAATTCTTCTGCACCCCTGTTGGGTTTTTACTCGGTTTTGTGATAGCAGGCAGCTTCTTCTTCCCCAAACGCCCCTTCAAAAGGCATTATAAGACACTCGTGTCCAGAGGAATGCCCTAAACAAACATATCAACTGAGAGAAGCAATCACCATGTCACACGTTGACAAACACCCGCCGGGACAGAAATGCCAAGAATTTGTTGATTGAATGGGGGGAACAACAGGAGTGGATGTACATTATAACATTACGGGCTCCATTCCCAGATTGAGCTGTTCTACTGGTTCAGTGATTGCTTTCAGTGGCCGATGTCAATTAGAGATGCTTTTCGGTAAATAGGCTTCATTCAGATCCCATACAAAAAAAAAAAAAACATGACCCGAATTCGCATATTAACGGTAGGATGCTTCGGAGCCACATCTCGCTCGCTGGGATCTGAATTAAAAACAGACTTCTGCCTCACTACGTATGTCACTGCATTTCTGAGTGGGAAAGGGTTCAGTATAGCGCCGCAGAATGGTTCGCTGGCCTTGAAACCATGGCAGAATGCTTTTATAAAGGTTCGTGGAGCTTAAAATATAAATCTATAAGTGACAGGGGCATTTCTAGGATTTGAGGACATTGGGGGCTTAAACCCAGACCGCTGGAGAGAGGTTCGGGAATTTCTTTGGATGAACAAACTTTATTTTGACACGTTTTATGCTTTCTGAAACCTTATTTAGCCTTAAAAACCTTTTTTCTAAAATATTTAAATTTCAATGATGAAAATAGTAGTTATTGCATAAAACAGAATAATTAAAAACGGCCATGATTACAAAATTTATTGACTAGAGTCGGAGACATAGTTAGTGTTTCCAACAGAATAAGAGTGTATGTGTGGCGGTAGCTAACGATGGGTGGGAGGGCAAATTTTTGTCTAGTTTAGTTTTGCTTCTTTTAAATGTGTGTGTCTCTTTGTATCATTATGCGCCCCCTCTCTAAATTTGGAGGGGGACTATGAACACGGTACAGGCTGAGCTCTCCATGAGTTCTTTTTTTCCTCAGCAGCAGTTTGTTAGTCGCAGGGCGGATACTTGATCAGATCGACGGATGAGAGGAGCAGATGCTGAAAGTGAATGCATACTTTAAGACCCAAAAGGAACAGTCAAGTTTCTCTTTCAATACGCCTGACAGTTCTACTGCTCCGTCTGTGCCCAGAATACGCTCTGAGCTCTAAGACTGTGGTGCCACGAATAACCTAACAATATTTAACAGCACTCCTAATGAGCGATCCAGCTCCAAAAAATTGAAAATCTATTTGTGGCCACAAATGATTACATCGTGGCAGGATGCCTGGTGTTTTGCTGCTCCGTCTGTGCCCAGAGTACGGTCTGCGTGAGGTGCAATCAATAAGCAAACGGTATATATATTCCAATAGCGCACCTAATGAACAATCCAGTTCCAAAAATATAAAATCAATACGTGGGAGCAGATGTTTTAGTCATGGCAGGCTGCCATAAATAAATGAAAATGTGGGAAATATATGGGTATATATTTAGATCCATGGCTATTTATAAAACATTCAGGGCTGAAGCCTCGAAAGCCAAGGCCTAACAACACTTCTGACAAGTGATAATCCATGAGGTCCTCACTGGATAAGATTGACAAGTTTGACTTTCTTTTGGTGGCACTTTTTTATTATCATGCCCAGTGGCAACTACTGCTAATATTTAATCTCTTATAGACATTATCAGAGCAGAAACTAGTTATCCCAAGTGCAGTTTTAGTGCTTATCAGATCCTTTTGTAACCAACAGTAGTGCTTAAATTTCTCCAGATCTGCATTAAGTCGAACTAACTGTTCTTTTATTTATTGTGAAAACATAAAACACGTCACTTGCTGTGAGACCAAGGATTTGTTTGCCCAGAATCCAGAGTCGCTGTATATGAATCAGATGTAGAGAGTGGAAAAAAATGTATTTAGATGAAAATGTTACAGAGAATTACTGGCAAGAATGCATGAAATGCTGTAAATCAGCACTTTTAACAGAGTGTTTTAGCGCCGCGCTGGCTTCTTTATGAGGCTTTCCTAATTCCTCATTGTTATTTGAGCTATTACAGCCCACTTTGAGTCATTAACATTACACATAGACGCACAACTTTGCTGATCAAACAACCCTTGAGCAACCCTTTTTTTTTCTGGGTGTAGAAAAAGCCCCCTCAAATGTGTCTTCCAATCTCTGAATATTTTCTCACACAGGAATCCGTCTGAGGTCTATGATTCACAGCTGTGTGATTCAGGGGCCCGAGCGTACAGTACGGGCAGCAGCAGCGGCTCATGGCCTCCATCCGCACAAAAGGACAGAGGCTGACAAATGGTACACCTGCGCTGGAGCCTTTGTCCGAGTCAGCACTTGAGCTCCGGGAGGTTGTAGGTGCACTGCTGCAACCTCAAGGCTCTGGTGCTCATTAGGAAGTTAAAGGCGTGTGTTTGCGATGATTGATTATGCAGTAACATTTAACAGCTGCATTAATGGTGGCGCTTGCTCGGGACTTATTATCAGGTTGGTATGAGGCTGGAGATCACTCCGGTAGTGTTGCTACTACAGATACACTGAATCTAAATAAAAAATAAAACATTCTGATTCGCCAACGCTTTAATTAGCTGCTCGACTAATAACCATCCAATCATTAGCACTGGTAGGCAATTACATGTGTGCTAATTGCAGGCCGTGAAATACTGTTTTACTAATCTAATGAGGAGATAAGAGTCTCCCAACCTATCTCTTTTGTGACGATAGCTTATATTTTCGAACCCACATTTGAGACTTTACACCATTTTAAATGCAGCCCCATTCGCAGGCTGCTAATCTTGTCTTCAGGAAAGCCTCAGAGAGTAAATGTCTTTGTGCTCGAGAGTAATGATGGATCATACAGTTGTAGCAGACAATGGGACACACATGTAAATAGGCTGTGCGCGTGATTGTGCACATCTGCAAGTGTTGCCGAGCTAGTCATGTGGACTGAGCGGTTTACGAGTGGACAAACAGGGCAACAGCATGTGACAGTTAGGAAGGGGTTTGACTGAGAGCCAGGGTGTGTGTATGTGTGTGTGTGTGTGTGTGTGTGTGTGTGTGTGAGTGTGTGAGTGTGTGTGTTTGTGTGTTGCGACGATCATGTTGGGAGTGCCTGATTTGTCGATGAAAAGCAGCTCCCTACAGTATATAGACTGAACCCTCAACAACACATTATGGGTGGATGCTGAGCGATACAAAGCCTGGCAGACACGGTGACATCATCCCTTTCCATACCTTCCTTTCTCCGAACACGCCCCCTACCTATGATGGAGTGGTCGACTGGCCAGGCAAGCCGTGCACGCTCCCGGTCAGCCAAGGTAGACAATAGGAGGGAGAAAAAAAAAGGGAGGTTTGCTGTACGACGACACACAGATATACTTCGATCAAACAGGTAGCTTATAGAAATTACAAGCATCCTCTCCTCCTACTCCTCATCCTCCTCCTCCTCCAGCCTCCTGTCTCCCAGCAACTGTGATTATCATAAACCAATAGCCTACCTGGCACCCCACAGGTATACGGGGGGGGGGAGCAGATGCATGGGTGCTGATGCTGCACACGCCTCATTGTGCTGCTGAGCTGCACAGAGAGGGTGAAAATAGACTCAGGTAGGACACAAGGACAGGCGGGTGGTGTGTGAAGGGGTTAAGGCAGGGAGCAGAGCTACATATCTTTCACTACAGGGGCTGCTGGCGCTGGTCTCATTGACTGACAAGCCATTCAGACGCGTGGAAGTGCTCCTGGCATGACGAGCAGCACTGGTCAATCACTGTCATTCCCGTCACGTCCTCAGCGCCTCACCACGGCCCGTCTGAATAACGCCACCGAGGGGTTTGTCATATGCAAAAGGTCATTTAGCCATTAAGGTGGGCGCGCATGCATGCACCAGTCACGCACGCGCGCAGTCATGTACTCGTACAGAGGCGCGCGCGACAATGAACATTTCCAAAAAAAAGAAAGAAAAAAAAAAGTGTGGTGATCCATTGCTGCGGTGCGGACACGCAGACACACGCGCGCGCTCACACGTAGCTGCACGTGCACGCACACGCGCACACACACGCCTAAGGTGATCCATTGCTGCGGTTCATATGGGAATGCTGTGAAATCGCGTTATATGGCTTTCTCTTTTTCGACACACTTCTGAAGGAATGCGCACACAGCGGCTCTGTCTGTGTCAAAGGCACATTTTAAAGACGATTCGCTGCGTGTTATGTGATAAAAAAAGAGAGAAAATGCAGACTTACCAGTTTGAAAACTCAACACCAAACTCAGGAGCAGCAGCCTCTGCATGGTTCAGCCGACCAATAAGTCCGTTATTGGCTCAAACCTCCGTGAGGACAGCATCAAAAAGCGGGAGTTTACTGACTTTAATAGTAATGAGACAAAGAAGAATAATCCTCCTGCGTCGTCCCTCCGCGTTTGTCCCCTGACTCGGGTCGGACTTGTTCAGCTTTTACAACATTTCACTCCTTTTTTTCACCTCTCTCCTCTTCTTTGCTCTCCAGCGACAGTCCGTTTTCTACTCTACACTGAGGCGGGAAGCTAGCAGCAGCCACACCGGAAACCTACGCTCACTCCCTTCAAAATAAAATACACACTGGCTCTAGTCCCGTGATACTATATGAACCGGGGGCAAAAACATCATAATAAAAATAAAATAATTCACACCGGGAATTGTTTTTTAACTTTTAGTATACATAAGGTGCCAGAGTGTTGAAACAGCATTAAAATAGAGCTTGTTTATCAAAAATGTGCCTGTGGAGGACCCCCACACCTCCCAACAGGGGTCCTACCAAAGCCCCTAATGTCCTAAAATCCTACAAACATCCTAAAATCCTAGACACGTCCTAAAATATTGGAAATGTCCTGAAATCTGCAATCTTAGAAATGTCCAAAATTCCTAAAAATGTTCTAAAATCCTATATACACCCTAAATTCCTTGAAATATCCTAAAATCCTAGAAATGTTCTTAAATCCGATACTCTTCCTGAAATCCAAGAAACGCCCCAAAATCCTAAGAATGTCCTAAATCCTAAACAGTACTAAAATCCCAAAATCATACAAACCACCTTAAGTCCAAGAAATGTCTTAAAATCCTATATATGTGGTGCCTGGTGGCTCAGTGGATAGAGCAGGCTCTGTCCTTGCCACAGCAGCCATGGGTTCAATTCCCGCCTTGGCCCTTTGCTACATGTCACCTCCTCTGCCTCCCCCTTTCACACTTAAACTGTCCTATCAATTAAAGGCAAAAACACCCCAAAAATGTCCTGAAATACTACAAACATGTATGCGGCTGCTGCGATTGGCCCCTGGCCTCTTGACATTTTGCAAATGCGGCCCTCAAGCAAAGCAAGTTGAGTATCCCTGAGCTAGGCTATTGAAATCAATAAATATGAATTGGCCAATATTGTCAATAAATGTAGTATTAATATTAATAGTATAATTTCTTCAAGGCCCAGATTACAGTGTGTTCAAGAAGTTTCATTTACTTCAATGTCCTCTGAAAACAGTGCTGGACCTAATACATTTTGGGCCCTAAGTAAGCTTCCCCCAGCAACCCCTCACAGCCATCCCCAATGATAGAAATAAAAAAAATATTAAAGACTTGTAGAGAAATCAATGACATTAAAAGTCTTGCAAATGTTGTGTTGTTTGTTTGTTTTTCGTACGAGTCCCAAATGGCTTTTGCTATTTTATTTTCCCTCACTTTAACACTCTCCAATTACACTCCGATCCTCCGTACCCTGTTACAAATCAGAGAACTCCCACAGGTAGAATCACAGGGCAGAGGCCAAAAACTAAAAACCCAAACACTCAGGCAGGGATACAGTGACATCAGGTGAGGTTTAAAACTGGTAAGAGGTCATAGGTCAAAATCCAAGATGCAATACATACCTATAGACGAGTTATGAAGCAGGCTGGAGAGCAAACTACCATGTGACTGATAACAAAGACAGACTGACTGGTTTAAGGCTAAATGAGCCAGCAAGTAACAGGTGTGGCAGGAGGAGCATGCCGGCAGCTGATTGGCTGACAGCCTGGCAGGTGCTGGCTCGAGAGTGATCAGGGAGGTGTGTGCAGGAGGAGCAGCAGGAGGCGGGCTTTGGGAGGAGAAGGAGGCCCCGACAGAGTCCATGATGTATCTGTAAATGTTCTAACATGTTCTGACAGTGATGATCGGTCACTGATGAGCATGATGGAGATGGCACTCGTGTGTACGACGACTGTAAGCATTAAATCTTTTTAGACTATCTCCTACAGGAAGATCCATCACAGTCTACATCCTTCCACAACTTGTGAGTGCCACTTTCTAAAAGAATTTACGTTTTCTTAATTCATATATATGTATATATATATATATATATATATATATATATATATATATATATATATATATATATATATATATATATACATTTCCTTTCAAATAAAAGCCTGTATGCTCTGCCCTGAAACCATCTACTTCAAATATTGATGACATCTGTGGAGAGTATGTTCTTCAGGGATACTTAAGTTACTTTGCCCCAGGCCTCTTTTACAAAAAAACCCTAAATATCCATAATATTTCTCAGTATAAATAATAAATGAGTTGTCTGTTTTCAACCTTTCTACGTTTGCTGTCCTTTCTAATCTTTAGCAAGAGGGAAATCAAGTTGCAGCAGCCCCACATAGGTGAAAGCAGGGGCGTTTCTAAGGGTTAGGGATACTGGGGCTTAGCCCCGACCTCGCTATTTGCAGAATAATTATATAATAATTATTATTATAATTAAATTATTAACAAGTGATAAGGAAATGACATGGCATAATTAATTAGATATTATGCAAAAAAAGGGGTAAAAAGTCTTAAAAAATGACATTTATAATCATATCTATCTATCTATCTATCTATCTATATCTATATATAATATATATATAGGATTATAAATGTAGTGTAATGTGTATTATTATTATTATTATTATTATTATTATTATTATTATTATTATTATTATTATTATTATTGTTATTATTATTATTTATATATAAGCATTTTCTTATGGTCATTTTCTTGTTTTATTTGGGGGGGTTGTTTTTTTACTTTTTTCAACTTTTTTTTGCTGTGTATGTATTTCTTTTAATATTGCTAATTTTCAGTCTATTTTCTTTTATGGCTAATTTCCCATGCTTTTGACAGAAATCAAGCCAATTTGCACAGATTTGTTTTGAGGTTCCTTTAAAAATATGATAAAAGTTAAAAGTTCCCCTAATGTGACCACACTCGACTTCCGGTGTTGTCCTCTTCGTAATTTCTCTGACTTGACGTCCTGTTCTCATTCACGGGGCATTCCTCTCTCTGTCTCTCTCTCTCTCTCACGTCAGCAGCACCTCAGCACTGCCCCCTTTTCTCTCTCTCCCTCTGGAGCTCTCAGGCCAACACCGGCAAAAATACATTATGAAATATAAAAAAATAAATAAATAAACCAGCTTAGAGGGGCATAATCATTCTGACACATTTGCCGTCGTCGGGCTGTTTGTTTTCTCTTGTTCACTGTGTGCCCTTAGATTTTTATTAATTTATTTATTTTATTTTACCTTAATATTGTCATTTTTTTAGATGATGTCACACTTGAAATATAAATATACTGTAATGATATTATAATAACTGATATTAATAACATAATATCAGAGCACTGTACAGTTAAAATATATCATAGGAGACATTGTTTTCTGTTAGTAGGGAGTTATTGGAAACAACATACTCACATTGTTACTTCTAAGAATAATACGGACTATTTGTCGTGATGAGGCAGTGATGTCACACATGATGACGTCACACGTGGTGAATAAGCAGAGCGTGTCGTCATGTCTGTCACATAATGCGGGCTACAGATTTTGGGGATGTTTCTTCATGATATTGTCTGTCACCTCTCAGCAGCTCTGCACGCGGAGCCGCTTTCTCCCGCCTCACACGTTTACACACTGATGCAGCAGCGCCCCCTGGTGGCCCCGACCCGGGACGACCCCCGTGCGCACGCACATTTAGCTGAAATCGTGGTGAGTGATGCAATGGATTCTAACCTGAAATGTTCACCTTTTTATAATAATAAAAAAAATATATCTACCTTAACCGACTGAAAGAAATATATTAGAGGGGCTGTAAATACGTATATAAAAGTAATTACATTTAAAAAATCAGATTAAAAAAATAAATAATTTTTTTAAAAAAAAGGATAGTCAAAATGCTCTATGATGTCTTTGTATGTGTGTGAGAGAGAGAGGTTATGTTGCAGTACCATTAACCCTTTAAATAAGTGACGAGAGAAGAAATTACAAAATATGGGGAAAAATGCAAGAAATTTGTAAATACATGAATAAATAAATAAATGTTTTTAAAGTACAAAAAATTACTTTTTTTTCAAATGATAAAACAGAATGACAAAAAAAGAAATAAATAAACTAACAAGGCAAACAAGACTTGGGAAAAATGCTTAAAAATTATAATCTGTAAAGTGATTTTAAATATGTAATTATGATTAGAAATATAGTTTTCCCTTAGCTTTTTTTCTTTGTCCCAAGACATATTGCCTTTTTTTCTTTTTTCTATAGGCATTTTCCCTAAACATTTTTCTGTAGTTTGTTTTTTTTTCTCTAAACATTTTTTATCTAGTTTTTATTTTTATTTCTAATTTTTAATTTTTTTACATTTACTAATTTCTGCAAAGTGTGGAACATTTCCTATTAAGTTGTTGATTGCCCTTTTCTTCTTATTTATGAAAGAAATTGCACCAATATGGGCTCAAAGGTTTAAATACTTGTGTGAGGCATTGTGTGAGCAGCACAAATTTTAAAGGGTTAATTGCCATTAGGCAAAAAATAATAATAATAAAAACAAATTTAGCAGTGTTAAATTTCTTCAATCAAGAAAATAATTTAATTTAAACAAAAGATTCATTTAAAAATGTACAAAATAATTACCTAGAAATTTGTTTCGTAAAATGATTTTTTTTTTAAAGAAAGACAAAAGAAGAAACAAACAAACTAAAAAGGCAAACAAGACTTGGAAAAAGTGCTTTAAATTATAATCTGTAAACACATTTAATATATAAGAATAATAAAAGAACAAATTGTCAAGAAACATAGAAACAGTGATATCAGTATAGAACAAGTACGCTCATATGAGTAAACCTAATTTAATATGGATTAAATCTATATTTGTTTTTTGTTTTTTTAACTATTAGATCAAATTTACTAGAGTACAGCACGTGATGCTCAGCATGGACAGCAGAGGAGTGATGGGACAGTGTTTCAGTGTTTCCACTGCAGCTCACAATCTGGCTCCCACAGTGAAGACCGACTGCTCCATCATAATAATTTGCGACCAAAACATCATTTTCAATCTGTGAAAAAATGACCACAGGTCTGCCATCACGGCATACAGAGTGACTCATCTCTGCCGGGACTCGAACCCGGAGCCTCTGGATTAGAAGTCCAGCGCGCTATTCCATTGCGCCACAGAGACTGCGCCAGGATATGTCGGGCCTGGCTCACTTTACATACATCTATCCTCTCATATCGGCTGCTCGCAGCATCCTCGCAGCATCAGGACCAGTCTGAGCCGACATGTTGGCGCTACCGGGGCCGGCCGCTAGAGGGTGCTGTCGCTGCACGACGAGGAGGCGATGAGTCACGTTAGCGGGCGTGTAACAGGAAGTACAGAGGTGGAGTTGAAACAAATAAAAGAGTGAATCTTTTATTTTTTTTGTACCACATTTAATCCGTGCGATTATTTTAGTCAAAGATAGCTACACAATTTGAAAAGAAATCAAAAATTAATTAATTAAATAAAAGTACATACAAAGGGGCATCATAAAAAAAGAACAATGCTACACAAATTCATGGCTTTACTATTTTTCAGTCCATGTAGTGATTAAATAATTTGTTTCTATTTTCAGTTCTAGTATGTGTATATTCACATTTGTGAATGTAAAATGTAGGTTGAGATTTAACTTTTTTTCAAATTAATATCATTATTATCAAAAGTCTTTTTAAAAAAAAAAAAATAATAATCAAACCAGTCACAGATTTACAGAATTACTCTCAATCTATCTAAAGTTATTTGAAACATAGGTATTCATGATATAAATTGCAAATAGTTTGAATTTTATAATTATAAAACATATACTTTTCACCAGTAACATATGTGAATACTGAGAGCACCTGGGTACCTGGGTCATAAATCAAATGTAGGCTATAATTTCAAATAAGATTTCTCATTTTGTTGATTTTAGCGTATTTGATTTAGATTTTTGTTTAATAATATATGTAGGCCTACATACTTAAATGTCTAAAAACGCCACTGGCAGGAGAAGTCCCCCAGCAAAGTCTCTATCGCTGCTTATGTGAGCTACTTTTATTTTGATACTGCTCTCCCGGAAGTCTTGTTTCAATTGAAGTAACTTGACGCTCGACGCTAAAACAGCATCCACAGAGCCAAAATGGAGACTGTCAGAGCTTCGATTTCACATAAAAATATAATATTTATCACACTATGTGACGAATTTAGAAACAAAAACGAGATAGTCCGGGTAAGATAGCGCGCGCGTCAGCCATATTTAACGAATATACGTAGAAAAAGCACGTGTTTCTAATTTATAACAGCGGCTCGTGCTCTTTAAATAGCTGTGACATCATGTCAGATGTTTTATTTAATGAAAAATACAATTTAACGGTCATTTTTTATTTTTTCCTGCGTTGGACTCATAATGCTTCCCTCTCACATGTAACCAGTGAGAGTGCTTTATGCTAAATAGTGCAGACTTCTCGCTGTATGGAACAACAGTAGTGGGGTTACACCAGGATTGCATCAGATAACCAATTATGCAGCTCCCTCACACATGCCCTTCACCATAGTGTGACACCATAATTAATTTCATGTCTTCTCTGCCGACTTTGTACACTTCTCAAGGACACCTACATAGAAGCAGCTTGTCCCGGGCAGCAGGGATTGTGGAGATTTATGACACAGTAGTGCAATAGGTTCTTAAACTTTTCTTAGTTTTTCAACAGTAAAATTCATGATGCATAAAGCCGACAGAGCCTCCCCTCAATCTGCCAGTCCATTCATTCTGTAAATCACACAAAAAGAAATCCACTCTAAAATATACTGGACATTTTTATCCCAGTCATTTTGGATGCAAAGTCGGAGACAGGGGCCTCAATAACAGAGCTTTTGTGGATCCTTACAAAGTCTTAAAAGGCATTGAAGTCCAGTTTTGCTTGTCTTGTCTGTTTGGTCTTGTGCAGTCTGTGTTTTATACCTGGTCCTGTTTTGTCTTGTTTGCCTTGTATGTCAAATGCATTCAATTTTAATGTGAAAATAGGTATGTGTTGTGTATTCGCACTGTGTAAATCTGTAAAAAAAAAAACAACACAATTTTTAAAAAAAAAGTTAATAGATAAAAAACATGCCAGATCTAATTTTAAAAAATAAATAAATCTAAAAAATAAGGCCTTTATTGGCATTAAAATTACCTTCTGACCTTGCATCATAAAAAAAAAAAAAAAAAAAAATTTTAGTCACATGATTTAATAAATTCCTGTTCCTAAATGTTGCCATGATGGGAATCCACACAGTGGAATCTCACATGCAGATTGAGAAACACAAGACTGCCCAGAGATACGTGATATCTTCTTCTTCTTCTTAACTGGACATTAAAAGCCATGTTTTATGTCAGAGAAAACATTTTGGAAACTTGTTCTTTATTTTTGGAAGTTTTTGAGCTGGTCGGAATTAATTTTGGGTGCCATTAAAAAAGTATTGAAAAATTCTTAAATCTACCTTACGCTGTATAATAAACCTGGAATCTGAGCAGTGAGACTTGAACCGATGCTGTGAATGTGATATTATTGTATATCAACGCAACAGAAACCAGCTCTGTAGCATCAGTCATTTTTCAGAAATGCAGTTCTTTGACTGTTCTTGAAAAAGCCACAAGATCTGCAAAAATTAAGCAATTTTAAATCATTTTCGAAACTTCCTCTTCCGGCTAGAATTACTTAAGAAATTGTCTGCTTGTTCTTCTTGTTTCATGTCAAACTAAGGAGAAGTGAGACTTAACTCTTAGAAATTTATCATCATCATTCTTAATTTTCTTTGAGCTTTTCCTTTCCATTCTGTTTGATCATCTTAAAGACCTGAACTGCCTTGAGCTGCTTTGATGAAGACTGGAGTTTTTGATGATATCACAATCATCAGGCCTGTGTGCCTAAATATTCTCAACTGGGTGACCTATGGGTCTGCAGTAGGACACTTTTTTATTCCAGTCATACCTTTAGGACACATAATATCCTGTTCCAGCCCTGACACAGATGACACACAGCTGCTCAAAGGAATGAGTCGACGCTGTCACGAACTACAAAAGTCGATATTGTGAAACCCCCTTCTAATAAATTCACGTCAATATTGGGAAATTCATAACAGAGTAGGCGGTGGTAATGTAAAACGCCTGTAAAGTCTTGTTCCACCCATATCACTCCCTTGATCAGGTTATAACAGAGCCACTTATGTTCTGAAAGGGGAGATTTTAGTAAACCTATTATATTATGGGAACAAGTTTTTATCTTGTGGGAACAATATAGTAACTTGTTCCCACATGATAACTTGTTTGCACCAGATTACTTGTTTCCACAACATAATAACTTGTTCACATAATAATAAATTGTTCCCAAGAGATAACTTGGTCACTTGTTTCCACAAAATAACTTGTGCGCACAAAAAATTACTTGTTCCCACAGGATAGTAACTTGTGCACATAATAACAAATGGTTCCCAAAAGAAAACAAGTGCACACAAAAATAACTCTTTCCCACAAGATAATTTGTGGGCGCAAATTTTCTGGCTCTATCAAGATGATAATGTGTGTGAAAAAGATAATTAACATGCTCCCACAAGATATAACTAGTAAAGTAAAATGTTAGACTGTACCTTTAAGTCAGCAACTTAATGCTCAACATCTGCGTATAAAAAAGAGATACATTTATGGAGTGTGTAAAAACTGAGACATGAATTTGTTTTTGTGTAGAAATAGCATATATTTATTGACAAACTATCAATATAGTATATATTCTACCCAGAATTTGCCAGTCTGGGCAGCTTGTTAAATCATTCAGTTGATTACTATCATAAACTGTACAGCATCAATATTCATACATTTATATTCTTGCAAAAGTTTATTTAGACCTTAACGGGAAAAAAGGAGGATGATTAAAGGCACAGTAAATGGGAGGTTCCGCCTACCGTTCTGATAAAATACGGAGGTTTCTCGAAGCCCAATCATCCCTCAACTTCCCGAAACATTCAATTTATTGTATTTGTGTATGCTCTCCAAATATTTCTTCATGAGATTTTCATGAAGGGTTAAATTTTCTCTAAATACATTGCAGAGCTATTCTGAAAGCAGAAATGAAAAAAGGAAATCACTAAGAAGTTAAAGCAAAGTTTTGTGGACCAGCTCAGATCCAACAGGAGCAGCAAGTTGAAGTATATCAGCAGGGTTCAGTGTCTAACTATTAGGCTCAGCATCAAACTACCTGTTCAGTGGTCTCACTCTGATGGTAACACACATCTTTTTTTTTTTCTTTTTACTGAAGCACTAAGAAGAACATAAAAAGAAAGAAACAGGTCATAAAAAAGCTAAATTATTTGTCTTTGGCAGCACCCAGCACAGTCAAACTCAACCAGAGAGATCTAGAGGGGCCGCTCACTGTCCGTTATGATAACTAAAGCTTCAGTTATTGTGCAAGACAGCCAAGTGTTTCCTTGACCTTGGTCTGAGCAGAAGTCAAACAATCAAGGGACAATGCTGTGGTGAATTCAGTGTCGGCCGTGTAGTTTTTTTTTTTTTAGAGGACGTGTAGGTTCAGCCTACAAGCTTTCAGTTCTCTCAAGGCCACACAAGCTGGTATTTAGCCATTTAATGCCTCGTAAGTGCTACAAATAATACATCATTTAGCAAAAACCTCTTTAAAAAATTCATAATAAAAAAAAAATAATTAAAAAACAAAAAAATCAACAGTGCAGTAGAAGGGTTAATATGTGCAACAAAGTACCCTATGCTTAGATAAAAATGTAAAGCTGAGGATCCTCAACATTAACTGTCAGAAAAGATGTCATTCTCTTACAGTGCACCTTACACATGAATAATCTGCAAAGGAACTGGACACCCTGCCACCATTACAGCTGTTCAAACGCCTTATTTCACATCTTGTTTTAATTGATTGCAAATGTTTTTTTAATTATTACTGTTATAATTATTGTTATTAATAACATCTTCCCTGCAACACACCTCTTATCCTGTATTTGTATTTTTATTTTTAGCTATTTACACTGTTGTTTTGTATGATTTTACTTGCATTTTTACTGTAATTTGTTTGCTTGTTGATTGTTTTTATTGTCTTTGTTCATGCTCGGCATCACTGAAAATGATGGTCTCCCTCAGTTGATTCCCGAGTCTTAAATAAAGCTTTGAATGAATAAGGGCCCCCTTTTCTATTATTGAGTAAACTTTTAGCCCCTGACTAAGTGGCATATTATATGACATGTATAACAATAAATGCACAAAAAATGATCAACTGTACAATGCAACAGTAAAATGCAAAACCTGCAGGAAGTTTGTGTAAAACCAGAAATTTAAATTAATTCTGAGCAAATTATTTCCTATGAATATTGCATTGCAGATACATTTTCCTGACATTTTTAGCAACTTTTTATACAATCCTGTGTGGTCTTTAGTGGTGGGACTCACCAGAGGCCTCACAATATTATTACGATACTTAAATAACAATACAACATTATTTTGATTTTAATATGTTGGGATTTATTGTGATTTATATTGTAATTTGCTAATATATCTAGTGGATTGAAACAGATACAAATTTTATTATTCTAGTTGAATTTGTATTTGTACTGTGCATTGATACAATATTGTCAAGCAAAAATACTGCAATATTAAATTCAGTGTTTTCTTCTACCTGACACTTGGCCATTGCGCTATTAGCTCATTGGTCGCTTTGTTAAGTTCATATTTTGAATCATAATTTTGACTTAAAAAAAAACTATTTCGGGGTTTCCAACACATTCATTTACTTGTGGTGGCCACAATTAATCCTTTCAAACCTGACACAACATCACTTTTCTTGTTCTGCATTCAGATGCCACTGACAAATATTTAAACCTTTGAAAATCGAGCAACTTTGTTCGATTTCTTCTTCGAAAACAGAGGAAAAATGAGCCACTTGGCAACAAATGTACAGCAAATGCAAGACTTAGAGGAAAAAAAAAGTTTTATAATGATCATAATTTCATAATTTTAATTATCTTACAGAATCTTTATAATTTTTAAATAGTTTTTTCAGGTACTTTTGTTGTTTTTTTTTTGTTGTTTTTTAAAAAACTTATTTTATGGTAACTTTTAGGTATATTTGTGTAACTTTTTACTGATATGCAATTTATGCTGACTGCAATTTTTTTTTGTAATTTCTTAAGTTGCCGATTGCTTTCTGTTTTTTTAAGAAATCAAAGCAATTTTCTCTGGTTTCAAAGGGTTAAAACATCTACCGCAACAAACAGATACTACATATACATTTTTTTTACTTGAGCGTTCATTAGAAGCGCTACTGGAATATGCGTTGCACTCTGGGCACAGACAGAGCAGCAGAACGTCAGGCACATTGAAAGTTAAACTTAACCCTTCCTTCTGCCTTCACACTAACTCACAGCAGCTGCTCCTCATCCATCAACCTGATCTGATCACCTGATCACCCCTAAATGGAGTGACAGATCAATTATTCACCCTGCGTGTCACAAACTGCCACTGAACGCATGAAACTTTTAAATGTAGAGAGGGGACACAGAATCATACAAACACACATTCAAAAAGGAAAAAAATAAATAAATAAATAATAAAAGTTTGCTGAAACCCCCACCACCACCACCACCACCACCACCCACACACATTTTTCTAAGTTTTCAACACCCTCATGAAGCTTTGGCGTCCCTTAGTGGAGGTCAGGACCCCCCATGTTGGGAACAAGATATAGACCATTCGATGTGCTTGTTTTGTAAAAGGAGTTATAGCAGAATTGTTGTGCAAATCTAAACAAGGGCAAATATTTTGTACTAACTGAATGCATTTCCAAACAAGGAGCTGCTGGTGTGGTGATAAGGATTTCTAGATATGGATGTAAATTTGGCGTAATGCAGTGGCATATTTGGGCTGATAAGAGAAGTTCCTTCAGCTCCATGCCGTTCAGTGTAAGTCACTTTGTTTGACTAAATAACAGCAAAAAGCCTTGTGAAGTCGGATTTCAGCTGCATCACTTTGGGAACAACAATGCACCAGAATGGAGTAGCTGCCACTTTTCTGTTTTTTGGTAAAATGGAAGACTGAGTTGATATCTGCCTTAATACATTCAGAAAATGAATCTCCCAAATTCAGTTGGAGACAGGAAAGCCTCCCAACTTTTTGTTGAGCCAGTACAACAAGAGTTTGGGAGACTTCCATTTGCAACAGATTCAAGTTTTTACCGCTGCAGAGGTATGTCAGATGTCCAGTTTGCTGATTTGGGGATCTACCACCAGGGTGATTTTACAGTTCTCTTCTTCAGCTTCTGGGATGTACAGGTTGCGAACAGTGCACTGGAAAAATAGGAAGACAGGTTTGAGAATTTGGATAGCATTCATTAACAAGGTTACTTTGTCCAGCTCATTGTTCTCTCTCACTGCTTTTATTGTTCAAGAAACAGACATTTTGGCCTAACTCGCATTTTTCACTGAGAGTTAAATGAGAAAAAAAAAATTGTCGTCACGGTGAGGTTGCCAGGCAACAAGACTATAGCGGGTCACTGTGCCCACAAAAACTTTAATGTGTCATTTTTACACTTAAAGGGTAACTGATATTTTTCAACCTGGACCCTATTTTTGACATATTTTGTGTCTCTAAGTGATTGATGGAATTCACAATTTTTGAAACTGGTCCAGAAACGAGCAAGAGCGCTTCAGACAACGGCATAAACTGTAATGTAACTAACAGGGGCAATTGAGCACTGTCGCTGAAAGTGCTTGTTTTTGCCACTGACAGGATCAGTTTGTTATTCTGTGTCTGACAGAATTATGGAAAGGAGTGAAATCATTTTTTTATTAACCAGAAACAGCCACTAAATTGGTATTGTCTAACCCACCACATACCATTTAAATTAACAGTAATTTTATCATCAGAAAAAAAACAATTGATCCAAAGTCGGCACAAGCAAAATAAAACTAAAAAATGCTGTCGCAGTTTGTCTTTCCACTGTTCCAACAATAACCAACTCTAGTTTTGTTGATATAAACGCTTTAATCAACAAGTTTTATGTGAAACTGTGCTGGCTCTATCATCGCTAAAACTATTTAAATTAAGTTTTGTGGGTTTGGCGATGGTTAAACAAAAAGGATCTTTCTATTTTACCAAAAGGTCTATCTCTGTAGGGATCCTTTTGATAATGTTGTCAGACACTTGATATAACAATCTGAGCCTGTCAGTGGCAAGAACAAGCACTTTTAGTGGACATAAATTGACGGTGCAAAATTGCCCACTGACAACACATTGCAGCCTGTTTTGCTGCTGCCGCATGCAGGACTCTTGCTCAGTACTGAAGTTTCGAAAATGTTATCTTTATCTGTTACTTAGTCACAAAAACACTTGAAAATAGGGACCAACCCAAAAAATATTGAAATTACCCTTTAAGATTTTACACAATTAACTTGTGGTCTGTAAAATGAACTTAACACCTGCTAGTGGTAGCTTCACTCTAGGCAAAACAGTAAATAAGCATACTTGCAAAATTGTTTTGCAAAGTACTACTCATTCAATAACTGAGGGAGACAGGACAATAAGTGAGTAACCCCAGACAAAAAAAAAACAGTCACCTTATTGTTGTTGTCAAAAATATCGCTGAGGAGGTCCCGAGGTACTGGTACTTTGGGGAAAATCTTTTCCTTATGACTAAACAGAAAGAGTTAAATATCAGTAGCAAGGAAATAACAGAATTTGATAGGAGCCAAATAAAAAGATAAAGACTTTACGTACTTCTTGCAACACATGAAAACCAGGACTGCCAGGCCACCAAATATCAGAGGGATGATAAAGGTTGCATACACCAACTTATTACCTTGACCTTGTTCCGCTTCTGCAAAACATGAACATTATGAGAGTGTCAGAGTGACTTAGTCAGCTACAGTGTGTACCAGTGATATTTTCAATTAGTGGAAGAAGTATTCTGATCCTTTACTCAAGTAAAAATACATACAGTGCATAAAGCTAAATATTTGACCAATTGTTTTACCCTTTGAAACCTGTGCAAACTGGCCTGAAAAGTAGTAACCCAAAAAACAGCAAGAAATTAGCAAAAAGCTTTTTTTAAAAAAAAAAAAAGTTAAAAAAAAAAACAAAACACAACAGAACAAAAAAAACATTTTAAAAAAGTGAAAAACAAACAACAGGACTTGTAAAAAGTGGTAAAAAATTGTAATAATTCTGTAACATAATTTTAAATATTTAATTATGATGATTACAATATAGTTTTTCTCTCTAGAAAAATGACAAAAGCTATTTTCCCCTGTGTGTGTGTGTGTGTGTGTGTGTGTGTGTGAGCATAGGTTGAAATCACTGTAAAAAGAAAAAAAAAACTGCTGCAACTCTTTTCTTTCAGCTCTTTTTTTTAAGTCTATGATTGGAACGCACAAACAAACAAATGAGGCAAGAGAAGGGAGGGGTGGTTCATAAAGTCCCCTGTTTAAACCAAAAATGGATGATTTTGATCAAAGATCACACCAGTTTTCTCAGGGTTCAGAGTAGGGCTGGGCAATATTAAGATATTACATCGTATATATAGTCTACATATTTTCTGAGATATTGGATATTGTTATATCATGATATGAAATAAATAGTGTTTTTTTTCTCCCTGATTTTAAAGGTTGCATGACGTAAAGTGATGCACTCTTCTCAACTTATCAGAGAGTGCTACTTGTTTTAATAGTTGCCTTTACCCACTTAGTCATTATATCTACATTACTTATTGATCAAAAACAGAACTGTGTTAATACTTTTTCAAAGCACCAATGGCCTTTAAATATATTGTCACATCAAAGAGGGAATTTTGAAAAAAAATTATGCTTGAATCTGTCTCCCATTTCTATTTTTAAAAAAGTGCTCTTGAGGAGATTTAAAAATACCAAGATATATATATATATATCGTGTATCGAGATATAGCCTAAAAATACCACAATATAGGTTTTTAGCCCATATCGCCCAGCCTTAGTTCAAAGGTTAAAACACTTTTGAAAGGCTTCTGAAAGCAGCACAAGAAAAGTGACGTCGCTCCAGGTTTCAAAGGGTTAAGCTCAAACTATATATACTGTAATGTAGTTTCTTTTACTATGAATCATATTTTCAAAGTCCTTTATATGTTGGTGAGTAAAATCTTTAAACTATATTTCCCTCTGAGACATAATGGAGTAGAATCATTAAATGTCATACATTTTAAATAAGTACCACTACCTAAAATTTCACTCATGTATAGTCTTTGAGTAAATGTATGTAATTGCACTCAGTTAAATCTCACCAATCTCAAATTTAGTGGGACAGAATGCATCTCTGTCTGCCGCTGTCCTTCTTTAAACAACCACTAGAAGGCAGCAAAATGAGTCATATTCAAACTCTGCACACAGTGGCTTAAAAACTGCCAGGCAGTTCATTTTGCAAGATAAGAGACAATGACCTTACCAAAATACTTCTCTTCACTCCATGGTGTCCCTCCTCTTGGATTCCCGTCTTTCTCAAACGCACTCTCTGCTTTAACAGCCATACGGTACGGACAGTGAGGGACCACCCCGTCCAACTCATATGATGTTTCGCCATTTCTGAAATCTTTAATCTGTAAAAACAAATGAAGGCACAATTGTAAGAGTGACTCATCAGATAGTTGACTTATTGTTGAAGCACAATAATGAATCTGACAATATGAATGAATTCTGTGTATTTTTTATGTAAACCATGGCCATAACCATATGAATCTTAGAAGTATTTATATACCTTGTATGCAGTTACTTCTAAGATTGTGAACTTAAGAAGCAATCCAACAATTGGATTTAAAGCTAAGAGATATATTACTTTGAAAACTGTCTATATGAATGTATGTGTTTTGAATTTTCCAGGTCATTTCAAGCCAAAACCTGATTTAGGGTTTTCTTTGGGGCACAGATAAGGATAAATAACTACAGCTGATTCTGATAAGGTCTTTAGTTTTGCAGATATTCGGTATGAAAAAATCTGGAAAATGTAAATTTCTACCTGATTGTGTGCTAGAAAAAAAAAAGTCAGGGTATACACAAATGTATTACAATGGATTCATCCTCAGGGGATAATGAATGTCTGGACCTAATTTCATTGTACTTAAACCAACCTGTAGCAATCTTCAAGGCAATTCACTAAAAACCACAAATGTCAATCTCATGGTGGGGCTGGATGAAAAGTTTGGGGCTCGTTTAAGTTGGTAGGATTTATCCTATCGGGACCAAAGTGATGGACGGATCAACCGACACTGCCATCGCTAAAGCCACGCTGCCAGCATGATTAACATTTAAGTTGCTTAAATGGCTTGGTAGCCCAAATATTACAGTACAATATGATTTTTTCATCTTTTCCATCAGATTTTTTTTCTGAGTACTGGATGCATTTTTTTTGTTTCAGGATTCACTAATTCAGAAAAACAAAAGACTTAAAAAGTCCCTCTTTTGTTTTTACTGTGCAAAAGATGATCTTTCCTCTTTGATAAAGCTTACAGTTAGGGCTGGCTCAGGCTTGCCTTGAACTAGCCCCTTGTGGCCAGGGGTACCTGCCTTTCTATGGTACTCTGAGCTCCTCTCTCCTTTTCTCTCTATTAATTTGCACACATTATTTAACTGCATATGCCTAACTCAGCTTCTTCTCTGTAGCCTTTGAGCGCTCCCCTTTTTAAAAAAAATAATTATTGTAGTTTTTGTGCATCTCTCTATGTATCATTTTGTCATACAGATTGTTGTAATTTTACTATATTGATCTGTTCTGTATGAATGGTATCATTTGCATATGTCCGGACTGGAAGAGGGATCCCTCCTCAGTTGCTCTTCCTGAGGTTTCTACCATATGTTTTACCCATTAAAGGGTTTTTTAGGGGAGTTTTTTTCCCCCTTCTCCACGTTGAAGGTCCAATTGAATTGCATTGGATTACCATGCAAACAATGCAATTTACGATCTTGCCTGATAACAATACCCACAACAAAGGCAAAGAAGGAATTTAAACAATGTAGATACCACATTTGTTTGACCTGAGGGATACACACAATGGATTTGGGCAGGAAACATTGTAAACATAACATTTACTTAACACAAGGTACTTTTAAGAGACATTTTCAAAAAGGGGAAAACAAACCATGATCAATTAAAAAAAAAAAAAAAAGATGGTTTAGTTGGAAATACAGAAGTAAAACATTACCTTTGTTTCATTACACTCTGTGTAATTGAGTATATAATTCCATTTAAATGGGACTTCTGGAAGAGACCATCTTATATGGAATTTATCCCCAGTTTTTGTGACTGTCCAGTTAAGGGCTGGAGGTCTTACTGCATGAAGACAGACATAACAGAGATATAGCTACTACAATGCAACATATACTGTCAAAAAATACTGAACAGCAACTGAAGACTCTTGGAAAGTTCCCCCGTCACGCTAATATTGCTCTCCTAAACAGCTGCATCGTGTTTTGTCCAAAGTTGTGTTTGGATTCATTACACAATGGCTGTATACACACGCGCACATGCACACGCTTGCGCGCACACACACACACACAATCTCCTCACCATGATAAAACATTTCCAAGAAAGAACAGAGAGCAACTTCTCCTATAGCTCTGAGTCTGAATGCGGAAGTGCGATGTATTTCATCAGAATGTTTCCTCCACGGGACTCTTGCTACTAAATTAGAATGGGTTAGTCCACATACCATTATACAGAAGCTCTATTTTGAAGGTGTTCCTGGAGTCGTTCGGCTCTCCCCTAAACAAGATTTCAATGTTGTTGTTGAAGTCTGCTTTCAGATCACAACCAGTCCTGACACCTGCAGCATTTTTCCGGTACTGTGGGCACTCTTGGATAGAGGACTTTCTCTGATAAGATTCTGTGGGAGTCTTTAACCTTGGAAAGATAGAGAAAAAAGTCATGTACTTTCATGCTGCACACTATTCCTAAATGAATGAATCCATTTAAAAAAAATACAAACACTTAAATATGCAGAAATGTTCCCAAAAAATGCTAATTAGACCTGGACGGTATCAAAGGACAACAGAACGTGGGAGGATCGAAACTTGAGGACCCTTTGGGCTTCGCCCCCTGTAGGGGGTTCTGGGGGGAGGTAGCCCCCCCGAAAAATTTTTTTGATGAACAAGCTGTTTTGATTATGATTTTTACCTTCTTAACAATCAAAGCACACAACTTTATGTGAAAATTTTTGATATGTAAATCTCAAAAGTGTCTTACTGCACAATTTATGAATTGTGATTCATAATATTAGTAAATATTAGTAATTTGTAGCAATTAGTATCTGTTTCTGAGTAGAAACAGAATACCTCACAACTGGCTATTCACTAGAGCTGAGCAAAAATATTGAATTTATTTATGTTAGCAGTGGTCGAATGTAACTAAGTACATTTACTCAAGTACTGTGCTTAAGTATAATTTTGAGGTACTTCAGTATCTCCATTTTATGCTGCTTTACAGTTCTACTCAATGACACCGCAGATGAAAATATTGTTCTTGTACTCAACTTCATATATCCTACAGTTTTAATTACTCTGAAGATCCAGATCATTAATTCTAAATAAAAAATCTACTTATAAATTATGACACATATTAGGCATGTGGATTTATTGTTTTAGTTTGTTTTAGACGTTATGCATCGTGACAGAGATCGTTGGGTCAAATCGGTGTTCAAAGGTGGGACTCAAGTAAGTCTCAAGTCTTTGCACTCAAGTCCCAAGTCCCAAACTTTGAGTCTCGAATCCTGAACAAGTCATAATATTGTCCTCATCAAATGTAGATTCATTTATGAATGCTTAAAAAAATGTTTTTGTTTATTAAAAATGTGTTAAAACTTAAAACAAATGGGACTGAAATGTATTAATTTAAAAAAAAAATGAAACTAACATTTCTGTGTGTGTTTCTGTCCTGTCTTGTAAACTCATCTAACCGGGAAATGTTGTTGTGACTTTTTTTGACCCTAAGGGCCACCATATACCCTTGTCATTTGACTTTACATTCCTAAGCATGGCTTGGGCTTAAAAGAATTATTGTCATTTATCTCTCCCCAAATAAAGGCAACATTCAAACTGACCCTCCCTGAGGCCTGGACTGATAAAAAACTGAGCTACTGAACACGAGGAATTTAGCCTCAGTTGAACTCTAGCTCATTACTTCCACTTGGGTCAGTCAGATTCTTACTTTATGTGATGAAACCAAGGTTAACCACTTTTTGTCAGGAAATATTGCAATACCGCTTGCTACAGTATGTGTAATGAAGAGTTTCAGCTTTTTAATTACTTTGGAGCTACTGAACTGCTCCCCATTGCCTATTTATTGTGTATGTTCAATGTAAAAACCCACTTACCGAAAGAAAAACCTGAGCTCCGAATCAGGACTGGCTGGGTCCCAGGTGCAGCGAGTTTTATTTACAGCATGGACGGAGCAAATCAAATTGCTCACAAGGTCTGGGTGGACATGAGATACATAAACACATCTTAATGAACAGATACAAACGTATTAATGCGCTACATATATGGTTGAAAAACTTAGTCTGCATAAAAGCATGCAACGTTTGAGAACAAAATCAGGTGTTATTAAGGCTCACGGAGAGAAAAGTGAGCTACCTGGGTAAGTCTTGTTGATGACAGCCTGGTATCTACGCGAGTCACTACACTGAGCATCAACAGTCAGTTTAAGAAATCCTCCTTGCATCACAATTTCCGTCAACCAGGGATTGGGGGGCTGCTAGATACACCGGGAACAGAGAAAGAGAGGAGGTTAAAATTGTATAAAAATAAGGTGGACTCGGGCACATTGTCATTAGTCACACAGGCAATGCAAGAATCGAGAGAAAAGCAATTTATGCAGGTGGTTTATGATGAAAGCTTCACATTAAAGCTCCTATGTTAAGATTGTAGTCGAAGGTGGAAGTTGAAGATTCTCAGTCATCCAGGTAATTCTAAGTACTATGTCAATCGAGCAATATCGAAAAGGAAGACACGTTATTAACAGAACTGGTTTAGCTTTTATTGCTGAACATATGACTGTTTCTTTTATATCGCTGGGAAAACAAATGTTTCGCCCATGTTTTTTTTAACCCAAAGACAGTCAAAGGTTCTGCATTTAGCTTAAATTTGATGCACAATCAATGTATGTAGACCAGTGAGTGGATTTAAATGATGCAACTCAACTCCAGATGTAATGTTACATAAAAGGACCCACGGGACTCGACAGCAGTCACACACTTGCTTGAGTTTTTTTAATATGTTTCAGCTTTCATCCAAGAGGCTTCTTCATTTCTAACCAGACTCGTCAGGAGTTGCAGGCATTAAACCCAGTATGGGTGTGGAACCTTGAGCCTTATCCCCAGTGTGCAAAAAAACACTATCATAGAAATCAGTCCGTTTTCTGGGAATAATACCTCATAGTGTATCAAATCCTTGTCAACTGCAGTTTGTTGCGCTTACTGAAATGTTTTGAGATTATTTGTTTTTCCAGGAAATACTTTAATGCAAGTGCTACAGAGATCCTCAAAATTCCTTAAAAACAGCGGTTTCCAGCTGGTCCAGTCACAGGGCACAGATTTCCCATCAGTCATTAGATCAAGGTCCAGACATTAGATAAATAACCACATATTCAATTTAATTTCACAAAATGTAAACAAAAGTTTGGCTTAGAACACAAAGAAATACAACAAGAGTAAACATAAATAGCACTTCAAAGTAAAAGCTTTGTGCTGGAAATTCCCTGTACTTCAAAATGTCTGTTTTGTTTTTTTTAAAACTTTTAAAAAACTTGAAACACATTCATGAGCCATATATATATATATATATAAAATAAAATAAAATAAAATGTGTGTGTGTATATTTATAACACCAAATCACAAAGGAAGTCATGTAAGGTCACTTTTCATATAGAATAGGTCCAGACTGTTTTTTTAAATAAACAAAACTAAATATGGTTATGTTATTTATCTAATTTATGTTTCAGTCTTTACTGCGTCGCTGTCAATTCTCCTCCGCTCACACACACACGTGCACACACACACCCACATTCAGACAGAGAGTAGAGTGGAGCACAGGAGAGATTTTACACGTTATGTGAAATATATTGCAAAGCACTGCTGCTTTTGTGGTCACCTGACAGAGACTGATAGTCTAAAGGCCAGCGAGTAAATCATTAATGGTGAAACGCTGACTCCAAGCGTCTGAAAAACATGCGAAAATATCCACATTTTTTAGACGCACATAATATGAAACTAGCATCAGTGGCGAGGATGCAAATATTAGCCTGTTGCTAGTCAAAGTCCCAAAGAGAATGCTACCAGCTCTCCTGCTGAAACTGCATCCCTGACAAGCAGCACAGGACTCACCACAGGACGACAGGCTTTAATCCAACTTGGAAATGCTCCTCTCGGCTCTACAATACCGAACTCAGTAAATAACATTTTTAATTTAATCAACTAATAACTAATTAATCCCCACCCTCTAAAAAAAAACAACAAAAAAACAAACATTGGTCCTATGGGAAACACTGAGTCCCTTCAGAATGGACCCACGACCCACTTTTGGACTGTTGCTCATTAGTTGGGAACCACTCATTTAAAGGGTATTTTTAACAAAAAGCCTGCATAGTTATTAAACAGAATCACATTTTACTCAACAGAGAAACATACTCACAGGCACCTGCTGCTTGTCCTTTGGCAATTTGGTCTCTATGCTCCCGTTATATGTGCAGTTCGCCATTGGTGCCCAGGACAACTGTGTTTGAAAGCCATTGATCCATACTAGGGAGACATCTTGCAGTGGTAAGATTTGGCCTTAGAGGGAGAAAGCAAAGACAGAAGTCCAATTCTATGACTTCAGTGTGACTTTAATTCCCTTCTTGATGTGACCTATTAATTCCTTTCATTCAGTGTGCCTATGCAAAGCCACTTCCCTTTGACTCTGTTTACAGCAGTGCAGTGGGGATGTTATCCAAAGGGACATCTCTAAATAAGGAGATTTGATGCCGAAGATCACTTTCCATGCTGCTCCAGAAAATATATTTTAAGTCATATTTATGTTGTGCTATTTTCTTGATTTTCGACCTCAGACACCTCAGTGGAGTTTTAAGTTGAATATTCGATATTCATTCCAAAACCAGCAACATCTTCTTACTCTGTTAGCAGGAGGGGTGGGGGTGGGGGGTTGGGGTATCAATGAACAAATTTTTTTTCCAATGGATTCATGATGACTCGGCCATATCCGTACTAAAAATAGTAATAAATTGGTCTCAAGGAAAAAAATTAGAAGTTACTACTTTGCAATTATTTTATGTAAATCACTTTGATACTGGCAGTTTTTACAATGTTTTCTGTGGGATGTGACCTAGTGAATCATTGCTGACTATAAATGATTCATTTCCACAAATTGTTGAACTGTTGTTTAACCGCACCTTAAGTTCCTTAATGGGAAAATGTTAGTAATACACAGTTCTGCAAACCACACATATGTCACATTTGTATGTTTCATAGTATAAAAGCTTACTCTATCATCAGGGGGTGGAAGGGATCATGGATGGTGTGTCACCTAGGAGACGCCTGACGAGCTACAGACCAAATGGTTGTAGCCCAAAAAGCGGTCTAGACCAGTGAGTCATTACTGTTTTTTTAAGTGGCTTTTTCAGCGCAGAGTGTGGGTGTTTTGACCCCTTGCTGTTTTTCCAGTGCGGATAGTGTCATGAAAAGTTGGTTTTTGCATTGCATTTACAGCCACAATTATGCCCCCAAAGCCGGGTATTTTCAGCCAAATCATGAACTTTTTTTATACTTACAACCAAGCGGTTTTTGAGCCTATACCTAACCACACTTGAAAAGCAGCCTTGTAGAAACTTCATCTCATATCAGTTTTATAATATGCTGTATACTAATATGTAAATGTAACATGGTTAGCAGCAGAGGATTTCCAAGGGTTTAGCCCAAATGTTTTGCACACAGCCTCGGATCTAAACATATAGACATATATATATATATACATATATATATATAATTGAATTTTTTGATTTGGCTGAGGGGCAGGACATTCAACTTTCAATGGTTGTATTTTGTATTTATTTTAAATACTCTCAGAGCCCCTAAACCCACAAGCTGGTTTGCGGGGCATGTTCTCTTCTCCAAAAATCTCCAAAATCACACCATTTGTCATCGAAAGAAACTTTAAAAGGGTGGGGGTGTTACATCATAAAAATAATTTAACAAAAAAAAATTCACACACGAGCCAATGCAATGAATAAAGTACAGTCCCTTACATTAGACCTCAACATGCATGCATTTACCTATTTTTCATATTGTAATGATAGCATTTGTAAAGTGTACTGCACTTTTATAATTTTAATCACCAAAAACCGCTACTGTTTTTCTCATCACATTTCAGAATTAATCTGGAAAGTTAAGAAAAAGAAAAAAAGAAAAAAAAACATTTTAAGGTTAAATAAGGCGCCAGGTTGCATTAAAAAAAGTATAACAATTGAGCTTTTTCATCAAAACAAATAGTTATTTCTTGTTTTACAAAGTTTGTGAATCTACTTAGTAGATAAGAGACTTTTTAAAAAACATAAATAATTAATTTAATATCATAACTGTCTGACTAACTGACTTTACCTAACATGATGTCCCATTTGAAGGTGGACAGTTTCTATTTATATGACGTATGTAGCTGTCAAAGTCGTCTCTGGTTTGTACCAAAAAAAAAAAACCCTAAAAGAAACAGTGTAGCCAAGCTATGTGTTAATAATGTGTGTAATTCGTAGTTTTTTTGTATCCTGAGTTGACATGTTTTAAATGTCCTGCTCAATTAGCAGATGTGACGTCAATACTGGGAAACACACTCATCGCCTGTTTTTTTTTTTTTTTTTAAAATCTTCATGGAAGCAGAAAATAAAAGCAGGACACGAGAAATGTCGACTAACACAGAAAGTTATAAACTGTTAAAACTTTTTTTCTCACCTTGTTGGGATTCGACCGTTTGAAAGAAGCAGCTTAAAACGAACAACACCAACACTTGAAACTTCCTAGTCATCCTTTTTGGTTTTTACTTCAGTTTACTTTTCCACAACCGTCCGCGCGAGGATAAAACGTTTTCCTTTGATCCTCAGCGCTACCAAAAAACGACCGTCTCGCGCACAGCTTGCCTGTCACAGTTTGAGAAAAGCAAGACGTGTCCGTGTCTTCTCTTTGCTTTCGTTTCTGACCTCTTCTTGGGAAGACATGAAAAGTGCTGGAGGTTGGAGTTGGGCGGAGTGAGAGCTTCCCTTTTTTTTCCGGCTCGGGAAACACACGCCAGCGCTCGCACGCGCTCACATACGCCCGTGCTCGATTGCAACATGTTCTGCGAGATAAATGTTGATGTTACAGATAAAGTTTTGTTTCTTCTTTTTACTATTAACATTAGTGCTTCATGATAAAAAAAAGTACGTACAAATACTCTGCAGCTCCCTTCCACATGGGGAGGTCAAACATGAAAGGAAAGTTGAATAGCGCTTTAAAAGTCACATAAAGCAGAGGTGTAGATTCTTGGGGGGGCAGAGGGGACACGCCCCCACAATATTTATAACGTGCGTTTGTCTCCCTCCCCAAGAAAAACAGGAAAATAACAGGACTTTTGTTTTTTTAAAAAAAATGAAAGACATTGATACCATAAATGGATGCAGAAAAGGCACAAATTGGTGGCAAGTTGCATTTGCCCTGAGAAGCAAGTTCCCAGCTGGAAATGTCAACAGGAATGTCCCATAAAGTTGTATTTCTTAAGTCGAAGGAGCCTCACCAGTAGTGAAAACTGTAGTAAAATACTTAAGCACTTCTGTCTATGTAAGTAGTAGATTTAAAGATTTTGTATTTTAAAAGCTAGGGAAACAATTCTAGGGGGGGAAATGTAGAAAAAAACTATAATTATATATTTTAAAGTATTTCTTTAGGCAATTTCCTCATTTGTGTTTAACTTTCTTTTTCTTTTCTTTTTTTGTAGCTAATTTTCAGGTAATTTTCCTTCACCTTTTATTAATTTCTTAAGAATGTGTGATTTCCTCATAAATTGCTTAATTCCTTCTTCCCATGTTTTTCGAAAGAAAACAAGCCAATTTGCAGAGCTTTCAAAGGTAGCCTAAAAGTTATTTTTAGTCACAATATAAGTATGATATTAGTAAATTCATTAAAATGAAGCCATTAGGTAAAACTCACATTTATAAAGTGGCCTTGGGTCAATCTTTGTTGGGAATCTGGGTTAAAACTTTTGCAGGTTACTTTAGTTGTGAACTTTGTTGTCAGCATCTTAAAACTCTCTTAAAACTGATACTAAAATCCACAAGAAAAATCAGCAAGCTGCTACAAGTCCATTACTGTAAAATATGACTCCAAAGAATTTAAAAGAAAAAAAGCTGATGGATAACCAGCAATCACAGCCAAGAAACATACCAAACATTTTCACTTTCTCTTTCTTTATTTTCTGTCTAAGTCGTGACAATGTCCAACAATTACCCAACAAGTCCTGTCAGCAACTGTCACTGAATAACAGGGAAAAAGAAACAAAGCTTCTCTCAGTTTCAGGAAGGAAGACTGTGTGACTAATAGTGATGTCGCATTTTCTGGATTAGGTGTGTGTGTGTGTGTACGTGTGAGCAGACATAGGATTACGCAAAATCAACAAACTGCCAAGTTATCAGTGTTACTGATCTGTTATCAGATATCTACACAATACTCTCACAATGTTCTCCTTCCAAAAAAAGGTACAAGGTGTATGCAAAGGTTGAAATGCTTAACACCGCACCGTCCGATTTTTTCAAGAGGCAGATTAACTGTTTAAAAACGTTTTTAGGGATCACTAGAAGTATGTGCTTTTCACGTAGCTTATTGCTTCCTGCCCATTGTCTTGTTGCTATGACGGCAGTCATACTGGCATTTGCTTATCAGTCACACAAACAGGGCTCATGCTGTGCCGATGCAAACACCTCTTTTATTCCACCTATTTTATTTCCCCTCTTTTTCTTTTCTTCTCTTAGGTTGATACAGTAGGTTTCCACGAGTAGCTCCTCTTTACAAGCAAGACAGTTCCCAGTAAATACAGCTACAGTCTATCCAAAAACACACACAGCCTGCCCTCATCCTTGTCTTCCTCCCCAGTGTTCAACAGGAGGATATCAGCACAGTGCAGGCATGACCAACTCTCTTGTCCGTTGGTATTTCCGGGCCCTCAGCCTGGAGGCTTTTTTAAAGGTAGCTTCAAGGATTCAGTGTATTTCCTCATCCTGTGCGGGACAGGCCTCAGCAGAGTATTAGCGCTACCTGAGCAAGTAGCAGCTTAAATCTTGTGTTTTGCTGCCCTCTAGTGGCTCAAGTTTGTCCCTGGCTACATTGATACAGTCAGGTCAGTACAGTAAAGGTGCAACACAAAGAGGTACAACAGACTTGACACTTTTCAACAGAGGAGGTCAGTGGCACAAAGTGTTCCAGCTTGGTGTCAAGTTACTCCGTAAATGTTCCTGATGAATTCACCCAGTGTTGAAGTCCAGCTGAACTGCAGGCACTGCAGTGTCTATGCACACGTCAGGAGTTTTACTGGAGGACACTGTTTTCCGGAACAGTAATGTTGCAGGACTCAACAGGCTCTGGCACCGGCGTATACAGACTTCCTGGGGGCTGAAAAACAGAACAGTGCCATGAGTGTCTGTCGAGACGGAGACACACCAGTTTTTTGGTTTTTTTTAAATAAACATACCTTAAGTTCTTTGTTTCCGTTCATCATCATTTCCTTAAAGATTGCAGAAGGATCTGGTATGATGGGGCAAAGAATGGAGCTGTACCTAAGAGCAGGCACAAAGACAGAAATCAACAAGCAGCACACAGTGTTTTCAGCACCCACAGCTAGAATATATATATATCAGAGTTTTCAACTAGATATTGAACTTTTATGTGTAAAAAAGTCCCAAATCAGATGGTCATTATTTTTCAGAGCACAGTACTTGTATGTCTTAAAAAATGTCTGCTGAAGGACAATTCCCCCCAAAATCGTTAATATATATTTCTACAAGTAGCGCTGTTTATCAGTCTTGATTGTTTTGGTGTGAGATGCAGAGTGTTGGAGATATCAGCTGTAAAGATGTCTGCCTTCACTCCAATATAATGGAACTAGATGGCACTTGGCTTGTGGTGCTCAATCGACCAAAAAAAAAAAAATTGAAAATTGAAAAGCCCACAGCAATATCTCTCACCAGAAATCATTACCTGTTTACTTAAGATAATCCACAGAGCAGTGAGCAGTTTCATGTAGGGACTATTTTTCTTTTTCTTGGTACACTTGTCAACAATATCACAGTGCAGACGGAAGCGTGCATCTATTCATGGACAAGAGGCATAAACATAAATGCTGTCCTCCTGGGCTGAGCTGTAATGTTAGCTAGCTCAGTGATGCTAAATGAGCTGGCCATAGATGCACGGTTCCTTCTGCACGGTGATACGGCAAGGTGGTGTAGTTCAGTAGAAAGAAAATAGTTCCTACATTAAAATGCGAACAATAATGTCTGTCGATTATCTCAAGTAATCTGGTCATATTTTATTCTCACAATCCACAGACCTTGTTGGGAGCAGTTTTTTGTCTGAACTATTTTCTCTCCACCAAACTACACCTGCCAACTGTATTACTGTGCAGAAGGAAGCGTGCATCTACTGCTAGCTCACCTAGCACCACTACACTAGCTAACGTTTCAGCTCAGCTGAGGAGGATGACATTAATGTTTACATCTCACACTGTCACAAGCATGAGCCTCTCATCCATGAGTGGATGCACTCTTCCTCCTGTGCAATGACTTGGTTGACAGGTACAGCTTAATAGAGAGAAAATAGTTCCAAATTGCTCACAACATGGTGTGTAGATTATCTTGTGCAACCAGGTCATGATTTCTGGAAAGAGACATTGCTGTTGAGTTTTTCAAATGTATTTATGTGGTGCTCTGAGCACCACAAGCAGAGTGCCATCTGGTGCCATTATTTTGGAGAGATGGCAAAAATCTCAACAGCTGATATCTCAAACACTCAGCATCTCACACCAAAACAATCTAGACTGATTAACGGCAGTACAGTGTAATGATATGTTTTTTTTTAATTTGGAAGTAAACTGTCCCTTTAAGGTAAACACCCTGAATGATCTGTTGCACAATGATCATTCCTATTTCGTAATACTTTTCTATTTCTAGAAGCTCAACTTAAAACATCTGCCTACGTGTGCTTGAGGGTGTGTTGGGTTTGTCATAAATTTTCCACCCACTCTCACTCTGTCCACTCATTAAACCCTGAATCACTCCAGTGGCAGCACTCCAATAAAGTCAGGTGCATTTAAAAGGTAACTTCCTGGAACTGTAGGGTTCAGAGTTTGGCTGCAGATGGCAGTATAGGGACACCACAAGGATCAGGTTTCTCTGTGTTAGTATATTTCCTCGTCATTAGTTTTTGAGAAACACACTCTACTGTTGCTACACTTTACAACATCCAATCTTGAAACAGATTTGGGGCAATCTGAAATGTACTTTGGTCCCATTTCCAGAACATACCTCCTGAAGCAGTAGCAGGACAGAATGATGCAGACAGACAGAATGATCGGGATGACGATGGAAACCACAGTCATCGTCTGGTCAGGAGGCTCATTGGTACCTGCGATGAAAAGAGACACATTTTCTTCAGCTCATTTTCGCCACTGCTACATGTGATGATTGACAGAAAATCGATGCAGCACACAAAGTGGAGAAATTTCTAACAGTGCGTACCCACCAAATGCGATTAAAAATGATCGCGCCTCAAGATTACATACAAAGTCAATGCAAAGACGCGATTTGACGCCTCATTTTGCCGGGCGACGCGATGGACGCGATTGCGCGGCGCGTTGGATGAAATAATTTTTATCGCGTTTGGTGGGTACGTACGGTAAGTCTTAAAGCAACAGCTGCAATCAAAGTCAACGTGGGATTTTGCCTCATTTAAAGCATCAGTTAGTAATTATTATGTGCAGAAAAAAACACCATTTCATTTAGTAAAGAAATGAATAAAATGCCGATATAAAGACAAACTGTATATTTCCAGCCAATAAAATAAAAAAGGCCTTGCGTATATTGTGTTTTTTGTTCTGTCTAAATAATTGTATTAGGTATTTTATTTTTGTTTTTTAGGACCACATGCAGTATGCTAATTGTCTGAGTTTGTTTTGTCATGTCTAAGTCAGTTTTCTGTCAACTGATAAAAGTTTTCTGAATCTGAATCAAAATAAAAGAAATAAATTCAGGTACCTCATCCTTGATTGGTCAATTCAGATTAATTATTCATATTGAAAAAAAAAAAACAGAACGTCAGTCAAATTTGACAGGTGAAAACATTCAGGTTCTACTGCCTATCCAGTCCATTGTAGCCTGGATGTTGCCTTTTACAGTTTTCGCACTTGAATTATTAGATCTGAATATGTGAACATTGTAAAAAAATAAATCAAAATTCAGCTTTTGAAATTGCAAATCAAGAAATGTCAAATTTCAATTTCAGAGAGATGAACTGAGAACAAATACATTTTTGTTTAAGTGTTTCACTGCTATACTATGCAATGAAATCAATGCTGTATAAATTCCATGTATTTAATGGCTGTTAAAATGAACATATTCAGAGACATTAGTATTAATGTCTCTTCTCTGCTTCCAAAGATTTGTGCTGGTAGTGGGTCAGGTTTTAATGATGGATTTTCTTGTATTTGACATCAGTTGATAAAGTCTATGATTTAGTAGGAGAAGTTGCTTTTCACAAAGGGTTTCACTAGCAAGGACCACACCTCAATAGGAAATCTTTTTGACAATTTATTGACGTGAATGTAAATTTGGTATAAAAATTGATGTTGAATTATTGTGGGATGGATGGTTGAGTGCGGTGTGGGGAAGCTTCAGTGGGAATCCGCCGTGGCTCCCAGGCACGACAGACCCCTAGGGCCCTACGGAGAGAAAGAGGAAAAGGAAAGAGGTCAAGGGAGGGAGGGAGGGGTGCAGAATAACGAGAACGAAAGGGGAAGATCGGGTTAGGAGGATATTTAAGCCAGAAGAGGCGCGGTTGAGGTGCAGTAGAGGTGTGGTCCTGCTCCTGAAATTCTGCTATATAGCTTCACTTCACTAGCAAAGACCACACCTCAATCGGAAATAATTTTAACAATTTATTGACGTGAATGTAAATTTGGTATAAACATTGATGTTGAATTATTGTGGGATGGATGGTTGAGTGCGGTGTGGGGAAGCTTCGGTGGGAATCCGCCGTGGCTCCCGGGCATGACAGACCCTCAAAAGCGTGCATTATACGAGAGAGGACAAAGACGATTTGAGATCTCTTAGGTCGGAACGGATGTAACGGTGATAAGCTTGGGAGGACCATCTGCCCATGGTCTGAATAAAGTGTTCCGGTATACCGCTGCGGGAAGCCAAGGTGGCAGCTCCGATTCTGAAAGAATGTCCGGAGTAATGCATGGGAGAGATGCCTGACAATGACAGAAGCGGGTAACCACCTGGCTGGATTCAGATGCAAACAGAGGGTCATCCAGGGATTTGCTTTGTGACATCCGGAAATGTAAGTAGTTGGAGAGAATAAGGAATGGGTTTAGAACTGATTGAATGTTGAAGTAGAAGACGGGAGTGGGTTGGCTAGATTGGTCGGTTTTGGTTCTTTTCAAATAATAAACTAATAAACTATGGTGTCGTTGGAGAAAAGAAAGGTCCGAAAGGCAGGCGTGCCGACGTGGATCATATCGAAGGGTCGAAGCAGTGAATTCTGAGCATCTGAGGAAACTGAAGAAGGCGAGAATGAACATTGCCTCTAGAGTTTGGTTGACGTGAGGTATGCTATATCCGGAGCGGATGGTGTGGATGCAGCGTGACAGCAGATCCGTAGTTAATGGGAGTCTACGAGGATTTTGGGCTGGTTCTTGGAGTGAGAGGCCTCTGAGCAGTGAGGTGATCTGGGGATGACCATGGGCTGGGCCAGGACTACCGGTTAGGTGTTTAGAGATGAACGAAATGCTGCTGAAGTAGACTTTGATTGTCTGGGTTTTAATTCCCAAGACAGAATGGGCATGGGTGATAAAGCAGGTTAAGGTGATGAGATCAAAAGAAGGAAAAGTTATGTTATGCATGTCGTGAAAGTTGTGGAAACAATTCCAAGCAGACCAATATGGAGAGAGAGTTGCGGGGGACAGACTATTGATGGTGTTCTGAGATTCCAAGATCAGGTGCATGAAAGCTGGGTTTAGATGTTTAAAGTCAAGGCCGAATATGGAGGAACCGGAGTCAGGTGTGCGTCTATATGAGGGGCCAAGCTTCTGAACTTCTTTATTTATGATATCAACTACTGCGAGATTGTCTGAGTAGATGAGGACAGATTTGCGACTCCATTCATGGCCCCATAACATGGCGGTGACAATGGTGGGGTAGATCTCAAAGAGAGCAGATGAAGTGACCTGGCAGTCTCCTTCCAACTCTGGGGGCTATTTGCCTACAAACCATCTTCCATCGTAAAAACCCCCAAAACCGGCAGACGGAGCCGCGTCAGCAAACAGGTTGATGTCCTGAGGATGAGACAGGTGATCGTCGTAAAAGAAGGAGATTCCATTCCAATTGCCAAGGAGATAGAGCCAGAACCAGAGCTCGGCGTGGCTCAGCGCAACGAGAGACGGAGGTCATGAGCAATGGGACGGAAGAAGCGACAGATAACAGTTGAGAAAAGAAAGCCCACCCCTGGGGAACGATGTGGATGCAAGTTTCGAGGTTAAGCAGTAGAGGGCACTGGCAGCCCGGTGCCAGATGCCCCGAGGAGAGGAAACCGGTGCAGTAGCCAATGTCGTACCGCCGGGGGCCCCGACACCTCTGTGCCAGATGCCCCAACGAGAGCGAACTGTCGAGGTCACTGCAGATGTACTACTGGGGGCAGCAGCATCCTGGTGTCAGATGCCCCAGTGAGAGCGAAGTGATGCGGTTGCTGAGAGTGGATGGCCAGGAGGATTGGCATCCCACTGCCAGATGCCCCACCAAAATCTAACTGCTGCAGGTGGAGAGGTTGAGCATTGGAGGGCACTGGCAGCCTGGTGCCAGACGCCCCAAGGAGAGTGAGCTGCCGTAGATGCAACGGTTGGGCAGTAGTGGCGCTGGCATCCTGGTGCCAGATGAGCCAACACGAACGAGCCACTAAAATGGAGGTGGGAGAACAGTCGAGGGCGCAGGCATCCTGGTGCTGAGGTCCCCAGGTAAGGCAAGCCGGTTGGAGTAGGAGGGTGCTGCCAACATCGCTGACACCCCAGGCAAATCGGACCGCAGTGGCCGACGGGACCTAGGAGAAATGGCCGCCATAGACACGGTGCCGTCAAGAATCTGGGTGCGAAGATTGGAGGGAACCGGAGATGGATGGGAGACGAAAGCGCCAGGAGGGCGGACGGGAGGATTAGCCCTGGCCAGGGTGAAAGCAGGCGAAGGCTGCTGCAAAGGAAAACGATCGGAAAGGAGACCAGAACTGTGGGACGGAACGACATGGTGCATGGGATGAGAGGGAAAATTCGGTGGCAACCCGGTGCCAACGACCCCGGCCGAAACGGGTTGGGAGGCGTAGGAGGGAGTTTCAGGCAAAAGTTTCAGGCCAGCGGGACCGAGGTGAAGCGACTGCCTCAGCCCCGGCGCCCTGCGACTTGCCTGAGGCAGCAAGTCCCCACTTCCCCATTCAGCACAGTCCACCGGTCATGTGGAGGTGGTTGAAAACGAACTGGCCCTTTAACAGAGGTGCTGACGTCATGGCGCACAACGGGAGCCGCCGCGATGATGTCACCCGGAAGAGCGCCGATGTTGACAGAGCGGCCACGGCACTCAGATGTCAGAATGTCAAAAAGCTTAGCTTTGTTGTCAGTTCTGCGAAACGGTATTCCCCGGTCCCTCAGTGCCCATTGAAGGTTGGTTACCGTCCAGTTGGACATCTTCGAAGGCAGCAGGCAATCGGGAGACCTCGCTGGAATGTGGTGGCGCCGCGACTGACGACGAGCCGCCAAGCCAGCGGAGTCAAGACAACGGCGGGAGGCTGTCACCATCCTCTGCGGCGATGGAGTGGGAGAACCGCAGCAGCGCAGGGCTGCACGGGGGTGACTGCGTCCTCTTCTTTCCGCTGAGGGTGGCAGACCAGCTCTGTGGCGTGTCGGTACGTGCTCATGCAGAATAACGAGAACGAAAGGGGAAGTTCAGGTTAGGAGGATATTTAAGCGGGAAGAGGCGCGGTTGAGGTGCGGTAGAGGTGTGGTCCTGCTCCTGAAATTCTGCTATATAGCTTCACTAAATAAAGGTGATTTTTATTAAAGTTATAGGTGCTGGAACAAAACATGTTTAATTAGCTCTGAGAAATCAATGTGAAAGTTTAATAAATTAAAAAGTTACCATAAGATTCCACATCACCAAAGTCGCTGGATACGTCTTTGCAATAGTCTGCAGTTGTGACTCGGGATCGAAACTCGTAACGGCACCTTCTATCATAAGCCATCTTCAAGGACTCTTCCTCTGAAGTGAAGTTCTTGCATTCCTAAAAAAAAAAAAAAAAGTAAACACAAAAAGCCCTCAGTGTCAGATGTAGAAAAACTACATATGTGACTTTAAAACTTTAGGAGAAACAGTTAAATTTCACCACTTACCACAGGTTTATTGCACTGCCTGTGGCAGACCTCGTATCTCCAGCACGATCGTTTTCCAAACTCTGGATATGTCCAGCTCAGTGTGAGGTAATCTTCTTCTTCACTGACACTCAGCTTTGGTGAATGTATAACTGAGGACAAAAACATACCCAATTTCATTTCCCCCTCAAAACAGGTTTTATTGACTGCCTAAAGTATCAATCAAAAAATGTACTTTAATAGATAAATCAGGGTTTCCCACAAATTAATTGACTTGTGTCGTCCCATTGACTGCACCACACTCTTGGTGCACAGAGCATACTTTGGGCACTAACGGAGCAGCAGAACACCATGACAATGACACTAAATGCACTGGATCCAAAAGTTTGCCTTCACTCAAAGCTGCTCCTCTCATTTATCGATCTGATTTGATTAGCTCTGAACAGCTTGACAGATCAATTATCCACTCTGGTGTCTCAAACTTTACGAACTGCTGCCAAACTAATGAAGAGCTCTGCCTGCATTGCGTTCACAGATGACCCAAAAAAATTTAGAGAGACGAAACAGGATGATAAAAACAGGGACATCCCTCATCGTCAGCTACCACCACACATAAATTCTCATTCCGTGGGAAACTGTGAAAATGTTTAATATTTTTCTGTAATGAAATCAGTAATTACCAAGCTTAGGTTTCAAGGTGCTCCTTCCAGCTCTGGTGTCCACACACATGCAGACGTCATTACTGACAGCATCAAATTTAAGGTAACAGCCACTCCTTGTTCCGCTGCTGTGAGGCTGATCACACACTGTTAAATTCTTCATCTGTTCCTCGGAGCGTCCACACATCCTGCGACGATAAAATGAGGTGATGACAGAAATAGAAAACAGGGAAGACTACAGCTGAAACATGTTTCTGCAATTCCTACAGGCGCCACTACATGTTCATAAAGTTCATCAACATCATCATCATGCCTCAGAATTTCATTTATATCCCGTATCTGGAGACATACTGTATCTCCTTTATTTTGGCTGTAACTCTCACCTATAAGAGAGGTTAAAAGGCTGATTTCCAGGGCTCCAGGAGCAGTTCATGTGATGGGAGGTGATGACACATTTGAAGTCTTTCAATTCAGCTGTAAAGTGCAAAAACAAACATTCATACATGCAGCAAGATTCAAATTTGACCTGAAAGCGTCACTGTGGATGCACAGGACAACTTTTAGCTTCCTGCTTCTTACCTCTTGGCTTATGAGCACGAATGCTAATAGACGCAGGTGAGCTCTTTTTCGAATTGTCACAGGATCTAACAGTCCAAATTTGATACGTCCAACTGTCAGAGCCGGTCTCTTCTGTGAGAAGGCTGTCTGTGAAATTAGTCCAGATCGTGCACACCGGAGACTGCAAGACAAACATTTAATGACAGTTAAAACATTTGGGAACAAGCTGGTTTGTTTGTAATAAATAAATAACTTCGATCCTAATGTTGCTTTCATCAAAGTTACATCACATGTCATGATTGTTTATTATTACAGTCCTATTTTTAGTATCTAATTATTTATTAGAAAGTGTGCCTAAGGCAGGAACACTTTATATCATTAGATTATTATTTTTCCTCATTTTTTCTAAGGTCTGCTCACATGAATATTTCAAAGTCTCTTTCAACATGATAAATTAAGCGCCTGTTTGGCAAAGTTTGAGGGAAAGTTTATATTCTACATTGTTCTGCAAAAAAAAAGAAAAAGCTTCACAATATGGAACATGAAGTTCTGCTGCTGAAAGATGCTCCGACCAAAACATATTCTAGCAATGTTACAGTGCTAGAAACTAGCACATTTAACTCCCTAAGAAAGCTCATTGTATTTATTATTAAAACAACTTAGCCAACAAACATTATTAAATAACACGAGAATATAGGAGGCCAAAGTGCAGATTTTGTCTTCCATTTTTTTTTTTGTTTTGTTTTGTTTTGTAATGCTCCCATGATGGTGTGTATTTCATATTCTCTCATGCTGATGATCTCCACCATACCCATCACTGCTTTAATACCTGGGTCTTCAACAGGGTGTCCATGACGTTCAGGGGGCACCAAATTATTTATTGACGATTCATTTTATTTTTTCAAAAATGAAAATGTGTCTAAATATTGACATTAACATCAATCCAACATATAATCATCACAGATAAATTGGTCTATTCATTACACTAATATGACAGACATAAGGTGGGTTTCCATTACAGATTTGCTCAAAACTTAAGCGATATTGTTAAAATGTTTTTAGATGACTGTGTTTCCACTTAGTGATGTTCTACGACTTCTCCTCTGGTAACAACATTTGAAGAAGCATCAAAACATTAGCAGGTTTATTTCTGGTACAGCCACACCATTAGCCGTCATTATTTCCAATCCAAGGCCACATAGGCGTGTTATTGAGCGATAATGGAAAGGCAAGCCTCTTATATATGGAAGCGACGAATGAGGGATTTCTGGAAGGTGATAGTCACAGAAGAATTGTGGGTTGAAAACTTTTGTATGATCAACTTTTGAAGAGTTATGTGATGCAGTAATACCTCTTGTAGCTCCTGCAGACACATAGCCATAGCATCATGTGACCTAGAAATGCCAAAAAGGGTTTCTGTTGCAGTTTTGTGAAATATGACTTCTTTGAATCACCTGGAATACCACCTCATATGAGTGTAAAAACTTTTTTTGCAATAAATGGGAGTCAAAAATGACGTGTTTCCATTAGACAATATTATATCGCAATTTCAATTTGCTCATTTTTAAGAAGTTTATTGACAAAAGCGTGACGGGACATGGCAGTCACAGAGATATCAGATAGGAGAATATTACAGCCCACAGCAGCTGATATTATTGTTTTTTTGTCATAACAGAAGCATAATCCTATGGCCCAGTAATAATGCAATCTACAGTTGACTCTTAGACTTGGATATTAGGGATTCCTTGAATGCATGGCTCATTGTTCCTTCTTAATGAATAAAGGCAGGACTAAATAACCAAATGCATTTATAACAAACAAATATGGTTATTCTCCAAGGACGCAACCTGCAGATCACACACACACACACACACACACACACACACACACACACACACACACACAAAAAAAACAACAGATTTAGTTCCACCATGTTTCCTGCACTCACTTCTGCGTTCTTCATCAGGCAGTATTTGTAAAGGACCTCGCCCTCCGGCACACCGTCAGGCTTCTGCCAGGACACGTTTACTGTAAACGGGTCGAGCCACTGATATGACAGCCCTGTGGGTGGAGGAGGGTCATCTGTGGGATGGGAGGTAAAAAAAGAAAAAGAAATGAGGAATTAATCTCACCTGAAGAAAGAAGAATATACCAGGGTTAGGTTTAAATAACAACAACAGACTATAATCAGCCTCAATAATAAAGAAAAACAACATTTTTATATGTATTATTTAAATCACAACTGCCACTAGAGCTGGGCGATATGGGCTGAAATATATTGCGATATTTTTAGGCTATATCTCCATACACAGTATGTATCTCGATATTTTTTAATCTCCTCAAAAGCACTTCATAAACACTACAACTGGGAGACACAAAGTAAGTATTAAAATAAGTAGAAATGTCTAATAAGTTGAAAAAAGTACATCACTTTACTGTAATGCATCCTTTAAAATATACGAAAAAACACAACAATATCCAATAATTAAGACTTCTGTTATGTTATATTTTTCAACAAAAGATTCTCCACATTGGGCTAAAATGGATTCTCATGGTCTAAAAATACCTATTCCCTCATACATATACTCAGATACAGTTAAAAAACTACCTAAACAATCTTACAACCCATGATCATTACATCATATTTGTTGTCACAGTACAGTCCAATATGGGGCAATCAGTTCTTTGTTCCCGGAAGAGCAGATGCAACATTTAAATCAAGGGACTTAAAATAATCCAGGACCTTTGGACCATGATGTCTTTTAATGAGCTGAGATATAATTACAATCTTAACAGAAAACATTTCTTTAAGTATCTTCAGTGAAGAAGCTTCATTAAAGCAAACCAATATAATGCATTTACTTGACCCTTCACACACATGCTTAGGAAAAATGATGATAAAAGACAGCTTAAGAAAAGGGATCATATCAGAGCTCTAGAATTTGCTGACATCTCACACAAACAAAACTTCACAATATAAGCTGAATGCCTGGAAGGAGAGCTTGCAATCTGATATCTCGGATGAAGCTTGTGCTGATGCCCGTATTAGATCTATAAATGCACGCCTTAAATCATTACAATATAAATTACTAATGTGGACTTATGCCACATCAGTGGAACTAAATCGATACAGAGGATCACTGTGTTTGACAGTGTAGAAAGAGACAAAATATTCTGGGAAGAGGTGAGAGTTATAACTGAGAAGATTATTTTACTTATTATTTATTATTTCAAAAAGAATCCCTCTGGACCCCCATTTTTTTTTTTTTTGTTGGGCCTGTGTGGAAAAACCTTAGCAGACCAAACACGAATCAGTGGATAAGACTTGTTATCATGCCTCCCATTAGAGAGAATAACTTGTATATTAAAAAGTAAACAGCATATTTTTGAGTACATATGGAGTCCCATTATGAATTATGTGAAGGGTTTATATCTGTTTTTTATATCTGTTTTTTTGGGGGTTTTTTTGTCTTTTAAAGATGTCTCATATCTAGGAATTATTGAAATAATGGTATTCCATTTTGTAGAGATTACAAGTTTTATGTGGAGTAATTTGTTTTTGTTTTTATCGGTATATTTTAAATCAGAAAAGCCATAAAGACTCCATTTCCACCATGTTTTTAGGAATGAATGCTCTATAAATCAGGCTATGAATAATATATGAACAAACGCCTCTGTTTGTAAGTGCTACTTGAATGTAGATTTCTGGCTCAGACTATGAGAAAATGGCTTTATAAATAAATTTCAAACATTTTACAGCTAAAAAACAAACAAAGCTACATTTGAATGGGTCAATTGTTGTAAAAATCCAAGTAAAATCATAAATTATCCTTGTATTTGACCTTTTTAAAGCGTCTTCTCAACACACTTGCAGATAATGTCTATGTAGTGTTAATCAGGTACAGTAAAATTAGTTTGTGTTTTCATATCGAGAACTGAGAATTATTTATTGGACTGTTTATATGAGGGGAACTTTGCATGAGGTCAAATATGAGTTGAAGAATTTGCCTATGTTTTGGGAAATGATGATGGTTATAACTTGAAATTTCTAAAGTTGTGATAGCGTGAGTGCAGTATATGTATATGTTAGATTGATTCTAAATTTTGTATAGGAATTTTTGGCTAACCTTTTCAAAAACGGATTAAATTGTGATAAAAACATCTGTGTGCCATTGCCCACTGAGTTTGCACATGCCTCCACTTTCTACAGCTTTGTTAAACTAAATTACTAAAACAAGAAAAGTGGAATGCATCACCCCAATTCTTAGTCTTTTTTGGACTTCAAAATAGTATTATACTGAATGGTTTGTGGCCATAAACCAAACATACAGTTGCAGCTTTCAGTTATTATGCACCAAAAATCTGGAATAATTCAACACTTCCTGAACACTTATTTTTTTCTGTTTTTTCCAAGATTCAAAAACTTTATTGTCTATCACATAGTGACAGAGACTTGTCTTATTAGGGATTGAAAGAACATGAAAGACAAAAAGGATCAAACCCATCAGAAAAATCACACAGTTAACGGGTTTTTTTTTATTTTTTTTTAACTCAAACCATATTTAACCAGGTAAGTCCCAGTGAGATCAATAATCATCTTTTCAAGGGAGAAAGACATCAACATTAAGAAGACAGCAGCATAAAGCAAGACAAACAGATGGCAGCATATTAAGGATGAAAGGAGGGAAGTAAGCAGCATAAAATAGAAGAGGGCATAAAAAATAAATGAATAAAAAGACAACAGCATATAAAAGAAGAAGAAAGACAACAGCAAAAAAGTAAAATATATAGCTTGAAAAGGAGGAAAGACACCATCAAAAACGAAAAAAAACGAAGCATCTAAAAAGGAAGAGAAGGCAGTACCATAAAAGAAAAAAAACAGCATAAATAATAAATTAAAAAAAGACAGCAGTATATACAAAGTCATAAAGATGGCAGGATAAAAAAAAGAAAAACAAAGAAAGCATCAAAAGGGAGAAAAAAATAGCCTAAAAAAAGGAAAAGGGGCAGTATCAAAAAAGGAAAAAAAATACAGAAGCACAAACAGAAAAACAGACAATAGCATAAAAACAGAATTTAAAAAAAGATAAATAGCCAGCAGCGTCAATAAAGAAAAAATGTGCAGGACACATAAACTTGAATTGGACTAAACTAAAAAAAAATAATGTATGGCAATGTCATTTTTTTAATATCTCAAAAGAGATCTGTAGGTTTAATAGTCATGGAAATACTTATTTACAAATTTGTCCCAGATCATTTTGGCCCCATATTGTCACATTTTAAAAGCAGTCCATTTCAAGATGTAACTTGATCTATAGACTGTGGTTTTTCCATTTTTACAACATAGTCATTTTTTCGTCAGTCTTGGTTGCGCTTACTGTAATTGCAAAATAGACAGCAACCACACATGAAACAGGGCTATCAGTGGTTTCTAAATCAATGTAGAAAATGTCATTAAGCAGCAGAATTAATACATTACCTCATAAATCATGTGAAAATGTTTCAGGGAGTGCATTTTTAAATCGTGTTAAAAACATTTCTCTAACCTAAATCACCTCAGCCCACATTTTTTGCGGTAAACGTGACACCGAATCATGACTAAAGTATTTATTACTGTAAAACTCAACTAGACAGGCTAGGCTACAAATGATAAACAAACCACAGCGAAGCTAAGTCACACCAAATTACCCAGCTTAACTAAAAATACAAAACAAAACAAGGTCATAGTTGGCTAATAGATATGCCTATACTTCAAAAATGTAAGAAAACCCACAATTAAAAACAACAGGGTAAACAGACCTTATTGAAAAAGCCACCATGATTAATGGCAGGTCATTAACAACATGGCATAGGGCCAGGGGTCGAAAGTGCGTCATTAAAACCGTCAAATTGAACTTTGGTATTACAGGCGTGTTGTGTTGACTGAAACTCGGATCAAGCTCATTTAAAGTGTGAGTAACAAGTAGCGAAGACATATTTACCTGCTTTACAGCAGTGTACCATTATCATGGCGGTGCAGGTTAAAAAGACACAAAATTCCCGAGTAAAATTCATGATGTCCTCGAGCGTCTGAGCGTTTATTTCATCTGCAGACGAGTCAACTGACGGAGTCCTCCGGTACTCCCGTTAAAAAAATCCTTCAACAGTTAATGTAACTGAAAAAAGAGGGCAAATACAGGAGACGTGATGTCTGGGATGATAAAGAGAAATAAAAACACACTAAGAAGTTTTAAAAAAGTCAATAGACGGAGCACCTTGACAGTGGTGGTATCCCTGCGATGTCAGCTCAGGTCTACCGGGAACAGCGCGGGGCGGAGCCGGTGTGAGAGTGGGAGGAAAGCTGTGACGACGGCACGACGACAGCAAGCGAGCCAGCGGGAATGTTGCACGTCTTTCCAACACTTTCCAACACAAGACATCCCACCGTCCAAAACCACTCAGCCATAAAGAATTAACCCCCCGAAACCTGGATCGACATCAGTTTTCTTGTGCTGCGTTGAGATGTCTTTCACCAGCTGTTCAACTCTTGAAACAAAAGCAAAACTGTTGAATAACACGAGGCAGTGAGCAACATGGCAAGAAATTGGTCAAATGTGACAAGAACATGACCAGAAAATTAGTTTTAAAAAGATGGGGGGAAATCATAAGGGAGAAATGTCCAGAAAACTATATATGTAATTATTATAACTCTATGAAATTCTGTAACAGAAAAAAAATCTACATTTTTTGTGTGGTAGTTCTCTTGTAACTTTTTTTTGTTGTTGTTGATAATATACAGGTAATTTTGTTGTTACTTTTAAAATGATTTTTATGTTAGTAAAAGGTGACAAGAAAATCACCTGACAATTGGTTTTAAAAAAAGAAGAAAATTTAAAAATTCAAGAAAAAATGTCCAGAAAACTATATGTATATTTATTATAACCACATATTTAAAATTCTGTCAGAGAAAAAATGTTCCCAGTGGGAATGTTGTACGTCTTTCCAACACTTTCCAACACAAGACATCCCACCGTCCAAAACCACTCAGCCTTAAAGAATTAACCCCCCGAAACCTGGATCGACATCAGTTTTCTTGTGCTGCGTTGAGATGTCTTTCACCAGCTATTCAACTCTTGAAACAAAAGCAAAACTGTTTGATTTCTTTACAAAACACGAGGCAGTGAGCAACATGGCAAGAAATTGGTCAAATGTGACAAGAACATGACCAGAAAATTAGTTTTAAAAAGATGGGGGGAAATCATAAAGGGAGAAATGTCCAGAAAACTATATATGTAATTATTATAACTCTATGAAATTCTGTAACAGAAAAAAAATCTAAATTTTTTGTGTGGTAGTTCTCTTGTAACTTTTTTGTTGATGTTGTTGTTGTTGTTGTTGATAATATACAGGCAATTTTGTTGTTACTTTTAAAATGATTTTTATGTTAGTAAAAGGTGACAAGAAAATCACCTGAAAATTGGTTTTAAAAAAAGAAGAAAATTTAAAAATTCAAGAAAAAATGTCCAGAAAACTATATGTATATTTATTATAACCACATATTTAAAATTCTGTCAGAGAAAAAATTTATACATTATTTTTTTCTTTTTCTTGGGAATTTTTGGGATAATTTTTTGGTTTGCTTTTGTTTTTTCCTTTACTTGTAACTGGGTAATTTAGTTATTACTTAAATTAAAAAATATATTTTTTTTATTTTATTCATTTTTTTGGGGGGGGGGGCATTTTCTCATTTGTTTCTGTTTTTTTTTTTTTTACCTTTTTGTGCTTATATTTAGGTAATTTTGTTATTAGGACCTACTTTTGATTTTTTAAACTTTTTTACTGCTAATATTTGGGTTATATTTGGTTGTTAAATTGTATTGTACCCATGTTTTTGAAAGGAGTCAAACCAATTCGCTTTTGTTTTAAAGGGTTAAAGGATGTGGCCTCTGAAGCGCTAATGAAGGCACACCGCGCACGCGTGTGGTCTTAAGTGCCATAAGTGTCCCTCCATTCCTCCAGGAAGTCGTCAGCCTCTAAATGAGTCTGTGAATCAATAAGTTGATTATCGTTATGATAATGGCTTCATGCAGCATCGAAAGGCACAAACTGATGGTTAAGGGCCAGAGAAAACATACAGAAGGAATACATTTTAACTATATCTGATCTCAGCTGTATTGTTTTTTGAACTCTGCTCCACTGGAAATGAGCGAGCATGCTTCCAGTGTGGTCTGGGGGTATGCTCCGCGCAGATTTTTTTCCTCCCCATTTACAGCTGTTAAAAATAAACTATTTGTTTTAACTAAAAAGGTAGTGTCCAGGCTGCCTTAAACTTTGAAGTTGACTCAATTTGAAATGACAAGTTCAGGTAATTTTGTAACGACTCAACTTAAATTCAGTCAACGTAAAAAATTAAGGCAGATCGGACACTAACTTTTTTAAAGTTAAAACAAAGAGTGTTTTTTACAGTGTATACTACAAAGCCTAAAAAGTCTCAGAAGCTGATATTTATTTTTAATTTTATGGAAACAAGTTATTACTTCATGGGAAGGAGTTATCTCTTGAGAACAAGTTATAATGTTGAGGGAACAAGTTATTATCATGTGAGAAAAAATTACTATCTTGTCGAAACAAGTTCATATCTGGTGTTATTAGTTATTTCAGGCCTATCTCACGAGAACAAGTAATTAGGAACAAGGTGTCTTGTGAAAAACAAGTCATAATCTTGAGGGAACAAGTTAATATCTTGTGGGAATGAGTTTTATCTTGTGAGAAAAAAAAATCTTGTGGGAACAAGTGACTATATTGAGGGAACAAGTTAATATCTTATGGGAAAAAGTTATTATGTGAAAACAAATTACTATCTTACGGCAATAAGTTAGTATCTTGTGGGAATGAGTTTTATCTTGTGAGAACAAATTATTATCTTGAGGGAACATATAATTATGTTGAGACAGCAGGTAAATATCTTGTGGGAACAAGTTAATATGCTGTGTATACAAGATAATGATGCTGTGGGACAAAGTTATTGTCATGGTGAATCCCTGCCTGCCTGCCTCCTCCTCCCCTGCTGCCAGTACTTTTCCACTCACTCTCCCTCTGCTCCACTCCACCTGCAAACCACGCCCACCTCCACAGCCTGCTCACCTCTCAGCTGCTACTGATCACCAATCAACCCAGTATATAAGCCACTCCAGCACACTCACTCACTGCCAGATTGTTCTACTGCACTATGCAAGACTTTCCAGCGTTCTTCTGCCAGACCTTCCGACGCCGACTCTGCCTGTCCCCGACCAACTCTCCTCGCCTGACTCCTCGTGTACCTACCTGCCTTCTGTCCCTGACCAAGTGCTCTGTTTCGGCGTTTCGGAATCCTGACTGCTCCACTGGTAACGTCTCCTCTGCCTGGCTTCGACAACCCTTCTGCTCTCTCCTCATCGGTGCTGCTGCCTTCGCGGACTGCTTCCCTGGTTACGGAACTCCTGCCTTTTGTCTCCAAATGCCCGGTAAAAGGGAGGGCTCAGCAGGAGAGAGGGGCATCCTGCTGAGCCGTTCCCAGAACTCTGCCCCCAACCCTCGCCCTCTGTTCCACGTCCAGCTCATGTTGAAAGAGGGGTCCCACACCCTCGCAACCTTCGTTGACTCTGGGGCCGACGTAAACCTCATCGACAATGAACTCGTCCGTCAGCTGGGGATTGAGCAGGTCCCTCTTCCTCGTTCCGTGCCGGCCCGTGCTCTAGATGGACATCTCCTGGGGACAGTCACTCATCAGACCGTCCCCCTCTCCATGCTCCTGGCAGGTGAACACCATGAGACCATCCAGTTTCACATCCTGGATTCTCCCAACATACCGCTGATCCTTGGATATCCGTGGCTGCGACGCCACAACCCACATATAGACTGGGCCACTGGATCGGTTCTGTCGTGGAGTCCTTCCTGCCAGCAGATATGCCTCCAACAGAAGGTCACGCCCGCACCGTCTGCTAACTCCAGTCCCTCTCCAGACCTCTCCGGGGTGCCCTCTGATAATCATGATTTTTGGGAGGTTTTCAACAAGTCTAGAGCCACTTCTCTACCACCTCATTGACCATATGACTGTGCCATTGGTCTCCTGCCTGGGTCTGTTCCTCCCAAGGGTCGTCTCTACTCGCTGTCCGCACCTGAGAGGGAGGCCATGGATACCTACATCTCCGAGTCCTTGGCTTCAGGTATCATTCGACCCTCATCGTCATCCGCTGGGGCGGGGTTTTTCTCAGACCTTGCATTGATTACAGAGGTCTGAATGACATCACAGTAAAGAACCGCTACCCCCTCCCCCTCATTGCCTCTGCCTTCGAGCTGTTGCAGGGATCCACCATCTTCACCAAACTGGATCTCCACAAAGCTTACCACCTGGTCCGCATTCGAGAGGGGGATGAGTGGAAGACGGCATTCAACACCCCTACAGGACACTATGAATATCTGGTAATGCCGTTTGGACTCACCAACGCCCCAGCCGTTTTCCAGACCCTCATAAATGATGTTCTCAGGGGCATGTTGAACCAGTTTGTTTTCGTCTATCTTGACGATATTTTGATTTTCTCCCAGTCCAAGCAAGAACACATTCATCATGTTCAGAGAGTCCTGCAGCGCCTTTTGGAAAACTCTCTGTTTGTTAAAGCTGAGAAATGTGAGTTTCACACCCCCTCTGTCACCTTCCTGGGGTACATCATCGGCCACAACCGCATGGAAATGGACCTCTCCAAAGTGTCCGCGGTGACCTCCTGGCCGGTACCTGATTCACGCAAGCAGCTGCAGCAGTTCCTGGGGTTCGCCAACTTTTACAGACGTTTCATTCGAGGCTACAGCACCGTGGCCCCCCCTCTCACTGCCCTCACCTCCTCCAAGATCCCGTTCCGCTGGACCATGGCTGCCGAAGAGGCGTTCCAACATCTTAAAGAACGCTTCAGCTCAGCTCCCATCCTACTCATCCCTGACCCGGAGAGGCAGTTCGTGGTGGAGGTTGACGCCTCGGATGTGGGGGTAGGGGCTGTGCTCTCCCAACGCTCGGCAGAGGATGAAAAGTTGCACCCCTGTGCCTTCTTCTCCTGACGTTTGTCCCCAGCTGAGAGAAATTATGACATTGGGAATCGGGAATTGCTAGCAGTGAAACTGGCATTAGAGGAGTGGCGGCACTGGCTGGAGGGTACCAGGGATCCCTTCCTCATCTGGACAGATCATAAGAACCTCGAGTACATCCGCTCTGCCAAAAGGTTGAACTCTCGCCAGGCCCGGTGGGCTCTCTTCTTTGCCCATTTTAACTTCACGCTCTCCTATCGCCCCGGCTCCCGCAATATCAAACCCGATGCCTTGTCCAGACATTTTCTGAGGGGAGAGGAGGACTCTCCCCGCTTGGACAATATTCTTCCCGCCTCCCGTCTCCTGGCCGCCCTCACCTGGGAGATCAAGGAGCGAATTAAGTCGGCACTGGAGGACCAGCCGGGACTCAGCTCATGCCCTCAGGATCGCCTGTTCGTCCCTTGGGAGTTCCGGTCGGAAGTGCTGCAGTGGGCCCACAACTCCCGACTCACCTGTCACCCGGGGATATCACGGACTAAGGAGGTCCTACAGCGGCGGTTCTGGTGGGCCACCCTGGATGAGGACACCAGAGACTTTGTAAACGCCTGTCCCATCTGCAGCCAGAACAAGACCCCTCGCCAAGCCCCTGCCGGCCTCCTAAGACCCCTTCCTATGCCTCATCGTCCGTGGTCCCATATCTCCCTGGACTTTGTTACTGGTCTGCCACTGTCAGGAGGACACACCACCATCCTGACAGTGGTAGATCGATTCAGTAAAATGGCACATTTTGTGCCCCTCCCAAAACTCCCGTCAGCCAAAGAGACTGCTGGGTTGTTGCTGGACCACGTATTTAGACTCCACGGACTCCCCACCGACGTGGTGTCTGATCGTGGACCCCAGTTCACGTCAGCATTCTGGAGGGAGTTTTGCCGCCTCCTGGGAGCGTCCACCAGTCTGTCCTCGGGTTACCATCCCCAATCCAACGGCCAAGCTGAAAGGATGAAGCAGAAGATGGAGACGGCGCTCCGATGCATGGCCTCCACTCATCCTGCCTCCTGGTCCTCGCAGCTCATGTGGGTGGAATATGCGCACAACACCCTGGTCAGCTCTGCCACTGGACTCTCCCCTTTTCAGTGTGCTTACGGCTTCCAGCCCCCTCTGTTTCCCGAACAGGAGAAGGACACTGTGTACCCGTCGGTGGAGGCTTTCATCGTGGTCTGGTCCTGGTTCGCCGATGCCGTGATCTTGCCTTTGGACAACTCCCTTTCACATATGCATGAGACTGTTATCATCTCTATCAACATCAGCATTGAGAGCAATTACTAATTTCACACCTACCATTATTGTAATATGACATGCATCTGTTTCTATTGTTCTGTGCCCCCCCCCTCCCCCCTCTCCCCCCCTCTCTTTCTCTTTCCTTTTTTGCCATGATTGTATTTCACTTGCTATTTACGACATCTATTGCTCGTCTGTCCGTCCTGGAAGAGGGATCCCTCACTATCCTCTACCGCTCTTCCTGAGGTTTCTTCCTCTTTTTTTTCCCCGTTACAGGGGTTCTTTTTGGGGAGTTTTTCCTTGGGTGATGTGAGGGTCTAAGGGCAGAGGGATGTCGTACACTGTAAAGCCCTCTGAGGCAAACCTTGTTTTGTGATAATGGGCTCTATAAATAAAACTGACTTGACTTGACTTTCATCCGGCGCTGCCGCCAAACCTGGTCACAGGCCAGAGCTGCTCTGCTACGGGCCACTGGTCGATATGCGACTCCGCCTGCCTGCCCTCGACTATCCCTGTGCTCAACCGACGACGATCGCTCACCACGTGTTGTCGGCTCGACACGCTACGGGGCTTCCTGCTCTCCAGCTGCAGCAACTGCAAGGTTCGTGTCTTCTTGTGGGATTCCCAGAGACTGTGTTTGGGCTCTCAGCCTGAAGAACGAACTTTCCGCACCACTGACTTTGAGCAGACTTGACTATTATTGTGTTGGTTTTAATAAAGTTTATTACCAACCGTCATCGAGCATCCAAGTACTGCATTTGGGTCCACAACACACCCGTTTCAGTTATTATGCTGTGTACACAAGATAATGATGCTGTGGGACCAAGTTATTATACTATGTACAAAAAATAATCAGTCACACTGTGGGATCAAGTTATTATCTGTGGAAACCATCTATCTTGTGCAGACAAGTTAGCCTGTTGTCTTGTGCACACAGCTTAACAACTTGTTCCCCCATATGTACTCTTATGTTTTGTAATATGCACTTTTTTTCCAAGATGTGAGATAACAAAATTCCTGGGGAAAACATGACAGTTGTCGAGGAAAAATAAATCATCCAGTAGAACCTGTTTTGTATCCAACTGTCTTCATGATCTTGAACACACATGTGGAGGATGACTCACTGTCACTCTTGCTGCCATAGAAAGAGGCAAACATTATCTGATATTCCCATTTTTCAGTTGCATAACAAAGTTAGGGTAGGAATTGGGTTTTTGGTTGAGGGTTCGCGACAGCTACAAGTAAATGAGGTCTTTAATACTTTGAATTTCATATAAGGCCAACAAATGAAGATTTACTCAATTATAAAATACTTCTTTAGGGAACAGCACAGATGATTGAAATCTTAAAGGGGTACTCTAGCAATTTTGTACAGAGTTAGTAATAAAGTTGTGGGGGGGCTCACGAGGGGCAGATTAAAGACAAGAATAGTCAAAAGTAGTGCAGTTGAGGACAAGATAACCTGGCTTTTAGTCCAGTATTATTGGTCAATCTCCAAAAACACTGGATCCCACACTTCCCACAATGCAATTTTTCCTTATGAAACTTCCTGCCTCCTACACGCCCACTTTCACAAATTTCCTCCGCTCTACCAAAAATAAATAAATAAAATGGAAAAAATAAAATAAAAGATTGAATTTATTGATTATTTGCTAAGTTATTTGTGTTTATTTGAATTAGATCTTGTTCGTTTAAGGCATAAATACAAAAATAATAATAAAAAAATAATAATTACAACAAAAATAATGCTAATAACTTTTTGGGGGGCAAGGGGTGCTTTCCTATGGTGCCGGCACTGCTCCAAGGTCTAATCGTCTACAGTCTTGATCGTTTTTCCATGTTTTATTGAAAAATGGCTTTACAAAGTAAGTTTGACAAGCAGCTGCACTTCAGTATACAATGCAATAAAAATGAAAAAAAAAATCTCTCTGCTAGGAGGACTCTGGACCGAACATAAGTCCAAAACATTACATATATAAATACATACATACATACAGTACATACAAACATACAGAATTCACTTTACAGCCTGGCAACAATATATGTACATTTGCTTAAATATTATTCATCTATCTGCTAATTACAGTGTAGCACTTGTGAAATACTGTAGATAACCAGCATGTGATGACGGTTTTATTACTTGAGATAAGGGTGTCTTTTTTTTTTCCGAAGGCAAAGCACAAAGGCACTGGATCTTAACCCAGACATGAGGAACTTTCTTCTAACTGTACTGAAGGAAATATAATCACACGGCTGTGATCAGTGTGTCCTGTTCAAATGTCTAAAAGTGAGAATATCCATGATTGTTCAAAAGCTCTGATAGAATTTGTAATCATTATCTTTCCTGCTTTGACATTACTCATTACCTCTAATACAATCTACAACATTATCACCAAATGATTCTTTATATTTATTATGTAATTGAGCTACTTTTACCTTCTTAAGAGCAGCTTTAATACAACCCTGAGGTCTCTTTTCTTTCGCTTTGGAACACACTGAGAAGGCATTTGCCGTTTAACAAACAGAGCAGTGATTTTGGCCGCCTGCTCCGAAAGTTAGATTTATCTGCTCATCACAACCTGGTAACGTGGCTGGAATGTGCCGCTCGCTAGTAAACCCAGCGGCTCGACTGGAATCCCTTGCTTTTACAGCAGAACCGGTTGGATATATTGCTCACCTGACGTGAAGGCCCGGCCAAACTAAACACTGAATTGTAACTGGAAGATCTTCTAAAAGTGGACTCGAGTGGTAAAAATGAATCATGGAGGGAGGGTTTTGTCCTGCATAGATCTAAAGGGTGACGATGCAGAGAGAGGACAAGAGGGGGACTTTTACTTTTTTTTAGTACAGTTTCTCCATCAAAAGAGACATCAGTCCCGCAGTTTATCGCAAAGGCAGAAAAAAAGTGCAACCTAGCAAGACTCAGCGCAACGCCTAAACCCGACATGCTGACGTTTAGTTGGCGTTGCTGCGATACATTCTCCGAAATACTGCTACTGTGGTTTGAATGTTACATCCAACTGCTCTGCTGCCACCTCTCATCCCTGACCGCCATCCAGCTCGGGTCCTTGAGGGCGAAGTTACGCACAAAGGGCAGTAGAGGCGGAGGAGAGGGATGTCAGCCCAGGTTGCTGGATGTCCCGCTGATGGCGCGAAACACGTGGAGGGAGTTTTGTATCAGCGAGCGCATCATATCCTCCTGGTAGATCTGAGGAGGAAGCAAAAACACAGAGTTAATACATAAAGGCAGAGGTGACACACACAAGACTGCATGGGCTGATGGGATGTGACACACTATGAGATGTGGTGTACAGTGAGTGACAGAACGGTGAAAAATGATGATGTGTATACCAAAAAATACATAAAACGCAGGTTAAATACCAGGTTTTACCAAACACAAAGATCTATTATTCATCTGTTTTTATCCCCCTATCTTTGATTTATCCCCACTGATTTGACGTCGTCTTGTTATATCACTTCTTTTATTATTTTTACCGTCTTCTGTTATCGTCTTGCGTTTATTCTTACATTTTCTAAAATATTTTTTTCATTTAGTACTATAACTGTTTGTTTTGTGATCTGCCTGTTTCATCACTTTTATGTCTTTTATTTGCTTTATTTTTGTTGAGCTTTTGTTTCTGCATTTGGTTCTTGTCTTTTTGTTTGACTTGACCTTTCTCTGTTTGGTACATTTGTTGATGTTTACTTTTATTATTTCCTGACTTCCTGCCTTTTTATAAACAACTGTTTTTAAAGGTGCTACATGAACAATAAGTTATTATTATATTAATAATAATTATTATTATTATCCTGACTGGGCCTGGCAGGAACCCAGGTTTGCGCAAATGTACCAATTTGATGAAACAGGTAGTTCTTCTGCATGCATAGCCGTGTTTTAACCCTTAGGGGCTGTTTGGCAAATTTTACGCGCTTTTCAATCTTCATGGCTGACTTCAGGCATATGGCATAAATTTTGGCAAGATTGTGTATTTTTGTTTCCCACCTGATGATGTCATTTTTTACCATAATTTGCATATGGATAAAATACATGCTATTTCCACTAGGTGCACTGTCACAATCAATGTTGCTGCAAATCACTGACATATCCCAGACTGTGTTCATCAAAAAAACAGACAAACAAACAACAACAACTTTGCATGTAGTATATTGAAAATAATCTAATTACCTGTGTTTTTTCATCTGAAAACACATTTGACATCTGACATTTAAAGGGTTAAAATTCTAAAAAGTAATGAATATTTTATATTTATAATTAGTACCGATGTTGGTTGAAAAAAATTAACTCAGTGGAAGTAAAAAATAATATTAATGTATATATTTTTTTAAAGCATGATCTTTAAAAAAACACATTTTTATCCAGGAGATCACTGTCTGCTTTACCTTGTTAATATGGACTTAAAAATTGTACTGCAGTGCAAAATAATTGAACTGAAAACATGCGATGAAAAAAATGTGATGAGCCATTGAAATTCTGCGATTAATCGTGATTTAAAAAATTCATAATTTGACAGCCCTATTAACAAAGCAAAGTACATTACTTATGTTCAGTATGTAGTTATTTGAACTGAAACCAAAATCTGTTCCTGCACTTAACTAAGTTTTCGTTGTTTTTTGTTTCCTTAACCAAATCAAACTGTGATCTTCTCACTTTAACCACAGTTGAAACTGTGTCCGTTCATAACAGACTTTGTATTGGCATTTATTTATTCGGGCCCGAGCCCCGAATGGTGCAAGAACCTTATTGTAATTCATGATTGCATATTTACAGGGACAGTTAACATTAATAAAGATTACTGCAGATGTGCCAGTGATTGGCCAAAGGTTCATTTTCAACTGTTGTCCTTGGGCCAGGTGTTAAGCCACTGACACAGAAAGACAAAAAAGCATGCGAATAATTAGAGGCATGAATAAAAACAAGAATATAAAGTAAAGCCAAATGGTTGGCACATGAGGAAGACAATTCTACAGGACAGAACATATGTAAGTAGCCAACAGACAGTACGTGCAACATTTATAACTTGTACAACAAGACATAAAAATGAGTAGTAATGCACATTATGTGCATTAACAAACAAGACAGTTATGTGCAAAAAGACAAAAGCAATAAGCCGACATTGCATAGTCAACACTAAAACAATGACTCCATGCAGCACAAAAGTAAAAACAGGTTGTCAGGACAACATAAACCTGACACGCCTTGCTTTCATGTTACCAGCAAGTTATCTGAACACATTTCACGCATCATGTGTTTCACGTGTTGTTAAGACGTCATATCAATGACACGTAGTTTTTGTGAGACTGTGTTGAAAACAGACATCAAAGTGCCCGCAGAGTATTCACTATGCTGTATTTAAAGTCATGCAACACATGCTATTTTGTTTTTTTTTTCACTGGTGTTTTCTGGGATTCAGAGGTCTGGCTGCAAGTAAGACTCACTGTGTTTACATCTCTTACTAAATAGTTGTATTTACACCAACTAAACAGCAGTTTAGATGTGCAGGCAGCAGAACAGACACGACTTCTGGAACGATCTCCTGAGTCATATATTATTTTTACCTTTTAGTCTGGTGTTCTAACGACACTTAATGTAACCATGCGGGTTTCGGTTGAAAAGCCCAGAGGCAACTCTCTGATCTACCGATGCCAGCATTTGCAGGTGTAACTGCAAACAGCTTGCGTGACATGCCACACTAAACTAAGAATGATCTAATGACATGTTGTTGGTGTACTGTCCTCCTGAGGACAGATTTGTCAAAAAACTGCAACAAAAGTCAAAATCTTGTTTGGCATGTTGGCATCATCCTTAACTCAAATCAAAGGCCACTAAAATAATGAACATGATAAAATATGGTTGTAAGTAGGGCTGTAATAGCTCGAAGTGTCGCTCATAATGTTGACATATTTTAGTTTAAAACATTCAAAAATTTACCCTTTCAACAGAGTGTAAAAAAAGTATGTATTGTAGAGATATTCACTGCTAAACAGCCAGACACAACCGACCCTTCTGCAATAACACGTCCTGGCCTGAGGGGCGATACGTGAGTCACTGTGGCCTCCACTGAGCCGCAGCAGAGGAGAAGACGTTGAGCCGGCCGCAGCATAGAGTCAATGGATACAGCGTACAAGTTGCAGTCTCAGTGAATGAGTTAGTTAGTGTGTAAGAAACACGGCGATGGTAGAAGTTCCGGTAACAACAACCGTTATCTCCATCTAAAGCAGCTCCTGGAAAGACGCAACGCTCCGAGGCAAAGAAAAGACGCGATGCAAGAAGAAGCAAAACTAGAGTAAATATCTGTGTGGCTTTCCAACCCTGGAGACAGCTCTTGGAGAATAAAAAGATGCAGTCTGATGCTGAATTTTCTTTTAGACTGTGGTGTTGCTAAAACTAAGCTCAGTAAGCTAAAAAATAAACTTAACACAAACGTCACACGTGAAGATCAGAAGACGGTAGTCTAAGTTTGAGTGACTGTATTCTTGCTCTGCTGTCGGTTATGAGTTGCTATTATTTATAACTGACTGTAAATTGTCGTACGGACACAGTAGTAGACCGACATTTAAAGGGTGAAATACTGCCCCCCCCTCCCATTCAGTTGGACTGGATGGCTGCAACTTACATAATACACCTTCAAAGTACAAATATGTATTATAAGTGATACATGGCCTGCGACAACTTAAAAATCAAATTTTTCTAGCCAAAGGACATCTATCCATGCCACGCTTTAATAAATAAAGCTCGACTGAGGCTGATGGAGATTAACTGCAGGGTTGTGTGGTGGTGTGGGAAAGTGGAGGGTGGAAACCAGTGATGGAGAGCCAATTCCCACATCTTAATGACTGAGCATTTGTCTTTGTAAAGTTTGTTTGTGTTGGCTTTCTTTACTGCCACAAAAGACAGGATAGTACACACAGTAGTACTACAAAGTTTGTTATTTCTGGTACTCACTGTAACAATTAACGGTAGAAAGAGACTGTTTTGCTTGTTGGGTATCTTGTGGTCTGACTGCCAGTTGTGTGACTGACCACTGCAGAGTGATGTTAAATTGTGTTACTGGAAAATTTGATTCTGTGTTTTTGTTTACATTGGTGTTTCCAGTTTTCTTATTTGTCCGTCCCCACCACCTTTTCGATTTGCACACCTCTCCCTGTATCGTGTATATCTTGATGCACTGCTCACATTCAAATGATTGACAGGACTAGCATTTTTGCAGCAATGCCTGTTTTAGTGTGAATGCAGCCTGAGGGTTAATTCTGCTGTGATTTGGCAAAGATGTGGTTTATAGTGAAACCCTGCCAAGCCTGTCAATAGTCTCTGCTGCAACAGAAACCAGGCCTTGACTCTCTGCATTAACGGTAAAATGAAAAAGGTTAAAAAATTCTGTAACATTACAAGAAGATCTAACCGAGAACCAGAAAAATGTCAAACTCAACTTCTGAAGAAAATCAGCTGTGCCGGGTTACCATCAAGTTATTGGAATCATCACTGTGTTTATGCACAGTTTTATCTAGAATACTCTTGAATATATGATTTAATGGAGGGTAGTGCTAAACACTGTCACATCACATTTGAGGACAGGTGGAAAAATATCCAGCAGGTTATGTTTGATGTACTGAAAAAAGAGCTTCCAAATCTCTGCAAAACTTGGTATACAAGGTTCAACCATAAACGAGACTCGTCCTATTTTGAGATGAGGTGGATTATCTTGGCTTTCTCAACAGCTAAACAGATACTACTGAGGCACTGAGGGAAAACCCGCCCCCATATAAGGAATGGACTACAACAACTGCTCACTTGGCTGCTTATAAGAGGGTGACATACTCTCTATTTAACAAACTTGATCAGTACATGCTTACATGGGGCCTTTTCACTGACTGGCTATATGCAACTTAGGAGTTAATACAGTCCAATCTAATGTAACTGAAAGATGGCTGGGTATAACCTTTAAGAAAACCTTTATAACCTTTTTTTTTCTTTATTGCATATATGATATTTATTTGGGATGGATTTTTGATGTGCATTAATGTGCATTGAAAAAAGCAAACAAACAAAACTGGCTGGCTTTGGCCCTTCTGTGTGGAGTTTATATGCGTGTTGCATGTTCTCCAGCTTCCTTCCATTTGGTGACTTTAAAGGTTCCATATTGTTAAGGACAAATTTCTCTTTTTTTAAATTATAAAGCAAATACAAACGCTATATAAATAGTGGAAAAGTATGAAAATGCTCAATCCACAGAGGAATGTACACAGTCCATATTCACCAACTGTGCCCTCAAACAAGTCATTAGGACTTCTGTGAAGTTGTGATGTCACAACTTTGCTAAAAAAAAAAAAAGAAAGTTGAAACTGCGACTGCAATACTGTTACAGTCATTACGAGCAGCAATGGTGGTGCAAAGACGCAGGGAGTGCAGATGTGTAAGACCCAGATTTTCTGACCAATCAAAGCACACTAGGCTTTTCAGGAGGGAGCCTTCAAGAGTGTTTCGGAAAGAGGGTGAATGGAGGTGAAAACAATGTGAGAAAATGTGTTTTTTGAAGATAAATTGTGTAAACATGTTCTCGCAGACACCCTAAATAGTGTGGGTAAACCTGAAAATTGGCATAATATGGGATCTTTAAGTTGTGTGAATGGTTGTCTGTTTCTATCTGTGATAGTTAGTGTAACCAGCCTCTTGTCCAGTGTTAACTGGGATAGACTCAAGCCCCAATTAATAGTCAGCTGTAATTCTAGGTCTTTCTTCTATTTCAACTTTCTAGTTTTTCTCATTTCTGGATAAGTCTGCAGTTGATAAGTCCACTTCAGTTTATGTCTGACTTGTGGTGGAACAGTAACATCCTGCAATTAATCTACAGCTAATTTAAACAGATTGATACATTCAGCATCCGATCCCTGCAAAACATTAAGTTATTTCATCTCCAGAGGACAGAATTCTTCTTCTAGTCTTACTACTACAAGCACAACTGCATGACTTGACACAAAGACGTGAATGACGGCCGAAACCTGAATGTTTACTTGCCATCATCCTGGTTAGTTTTGGAATGAGGGAGGCAGCAGCAGATCTGTTACCAGGATGTAGTCATTACGTGGGTGGACATGCAAATGTTCCAACCCTATTGGGAAACTACTGTGCATGTAAATCACTGGATTAGTGGCATCTGTAATTTGCATTGTTTTCAAAACCCTCTCTGGTGCCAGGGCTTACCACTATCTACAAAGTAAATACCCTCTTGTGTGTTGCAGTGATCCGACAGGTTTGTCAAAGGAGGATTCAACAGCTGTTAAATGTTAAATGTCTGCCAAAAACATGACAATCTTCCATTTGAATGCATTTTATTTTCGTTTATTTTTTCACTATTTAAATTTATGCTGCATTCACCTGATTTATTCTTGTTTATTCTCCCATGTTTACATTCAAGTTTCCCTCACATTAATTTATTTGAGGTGCCTGCCACAGTTAAAACATCTGCCACCACAGAGCTGGACTGCTCATTAGGAGCGCTATTGGAATATAGATGCCGTACGGTTAATCATTGCACCACACTTTCGAAGTGCAGGGTGCACTCTGGGCACAGATGGAGCAGCAGAATGTCCAGCACATTGAAAGTGAAACTTAACCATTCCTTCTGCTGGGTCTAAACATTTACATTCACTTGCAGTAGCTGCTTCTTTCATCCACTGATCTGATGAGCTCTGAACAGATCGACAGATCAGTTATCCACCCTGTTAGTCACAAACTGCTGCTGAGGAAAAAAAGAACTCAAGGAGAGCTCCGCCTGCGCTGCACTCATGATCCCAAATTTTTTTTACGCAGCTGATTGTATTTCAATTACCTTTGCGTTTAACAGAAAATGTCTGGAAGAAATGAACTGAGGAGGTGCAAATTCAGAATTTATGAGTTTCAAAAGGAACACAAAGACAAACAAAGCCTTAAACACACTTCATGATCACATTACCTGCATTTCCTTAAAGCTTAAGGCGAGCACAGTGGAGAGAAAAGGGGTGTTAGTTTGGTTAGTCAGAGTAGCTAAAGTAGCATCAAATATCAGCAGGCAAGTATTTTCTCTGTGAAAAATGACTGCAACATGATATCACATGCACAAACAAACAAGCTGCTCAGGTCCCGAGGTGGCAGCTCTTCAGTAAATACTGTTGGGAAACAGCTAGTCTTTACGTTACCTACTCACAAGGATTGTAAGAACAGGGACAGATGAGTGGGAATCATCGTTCCAGGAAATGTTTAAGAGGAAATTCAGTTTCCAATTATTCCTGGACTTTAAATGAACACAGCTTCCGGTTGCAACTCATTATGACTCACTCCAAGTCTGATCATGATGTAAGATGATGAGGAATCATGAGGTATTGAGTTCTTCTACTTTTGACTTCCACAAACACATTATAGTGGCAGCAGCAGGGTGCCGTAAACTTCTAGAAACATTAGCCCAAAGTCTTTAGAAAACCAAGCCTGTGTTTATCAAACGTAACGAGCAGGGTTAATGGGGTGACAATAGTTCTCTCTGTGCCGGTAATGTTTTCCCACATAAAAGTGGCTCACTCAGGTTTACTGCTTGTTGCTATTTATATTTATTGCTGCTCAAGGTAATCATGGGTACATTACAATTATGATATCTCATAAAATATAATTACAAAACAGGTTTTCTTTGTGCTTGTAGTTGTGGCTGGAGAAAACATGGCAGTGGACACCACCATTCAAAATATAATAATGATTAATATGTTATTACAGTTTGATTTGACTCAGTTTCCATTGTTTGTAATTTACTGACTCCACATGGCTCACAGTGGATGATAATCTCATTGGCTTGCCTTTTACACAGAGCATGGCTCACCATTAATGCAACACTAATGGGTTTCGGCTATACTGACTGTCACTATAGTAACTTTAAAGATCATCTTAATTGGTAGCCCCGACCATGTTACAAAAAAAAACCAATTCACATAATTTTTCATTTACTGCAATCTATACACACTTTTGTTTTGATTCTATTTGTCAAGATTAGTGGATATCCACTCTCTCCATGGTCTCCAATCACAACATTAAAGGGACTGAAAATGTTTATGTCTATATGTGGGGCCCATCTGGGTAGTAAAATGCTTGAAAAATCGGCCCTATGTGGCCCCATGCCAATTGACCATATGGCTGGTTTTACTCAAGTTGGCCCCACACTGGTTATACCAGGGCCACCTGTGTACTAATGGGTATGGGCCTAAAATGGGCATGGGTGGCTAGTCTGCACTGGGCTATTTTTAATTATTTGGCATTTCAACTTTGCTGTGTTGGTGGTGAAAGCTAACAAATTTGTCCATGTACTAATAAATCTTCTATTTTTCCAAGACTCTTCCTTTTTTGGATTTGGAATCCATGCTGAAGCTGGTTGCCAGGGGGACTAAAAGCTGGCGGCCACTATTGAGGTCCAGCAAAATTTAAAGGAACTTATTACGGCGTTTTATCTACCAAGTCATTATGTCTTGATTTTGTTAGTAGACTATAATTTTCAAAGTATGTATTAACTGAATGTCAAAACTGCCCGAAGGCAGTTTTTATCTTGTTCCAATAATAACTTTTTCTGACAAGACAGTTAACTTGTACACAAAGAATTTCGCCCTTCAGGTTTTAAGGGGCTCTGCAGAATGTGACATAATGACAAGAGATAAATATCAACTTAACCACAACATACTGCAGCACTACAAAAAATAATTTACACTTAGGTATAATCACATCCAACATGCTCCCATGAATAAAATGCACATCTTTTATCACGATTGATGCAGGCTGAATGGTTTTAAAGTGATAATGGGTGAGTGGCAGAATTTTGATTTGCCACACAGGAGGCCCATGTTTGATTTGGAGCAACTTCTCTAACTAAAAAAACATGCCAGAGCAGAAGTACACATCTGAGTATTTAAGGAGAGGGTGTGTGTCTGTGTGTAATAAGGTATGGGGTGTGGTCCAAACAAAGACAATGTCAAACCACCAGAACATTTGATGAAGTAAGATTACCTGCTCGTGGATGATGTCTGAAAGCTCCTTTACCATTTCTTTGAAGTTGGCCTTGAGGCCCTCGTGGTACTCAAACTGGTCCTCTTTGATCAGGCGCTCATTTATGTCCAGAGCCATACTGCAAGCCTGGACAAAACGCCTGCAATTATCATAAGTAGGATGACAAACTTAATTACATACTTCAATGACTACTTATAAAATCACTGACAAACAGCTTTGAAAAGTAAACAAAGTGATTAAGAAATGAGGCAGAGTGAGCAGCTCAGGTATTTAATCACAAGGGAAATGGGTACCTGAAAATGTCCTTCAGGTCTTTGACTTTCTTGTTGCCCGACTGGTTGGATTTACTGTCATCCAAGAATGCTCTGGCATACGCCATGGGACCTGCATTCACCTGCAGCAGAACAAGCCCAGAGGTGTTGAGCATTCCTCGTCTCTGATCAGCGCACAGATACTGATCAGCATCTAACATTTGGGCTGACACTTAAAGGCACAGGTCACCACAAAATCAAAAACAAATATTTTTCCTTTTACCCGTAGTGCTATTTAGCAGCCTGGATTGTTTAGGTGTGAGTTGCCGAGCGTTGGAGATATTGCCTGTAGAGATGTCTGCCTTCTATCCAATATAATGGAACTAGATGGCACTTGGCTTGTGGTGCTCAAAGCGCCAAAAAAATAAGTTAAAACACACAGTTATTAAAGATAATCCACAGACCTTGATGTGGACAGTTTAATGCAGGAACTTTTTCAATTTTCAACCAAACTACACCTGCCAACTGTATCACTGCCAGAAGGAAGTGTGCATCTACTTGTTGATGAGAGACAGCCTGTTACGATGAATACTTCTGTGATAAATGATATTATTGTCGTTTTGAGACCTTTTAATGTCACTAGCATAATAATGCAAGTACACCTTGATTCCCAAGAATATGCAGACATCCCAACTGGAGAGTAAAAAAAATACAATAAAACTTAACAGCCTCAAAGCAAGAACAACTAGACTAAAGTGCAGCTCCTTCCCAGAGGCTGAGGCTTATGATCTCCGTGACCTAAAGTTTGTCCTCTGCACTTTTGCTTCACTGCTGCTTTGTAGTATTCTTTAACTTGCTGCTCATTTTTTAACTGTGTGTTATTTATTATCATTTTTTAGGTTATTTATTACTATTTATTTATAATGTCAATTTTAGCTAATATTATTAAACTGAAACTAAAACTGTAAATGTATGTTACTAAATTAGAGACTTAACGCAAAATTTGGCCAGCAAAAGCAAAATCAAGTGATCTCTCTTGGGACTAACGGACAAGCTTTGCAAAGCTCCGTTAACATAACATGTTACATAATCTGGCCGGTGGAATGCAGACAGCTCCCGGGGACGGACTGCCTGGTTTGCAGGAGGATTTACGAAATGAAAGATGAAGTTGTTTGAACAACTACAAATGACAGACTTTTTGCCTCTTTACAGTGCAGCTGCAGGCTACCCGCAAGCTACACTGTGTCGTCTTTGAAGTGTTTATTTTTCTTTGGACATGGGCAAGTTGACTGGCGTGGCTAAAATATGAAATTCTGATGTAAACAAACACGAACGCAAACAAAACAGGGAATATTCAGGTGAGCTGGCAGTCGATGCTTCCTTTGTGCAATTATTCTGTTGGTAGTTGTAGTTCGGTGAAAAGAAAATAGTTCCTGCATTATCTATTTACAGCAAGGTCTGTGGATTATCTTGAGTAAACAGGTCATGATTTATGGAAATAGACATTGCTGCTGAATTTTTTAAACTTATTTTCACTGGGCGCCACAAGCTGAGTGTCATTTAGTTCCAATATATTAAAGAGAAGGCAGACATCTCTACTCCCAATATCTCCAACCCTCGGGAACTCACACCTAAACAATTCAGATCAATAAATAGCACTTCGGGTAGGAGGAAAAATATGTATTTTTTGATTTGAGGGTGAACTGTCCCTTTAAATACTGACCCCTGCCCAGTTTTACACATTAACTGTCATTCCTGTTTCTTCTTTACACATATTTCATGTCAATTCAAACATGACAAATATAAATCAATGGTTTGTATTTTTCACTGAGCTGCGTTTACCTGCACCGAGACGCAGCCCTGCAGTTTGAGCTGCAGCTGGATCATGTCCACCTCCTGGCTGGAGCATAGTTTTGTCAGCTCCGCTGTCCGCGCCTTCATCTCGTCAATGGCCACGTCCACCGGCTTCAGCTCCACCTGCTTTTCCCCCACCACCTCCACACGCTTCTTCACATACGGAAAGGTGTGGGCAGCTGGAGATAAGAGAGCAGGTAATGCAGGTTAGCTCTTTTATGCAAATATAGTAAAAAACAATAAACGTGACATGCTTCTGTTAGGGGTTATCATGAGGTGACCCCTCTGGTTTTTGTCTTCAAATGTGAAGACAAAAGCACATTGTGTGAATGTTTTTGAAGCTGTGGCAACACTATATTTGTTTTGATGTTGCAAAAAAACATGCGGAAGAATAAGATAAAGTATCTGTTGTTTTTTTTCTTCTCTTTAGCATGTACAGTAAAGCTGTGTGCTGCAATAACTGTGCATCATTATGACAACTACATGTGTTAGGTTATCGAGAAAATCTAACATGGCTTGAGGGTGCTCTTTAATGCTAATGAGATAAGTCAGAGATACTGTATCTAACAGGGTGTGCCTACAGTAACCAGCTGTTCTTATGTTTACTGCAAATGAGGAGGTCACAGCAGTTCACATGTGTTCAGATGGGTGAGCAATCAGTAGTTATTAAAATAAACCAATGCACATCTGCTCTGTTAGAAAAGGTTCAAGTTTTTGTACAAAACATTAAACCTTTGAAACCAGTAGCAACTTTCTTTTTTTTCCTGCTCTCAGAAGTATTTAAATCCTTATCTGAACATGACCAAATTGCAATTCTCTCAAAAACTAAGGAAGACGGCAATGTGCAAGTTGGTAAGAAATGTTCCAGGAATTGCAAGAAATTGGTACACTTAGTATTTATGACATAAGCTCGGGGAAAATGTCAACTGAAAAAAGAAAAAAGCTAGTTGAAAACTGTGTTTTATAATCATAATTTAATATGCAAAATCATGTTACAAAATTATTATACATTTCTAAGCACCTTTTCCAGGCCAGTTCCTTGTTTTTTATGTCCTTTTTTTAATGACTAATTTTCTTGTATTTTTTTTTTTACACATTTTTTGCTTTTTTGGGGGCCATTATTTCTTTCATTGCTCATTGCTTTCTTTCCGTGTTTTTGAAAAAAATCAAGCCAGTTTGCTCAGGATTCGAAGGGTTGACTGACTTCAAATTAATGAGATGGACAGTTGAAGGTTTTGCTGTGTCATCGCTGTGATATGAGTCATCATGATATTGAGATGAATACATTATTAAAGGAATAGCAAGGATATTTTGAAGTGCAGTTATTTGGGGTATTTTTTATATTATCAGTGCATTACACACAGTAGATGTCTGTCTGCACAACCCCAGTTTGGAGAAGTGCCATGAGTGCTGAGTAATGTGCTGCTGTGGGCTGAGGCCAGCAGCCAAATGTATTTAACAACCTGAAGAAAAAAAAAACAATATCCACACTGACAAAAGCTATACTGAGAGTATTTTCACTGCTTTACCATTCTGTCAGACAGTGCTGACTGACATCTGTTGTATGTAATACACTGACTATGGATAAGTACCTTGTACAACCCCACTTCAAAAAAAAAAATGTCCAACTATCCCTTTAATGTAGTGTAGTCTCTCATATGAGATACTTTGTGCCTTTATCGTGTTAAACACAAGGGATTTTTCTGTGAAGGAGTGTGTTTTGCGTACTTGTGAGCACACTCCTCCTCTTGCACTGCTCCTCCACTCCACCGTGCTTTTTGCCTGACAGCGTGTAGGGCGTCTCGAACACAAAGCGGTTGATGTTGTGGCACTTCTCAAAGTCAGTCTTCTTCTCCGGCGCTTCCTTCTCCTCAAAGTACGGCTTGACGAACGTAACCTGGATGTAGGCAAACTTGGTGTCCAGGTCTTTGGCGTTAACCTGTGTGAAATATTTGGAGAGCAGAGCAAGATAACTGAGTGTTAAATTGAAAAAGCCTTGTCTTGTTGAAAGTGCATTGCTAAGGAATAATATAAATATGCGGCCTCATCAACCTCCACTGACTTGTACACAAGCAAAGAAATACAATTTTAACTTGTCAGCTGAGACTTCACAATAAAACTGTGGAAAAGAAACTCAACATTTCCCACATTTTGTTAGACAAATAATATTTTCTAAATAAACACATGAACAGGGTTTCAATGCCAAAGTTCTAATTTTCATTTCTGACTGCCATTCAAAGTCTGAAACCACACATCAAGATACTTTTTCCCAAACTTTTCAAACCTTCTACCTCCTCCATTTATCTACCTTGTTTGAGTCCTGTATTATCCTGACGTTTTCTGGCCCAAACTTCTCCCCGTAGAGCGTCAGCAACCTCTGAGAGATTTCGGACAGGCCGGTGAGTTTGGGCTCTTTGTAAATGTACTCCTTCCCATCCTCCTCCTCGAAGAAGCCCTGGATGAAATACACATGTTCACACAACCCATTTGATTCAGTATTGAGTCTTATAAATGTTTGAGCGTTGTTTTCTGCTGTGTAAAACTTTAACTGCCAGCATCAGATAAAGAAAACTTGATGTGATGTTTTAATATTGCTTTCTGCACAAGTAAGATGCAAAACATCCACCACATCGTGCTTTACTGGCAGAACACATTTGCATGACAACATTTCCTGAATGTGTCTGTTTCCTCCTCACGCCACTGCAGCTATTTGCTTTCATTTGTTACATTCTCTGTTTTGAATCTGCTTGCTGCCATGCTTTGTGAACATAACCTTTGCACAGTGAGAATAGTTATTGTGTTGCACTTGGCTGCTATTACCAGTGTAATTACACTCTGGTAATTTTAGATTTTCAATAATCTGTCCACTTTGTAAAGGTTTTTGATGCATTCTTATGCAATCCACACAAATGGATGGAGACAAGTCAGGTCAGCCATTCTTCATGTGTCATGATGGCCTGGCATTAACTGTGAAATCTAATACCCAGCTTGTGCAGATGGCATCGCATTACATTTGCTTTGCACTCTTTTCATGTATTAAAATAATACTGAACATCCTGCTTTGTGTTTGTGCAGCTGCAGCAACATTACTGGAATTTATCGCCTCAGTCCACCAGAATACAAAAATAAAGAGCCTTGTGATGATGTGTACTTCTAATTGTAATTTTTTTTAACAGAAGCCCCAAACACTAACAATACCACTGTCTTCAAATTGTTTCCCAAACAACTGATATGTGCTACCTCTGTGACATCATGTCACCAGTCACATCTTTTGACCTGCCAGAGCGGAGCTTTAAGGAAAACTGTGGTATTTTTCAACCTGAAGCCCCCTTTTTTTTACCATGTTTTTGTAGCAAAGTGACTAATAGAACAACATTTTTAAACGAGTCCCAGATTGCATGCAGCAGCAGCAGCAAAATAGGCTGCAATGTAACCCCTCAGAGCATTTGTGAATTGTCAATTTACAACTACTAAAAGTTGGGGGGGGGGGGGGTTGCCACTGATTATTATAAATGTCTAGCAACATAATGAAAGGATCCCTACAGAGACAGACCATTTTTTTAATAAATAGTATTTGTAGCATGTATAGATTCAGCTTCATTTCACATCTAACTGGCTGAATTAAGGGTTTTTCTTTTTCAACAAAACCAAAGCTGGTGATTGTTGGAACAGTGCAAAGACAAAAAAAAAATTTTTTTGTTTCTGTTGACTTCAAATGAAGTTTGTTTTACGATGATAAAATTGCTGTATATTTAAATGGAGTCCGGTGGGTTTGGCAATTTTGGGGCTATCTTACTCTTCAACAAAAAGGTCTATCTCTGTAGGGATCCTTTCCATAATGTTGTCAAACACTCTAATAGCAATCTGAGCCTGTAAGTGGAAAAAAAAGCACTGCTATTGGATATTCATTGACGGTGCCCAATTGTCCCTTAACGTTACAATGCAGCCTGTTTCAGGGCGGCTGTCTCCAGAGCTTTTGCCCAATGCTGGACCGGTTCCCAAAATGTCATTTCCATTAATCACTTAGACACAGAAACATGGGAAAATAGAGTCCAGGATGGAAAATACCAAAGTTACCCTTTAACAAGGGAAGTGTAATGCATGTTTGCAATGGGTTTTTTTTCAGTTGTGGTGTCGTGATTCAATAGAATTCTCATTTAGGTTGTAATTCTATAAAGAGGTAGGAGAATGAGTCACCACCACACCTATTCAATGTACAATTACCCAGCCTTTTATGTGCAGCTTAACAGCATGTGCCTCAGGTGAACTGTGTTAGTCATTATTGTAAGTGCATGACTCAACATTCAAAGCATTTCTTCTTTCAACCTCTACATCAATTTTAAACTACTTTTTGAATCATTTGACATTTGACAGTGTGACAGTTCAGCTGCTAGCTTTTCTTGCGATGTATTTCAGCTCTTAGCTTCTTTCAGTAATGTAGTTCGGCTTCCAAATCTGCCAGTTTTACGCCTCAGTTTGCAAGTTTTTCAGTAATGCTTTGCAATTTCAGCCTTTTTCATTCACAAGCATTTTCTGCAGAAATACTCCTTCTAGTTGCAACTGTAGCCCTTGTAAATGCTTGTTGACCTCACCTGTCCATAAAAAGCCACTCTGAAGTACGTCCCCAGCAGCCTGCGGCCTGATTGTATCACCTCCATGATCTTATTGTAGGCTCTGTGCAGGGTGTCATACAGTCGGCTCAGTTTCTGAGGGAATAAGAGCATTGCCTTTAGTCTGTTTTCAGATTATTTATAAAGAAACTGAACAGAACATGTAGAAACAGGCCAGGAAGCCTTGACAAACATCTCACTTTCACATGATATAATTAAGTCTGTCTTCTTGTAGGAAAGGTACCAATTTGCATGTTCTGTGTGGGTTTTCTCTCATGCATCAAACACAAAAAGATTAGTCTAATTAAAAACTATAATTGACAGATATTAACATGTCAGCCTGTGTATTAGCCTTGTGATACGCTGGTGTTCTCACTTTCGCCCCGTGTGTGTAGTGAGGCCCCTGACCTTGTACTCTGACTTTGCCCCACCCTGATGTTGTTTTCAAGAGCAATAATCAAGAGCTATTAAAAGCACTTTATAACAACCAAATCACATCCATAAAAGGAAAGAAAGTGACCTTAAAAGGTACTTAGAATGATTCCACTGCCATCATGTTGTGTAACTGAAGTAGCTGCTTTTATTTTATTTCCACAAGCACATGCAGTACTTTCACCTGCTTGCAAAGTAAGATGAAAAGATAATAACAGCCCTGCAACAACAAGTCTAAACAACCAAGAAGTTTATTGATGGGTGGAAAATTAATTGGGTAAACTCTAAACACTAAACACATATTTATATCAAGAAACTGTTTCTACCAACCAAAGTCCTTACATAGGTGTGATTACTGGCTCTTCATAAGCAAAAGGACGTGGATAAATCACTTTGTGAGGAAAGGCAAGAAACAGTAGCTGCGTGTTTACGATATGATATTTGAGTGTGTGGGGGCTTTGCTACGGTACCTCATACTCATGACGCTTCTCATAGATGGGGATGATGAGCTTGGCAATGTGCGTGATGAGCTCATAGCGCTCGGCTTTCCACAGTGCCTCAACACAGACCTCCAGGTGCTCCACCAGCACTTCCTAAAAAGGGATAGAAGAGGGCTTTTTATTTATCCACATTCACTGTATCAAGTCATCAGATCAGCACATCAAGTGCAAATATTCTATTATAGGATTTAAATGTAGGTATCATTTTACAATGTCCAATACTAATGCTGATTCAATAAGCAAGTTACGGTGCAGATTAACCCTTTGAAACCTTAAACAGTTTTCAGTTTTCTTGTGCTGCTTTCAGACACCTTTCAAAAGTGTTTAAACCTTCAAAACATGAGCAGATTGGTTTGATTTATTTTTTTTAAAAAGTGGGGAAAAGCAATCATCAACTTGGCATGAAATGTCCCACAAAATGAAAAAAATAAAAAATAAAAATAAAGTTTATATTTATTAGTTTTTATTTTATTTTATCACTTTTTGTTTAGGTTATTTTCTGTTTTGGTCTTTGGTCTTGTAAATTTTCACTAATTTCTTGCTAATTTTTCTTAAGGTACTCATTGCCTTATTTCCATGTTTTTCCAAGAAAGCAAGCCAATTCACTCGGGTTTCAAAGGGTTAATCAAGAAACAGAAACATAAGGAGATTTCTCAAATTTAATATAATTCTGTGGCAGTTAAGTAAGCTGCTGAAGTAAAATCAGGGCATCTGGATTGACTAAGTTGTTTTTGTCACTTCACATTGTCTTACACAATGAACAAAATCCAAGCACCGTTGGCCACACCTCAGTGTAATAGACGTCTTGCATTCCAGTGTCCTCCCTCATGGCAGCTTCCTCGTCGATATTCAAGGTAATCCTCTTAAAAGCTGCAAGGCCACTTGGGAACAACTCTAATGAACAAACACAAAAGAAAAGGTATAAAAAAAACTGATAGACATACATGTTTGGCCAGAGGGAGGCGCTGAAAATCTTGCGATGGCAAAACAAAACTAAAAGCCATAACTGAATTTCAGGAATTCTATAATGCTTTTTTTTTTAAAAAAAAAACTTCAGAAATAATGTTACTTATTATCTGGTATCTTCATATATGTCAGGTGATTCACTGTTCCTCAAACAGGCTGGATGTCCTTTTCCTTAAAAAGAACTAAAAATCCTAAAATTAATCGCAGTTGTACGCCTTCGCAAACCATGGAAAAAATGAATGCTTCACGTACATATTGCCCAAATTCTAATAAGTTCATCATTGAGTCTAAGTGAACGTTTGTGCCAAAATTTTAGGAAATTCCCTGAAAGCCCTTTTTGAGATATCGGATATGGATTCAAGGTCACAGTGACCTTGACCTTTGAACTCCAAAGCCTAGGTAGTTATCTTTAAGTCCAAGTGGACGTTTGTTTCCAACTTGATAAAATTGCCCCTAGGTATTCTTGAGATATTGCGTTCACGAAAATGGGACTGATGAGCGGAGAGACAAGCCGAAAGCATAATAAAATTAAACAGCTTTCCTTTGAGGGGATATATTGATTGTGAAGATTAACTCACAACTGGTAACAAGCCTTTTTAAGTTTATGGGACACTCATGGGCACCCATAGAGCCCATTTTCATTCAGATATCTTTTGATGAGAGTTAAAGGGACCCTTTTGAATGTATGTTATCTGGCCAAAATTTTGCCTAAATTTGGAGTATTATTAAGCTTTCCTGCTGACAAGCTATGCTAACATGGTTAGTACCAGTGGAAGCCCTGGTTTGTGTAGTATCACAAGATACCACTACATTCATAAATTCCTGGCTAAAAATATGTCAGCCTTCAATTATTTTTGCCAGGTTAGGCCAAATATTGTGGCCATGCCCCCCTCCCGGGGCCCCCCACTTTGGGGCACCACTGGCACAGCATCTTAGCAACTGGCTCTCAAAAAGTGAAAACTCATGAAATTCCAGGTGGAAATCTATATTAGTCATGACTAAATAGGAGGAACTCTTTGAAAATATACATGTAACAGACAGAGAGATTAAATGTCACGCTGTATTTGGTTGCTCGTGACAACCCAATGACAAATCACTAATAAAAGCAGAGACACTGTGTACACAGACATGGTGCTGCCTCTGGTCTAGCCGTCAAACAAATTTTTCAGAGATAAGCGTTACCTGTCGACCAACTGTTGCACCTCACAAATTATCGTTGACATTTACTGTTGACATTGCTCCAAGATAAATACCATTTGTTTAGATTATTTGACAACAGGTTTTGCATTAAATTAAAATGGCCATGAAACAAAGCACATTGTGAGGCTTTGTTTTTGCCAGATGTCACCATGCTGGTGTTACAGTACGAGTCTGTGGAGTGCTTGCATGCTGTTTCCAATAACAGTCAATAAACAAACTGGCACATCTTTCATCAGCAGTGCAGGCACATCATGTTAAAAAGCATGTTTGCTGCAGAGGGTTAGGCACATTTCTGTAGTCTTGTCCTCATCATGTCGGTTAAGACTGTAATTTAACTCCTTATTTGAGATGTTGGTTTGAGGTCAGCAAATATTTCTCTTGATGGTTCAACCAGCAGGGCTGTTTAAAAACACTGCACACACTGCTTGGTGTTACAATATACGTCAAGGTTTTCAAATATTAACATGGACAAAAAACACAAAAAAACAAAACAAAACATGATTTTTCAGGAATCCCCCTTTTTTTTGTTGTCTGTCCCGGCGTTTTTCAAACACATGAGATTCTATTTAATTTCAGCATCCCAAATGAGTTCAAGGACTGCCGGAAATTTAGAAATCAAACAATTTGTTTTTTAAAGTTTCTGTCAATTATAAATGGTGTCATTTTGAGGACTGTAACATGCCTTTCAAAAATTTAAGAAAAAAAACCCAAAAAAACTTGCCCCCCAAGTTTTCTATGAAAATTGCCTAAAGCATTTTAAAGACAAAAGAAATCTTTTTTCTTTTAAAGAAAATAATTGCTAAAAAAAACATGCCTTCTAAACCTGTTTTTTTAAAGCAAAGAAAATAACTAAAAAAAAAAAGCTAAGAAATTGCTAAACAATTAAAAAAAATAAAAATAAAAGGCAGAAGATAAATATATTATTCACTTTTTAAACAATGTTTAAAAATGGGTTAAAAAGAAATCTCCAATTAAATTTAAAAGAAAAAAGCCCTCAAACCTGCCTTCCAAAGTGCTTACAAAATGATTTGACATGCCTAGTGGGCATACTTGAAGGGAGATATGGAATGCGAGAGAAAATAAAGTTTTGTGATGAACAAATGAACAAAATCAACTAAATGTTGTCACACGCCAAAGCATATTAAAGCTACGTTACGCCATCAGCTGCAGAAAATAAATTCACCATTATGTTACATTCATGCAATGTAATAGCCATGGGAGCGTCACAAAAGGAGGTCAAAGCGTTGTTTGTGTGTGTGTGGTCTTACTTTTCCTGTGCAGGTATTCTGCAACCAGCGCAGCCACATGGACGTAGCACATCGCCGCCTGTGGAGACAACAACAGGAGATTTAGTGAGCGTTTTTGCAGCAGAAAAACAGGACCAAGAGTGATAAAATTCACTTCTTTATGAAACTGAAAGGAAACACGTTGCCACAATCAGTAAGACAAAAGCGAAACAGCAGTTGGCAACTTTAACAGTAATACTTCAAATTGTTGCCATTGTAATGTCATTATATATCAGTGGGTTGACTGTTTTATTATGTGTTACTCATGATTTATTGTGTTAAACTGCAAATTTACAGCAGTGAGAGACCTTTCAGCCACACCTTCTCTCTAAGCTTGTATCTGTGGAACAACGTGCACTCAGGCCAGGTGCCAGGTGAAAAGTATATCCGTTTTAATTTGATCCATTCAATCTCAAGTGTCCCTCATAAGGTCCCTTATCTGTCTCTTATCTAACTGAGACATTTTCAAAGGTCCAGTGTGTGGGATTCAGTGGCATCTAGTGGTGAGATTGCAGCCCACTGAAACTTGTCCTGTGTGCCGAGCCTGTAGAGGAGCTATGATGGTGAAAACACGAATGGCTCTAATTAGAGCCACTGTTTGGTTTGTCCATTCGGGGCTACAGTAGATACAACATGGCAGACTCAAGACCACCTGCATGTAGATATAAACGGCTCATTCTAAGGTAACTAAAACAAACTAAAACACAAAAACTTCTTATTTTCATATGATTATAAACTAAAAAAAGAAAAAAAGAAATGTCACATGTTTTATGAGTCTCTTTCAAGTTACTGGGAGGAATTATAATTTTTGTTTTCGTTTTTTTCCTTTCTGTGTATAGCATTGTTGTAATTAGAAGAAATAAACCCAGAAATAAAACAAAATATGACAAACAAAAGGAGATTAAAAAAATATAATATATTAATAAAATATTAATAAAAACATAAAATAAACAAAAACAAAAAGGAGGTACCCCCCCCCCTCAAAAAAATAAATAAATAAATACTAAACAAAAAATAAAACTGGATAAAAAAGAAAATAGAAAAAATAGAAAATGAATAAACATAAAATCAAAATATTATAGCACATTTAAAGATTAAAAAAATAACAAAATAAAATAAAAACTAAATGGAAAATATCTTATCATCTAATCAAATATTTAGCATAGATTTGCTGAGTTTATTGTGCTTTCATCCTATTTTCCCTGTTTTTGAATCCCTCTTAGCCTGAGTCTGTCTCCCTTGTTTACACTGAAATAGGATGAAACAGCCAATGTTTATTTCTTAGTAACAAATTTTATTAATTTTTTTGGCAGCTTCACCAAAATTAAAAAAAAAAAAAGCAGTTTTAACACAAAAACACTTTAGGTTGTTCACAGACTATTGTGGTTACTTATTGGTGTTTGTTCAGCTGATGGTCACTGCAGCCCCTGAGGTAAGTGAACAGCTTTGTAACATTTGGCTACATTTTGTTTTGGATGGACCAGGAGTGATAAGGGAGTAATTCTTCCCTGAAACTTTATGGGTTTGAATTCAAACACTGAGGGACTGACTCACAGTGTGCTGCGGGAGGAGAGTGCGCTGTAGGTCAGCCATTCAGTAAGATGTTTGCTTTGGCGTTTCACTGAGCGCGGTTACTGTGCATGTCATGGCACCACTGATGACTCTTTTATTGATCAGTGGCAGGTGGCCGTTACAGAACACGTACACCAAAGCAGCTACACATAAGAACACTTTAGTTCAACAGTTCAACATCCACTTGAGCAACGGGCAACATTAAAAAATTAGCAAAAAAAAGTAAGCATTTTATCATTTTTTTGTAACATAATATTAAATGTAAAACTGTTCTTGTTATAAATATAGTTTCTGGGACACTTCATACTATTTGTTTGTGGATAATACTTTAATAATCCTTCTCTCCTTTAAAAAAAATATTATTTTTTAGGTAATTTTCTTGCCACTATTTACTGTCATATAATTTCAAATATAAAATTGTTATAATTCTAAGCACATTTTTAAAGTTTTTTTGATAGTTTTTTTTTTACCTAATCATCCTCTGTTTAAAAAATAAATGAATGGGGGGGTAATTTTCCTGTCACATTTTACTAATTTCTTGCAGTTTGCAGGACAATTTTTGCCCACATTGCCTTTTTTTCCCTACGTTTTTGGAAAAAATCAAACTAATCTATTCAGGTTTCAAAGCTTGTGAATGGCAAGAAAACTGATATTGATCCAGGTTTTAAGGGGTTAAAATGGACCGTTTATAAGAAAACTTTTACATATCATCATGAACAGTCATAGTGTCAAGAAAGAGCCTCCACACCATATATACAGTATAAAGACGTCTATACATGGTTCTGTCTGGAGAGATTATTGTTGGAAGTTTTAAAGAAAACAGGTAAGACTGCAGGCAAAGACGTATGAAGTGATTAAAAGTGGTCAAACAGCTTGAAAAATAAGGAACAACACAAAGTTAAACAGAAATTATTCAGGGTCTTCCTGTTCATACCTCAGAGAGATCTCCGTTCTTGAGGTGCGCCCGGGCCATGCTGTCCAGCCAGGTCCGTCTCAGTTCAGGGGTGCTGGCGTAGGACCTAGCCAGGCTGTATTGGAGGTCGAGCAACATCTCCGGGTCTTTCTCATGCTCCCGCATCTGGGCCGTGGCCATCAGCACAGTGCGGATCCGTTTGGTCAGACCCTTTACTTCGGAGGGGAATCCCGTGGACTGTATCATACAGAGAGGAGTCAACACACACGCACTTGTGAAAACATGATTGAATATTGAATAAAAATACAATACTGAACTTCAGATTTGGCTGAACTAATCCAGGGTTTGGTTATCAGGTTTAGGTAATCCTGTTAATTCCATTCACACTACTAAGTGACATTCTTCAAGTGACAATGTAAAGAGACCAGAATCATCACTCGTGTTTTTTGAGCTGATCCAAGAGGCAACTTCCGAGGCTGAAACCTGAGGCCGGTGCAGAAATTCTAAAAACTGCAGTTTCTCTAATGGCCACTAGAGGCTGGCTCAAAAAGTGAGCCCATTACCTTCAATCAAATCTTTATTTGTATGGCACTTTTCATACAAAGAGTAACACAAAGTGCCTCACAGAGATTAAAAACAATAACAGAAATGAAAAACATCAATGAAAATCAAGAAAAATACAGACAGCCTGACCCTCCCACCCCACCTAGACGCAATAACAACACACACACAATCATGTAGATATTCCCACACATATTCGCAAAGGCACCCGAACATCCACCCTTACCACCCACACACACGCACACATACACCAACACACACCAATTGTTACTAAGACCTCCATGTTAAAATGCCCAACTTTACAGCAGAAATAAACATGTTTGCAGCCTGGAACAAAAAACAGTTTTGGTCTCTAAAGCTAATTTTTATGTTCAAGACAACTGTACGAGGGGTGAATTTTTATACAAGTCATTTGTTTAAATGTTATTAAGGCTTAAAGTTATGCATAATTAAGTACATGGCCACTGCCATTGCCACCCCAGGTGGAGCAATCAGTTGACAAGTTGCAACTATAGTGACAACGTTAGTAAGTTAACGTAACCATAGTATGACCCCAGATTCACACAGTTTGGGTTTAGCCGTAGCTGTCGCTATTTCAGATTGTTTTCAGTTAATGAAAGTTAACTGTAACGGTTTGGTTGTTCAGCACTCATAGTACTAAAAGACCCTCTAATATTTTAAATTTTTCCGGTAAGTACGGTTTATTTTAATGGTTTTAAGACAGTTTTTTGGTAGTGAAAATTAGCACCAGCATCATTACAGCTAATCATAGCTTTACATGAGCTGTCCTGACTAAGTTAACAGCTAGCGTAAGGGTTATCTTTACCCTCTCGCCCCAAAATGGTCCAAAAATCCAAGATGGCGAAACTCGAGGCCTCAAAAGTCCACAAACTAATAAGTGATGTCATTGTGGCTACGTCCATTATTTTGTACAGTCTATGCTGTTAAAGTGATTGCAGTTACATGAGTGATATGGAAGCTTCCCAGCATGAACAGAGGTAACTGATATATACATACGTGTGTGTGTGTGTGTGTGTGTGTGTGTGTGTGTGTGTGTGTAGTGTTGTGTTTTACATTGTGATCCACAATGCTTCCATTGTTTCTACACTTAGTAACTAACACATTTGATGCATTCAATGTTACATAACTTTCCACTGTATTTGTTCAAAACCCCAAATCCCAAATCAGTCAAATCTTTACATGGATAAACCTAAATGGCGCTTTAAAGTAGAATCTGTAATTAATCACCTCCACCAGACATGTTTTGTCTCAACAAACCACATCAGTCATAACGCCTCACTACATATTTGATCTCACATCACGAATGTTTAACAAATGGGATCCAGCGGCTGCTCTGCAGAGAGAGTAAACAGAAACACAGACAGCTGGATCAAAGAGGGGCTTTCTGCACTTCTTGGTTGAATCCTCTCTTGGCTTCGACAGATTGCATGTTCAGAAATGTATTGAATTAAGAATTTCCTTTTGATTTTTTTTATGCTTTCTTGGTTAACAATTTGAAATCTGAGAAAACGAGAAGAAGGCAACGAGCAGCTTAACAAGAAATGTCCCAAAAACTTTGCAAAAAATAAGTAAAAAGTTAAAACTTCTGATGACCTATAAGCCGATTACAATTGGCATTTTCAAAAAAAATAAATAAATAAAAACATAATAACAAATTTTTTTAATCCCTCAAACATATTTCAAACACTTGTGAAAAGGTATGAATTGAAAGCAGTGTTATACAGTACTTTTATTGTCAAAAATGAGTACAGGGACTTTTATTGTAAACATTAATGTGGTAATAATGTGTTGTGTGGGGCAAGCAGCATATGAAGAATTCTACTGTATATACTTTCTTAAGCCAACTTTTTGCTGGTAACAATCATTCTGAGTGAGTAATCCTTCAAGCTATTTTTTTAGTCATTTTACCTTTTACTATTTTTTTTGCAATTTGCAGGACATTTCCTTCCAAGTTACTCATTATGTTTTTTCCCCATGTTGGCTAAAGAAATCAAACCACTTTTCTCAGGTTTCAGAGGTCTAAATGCTAGTGAAAGGCGTCTGAACCCCGCACAAGAAAACTGATGTGGGTCTAGGTGATAAAGGGTTAAATCATATTGAAGCTGTGATTGCTAAGACTCTCTGGTTTTCCCTCTAGAGTCTTGTTGATTCCTGCTTTACCTTCATGGCCTTGTCACTGTTTGCAAAGTTGTTGATGATGGAGAGGGACTCCTGGAAGCGAGAACTGCCCGTCAGCGCCACGTCGGAGATGAGCTGGCTCACTGCGATGATGATCTGGACAGAAGAAAAGGAGCAAAGTGTGAAGATGTTTGGAGGAGAGACGACCGAGTGAGAAAGAAGGAGAGTGGATGAGAAGAAGATGAAAAGTGTACTGAGGGAGTGCAGCGAGCGCTGATGGAGAGCTGCTACTGTAATGGAAGTAGAGCCAAAAACGCAGCAGGAAGTGTGTGTTTAAACTAAACCCTATTAACATTCTCCACCTGCCTTCTGAAAGCATCTCAAGTACTCGGAGGAGTGTGTGTGGACACAATGTTTAAGGTCAGTATCAGAGTGAACTGAGATCATGAAAGACCTCATTACAAACCATCGAGAGAGTTAACATGTATGTAGTTGTATGTAGTTAACATGAGCATGTATGAACAGAGGCCAGGCCTTTAAAGGGACGACATGTTTGCTCTGCTCTCTCCTCCTCTTCATCACTCACTCCGCTTTACCTGCAGGTGCGTGCGCAGGAAGGTCTTTCTCTTGGTGTACTCGTAGTTGTTCCTCATCAGCAGGTAGAGCAGCGCAGACACCTCGGCCCGCAGGCATGCCAGCTTGGAGACGCAGCATTTGAGCACCTCGCAGCACAGAGCCTCGCACAGAGTCACGCGGCCCTTAAACAGCACTGACGGGAACTGCCGGGACAAAGCGTTAGTGTGTTAAACAGCAGGGATGGGATTAGAAAAATACTTTATGAGGGCAGCAGGAAAACAGTAAGACATTAGAAAGGAACAGGAGCGGTGTGCCCAGTTACAATATATGTCTGTGTGGATCCAATTTTAAAGTGGAGTTTAAAATTTTGGTGCGACAAAATCAAATTGAATCTCGATTAAGAGTAAAACCTAAACTGACTTTTAATAAATCTTTTTTCATTTAAAGCTCCTTTTAAAATTTGGTGGAACGTAATTTAAAGTTAGGGGTTTAAAGTCTGAATGTTTATTGTCCAAATATTTGATTTTTGCTTCTGCTTTTACTGTCCTGTGTAACAATTTTAATGAATGTGTCAGCTTGGAAAAATGACCCAAAAATCAGCAAAAAAATTAGTAAATGACAAGAAAAATAATGTAAAACAGAAAGCAAACAAGTAAATGACTCTGAGAAGTATTTGTTTTAAAGTGTAGCTTTTTAAAACAAATTTTCTAAATCTAATAATGTCGTGCAATTTCTTTGTTTTTTAAAAAAAAGAAAATCACAATTTTCTCAGGGTGCAAAGGTTTAAATATTTGTGAAAGGCATCAGAAAGCAGCACAAGAGAGGTGATGTCGCTCCAGGTTTCAAGGGTCAATGAGAGCGGATAAAATAATTCTTTCTTCATCTCAAGCTCCTTTTTTTTTAGTGTGACATAATTTAAAGTTGAACTGTGATTGGGTGTATGTCCATTAAATATTTCATTTTTTCTTCTGCTTTTACTGTCCTATGATTATTTCAATGACAGTGTGCGCCTTGGAATCAAAATGCAGATTTTTCTGTAGATGTTTTCATTTAATGAACTCAAGAGACATTTCTCTCTCATTTTTGACATCCTGTCTGTTATTGCTTCAGCTTTGCCAAAGGTCATACTCATAATTCCAGAGAGACATTTACTATCAGTGACTCAACCGCTTTCCCACTCATATTCAGATACTAACATGCCAGAACAGAGTCTCTCCTGCTGCTCTCCTCTGATTCATCACGCAGGCAGCTGGCACTGATACTGCCGATGTTATCTGAGGATGCTGCTCAGGAAATGAGCAGTCCCCCTTACATGGGAAACTGCGTGATGCCTCAAGAGTTTGAGATTGAGTCACGTTCGAGCTTGCTTACTCCCTAAATAAAAAATCTAAAAATACATATGATAGTAAGAGTATTAAGGCACCATGTGAATGTGGGAGAAGGCTCCAGCAACACTGACAAACACAGGAAGCAAGAAATATTTATTCGAATGCTTCCTCTCCTGTTTAGCAGTGATAAATTACATTGTGTCCTTGCAAACTGTTTAGGATGTTAAAAATAAAATGAGAACAGACTGCAGCAATGACACGTAGGCTGCACGAGTGATGACATACGCTTCAGTTTGTTTACTAGTGGTGGAAAATCTTCCAGGCCAAGTCCACAAAAATAAAAAAATAAAAAAACAACAACATGCCAGTATTTAACTGTCGGTCACTATCTTATTCATACGATATGTATGTGTGCGTGTGTTGACGTACCTTGTTAATAAAAGCCCTGAGAGCGGCGAACACATGCCTGAGGGCGGCTTCTGACTGGCCCACTTTTAGGAAGGTCAGGTAGACGTCAAATACTTTCTTCATAAGAGGGTTGTGACCGTCGCTGTCCAGCAGCTGGGTCTGATACACACACAGGACGACACTGCATTGACTTAAATGATTAACAAGAGGTACTATATGTCCCAAACTAAACCAAAACACTGACTCTGTCACCAAAACACAAGTAATACAAGTATACACACACACAAACAAACTGATACATGAAAAACACTTTTCTTGACTCAAATGTCATTATATCTTCAAGCCAATGACGTGGAATTGAAGAAGAAAAGTGTAGTTATACGTGTGTGTGTGTGTGTGTGTGTGTGTGTGTGTGTGTGTGTGTGTGTCTGCACTGACCTTAAAACACTGAGTGAAAATCGAGAGGATGTCCAGCACGCTCAGGCAGACCTCAGTGGAGATGTTGCCCTCCAGCAGAGCCTGATGGTGGACTTCTGCCTCTGATGGCCCCGTCCCTACAACACACACACAGATCAGGCAAATTATTCATTGTGTACTGAATTTGATCACATAGATAATAGCACAATAACTGGTTAAATATACTAGCAAAAAAATGTGCACTATTACAGCAGAAAAGGGATACCAAAGCAAGATATGTACATGATCAATAAAGCAAAAAGAACAATATAAATAGTACAAACAAGACACAAACCTTAGGAGTTAAAAAATATATTTACAATAATTTACACCAATTGCATGTGGAAATTATATTAATTAATTATATATTAATTAATTATTATTCACATAATGGGTATTGTGCTATGCTCCTGCGATGACGCCATCCCAACATCATCAGAGCAAAGCAGCCGCAATAAGCTAATCAGTAAGATATATGCACACAAGCACTAGCACGCATGCACACAAGCACTCACACAAGCACTCACACGCACACACAGCAGGACCTGCTTCCCACTAGAGAAGCTCAGGTTACAATTTTGCATTCTCTACTCAGAACACCATTACTCATCTATGTCTTTACCAAGCACCAAGTGGTTTGCTACTATATTTATGCTTTGAATGCCACATACAGACCCTTTACAGGGGAGAAAATGTTACTAAGAAATGTCTTGCATGATTAAATTTTCTTTCAAGTTTGCCAGTATTAGCATGAAGCATGTTGCTTATACGGTACATCAGTAATTTGCTGGATCCAGCAAGGAAAAAAGCATATGATACTGTAATCTATAGGGTACACATGGATGATTTTGGCGGCGTCAGAATAAGTCGATATGTAGATAATCGTACCATTTATCTCTGAAACAAACAACGCATTTCTCATCAAGTTTCAGTGTGTATTATAAGCATTGTTGCTTTAATCTTAATATGCTCAGATATCTATTAAGCTCACAGAAGCCTTTGAGCTGACACAGTCAGCAACTAATAACAGATGGAGAATACATCTATGAAAGCTGGAGGCTTAAGACTCACCGTTGAGGTGAGTCTTACTACAAGTGTTATTTTCAAGAGCTGCCTATTGGTTAGTCTCCATTCAGGTAAAGCATGGTATTATACCTTGGTTTAGGTTTGTTTGTTCTGGCTATAAAACAGTTTGTGCTTGATTTTCTCCTGCCCTCAGTTAAGATCCAGCATGGTTATGATGACTATGAGATTAACTTTGCATCAACAACTCGTGTGGCTGTTTCCTCACTTGGGCTCTCCAAGTCCAACTGCAAAGTGCAACTTTGCTTGATGTTTAAACAAGACTTTCTTCCAGTACTGAGATTTTTTTTTTTGGTCCAGGCTAAAGTATAACAGCTGCTTACTGTGGAAAACGTGGTTTTGAAGCTTCTGCTCAGCAATGAAGGTGATAATATCACTGTGCAATATAAGTTTGTCTGTATGCATTTTGGTAAAGCTTTGTCTGACTGATTGAGTAATTTTTTGAAATTCTATACTCACCAGAGCATGTGATTGGAGTGGAGCAATGAGAATTCACACTACTTGCGTACGAAGCGATAAGTTACGCCAGCTCAGAGGAAATGCAGGCCGCTCCACTAATTATTGCTCAACCCTTCATTCAGATTTCACCCCGCTCCACTCAAATCGCTCAGCAAAAAAAAAAACAAACAAAAAAAACAACATTTGCCTTGTATTTTAATTTTAGCTTGTTTGACTTGTGAGAGCACAGGTAGTCCCTCATCCTCCTCTTCCTCATGTACAGTGCAGCAGCTGCTGCATGCAGTGCGGTCACGTCATAATCCGCTTCCTCAGTGCCAGGGAGGAGGTTAAATGCTTTGATCATATTGCTGTCAGTCACAACCCGAATCACACACCACTGCACGTTCCAATTTTCCAGTACACTTTCATACTTTTGGTGAATGCAATCCAGAGTGTTTTTTGCAATAGGAAAACTACGGTTCACTTTGAAACAGCTCATCACTGAGTCCAAGCGGACGTTTGTGCAAAACCTGAAGAAATTCCTTTGAGGTGTTCTTGAGATATCATGTTCACCAGAATGACTAGGATGCAAGGTTAAAGTGACCTTTGACCACGAAAATCTATCATTTCATTCATGAGTCTGAGTGGACGTTTGTGCCAAAATTGGAAGAAATTCCTTCAAGGTGTTCTCAAGTTATCATGTTCACTAAAAATGACTTGGACAAAAGGTTACAGTGACCTTTGACCACCAAAATCACCAACCAAAGATCAGTTCATCCTTGTGTCCAAGTGGACGTTTGTGCCAAATTTGGAGAAATTCCTTTAAGATATCGCATTCACCAGAATGGATGGATGGGCAGACAGACAACCTAGACACATAATGCCTCTGACCACAGTTGTTGCAACCATCATTAGGGTATAGTAGTCCTTGAGATAAAAATAACCTTAAGTTTTTCATATTGACTTGTGTGTTAGGTTACCTATATTGAGAGTGAGGGAGGCTTCCATGGTGCTGAACTGGTGTATCTTAGTCTGCATGAGGCTGGCTCGGTTGCAGCGCATAGCCGGCATCGTCTGAGACTTCCTGTCTGATGAGAACAACTTGGACGCACACATCTCCTGACTCCTGTATGAATAATACATCCACAGAGTGAGTGTTTTTATTTTTTTGAAAGACATGGAGAGAAGACAGGAAGACACAGAAAGGAAATGTATCAGCTGCAGAAACTTTCTAACTCAGTTGAAGATCTCTAACCTATTATATTAAAGTGGCAATAGGACCTTTTTTTTGCTTAAGCATATCAACTTATCTTGAAAAGTTGCCTGCCTCAAGTTTAACAAAAAGTAAAGAAACAAGATACAGGCTTCACATCAGAGACAGCGGGTGATGCAAAGATTAACCAAACCACATAAACACTTCCATTAATCTGACAACTCAGAATTTTGCTTCCTCTAAACTACACTAAATACAGCTGTGTTTCAAGTTTCAGGCACACTTTCCAGGTAAAATTACAGAGCTTGGGGTTTTCAGCCTTACCGGCCAATGCTCCTCTTTCCAATGTATCGCAGCTGAACCACACAGATCCTGCATGGAGAGTGAAAATATAATATTGATATTAGCAAGAGAAGAGAAAGTGTTTATGGACATCCTGCTCAATTTAGTTTTATTTTTCAGTCCCGGTATTTTTTCAGTAACTTTTCAGTCTTTGATTTGGTTTTGGTAAGTGAGCAATAAGGCAACACTGCAGCATCTGAGAAATATTAGCCGCTTCTCTGTCAACACAAAGACCACTGTGTGTGGTTGCTAAATGCTTTTAATATGCTGCATCTCTTCATCATCACACAGTTGTCTCTACTCTACAACAGCGAAGCAAAAATAAGAAGTTGATCTTACTGACATAGTTTCAAATATCTGAGTGTATTCTCCATTTTCAAAGTCCCCTTTTGCACTCAGTGTTGTGTCACTTGCATAAAACACTTGTCAAATGAAAAATAAAAGATTTTTGGCATGGAAAGAGTGCAGCACAACTGCAACATAAGTCTGTCAACTTTTAAGCAATATTTAGTAGCTCTTATAAAAATTACTTTTTGTCATATATAACTCTTACTACGTCCAGACGAGGGTTGGATGAGATTTTCATGGTACGATAGAAAACATTGCGGTTTCACAGGATCACATTATTACAGAATTATTATTACTATCTGTTACGAGGACCTTTAAAAGGATGAAAACAGAATCCTTGTTTTTTTCTGAACAAATGTTGTGTCACTATAACTAAGACATGATTTTTTTTTCCAATGGACGTATGTGTAAAAAGTCTCCCTTTTGATAATAATTAAAATAAAGGTGAGATTCTCCATCCTGTTTTTTTTTTTTTTCAAGTATCAAAAATAAGTAAATGTACACGGTATGAAATCGTCAACTTTCGTATCACAATATACCTCGCTATCCTAGTCCAGAGAGTAGTGCATGAGACAGATAACCTGTGAAACAAATCATGTTCCTCCTCCTCTTTCTCATTTAACAGCTAAACAGTATACTAAAATATATTTCTGAAAACATCTGAGGCGAGAAATAGGCTATGCAGCTGCGTTTAAGACTTCTTGGCTCTGATTGTTTGCTTTTGTTCAGTCCCGGTGGATTCTTGCAAATGCCATTAGAAGCCCTAGGAGGATAAACATGATTTTTTTTTAATATACCATCTGTCTTGTGTACTACTGTCAGGATAAAGTGACAGTTACAGCAAATATGATTCAAACATATATATTTTTAAAAGTTATCAACTATAGCTTTAACATTATTAGACATGACATAACGCATGGCTTTACTGCATTACAGCAAACCATTATGGGGTAAATTCTTGTCCACTACTCACTCGAGTAAGCTGAGGAAGTTCATGATGTCTTGGGGGCCCACTTTGTTCCAGTAGGCCATTAGAGTGTCTGTAGACAAAAAGAAACTCTTTGATGCATGTTTTCTTTTTTTAGGCAACATTAATCAAGGTGTAGTCAAGTTTGAATAAATAGTTCCTGTTGACTTTAGAGGAGATGTGCAGCTAAGTCAACTAAACATCCTAGACGAGACATGCTTGGCTGACAATCAGTCACCTCAGTTTTTCTTTAGCTGCCAAGCCAAGTTTCTGCAAGAACTCTATCCCAAAATATCAAGAGGGACGGTTATTTAATTTCCTGTGTATAATGAATTAAGGCCTGTCTGTGCAGCATGGTTATAGATCATCACTGACCCTCTGACAGGGTCTTGACGATGTGCAGGAAGCAGAGCAGGAGGCCTTTGATCTCATACGGTCCCAGTCTGCCGATGGGAGGCATGGTGCTGCTGGTGCTCATGGTGGAGCCACGTCTCTGCAGCTGCAACAACACACACAAAATACGTACTCAATAATGAGACATTCAAAGTCATAGGGTGGAGAAAAGAAGAGCCAGCCAAACCAGAATTTGTTTTTTGTATTTGGCAAGATTTTCTAGTCAACAACTCTACATTTGAGACAGAGCTTACATAGAACGATGGAGACATAGCACACTTACGTGTATTTAAACATTTCTGGCATTATTTTATACATTTTATACAGGCAATGAAGAGGAGAAGCAGGCGAGCACAAGATATCCTTTTTGGTCTTACGTGATGACGGAATATGCGCAGAACGAATGCAGCCAGAGATCAATCTGCTTCATCGTTTACATGATAAAAAATTTAAATTGGTTTATTGGTTTTAATGTTTAAACTACTCCTCTACAACAGATTGAACTCTGAATCAATTTAGGGCCTGTTTAAGCTGACTAAGGTGTTTATATGGACTATGTTTAATCTGTTTGGGCTTTTAAACCTATTCTAATCAGATTAGTAGGCTCCAGGTTAACGTGCCTGCTGTGTTTGATACCCATTTGGGGTCTTTTGTTTAGACAATAAGTTATTTTGTCTCTCATTACTCTGACATTCCAAACCTGTCTGTGGCACTACAGCCCTAAGTTCCTACTGAAGAGGTACATCTTTAAAAAAAGGTCACATATGCATCATTTCACTTTCTAACTAGAATTACTGCCTTAAGGTTGTGTACCTCCACTAACCAGTCAAGTTACAGTTTGCATCCATGTCTGTCCACACTCGTATGTAGCCATGACAGCTGACGGTGCTCCACATATGGATGATGCTGCAAAGAAGCTACAAAGTGTAAAACGTAGATGATTCACACACAATGTGCTGCATTCAGACCCTTTTCACATATATTTTAATCTTTGTACCCGGAGCAAAATGCTTTGATTTCTTAGAAAAATCTGTTTTTTAAAAAGCTAGAACATTTCATATGTTACAAAAAATGATAATACATTTAAAGCTCCTTTTTTTCCAGTCCATTTCCTTGTTTGTTTATTTGTTTTAAACTTTTTTTTTCTTTTTTGCAACTCTTCAGATAATTTCCTATTTTTTAAAATAATTTCTCTGTATGTTTTGAGTCATTTCTTCATAAATTGCTAATTGCCTTATAGCTATGTTTTTAAAAGAAATTAAGGCAATTTTCTGCAATGCTAACAGTGTTTAAACAAGAACTCTTGTTATCAAGTTATCTCTCACTTGTTTTTCCGACATGAGAGGCCGTTCATGAGAAACTGGAAAAGTCATAATTTGGATTATTCAAACATCAAATGGAGGCAACATAAAAAAAAAAAAACAGCAGAAGACGAAGAATGACTACATCAATTCCGGAGTCCAGTATTCCCAATTCAGGGACATACACTGCAATGGAGACACTTTAGCTCGAGTTCCCACAATGTAGCTGTTGTGTTTTAAATTACCAGCTGCCATGACCCAAAGATGCTTAAAAAGAACCTCAAGTATGTGTTTTTACACGGATGATAAATAGTCCTCTCTGGTCTGTATATATTCAACATCTGGGTGCATGACCAGATGGCGGATGCACACTCAGCTATGGAACTGGACCAGAGAATATCAATAAGCCTGTGATCACATGAATCCTGTGGTTTTTTCCCCCTGTGTAAACAATACCAACATGCGTCCCTCAGTATGTAACATGTGGTGTTCAGATCAAAAGGACTTTAGCATTAAATCAAGTCTTTGGTGTGTGTTTAAAAAAAGATCAATGCAATGTAAGTTTGCTTCCAATCCAATCTTATTTAATGTTCCACAGTTGAATAGCAGGAAGCGTGGAGGGCTTGTTATGTTGGCCATGTGTTCAGACACAGCACACACCCCACTGAGAAGATAATGTGACCCTGTTCAAAAGCAATAAAGAGATGTTTTTTGAAAGATTCTTTTTATGACTGTTTGTTTTGAGGAAATTAGCTGTAGAGTCGCCAGATTTCGATTCAAAGTGGTGTGCGTACGTGGCATGAGCCTTTTTGCTCAAAAGACTTTTACAAATGGAGGATTGATAGCGCAGACGCATCACGCTGTGTTAGCAGCAAAGGGTCAGCTGCTGTGAAATGTTCTCACCTCGGTGCTGTCTGGTGTCCCTGGGTCCATAAACAGAGAGCATCTGGAGTCCTCTCTCCTCACAACATGGCCGTTCTGAGCTGGCAGACCTGAACACAGCACAGTGCAGTGTTGTTAACACCAACTGAAAGCGCCACAGTTAAGTCATGACTACAGTCTGCATGCTCACTTTTGACATTTGAAAATTTAGGGGACATACTCTAGCAAAAGATGGATTTAGGTTGATATTGGATGCAAATATAGTTAGCAGATGCACTGTGCTGTATATTTGTCTTCCAATGATATGTGATATCTGGCAGATAAACACATCTGAATAACCCCTACATTGTTAATTTTCCATTTTAAAGAGCATCAAAACAAAAGGATGGGAGTCCAAAAAAAAGATCCACAAAAAAACTGACAGACTTAACAAAAACACAACATCATCACTGCAATGTTCATAACACATATGAATCAAAAGTCCATCAGCACAGCATAAATCCTTGTAGGATTCATGAGCTGACCCATTCTCTAAATCAAGCCTCTCAAACAAAGAGAAGTCCCAACGGCACAGCAAAAGTCAAAGAAACAAAAACCCACTTCCTCCATCTGTATGTTACAGCTGTAATTAATTGAGAAAGAACTATTCATAATATTAGTCTGACATGAGATGTACATGCAAAAAGCAGAAAAGTTTATGAAAAGTTCAGTAAAGTGTATGGCTCCCATGACGTGTTTAATCCTTTTATAAAAGACAAAAACTAATTCTAGACAAGCAAATATGATTTTCTGTGGTTATGCATGTTGGCTATCATCAACTCAAATGATGCATTCTCTGTCATTAACTGAATCCACTCTCTATGTTCAGGTCTGACATGACTTTTCCAGTAGCGGAGGATAACTGTAACTGCTGTGCTAAAACCTGTGAGGGCAAGAGCAAATGCTGGTTCTGAGATCTTAGATAAACTGTCCCCCAAAAGGCAAATTTGTACCCACAGAAGAACAGGTGTACCGAGCTCTTTTATTGTTTTGACTATCTCTCCCTGGAAGGGAATAACCCTGACATAAGGGGGAACTCCACCAGTTACTGCAGGCTCATTTTACGTCACACAGGAAACAATACAGAGCTTGTGAACCCCGTGGTAGAGAGTCTTTAGTTGCTTTTGTATATTTTAAAAACAACCCTCACAATGTCACCAGGGACAAGAAGCATTTGAGCTGCATTTTTGGACGTGCGTTTCGAGGAGTCATTCTAGAGAGTGAAGGTCAGAATATCTTTAGCTGCACTCATTTTAACCATTGTTTATTCTTACTCTATAGAGGCATGTTAGGACCACTGTGGATTAAAAAAATACAACATCGCAGGGGAAATAATCAGAGAAAAAAACTCTGAGATTAATGTTGCAAGTTTGCAAGACAAAAAGTTGGATATATTCTTTTAACTGCGATTTGTACTTTCTGTGTTTATGTCTGTGAAGCACTTTGCAAACTTGTTTTCTAAAGTGCTATGTAAAAAAACATTATTTTGAGTATCACAATCTCAACAAATTAATCAGAGGAAGCTCATGGTGAACATCTGAAATTTAAAAAAGATATATATTGATTCAGTTTATTGTTACTTGAACTTGTGTTATCTTTTGCATTGATTGTTGTCAGTGGTTGCTGTAACATCCACATACTTTCCTCCTGACATCACTAAAGAATGGTATACAACTAAAAGCAAACCTCAAGTAAAGTGCTATGATGTATGCAGCATCCAATCCCAACAAATAAATCAGCAACACTATACAGAGTGCTGTGAGTTTGCGGCACATTGTAGTTGTTGTTGTTGTTGTTGTTGTTGTCGTTGAGTGCTGCTAATGGACGGAGATGTGTGTAATATAAATGTTTCCTCTGTGGTGATGGTAATGGATGATGTATAAACAGGAAGCGACCAGATGCCACATATTCTAAGCTCACCGTGGTCTCTGTCGATTGCGGTGCTGATCCTCCTGCTGTCTGTGGAGACGGTTGATATCAGGTCGTCTCTGGAGCCCTGGACGACAACGGGATGGAAGACAGGAAATATGGTTTACTACTAAAATATAAACTGTTAGGTACAGAACACTTGCGTCATGTGAACTCGAGGCATGCTCAGACTTTATGATAAAAATAAGTCCGTTTTTCACAGCCTCCTCACACTAAAATAACACAGCTAAACAATGGAGGCTGGTTGGGAGTTGGGGCAACAACATCCAAAACATAAAAGTTTGTACACAAATACAGTTTATCTTTATAGATTATATTAATGCCAGAATGGCGAGAATAGTGTCAACATATGACGCCTTTTGTCTTATGTTTCTAGAGGTATGTGTTTTAGGAAATTGTTAAGAAATTGTTAATATGTCATATTTCTTAAAGGGAGTTTGGTGTAATATTTTCCAACAGGAGTAAGATGGAAATAATCTAAAAAAGAATCTAGTTGTAGTCTCGCAAATAGTGGCCCTGCAAGATCCCCAGTCTTTGCAAAATCTAACCCCTAACCCAAATCTCACACTGTATTTAGATGTGAAAGGGCTTCACTCTCCAGTTTTTTAAGAGCTGTTTGGGGTAGTCAGGAGAAAATCCTTGTAACAGTTGTGCTGCTTTTGCGACTGCTAAACTTGGACAAAAAGTAAGCTGTGTCATTTTCAGAGGGTTCAATGCACCCCTAACTGCACTGCCAGACAAATAGCCTCTCGGTGCTCCTGTACTAATTGCGCAAATAGGGCTGTGCGATATGACCAAATATATCATCTGACGATTAAAAAACGTCTATCATCTCATATCACGCTATGTCCTTTACTTTGTTTACATGATCTGACAATGCTTTGCGCTTTGACATAATTATAGAAAAATACTTGATTTAACTTATATACTTATATACTTTATTCAACGTTATAACAGCATTTTATTAAACTTAAACAGCAGTTTATGTGACTTTATGGCAGTAGCTACTTTATTTGTAACTGTAGTTCATGTCATAATTTTGTATTTTGGTAGTTTAACAGTGGTTTACAGATTTCAAAATATATATACATATATAAAAATATAACGTGTAACGCGGTATGGCCTAAAAAGCTAATGTTAGGCTACTACACTGTGGTCACTTCACTACTGCTATGAGGCTGTAAAAGCGTATTCAGCACGGTTTAGCGTGATGACGTTCCGTAGTCTCATTTAGCCACTTTTTAGCAACCACCTTTTTTAAATCACATTCAAGTTTAAAAGTTCACAGAGGGGTATTTACTGACATATTTTATATCATAAAACAAAACGTGTAAGTGTCTTCAGCTTACGTTAACCTCAGACTTTATTTCAGGCTTCCAACCAAAAACCCTTTAAAAAAACTCCATAAACTTTGAGACGAGGGAACCGGAGGTGCTGAAACTTGTTCTTTTTTCCGGGTTTTAGGACTCATCAATGGGGTTCTCTATTCCCGCCTTCAACAGGCATTGTAAAGGAGGCTCGAGAAACTGTGACTGTGAATCCTGTCAAAGGACGTCCAACAGAAATCTACAAAGTTGTGGCGCCCAGTAGCTCACCTGGTAGAGCGGGCACCTTTGTAGTACATGTGTTTCCTTCCTGCAGTGACAGCAGGTTGGACTCCAACCTACAGCCCTGCGCTGCATGTCATTTCCTCTCCCTACCCTCTTCAATCTTAAGCTACCCTACCCTATCAAAATAAAGGCATAAAAAAAAACAATAGTCTAAAAAAGAAAACTACAGGTTTAGTGCAGATTAATCAAGCCTCCTTTTCACTTGAACTTGAGATGGTTTGAGTTTCAATCTTTATCGTAAACAGTTTTCTTACTAAAAACACTGCATTCAGTAGCAGACGTCAGTGTCGAAAGTTTGCTTTAGAAAACAGTAACAGAGCATTCTGTAACCGCGCTGTTTGGTTCTGAGGGGACTCACATTGAGGCCGAGCCCGGGGCTGGAGGTGTGTGGCTGCGCAGACAGCTGCTTCAAGTTCTGGTAGAGCAGCTCAAACAGTGGCAGGTAGAGCAGACAGATCCTGGCCTGCTGGTTCTGCAACATCAAACACCATTAGATGAGCTTTTTTTATTAACAAATGCATTGTCAAACGGCCGTACATGAACGATGAGTGACGTTAAATGCTGTTAGAGAGGCAGACGGAATGTCTACCGCTGTAATTAGAGAAGACTGTAGATTCAAGATAAACACAGTTAAACACAGAGCTCAAAAAGCTGCTGTCTAAGGTTCCTGCACTCTAAACACTGGCTTGTTTGCATAACTGACATTGATGTCTTGTTTGGAGTGAAAGCGCCGTTTAACTGCAGTTTATCGGAGGTGCAGAGGGTGACCTCAAACTTGCGTCACATTAAACATTAACTTTTCACATGCAGACAGTGAGGTTCAGATCCCCACAGATTGCACTGTAAGGAGACATGCTGTGTGTATTTGTCAAACATCATTGGCTTCACCTAGGACCTTAGTTAATTTGCGTAACTAAGAAATGTATGCAGCAGACAAACAGATGACAGTTTTGCATGTTTGGACTTTTACTTACAGTTAACATCAGACCAAGTTTGATGGCAAATAAGAGCTCGTAATAACATTTTTTGGGACAGCTTTTATAAAAGATGGATATACTGTATACCACTATGAGCATTAAATCGTATATTTAGCACTCAAATGTTTTTAATTATACAAACATAATTCCAGTCATTTCCAGGGCAGTTTCTGTTGCTTCAGGAAAGACAAGTGTTAAGACTTATTTTTGACCAAGACAGAATCTTTAGAAAAGAATAGGGAAATGTGTGCTTGATTATTTTATTTGATTCTATTTTGCTTTATTTTATTTCATTTTATGATGTCATATGTTAAGGAATGCTTAGTTCTGTTTTTTTAAAAGAAACATAAACTGAAATTTCATTTTTATTTCATTTCATTTTATGAGGCACTATGACTGGAAATATTCTGTTTTGTTAAAAATTCAAACATAAATAAATAAGAAGTTCCAAAAAAAAAAGAAAAAGGAAAAAGTAAAGTGAAACATCTGGGAGTTTTTTTTTGTTTTTTTTTTTTTGAGGCCCTATATCAAGAAATGTTTTGTTTTTGTTTTTAAAATAATGAAAAATGACATAAAGCATTCCAAATAAAGAAAAAAGAAAAATAATAAATTAAAGTGAAATGCATTTTCTGTTTATTTGCTTACTTACTTGTTTTATTTTATTTTAAGGTCCTAAGTGTGGGAATGTCCTGTTCTGTTAAAAATTAAATTTTAGTGAATATTTGAAGTGAATTTTAAATAATATACAAAAAGTTTTGTTAGTTTTTTGTATAGGTGACAAAGCAAGGTATGCCAAGTCTACTGTTTGCTAGTGACATTAGTGCCATTCTCCAATAGAATTATTCTGAACAATGACTTTGTTCTTCTGACTTCTTCTATTGTATCTGCTTGTCTCTTTGTCCTCCCATCATCGCCCTCCCTCACCTTGAATGTTGTGTAGCGGTCGTCCATGGCGTGTTTAATCAGCAGATTCTTGAGGACGCTCACTGCCAGCTGTCTGACCTCGGGCCCCTGCTGCAGGGCCTCGGCCACCTCTCTCAGCAGCAGGCCCACCAGAAAGTGGTTACGGCAGTAGTCTTCTGTGAGGCTGAACTCCAGACTCTGCTCTGTGGTTGGCCAGACAGGAATGATATCAATATATAAAGCATGGGCTCAACTGATGCTGATATAATATGGCTTATTAAGACACTCTGTTTGACCAAATCTGATAATAAGTCTTAAGAAATGTGTTTTTACTGCATCTATGTCTTACATAGAAGATCCCCAAAAACTTAGAATTAATCCCAATAATTTCTCTGTTGGTCCTATATGGCTATAGATTTGTCTCAATAATCCAAACATGTCATCTTTAAATATAGATGACTGCAAACCTTATTTTTTCAAAAAGAATTCTTTTAAATGTGTGCTCCTTTGTATGATTCTGTGCCCCCTCTTTAAATTCTGAGGTTTTTGCGAGTCCACGAAAGCAGCGCAGGTGGAGCTCTCCATGAGTTCCTTTTTTCCTTAGCAGTATCTTGTGATTCGCAGGGTAGATAACCGTTTTGTCAATCCGCTCATCAGCTGCTGCGAGGTAATGCTAACTTGAGGCCCAGCAGACCCAGCAGAGTAAATGTTTCAGTTTCACATTCAATGCGGCATAATGTTCTGCTCCATCTGTGCCCAGAGTGCGCTCTGTGCTCCAAGAGAGTGATGCTATAACTAACCACACGATTGATATATTTCAACGGCGCTCCAAATGAACTGTCCATTTCAAAAATACGAAACTTATTTGCAGCATCAGATGTTTAAATTGTGGCAGGCTGCCACAAATTTATGCATCGGAAACTCTGAATTCCATAAATAAAAAAAAATATTTGTAAACTTACAAAAATACTTGCTAGTATAAAATAGATCTGTAAATACACAAAAAATCCATAAACAGAAAAAGTCAAAACTCAGTGTGTGTAAACTGTAAATCCACAAACTAACAATTGAGATTCACAAATAAAAAACTGGATTCGTACCAATACAATTTAATTCAATAACTGTTATTAAGTTGTAATTGTTAAAAAGACATACAAAAATGCTTTTCAGTTATTCATAAATCAATTTAACACATTCACGGACTATTTTTAGTTTGTGGATTTTTGGTAGATGCAGATCCGTTTTACATTTTGTGAGTTTACAAATCTTTTTCTTTTTTGTGCAAGTTGTTTTATGATTACAGAGTACTCATTAACATATGGATTGTCAATCTGTTCAATAATATTGAGACAAATCTATCTCCATAGTCTGGCATGTATATGACTTAGTACAAGCGGTGTAATCAGTAATGATACGTAAGTTGTAATGTACTGTAATACACTGGCAAACATCCAATCATTCAAAATGCAACACTGCAAACTTATATGCAACAGAATTTCAACAAAACAACAGTCAGACATTAATGTGCCCACACAAAACCAAAGGGAGAAATGACGAAAATTCATTACTCATTGCCTTTGTTATGAAATGTATTATGTTATGTTTATGTTCATTCTCTATGCTCAGAAAAGAGAAATAAATCAACAGCAATCAGGAGAGACGTGCCACTAGAAATGAGAAGTTGTCTCTGTCAACACAAACTATGGCGTACAGTTTCACAATAATGCTGTGTTAATATCAACAGGCAATACAGCGTGGGAACAGAGTGCCTGTCTGCAATTATCCTCTCTAATATCAGAGATAGACAGGCAGACTGAGAGAGGAAAGAGAGAGCGAGAGAGAGAGAGAGATAGAGAGAGAGAGAGAGAGAGCCACAGCTTGGTGAAAGATGTTGCTGAAGTCACTTGAACGCTACGAAAAGAGGGTCGTCTGATTCCCACAAACAGCCAAGCTCCTCTCCTCTACAACACACAGCTTCGGGCGTGTCAGGTTGTTAGCCTAGCATTAGCATTGAGTGAGTGGGAGTGAATTGCCTATGAGGAAAAAAGGGGGGGAGCTGACAGGATGGCGAGTTAGTGCAGGTCAGAGTGAGGAGGTTTGCATACGGCGGCAAACATGATGTACGTGATGGTGCATTGAGCGTCACCTACCTACAGGGCCAAAAAGCTCCGTCGCATACGTAATAAAATCTGACCACAAGCAAAACACAAAAAAAACAGAGAAGGGGGGAGTAAAAATAAAGAAATTGGGGGTGAAACTGTAAACAATCCATGCAGCATTTCCACTTTGCTTTTCACTTGTGGTTGTGTAACGTGTGGTGTCAAGTCTGTAAAAACTTGTTAAGCAGGTGGAGTAGCAGGTGGGTGTGACTTGCCACCTGCTAGACGCCTGTTTGGGTGAAACAATCAGGCAGGTTAATAGAGGGGATCAGTGAGGGGTCATGTGAGGGCTAGTCAGTGATTACATGTGTGGTGGGAGGCTTAATGCATTTCAGTGGGAGGCAGAGGATGTTGTCAGACTCTCACCCTGGACGCGCTGCAGCTTGGTGCGCCCAAACGCCATGGGCAGGTTAAGAGGGATGAAGTGTTCGTGGTTGCACACCGTCATTAGGAAATCAAATTTCATTTCAGTCAGCACCTGTGGTAAACATACAGACATGAGTGTGCACCCGCATGAACATATGCAAATCTCCATCAACCGCCTCAGTGCAAATAATCCTCCATACTAAGCAAATACAATCTTTGACGCCGCTGACAGGGCTCCTCAAAAACAGGGCGTCTCTGTTGGTTTCATTTGTTAGTCAAATGTGCTACTGACAGACTACTGTGTAGTTGTTGGATGATATATTCTCTGAGAAAAAATTGTGATAAATAATATCATTTTCATTTTGAGATGATTTTACGACATTTATTGTGCGTCTGTCAGTCCTGGAAGAGGAATCCCTCCTCAGTCGCTCTTCCTGAGGTTTCTACCATTTTTTCCCCTTTGTAGGGTTTTTTGGGGGAGTTTTTCTTTAGTCGATGTGAGGGACAGAGGGATGTCGTATAATGTAAGGCCCTCTGAGGCAAACTGTGATTTGTTATAATGGACTTTGTAAATGATATAATAATAATATATTAGCATAATAATGAAAGTTAGAAACAGCAAAGAACGTTTAATCTGATATATTTTTAACTAAAATTACCGCCTCGAGGTTGTATGCACAGTTGACTTCTGACCTCTTGGATATAAAATATCCTAATCTCATCATTATATCCAATTAGACATTTGTGTGAATTTTTAGGGCATAAATTTGTGAGTTCAGGCAAAAAAAAAAACATATTTTATGAGGTCACAGTGACCTTGAGCTTTGACCACCAGATTCTAATCAGTTCATACTTGACTCCATGTGGACATTTGTGCCCAATTTAGGGAACCTCCCTTAAGGCCTACTTTGCATATTGTGTTCATGATAAGGACACGGACGCAAGGTCACAGTGACCTTGACCTTTGACCTTCAACCACACGATTTCTAATCAGGTCATTCTTGAGTCCAAGTGGATGTTTGTATAAAACTTAAGGTGAATTCTTCTAGGCCTATTTCGTATATTGCTTTCATCAAGCTCGTATAACAATAAGTCAGTAGCGTAATTATTGCGACAGGCCTATTTACTACTTTTGCCTTTCACTTGCCTTAAACCTTGTGGTGTGCAGGTGTGGTTTGCTGGCTTACTGTACCTTGGGATCTTTGAGACCGAAATGACACATGTAGTGGTTGACCAGGCCGAAAGCAAAGCCCCTGTTCATGACGGTCAGGCACCTCTGAGGGGAGAAAGAATTGTTAGCAAACAAACAAATTTCTGAGAATGAGCTGCAGCAGAGTTAAAAATGAACACGATCGAGACATGATGACTTGTACAAAGAAAAGTGATCTTGTTTTGTTTGCCTCTGTACTTATTGTGTACCCCAATTTTAATGTATTATTTTCATTAATTTAATTACCCCCTATTTCTTTTCTTTTTTTACCACCTATTTATTTGTTCATTCTATTTTGATTGATTTGATTTGATTGATTTATTTTATCTTTTTATGTCATTTATCTATTTATCTATCTATTCATTTTTTTATTTTCCCTTATTACATGATAAAAAAAATGTTTTATGTTTATTTGGTTGTGTATTTTGTTTTCGTATTTAGAATGAATAAAGAGAGTCACAAAAAAAAGAAAAAAAAAGAAAAATATCTAATATCTAATCTCTAATAGTTTGTTACTGCACAAAAATGTAAATAAATTGAGTTATTTTTCACACATCAGACAGTTTTTTGTAATTAATTTAAACCGTCTTTAGTAAGTTAAATAGGTTCGTGTCATGTTTTTGGATGTGGCATCCGGACCTTGATGAAAGTGGCCAGGCTCAGGTTGACGCAGCGAGCTTCCTCTGGGATTTCCATGTGGCGGATGGTGATGTGAGGCATGATGGACAGCACCAGAGACTGGAGCGCCTGGTGGAAACTGTCGGGGAAGCGCTGGGCCCGCGGCATCTAACCAGATGACCACAAAAACATATGCAACCACAGATCGCTCAAAGGCATCAAAATTTAAAAAACAGATTACCAGTACATTAATACAATTTATGGTGTATATATATATATATATATATATATATATATATACATTCAGTGGCCACTTTATTAGTTACACTGGTACAATCTAATAAAGTCCTATACAACCACTCTGCCAGAACATGTCTTTAACCCTTTGAAACCTGGTGCAACATCACTTTTCCTGTGCTGCTTTCAGAAGTATTTAAACCTTTGAACTGTGAGCAAATTGGTATGATTTCTTTTAAAAACCTAGAAAAAAAGTTATGAAACAACTTGGCAAGAAAGGTTGCACAATTTGCTAGAAATTAGTCTTTTAAAAAGCTACAGAAAATGTCTAGGGGAAAAAAAGAAAAAAAGCTATGGAAAACTGTATTTATAATTAGAATTATATAATTTTTAAAGCCAATTTTTAAATAATTTTTGGTACCTTTTTCCCATTTTTCTTGCCAAATTTTTGGCCATTTCTTCTTTCATTGCCTTCCCATGTTTTTGAAAGCAATCAAGGCAGTTTGCTCAGGTTTCAAAGAAGCTCATGATATGCAATTTTTGGTGACTTTGTCATTCACATACACGAGAATATGTGAATACAGTGCAGTTTTGTGTATCACCACCTTTGACTACGAACTTAATACTAAAACATGTTGTTGAAATAAACACATTATTGGCTAAATAAAAGTGGACTTTATGGAAAAACAGTTACATTGAGTTGCATTAGATTACACAGGTTTACCTAATGAAGTGGCTACTGACTGAGTGTATGTTCTCTAAACAGATTGCAGTTCAACGTCTTCTAACAGCTCCAGCCAGCACTTTGCTTGCTGCTGAACATCTGATATTGCTGGGATGAAATGCAGACCCGGGGAATCAGAATGTGAAATATACACACACACACACACACACACACACACACACACACACACACACACACACACACAGAGCTTAATGATTCACTTTGAGTCTCACGTTCTGTCTTTGAGTGAGTATGTGTGTGTGTGTGTGTGTGGAGTTTGTTTAAATGTGTTGACATGCTTTGTGACACCACGTGATATAAATTGGTTTGTGAAATCCCGGCCAGATGTAGACATTTGAACTTTTAGTAAGGGACACAAGCACAGACTCACTTTGTTAAACACAAATAAAAAAGTGATGATAAGGAAGGAAGAAATCACTTCATACCAACCTTCATGCGATTTCCTTCTTGCAGGTACTGGGCCATGGATTTGGCCATGGTTTCAAAGAAGAACCAGGAGTACTGCAGAGAGGCATTAAAGAGGAATAGAGTTGGAAAACCCCAGTATTCCCAAACATGCTAATCAGTTTCCTGAGAAGATGTATAATCTGAATATCACAGAGGTAACATAACAGTACAATCGGCTTCATGCTTCAGGATATCTTCTCTTGAAGTGAAGGAGGAAGTAAAGGTTACAGAAATTACATTATGAGCCATTTTATAGGCAACTACGCTACCCGCTGTTCATTATTGGTACTGCGACTGCAGTGACACAAAGGCAGAGTACAGACCTTGAGCAGTTTGTTGCTGGTGTTGAAATCAGCCGTTTGCTTGAGGGTGGCTGTTACAGCAGTGGCCAGCACCTCATGAGTGGTCACGGAGTTTCCCGATGCAGGGTTGTTGGTCACAAATACATACTAAGAAGATTAAGAAAACACACACACACACACACACACACACAATTATGAAATTCTTTTGAATTTATAAACCCCTGTAGCAGTGTTTATGGGAGCCCAGCCTATATCTGCCAATACCTTCTCAAAATAATGACTTGAAATAATTCGTAAATATCTCAAAATTCTACTTTTCGATTACTTTGTATCTTAAAATGATGAGTTAGTGCCTCATAATTCTGAGAAATTTCCTCATAAAGGTTAAATATCTCAAAGATTTGCGAAACTTTCTCAAAATACTGACTTCATATCTTAAAACAGTAACTAAGTATCTCAAGATAATGACATAGTCTGTAAAGACAGTAAATATTTCAAAATTTTGAGAAACCTTCTAAAAGCATTGTAGCATCTCAAAATATGAGTCAATATCTTAAATATATGAGAAATCTTATCCAAAAAATACTTAGTATCTTTACTATTTAGGAAATTCCCAAGTACTGAGAAACTTTCTCCAAATAATGACTTAGTTTCCAAAAGTATTAAGTGTGTATCTCAAAAACAAGTTGGTATCTTAAAATTAATGAGAAATTTGTCAAGATAATAAGTATATATTTCAAACTTATGAGAAACCTTCTCAAAATAATGACTTCCTACCTCAAAATGATGACCTAGTATCTTAAAATAATGAGTTAATATCTTAAAATACATTATTTTATGACACTAAACAATTATTTTGCAATATTAAGTCATTGTTATAATGGCTTACAGTATCTGTATAACATATAACATTGGCAGAAATTGACTTCCATACATGTTTGTGTTGGTTACCTTAACAAAAGAGCGCAGGTAGTGTTCCAGGCCCTCCTCATGACATCTGGAGACTATATGTATGATCACACTGAAGGCACAGAGCAGGGAAGTGTTACACTGAGAGCATTTTTATCAGTATCGAAAAGTACAAACTGCAACTGCATTTTACACAAGTGAACAACTGACCGCAGAGAGTTGACAGCAATCTCGTGAGTTTCTTTGGTTGCTGCTGTGAGCACCCCAAACAGCTGCATCAGCACTGTCGGCAGGAAGTTGATGATTACATGAGTCTCCATGGCATGAAGGCACTATCGGAAGGGAGAAATAGATGGAAGTGTTATGTAAAATAAGTTCAGCTTGCATTCCAGAGAGCTTTTTTGTCAAAACATGTGCAAAAGATATTGATTCTGATAGTAGGGGTCTTCGAAGAGGTTATTCTAAAGGCAAAACTCATTGAAATTAGATTACATTTTATTTGTATCTAGTTGTGAACACTTTACTGAAACAAAGATTTATGTGAATGAAAAACGTTGGAGGTACTGAAATTGAACCTTGAGGGACACCATAATTGACAGTAGCTGAATAGATTGAATTACTGATACTTTAATGGTTACTGATATCTTTTTCCATTATACAATATTACTTATACTACAAAAAAAACATATTTTTGTAGCCTACTTGAATAATAAAATTAATTACTTTTTCAGTCCAACAGATACATTTTGCTGCAATAAAAATAAAGTGAGATGAAGACTGAAAACTTTATCTCATGAGCTAACAGAGATGTTGACAAAGTCTTCCTTTGGGGACATAATTTTCCATTTAAAAAAGAGTAAATCACAATATATTGCACTACATGTTACTGCAAGACTCGGCATATCGCAACACATTCAAAATCACAATAACACTGTATTATGACTTAACCCTTTGAAACCTGGGTCAACATCACTTTCCTTAAGTAAACACCTTCAACAAGAAGAGAGTTAGAAAATAATTTTAATTGATTTAAGCTAAGGGATAAAATTCCACATAACTATATTTATAATTATCATATTATTATCATTATTATTAAATATTATTACTTTTAAGGAATTTTTCCCAGTAATTTCCTCATTTGTTTTTTTTGGTTTTTTTTTTTTCTATCTATTTTGCAATTTTTTAAATTTTTTTATTTATTTATTTATTTATTTATTTTTACCAATTTTTTGTTAAAAATCAAGAAATCAAGTCAAGCTGCTCAGGTCTCAAAGGGTTAAGTATCATGATAATATGGGCCTCTGTTGATTTCCACCCCTAGAGAAACCCAAAAATTGCTTAAAAAACAGTAGGCTTTACAGTACATGGGAGTTTGTTAGTGCCATGCAGATATAGTAAGAAAACACAAATACTACATTATATGGGGCTGCATCCTAGTGGTTTTGTAAACTGGTCCCTGACTGTCACGGTATCTCACCTTCAGGTATTTGATCAGTTCTGCTGGGTTGCCTTCTGACGTTGTCCCCATCAGCTGGCAGTGCTGGAAGAATTTGTGTAGATGCAGATCCTGTGGAGTACACCGCACAATATTAGAATCGTCCATACACACAACTATCTTAATGCATTCTGTACATGTATGTGGGTATTTAAAGAATGACTGAAGAACAACGAGTCAGACCTGAGCATATATTGTTGATGCCACATGGGTCCTCATTTTGAACAGTGTCTTGGCATTTTCCACCCATTTAATATCTGGGTGGGACTGTAGAAGAACACACAAAAGTTATAAATGTGGACATTTAGCTTTCAAGTTATCTATTAGCCTTCATTTTTCCTTGTCCATTGGTAGGATTTGGATGAGACAATAGCAACTATCTCAAAATAATAAGTAAATATTTTAAAATTATAAGAAACTTGTATCTCAAAATAATGATGTTGTATCTTCAAATAATGAGCTAGTATCTTTAAAGCAAGAGTAATGTCTTCAAATAAAGATTAACATCTCAAAATTATTAGAAACCCTCTCAAAACCATGACTTAGTATCTCAAAATAATAACATAGTATCTAAAAATTCTACATTTTCAAAAAATGTAATTATCTCAAAACAATGAAACTTTCTCAAAATGATGATATAGTATCCCAAAATAATGGTTTAGCATCTAAAAAAAAATGAGAAATTTTCTCCAAAAAAGTAATTATTATGTCAAAATTATAAGAAACTTTCTCAAACAATGACTGAGTTTCTTGAAATTCTGATTTTTTTTCTCAAAATAATTAATAAATATCTATAAAAATAATTAGTGAGCATCTCAGTGTAATTCCGAAATATCCCAAGTGATGCACTGGACTTACCTTCCTGGTGTCATGACACAAGTATCCAGCTGGCAGAGTGGCTGCTACAGTCAGCTGGAGCTCCACTGACTGCATCCTCCCGTCTTTCAGCAGCGGCATCCACGAGTAACCAACTGAAACACAACAAAGTAGATGAATTTCACTTACTGAGCCGCATTTATGAGGATACATAATATAACAGAACAAAACCAAATACACTATAAGTTAAATAAATTATAAATAAATTGGGGGAATTCAGGAATCCTCTAAGAACATGAACACTGCATAGGATTAATACACATTTTTAATAAATGTCCATGACTTTTCAATGACTTACTTAACTTAAATACCATATATTCTCTAAAACAACCAATAATACTCCTGATCAGTTCTTTTTCATAACTATACAATAGCTTTGTAAAATATGCATTATTTAAAAAAAGTAGTGGATTCAGATCAGGATGAGAACTGAATATTTATGATTTCTATTTAAAAATAAAAAAAATAATCAGCAAAAAGGATGCCATTCAATACGGCCAGAAACTGTAAAAACAGAAATTATCCTTGGATTTTCAAAATTTCCGATGGTACCTGTACACATCATGTGTTATCAGACAGGACTGTGAAAAATATTCCAATGACTTTTCCTAAACTTTTAGGGTATATTTAGTTTTCCAAATCTTTTCCAGGCCTGAAAATTGCTGTGTATAAATTCCAGACTATAATATATAGTATATAAATATATATAATTCCTGACTATAGACAGCAATGTCATTTTATTTTCTTTTTTACGAATGTTGCATTCAGGGACACACTTAAATAAAGTGACAGAGAGAATTTCCCTGCAGACTCACCCAGAGACTCGACTCCCTCTCTCTTCTTGCTGCTGGCCTTGCTGCTGGACTCACAGCTAATGTGGTAAAAGGTAAAGAGGATGTGGTGTTTCTCGTGAACGTGGACTGGCAGCTCAATTTTCACCTGCACAAAGCGAAACATGTCACCTTAAACTTACTGCAATATTGCTTTATTCTCACTGACATCATACCAGGACATCACTGACATCAATTATTGATTACATATAGTTGTGATATGGAGTACTGCTTATAAAAAAATACCAAAATTGTCCCCAATGAAAGAGATTTTGGTGTAAAATTAATTGAAAGTGGGGCGCCTTGTTTTCATGCAGAGTTAGTAACTATCTTCACTTCATATCGGCCTTGCAACTTTGTAACTTTGCATTGCAACTTTTTCTTATCTTTGAATTAATATTGAGAAATTACATAAAAATGTTTGTTTGCTTCTATATTTTACTGGTATTAAACACCCTTTAGACACATATGATGCAGCGTTTGTGAATTCCTGACTAAACACTTTATCCACCAGGGGGCAGCAGCAGCAAGGAAATGTGTTTCCCTGTTTCTTGCACTGCAGATTTCCTCACAGGAAGTGACACATACAGATTCACAACAGTGACTCTCCACTAACTCAGATGTAGTAACTGACAAACTGCTTAAGAATGTCATGAATGAATATCACAACACTCCAATTTATGACATGAGTATGTATCATTCAGCTAGTGCATTTAAGACCTCCATCAGACTGTGACAGTTTTTAAGGCTGGTTTTTGTGAAATATCAGACTCCTTGGTGCATTAATGAATATGATTATATCAATAATCAGAGATGTGGAATCATGTCATAATCAAGTCAAATTTTTGTCACAAAATCAAAACTTTGGCCCTTTCAGTTTTGACTTCGGGCTTGACATGTCAAATCTTGATTTGAAACTTGACTCAGAACTTGTAAGTCTTGATTAAGTACTTGACTCTGAACGTGTAAGTCTTAATTTGGGACTTGATTCAAGACTTGGGACTTGATTCTGGGACTTGTCAGGCTTGACTTGGTACTTGATGCAGCGCTTGTCAGTCTTAAGAATTAATTTTGGGCTTGAGTGCCAAGATTTGAGACTTATTTGTGACTTGCAGAACAATGACTTGGTCCCACCTCTGTTGATAATAATCAAATGTATATATCACTTTTCAGTACACTCAATGATGCTGTAAAGCACTGGCTGCCAACTCTTGGGTCCAGTTCCAAAATTGGGTTGCAGGTCCATTCTTACTGGACTGCAAGTGACTGATGAATGTGTCAACTTTATAAAAAAAATACATTTTATTTTGAAGTAACGGTGAGTTTCTGGCACAAGGCTTTTATTTTGGAGTGTCATTTCTGTATATTCTTGCATTATGTTTTATTTTGGTGTGTTCTAAGCCAATGTGTTGTTTACATTTTGTGAAAAAAATAAAAATAAACTGAATATGTGGTTATCATGTTATCTATTGTGTGGGCCTTAAATTAATGGCTAAGGAGAAATCTGGACCAGTTGGGAACCACATCTCTAGAGAAGACAAAGATGGGGGTAAAATATGTCCCGCAGAAAAAGATCATTGTTGTCCTCTCTGAGCAGAAATGCTCCACGAGGTAACAGGAAGCTGAAGCACGTGGAGGTAAATCCCAGCTAGTGTGCCTCCATGTGTGCATGCGGGTGTGTATGGGGGCTCTTAAAACCCTAATCCGTTTGATATCAGGGCCATATGGACCCCCTCTGCTCTCCGTCTCTTACAGTATCCTGACCATGCCTCTATAGCTGAACTCCTTCCTTCGTGTGTGTAGCGGCGTTTCTGACAGTTTGACCAGTAGAGTGTGACATCATAGCTAAACCCTAAACTCATTTATGGGATTATCTCAGAGCTGGCTGAGGAATTTTGAGGACTAAAGCAACTGCCTCTAAAAACAAAAAAAAAAAAAACTTATGCTCTGGGGTAGTGATACTCAACTTACAGCCCCCAATAGGGTGCCAGGTGGCCCCCAAACCATTTCACAATGAAAATTGATTCACAGTGAAAATAAAGTGATTCACACTGGGAATTATTTTGTACTTTAAGTATACATAAGGTGCCTGAGTGCATAAAACAGCATCATAAAAGAGCTTACTTATCAAAAAAAGTGCCAGTGGAGGACCCCCCTCACACATCCAGGTCCTAGCTAAGCCCCCAATGTCCCAAAATCCCCAAAATGTCCTGAAATCCTTAATACATCCTAAAGTCCTAGAAACGTCCAAAAATTCCTAGAAATGTCCTCAAACCATAGAAACATCCGAAAATACTAAAAAGGTTTTGATATCACAGAAATTTCATAAATGCTAGAAATGTCCTAAACTACTAGAAATGTATGTCATAAAATCCTAAAAATGTAGCAAAATACTAGAAATGTCCTAAAATCCTAAATGTCCTAGTTTTTCAGTGTTGTTCTGATATTCTCATGATGTAATTCAGTGTCAATAACCTGATGAACGAGTGTTTATGTAATAAAGATACAAAGGGAATCATCCGACCTCATCGTAGAACTCCGGGCTCTGATTGTGGTGCAGGACGGCTGCGTAGCTGCTGCTGGTAAAGAGCGAGTCTCCCGGCTTGCCGTAGATGCACTGAAAAGCAAACACACACATCAGTCATCACACTCTGGCCGTTTTGGTGTCAGATCACAGCTGTGATTAAGTGCTGAGAAAACTGTGATTACTGACAATATTTAGAGTTAAAGATGAGGTGAGAGTGTGAGTCTTTCATCGCATCTTTGAATTAAACAAGAAATTGAGAGAGCAGAGAGGAGAACCTAAAATTATCAAAGCATGGCCTAAACTAAAACATTTCAGGCCTTACAAAGCTGTTCACCTTATTTTTCTTCCCAAACGGCAACTAGAGACATGATCAGATGTTAATATGGGGTTATTTTACTAATGCAGCCTGTAAGAGAAACAGTGAAAAACCAAAGCTCTGTCAAACATAAACCTGTGCAGCAGCGAGGTCATGCTAGGCCAGGTCAGGATACCTCTAATGAGGGGCGACAAAAGGGGAGAAAAGCTTCTGCTCCGATGCTGTAATTAGGATGCTAACAGTTGTAGTCATCTGTAATGAACAGTAATGAGCCGGCCGGAGGAAGGACGGAGTTCTGGAGTCAACTGATTCAAATTGTGCCTGATTGTAAGTGAGGTCAGAAAAAAAATCTGGAGCCTGTGCAAGAGGACTGGATGAGCCTGGAGGACGGGAGAGGACAAATTCTCAGCTCAGAGAGGAAGCTGGAGGGAGGGAGGGAGGGGGGATTACACAGATTTTAGCAAAGATCTGTTGTTGCAGTCACAGGCGCTGCACACTGGTGAGGGACAAGTTCATTCAGGGGTCCGTACAGCAGCAGCAAGTTCAGGGGGCTGATGTCCTGATAACTTGAATCAGGATAAGGGTCCAGGTGGTGCAAAGTGGATCTTATCTGTCAGAGAGGCTGTCCTGTTCATACAGGCACTGAACCACACAAGGCCAAAAACCAAAAAAACAAACATTTTCTACCTGCTTCACTCGGTCCAGTCCCCAGTGGAAAAATGTTGGTATTGTGAGTTGCTGCAAACAGCAAATACGTTGCATTTGCAAATTTCATTCCAAACAATGTTTTTAAAGTGATGTAGTATCTGATCTGACTGTCATCAGGAGGTTAAGGGGATCGTAGATGAAGTTATACCTCAGTGAGACACCTGCCTATCTGCAGACTGCTGTTTGAGACCAAAAACAAAAAACAATGCTTTAGTGAGTCATTAATGTGTTTTTTTCACACGTTTTGGGGTCATTTCTATATATATCGCTGCTCATTGCCTTCTTTCAATGTTTTTGCCAATAATCAAGCCAATTTGCTTGAGTTTCAAAGGGTTAAAGTACAATTCAGGCAAAAATAGATCATACCTTAAGAATGTAAGTTTGACTGGTCAGCAACATTATTTATGGAGGCAGCACAGCAGATATTAAATGTATTTTATGTATTTACAACCTTTGGGAAATCCCATCTTCTTCAAGCTTGTAAAGAATTTCCTCTCGGTCAGATTTGTGCCTCTCCGAGCCTCCGCCGCCTCTGATTGAAATCTCCTGAGAGGTGTGCTGCTGCTGCTGGCTCCTGATCTCTGTTTGTAAACACCTCTCTGCCTCGCTGTGCTTCAGACATTGTCTGTGAGCAGACTGTCTGCTATCTGAGGTGTAACACGCATGACTGCGCGCTCATCTGCCTGTCTGGACCGACTTAATCAAGGGCATCAAGTGTACATGTTTTGGCGGTTGAAGTTAAAGAATTTGTGTTTTCCTGCCTCCCTCTGGAAAAGCGAAAAAGAAAAACGATCTGCGGGGCTTCGGTGGCTGTTTCCACCCGCAGATATTTGACATGTGTGGCCAGAGAGGAATAGCGAGGAAGAGGGTGAGAGTGAAAAAGAGTGACCATTCATTATCTTCTGCTGCCAGCTATAATAACCGGCTTCTGGAAGCGTTTCCTCTCTCCTTCTCTGGCCCCTCGGCTGCTCTCCGACTTTCACTTTGTGAAAAGCAATAAAATGAAAAGTTCATCATGTTTGTGGCGTCTGCTGCTGATCAAATCTCCTGTGGGACATTCCACAACTTCTCATGACAGTATTGTTGTTTTAGACTCCTGCTACTCTGTTGGAAATAAAGTGTGTGCTTCATTCATCCCTCCGAACATCTATCCTCTTTTTTTTTCTACCTTCTGCTTCAATCTCCTTCAAAACTACATCTGGACTCTATAATCTGCTTATTTGCCTGTATTTTATGCATGTATGTATGTCATGAGCGTGACATTTAACAGCACAGAACACAGTTCATACGGCTCACCTTTAGAGGAGTTGCACCTTCTTCATCTGAATCTCGGAACTGGATGCACACTGCGATGTTTCTCGCCTGGTGTGGACGAAACGTTACAGTCAGTCAGTCGATGCATACGGCAGAGCAAATGATCACTGATATGAGTTTCACTTTTTGCAGGCAGCTACAAAACAGAAACCAATACACCATCCAATCGCAGCATCACCATTCTTAACCCTCTGAGACCTGGATCAACATCAGTTTTCTTGTGCTGTTTTCAGACACCTTTAACAGCTATGTTGCCCTTTGATCGCCAGTAAAATTGGTTTAATTTCTTTTGTAAAAATGAAGTTAGTAAAAGGTAAGAACAAAGTGACCTGACGATTGATTTTTTTAAAAAGGGGGAAAATAGATTTTAAAAAAATAGAAAACCAAGTTCACAGTTATTATAACTATGTATTTAAAACTGTGTTACAAGACACATTAAAAACAGATTTTTTTTCATTTTTCAGCACTTTTTTGAGTCATTTTCTTTTTTTTTTTTACTCCTTTTTGTGCTTACTTTCAGGTAATTTTATTGTAACTTTTTTTTTCTGATTTCTTACTAATTTTAAGACCATGTCTTGTTGAGTTGCTTGTTGCATTCTCCTCATTTTCTTTGCAAGTAATCAAACCAAATTGTTCAGGTGTTAATCGAGCTTCACTGTGACTCACACACCTTGGTGAAGGTCTTCTGGTTGTCGTATTTGAGCTGCAGGGGGTAGATGTACAGCTGGTTCTTGTAGGTGGTGAAGGGATAGTTGTACTTGGCTTCATCTGGAAGAAACTCCTCGACCTCCACCGACACCCGCTCGCAACTGTCCTCGAAGGGCTTGACGGGAACGTAAGAGGAAGTGACCGTATCTGTGGGAACAGATCATAAGAGTTAATTAAGTAAACACACAATCATTCTGTGTAAATAACTAAAAGGGCTTTCTTTCTATTCTCTATTGTATCATTTGCATTCCAGGAACAAGAATATCATTATAGTGTTGCATGTGTGGTGAGGGAACCACAGATTTGGGCTTTACACTTTGTTACTATTGTTTTTCTTAATCTTGGTGATCAAGAAACTGAAGCTCTGTCTGCTTTTGGTTTAGAAACACCACAGTCTAAATCAGCTCAACAGCAGCAGCAGCAAGCTACAGCAGACTCACACAGCTGCTCGCTGTAAGTTCTCATCATCTTTTAACCCTTTGAAACCTGAGCAAATTGGCATGATTTATGTCAAAAACAAAGGAAAAAGGCATTGAGCTATGAAGAAAAGAAGTGTTACAGTTAGTAAAACTAGAATTAAATTAAAAATAAAATAAAAATAAAAAGATTTTTTTAAAAAACTAGAAAAAGTGCTCAAAAATGATAATCATTTTGTAACATAGTTTATAATATGTAATTATGATAATCAGGTAATGCACACAAACGTTACCTGAACTCTGTATAATACATTTTTTAAAAAAAAACAACTATTTTTAAAAAATGATCTGGAAAAAGTGCTTAAAATGTTAATACTTTTGTAACATAGTTCATAATATGTAAATATGATAATTATAAATTAAATACAGTTTTTACTTTTTCCCCTTAACATTTTCCCCTTGCTTTAAAAAAAAATTCTAAAACTATTTATTTCTTGCAATCTGTGGAACATTTATTACCAGTGTGCTCATTGTCTTTTATTGCATGTTTTTGAAAGAAATAGCACCCATATGTTCAAACGATTAAAATCTTGTGAAAGGCATCTGAAAGCAGCATGAGAAGTAATGCCGTTCCAGGTTTCAAAGGGTTAATCTAAGCATTTTTTTTTTTTTTTCCAAAGCTAAAAGTAAGAATGCTCCATCATACTGTGTCTACATGGTGTTGCAGAGGTTTAGTGTGTTCCCTTTGCTGTTACAGAGAGACGTCTTTTTAGGAATGACGACATACTTGAGAAGTCAGGTGGGACACACTCGATGGTGACGTTCAGCTGTCCGGGGATGGTCTGGAGTTTGCTTTTCTCAGGTCTGATGAGTGAAAAAAAGATTCAAAGTAAGAACAAGATGCAATCAAGTCAGAATATAGAATCTTTCCGCATTTACAAAGAGCCATTTATTTATTCACGGCACGAACTCCATGAGGTGAATCCTGAGTTAGCATTTCAAACAGGACAGAGCATAAATATGCAAAGGGCCCGAGTGTTTGGAGCGACAGAACCGAAGCACGGGCTAAAATAGCAGAGGAGTGGTGCATGACTCACTTCCTGATGTCGGCCAGCAGCTTGATGATGTCGTCAGTGGAGATTTTGCTGCTGTCCTGGCGGTACAGAGGAGAAAACTTGCCATCCATGTCCAGGCTGCCCTGAGCGTCTTTGAACACCTGCCTGCAAACACATGAGAGGATGTCTGACATTTATACATTACACATCCTACATGAATGGACTTTATGGTTTCAAAAAACAGATGCATTAACCCTTTGAAAACTATAGTGACATCACTTTTTTGTGCAACTTTAAGATGCCTTTCAAAAGCATTTAAATTTTTGCACGTTAAGCAACTTGGTGCTGTTTCTTGAAACTTGCTAAGAAATGTTCCAAAACTTGTAGGAAATAAGAAACTTTATTTTACTTTTATTATTTTTGAAAAAGCTAGGGGAACTGTCTTATGAAAAAAAGAAAAAAAAAGTTAGAGAAAAACTATTTTCAAACATAATTATCCTTTTAATTGTTATATATTATGAAATTATTATCACATTTACATATTCAAATGTATGTTACAGAATTATTATATTTTTCCAGGTCACTTTCTTTTTTTACATTTTTTATTTTATTTTATTTTATTTGACTAATTTTCAGGTAATTTTCTTATATATTTTTGGGTAGGTTCTTGCTAATTTTGGGGCCATTTCTCTTTTTAAAGCATTAACTTATCATAAGGATATCTTAAACATTCTTATTATGAAGAAAAAAATCCAAGCAGATTCATCACCAGGTAATATTTGGAAATTAGAATAATTTAGAATATTATTTTTTTAAAAGCTACAATAAATTGTCTTATGAAGAAAAGAAAAAAGTAGCAAAAAACATTTTTTTACAGGTAATTATTCTTTTTATAATAATAATTATATATCATAGTTATTATCATAATTACATATTTAATTACAAGTTACATAATTATTGTAATTTTCCAGGTAATTTCCTTTTTTTAAATTTATTTTAATAATTTTTTAAGGTAATATTCTCATACATAAGTTCTTGCTAATTTTAGGAACTTTCTTCATTTGTTGCTCTGTTTTCTGTTTTCTTCCCACATTTTTGAAAGATATCAAACCAGGACGCTAGTATTTTAAAGGGTTAATTTATCATAAGGATATCTTTAATGCATTCATATTCCAAAGAAAAAATCCAAACAGATTCATGACAGGGTGATATCTGGACTCATGGATTATTCCTGTCTTACTTGGCAGCCCAGGCGAATGGCATCCTGTACTGGCCCAAGCGTTGGCATGTCTGCTTGGCAGCTTTGAGCACCTTCTGAGCAGTCTGCGAGACATGAGAAAGGACAAACACAAGACGCAAAATCAAAACAGAAGAGGCGACAGACAGAGTGTTAAACTGGAAAGCTCACTGCTGCTTTTGTCATGTGCGTGTCTTTAAAGGAAAGGTCCCCCTGCACATTGACCATCTGTACAGCAATTACTCAACACGTTACCTTAAATTCTGGGAGAAAATTAAGCTTTTCTCGCATGCCTTTTCTCGCATGGGTTCTCTACATACGTGAACGGAGAACCCAAAAACGAAAACATTCTTTGGAGTAACAAAAGCAAAAGTAAATCAAAGTATCCATTTACAAACTCTCACACTACCTGTGAAGTATAAAGTGTCATTCATCCAGTCATATGCTCAGTAGTTCCAAAAACATGCATTTTCACCAAAAAGTTTCACTAAAAAGTTGAAATTAAAAATTCATGGTATGAGTTCTCGAGTACTTGAGTACTGGCTTTGGATGTATTCATATAACGTATAGAGTAATCACCACCAAACCTTATATATCTTTGTTACTACATAAAATGAGTAAAACTTTATTTCATTGTAAAGCTACGGGTAGTATATAGCTTTACTTGGCGCCTCATTGACACGCTGAAGCTCTCGGTTCATATTGAGACTACTGCTGCAGGAGTGTAAGCTCTGCAACATTTAGAAGTTGGTGTGAGTCCGCCTGTACTCACACAGTGACAGGGCTAACTGTTAGCATCACACAGCTATTGTTACCTAACTGTTATTAACGTGTTTAACGACAGTCAGCCATTTCAGTGTCATGTGAGTTTGTTCAGATCGCTAAGCAGTTCAGTGTCAGATGTAAGCAACTGCTGCTTTGTAAGCTCCTGCTAACAGGACAGATGTTGAACTGAGTGGGAAGAGAGCGGCTCCAGACTCCCAATATTGTCCTTCAGTCTGCATCTACCTATGTAATGGCAGCAGCAGCAGATATTATTACTTTTCTTCTATGAACTTTGCATTTATGGTTTAATAGGCTAATTGAAGCCTGGTGGTTCTATTAATGAAATTCAAATTAAACTTATTTTCTGCTTTTGGCCAATTTACAACTCTATCCTTTGCAAGCACTTTATAATAATTTTAAGCAAGTGCCCAAATATGTCAGTTACTTTATCCTATGAAAACTGGCGTTGATATGATTTCATAAAAAAAAGCATGGGGAGAAGGCAATGAGAAACTTAACCAGATATTGCCAAACAAATTGTAAGAAAGAAGTATAAAAATTACAGAAAATTACCTGAAAATAAGCAAAAAAAGAAAGAAAAAAAAAGAAAAGAAAAGAATAAAGCAAAAACCAACAGGAAAATGACCCTAAAAAGTCAATTTCAATCAATTTGTTTGTTTGTAACGTAATTCAAAACTAATATTATGGCAACAATAAATATTGCTTTCTGGACATTTTTTCCCCTTTTTTGGTATATTTTTCTAACACCACCCCCTTCTTTAAACTTTTTTTTTTTAACTAATTTCTTTAAGTTTGTGGGACATTTCTTCAGTTTTCAACTAAAATGCACACCACACACTCATATAGGTGGTGGTGTTTTTTATTGTTAAATTTAAAGAAAAATGCATGTGTTTTGTAAGTACTAAGCAAATGACTGGAAAAACGAGAGTTGTATAAGAGTTTGCAAACAAAAAATTTGACATAGTTTTGCTGTTCTTAAATGCGGACCCCGATAACTCCCATTCATGAGCAATGTTGTTGCCTTTTTTGGATTCTCTGACTACAGTGTAGGCATGCAAAAACGTTTTGTTCACAAATTCTGCATAACACAGGAACTGATATACAGATGGTAATTTTGTGGATGAAGTGTTCCTTTAAATGAGGTGAAAAGCAAAGTAGGGCAGTGGACCTTGCTGATGTCAGAGGTCTTGATGTACGGCTCGGCGCAGTGTGTGATGCCGTTCTGTAACACCTTCTCCACCCGGGCCACCAGGAAGATATCTGCATGAGGGTTGGTCACTGAAAAGATCCCCTGCAGGAGAGAGGGAGAAATGAACGAGGAGGCTAATTAGACCTGGGACTTAATGATATATTATGCAGCAAGATCTGTGGATCAGACTGTGAGCAACCCTCCCTCTAGAAACCACTTTATCCAAACTGCTGGGTACTCAAATAAATAGGCACTCGTCATCAGTAATTCAAAACCTGAGATGTCTTTTTAGTTTCAAATTCATCCACTGCTTCTCTACAAGGCAAGTGCAGGGGAAGTGGCTGCTGTTGGCCAAAGTTATACAGGAAAACCACATGGGGCTCACATCTATTTTGGGTCTGGCGTGATGGGGCTGTCTTTAGTCTTGTAGTGTCAGTTCACACAAACAATCTCGAGGGGACAGAAATTACATTCGGACATAAACCATGCAGCTGTAATGAAACTGAGTGACACTTCCAAGGGAGCAGATGCACCATCGTCACGACTATTAAATTAAAATACATGTAGACAAACTGCACATTAATAATACACATCTTAGAGGAGACTAGCTCTGTGCAAGTCAGACACACACACACACACACACACACACACACTCCCTGGTTGCCCTCCAAGCCACAGTCATGTCCATCCTCTCCCACCTAAACCTCAGTTATTATTTCATTTTACATTTTTATTGGAATTTTAAGAAAATGTGAACATAATACAGCACTGCATACTTTTATCATTTTCTGTTTTTAACATTAAAGTGGGAGAGAGATAGAATTTTTAAAAAATGAATAAATTAGAATTGGAAGTATATGTTGTATATTATTCATACAAGCAACAGTTACAAAAATATGTTTTTCTCAAGAAAAGAAAGAAACAAACAAAAAAATAAAAAATGCAAATTCCAAAAAAGACCCAAACAAACAACAGACAGGACTAAAACTAATACTACTGCTGCTACTACTACTACTACTACTAATAATAATAGACTCTCTTTTTTCAACAATAATAATCTGAAATAAGGTCTGGCTGCATATGTACTCTTAAAAAAAGAAACAAACAAAACACAAATAAACTTGGAACCGGAACAATATTTGAGTAGCTCAACGTAATGATCCTCAGAGTTTTAACGCAACAGCAAACGGCTGCATACATTTTGAAAAAACATGAGAAGAAAGTTCCTAAATTCATTTTTTCATCATACTTCCTGGAATAGTTTGTACACAGTGTTCTCTTTTTGCAAACACCACCTGCTGGGTTGTAGGAAGGGGACACTCCTTAACATTTGCACTTTGACTTATTAGATTTGTGAATTATGCAATGGAGTGGAACAGAGGCTGAGAGCTGATGATGCGGTGGAGACATAAAGCAAGTGGAGGCTCTGTCCTTGGACCGCGCCCAATGCACCTAAATTAAACTGTGGTCTGCCGGGCTATAATTGCACTCTAATCACAGAGGTAGAGCCTGCTGTGTTTGTATGCATGTGTTTGTATGTGTGTGTTCTGCTGGTGGAGAACTTTCGCAGATGTCGGCTGGCTTAATGTAACATTAAGTCCATAAATTAGACTTGGAACAGATCTATTATTTTATGACAGCAGCTTTGTCGCTGTGTATATCAGCCTGACCTGCTACCGAGTGCTACATTCTCTGTCAGAAATACTGTTTTTGCTCTGGTGCTTGTTTGACTTTTCCCAATTCATCTTCTCAATTAAGGTGTGTGCAATCATCAAACTGGTCCATTAAACGTTGCTCTCAAATCTCAAGTCGGCATCAGAAATACTGGTGTATTAAACTTCTTACTAAAGGTATTATTTTTTTAATGTACACATTTAAAGGGTAGCTTTGGAGTTCCTCATCCTGGACCCTATTTTCATATGTTTTTGTGTCTAAGTGACTGATGCGAGCAACATTTTTTTAAAGTGGATCAGTACTGAGAGAGAGGATGTTGCCATGCAACGCTCGCACTGTAACCAGATGGGGCAATTGTCACTGTACACTCATTAAAGGTGGAGACATTAAGTGTCTCTTTACCTTTCACTTGATCCAGTCTGTCTGTTATTGTGTCTAAGTGTCATTCAAAAAATGTTGTTCCAAAACCTCACAAGATGTGGCAGGAAAACAACGCTGAAAACACAAGTGAGAGTTTGAGAGAATAGTGCTGTAACAGTTTGTTGTGTCGGTGTACAGCAAACACAGTTTAATGCCATCTAAAAGATTAGAAAAACAAAACAAAACAAGGTTCGTGTTTACGCATTTCAAAATTGCACCAACAAAATATCGGGATGAAGTGAAAGACAAAGAGACGCTTCCGAACAATTGGCCCATTTGTTTACAGTGTGAGCATTGCACCGCCGCCAGCTGCAGCCCTCCCTCTCATTACTAGGCCAATGTCAAAAATTGGTTTTCACTCACTTAACCCTGTTTTTTTGAGCTAGCTCATGTGAAGGATAATGATCATGACAGGAGTGTGGCGATATCTTCGGTCGTGGCTCTACAACGGTGTCCTACATCACACAGTTGTCACAGTCGTGTGTTCAGCCTGGGATAACATTCAGACTGTCAGAAATTTGGGATGACTATCACACTGTGTGACTGATGTTACATTTAGTGCATGCTAAATGTTAATAGATGCTAATAAATATTCTGATTCCGTCCACATTCTCCTTTTCTTCTTCAACTTTTTTCAACACACATAAATGCCACTATAGAGCTCCATTCATGTTTTTTTGTTTTAAGTTTTCCTCTACAGTGGCGTAGATGGATGTCAAATGCCGAGGACGTTTTGTTCTTGCGTATTGACATCGATGGACGTATGTTGCAGCCCATGATTCAGTAGGTGACGTCATCGCACAGTCTGCACACATCAAACCTGATGTTGTACCCAAGTTTATTAAAATCTACGTCACACAGTGTAGCTGCACTAAATCTATGAGTGCAAAAACCTCACGGTCTGCAGGAGGTTTTAGAAACAAAAACATGGAAAATAATGTCCAGATTAAAGAACGGTGACGTTACATTTTAATAACCTATAAAATATTGTCTTCCTGGGAACAAAGATGACATTTTCTCGCAGCATTTTGATTTTACTTGATGAGCTGTTTTAATGTTTTTTAGGATAATATGCAATGCTCATAATACACAGCACAAAATGCCTTAAATTTCAGCAGAATTTAAAATACAATTTGGTTATTGGTTATTTGGTATCTACCTAATAGTGACTCAAATTGATTTTGGAGCATGTCCAGTTGTGTTTAGAAGCTTTTATTGGTGATTTGTTATGGTCTATCCGATAACAGCACAGAGATGACGGTACAGAGACGCTGAGATATGGAAGACCCTGAAACATTGACCCATCAGAGCGCACTCAGCTTTTTCAGGGGCGGTGTTAAAGGGACCAGAACTGAGCATCTTAGACAGTATGAGGAAAACAGTGTTTTTTGACCATTAAAGCATGTAAACATGTTCAAATAGAAACTTTAAATACAAGCAGGAACCTGGAAATGATCATAATGTGTCCCCTTTAGGTTGTTTCTGTATTGTAATTACTGCCGTGATAGCCCAGTCGTGTCTCTTATCACGGAAGTGGAAAGTAAGTATCTGAGTACGTTTTATAACCTAACTGCTGCTAATTTATAACAGGCACAAGTCATGCTGAGTGGCCAAGCTGTGTGTGTGTGTGTGTGTGTGTGTGTGTGTGTGTGTGTGTGTGTGTGTGTGTGTGTGTGTTTGTGTACTGATCTCACTGCACCTGCAGGAGTTAAGAGCCTGAGCCAACAGAATCACTGTCACATGGGCATTACTGTTTCCTCAATGAACTCTTGACTCTTGATGAACTCTTGAAAAAAGCGAAGAGAAGTGACAAGACATAAAGCTCACATCAACAAGCACTGGGCTGATGAACAACTGGCAAACCACAGAGATTCTAAAATCACTTGCAAATGTTTGCTGAATGAGCTAAACTGAGGCCTCATGGCTCCATTCAGGGTTTCTTAAAGGTTGGACATGGACCAATCATTGTCTGGAGACACGCTCACCGTCCAGAAATATTACACAGCACACTGAAGGGAGAATTCAAGATGAGAAATTTTCATCAGACTAGGATGAAGAGTATTAGAGATCCATCATGATAATGTCAGTGGAGTCCTCTGACATAAGGGTGAACAGGGAATCCATCATGTGGTCACTCCTCTGCAGCCAGGCCAGCTGCAGTCAGATTGCTGAGTCTTGAACACAGCAGTGTGTCACCTCACAGAAATCTGTGTGCACATTTTCAAAGCAATGCAACACTAGACAGCACCAAACCACAACGTGATGAAGCTTAGAAAATGTAGGGTGTAGGTCAATGATTCAGTTTTAAATCCTTAGTGTGTTTCCGTTTCAGAAGAGGAACTAAAAGGTCTCTTAAGGACACAACGGTGTTTTCTGGGGTTTCAAACAGTCAATCTATGGTGTCTTTAGATGGACAAGAGGGTAAAATGTAGCATTCTGTTACACTGAATATTTTAGATTAAAGCTTTCTCTTTCGTATGTCTTCATCCGTAACTGTTGTGTCAGTTTTTTTCATCTTGCTTAAGTAAAGAACATAATCTCAACAAAAAAACAAGAAACAACACCAAAGCACTACAATTAAAAGCTACAAAGACAAAGTTATTAACATCTGACTCTCAGTAGTTCCCAATGCTGGGACACTAGACCAAAGAATACAGAGGAAAAACAAACCACAGTCTGAGCTCGTGCTCATTTTCAGCTAGTTCTTCATGTGGCCTAATTGCCATGAACACCAGAGAAATAAACAGTTGAAAAAATCTCACACAGTTTCACAGTTTCACATGATCAGTAAAACTTCTAACCAAACAGGAAGACACATGCTGCCAAAACTCTTTTGCCCGTTAGTAAATAGCATCAACCTAAACAAACCACTGTCAGAAATACAACACAAACTTAACTGCTATTACTACAACTACAGAAAATCCAAATAAAGACCTTTAAGTCACTTGCCTTAGAAGTATAGTAGATACATTACTGTCACTGATTTGATAAACTCTTCCTTCACCCGTCAAATGTACCATCAGATGTAATCTTGGTATATTCACTGGACGGCTGGTAACTGTTTTCACCTCTTGAGTCTGTTTATAATCATGGCAAAGTTTGATCCTGGTATTGTTGCAGGAACTACCACAAAAAGCAGTTTGGAGTATTTTGCTAGGTATTTATACGTCTGTCTGTGGAGAGATTCTGTCAATGTGATGGCGGCACAAACATACAAGATGGATGACGGCAGTCAGCAAATTCCATTTTTTTTTTCATCTTGTATGTGTATGTGTCCTCTTTTTTTCAATCTTTGATCCCTCTCTGAGTTGGGACGTTTTTGCAGGTCCCTGAATACAGTGCAGGCAGAACTCAGCAGCAGTCACAGGGTGAATAATTGATCTGTTGATACAGTCAGAGCTGATCAGATCAAATAGATGGATGAGCGTAGCAGATCCTGCAGAAGCTGGTGAATGTAAACTTTTAGGCCCAGCGCAATTAATGGTTAGTTTCGTCATCTGCCATTCTGCTGCTCCATCTGTGCCCAGAGTACGCTCTGCACTTTGAGAGCGTGATGCAATCATTAACATAACATATATATATATATACGGCACTCCTAATGATACTTCGGCTCCAAAATTATATTACATATTCAATACATGGAAGTAGATGAATTTAATTGTGGTGGCCACCTCAAATAAATGTATGATGTATGTGGAACCCTGATGTGTATACTTGCAATCAAAATGAAGGCAGAGTTTGTAGATGGATGTGGTCCAAAAGAAGGGGGCTAGGAATTGGCCACCCTTCTTTACGCCCCTGGCCCAAAGTCCTTTTAAATTGTGGATTGTTACTGCGGCTGAAGTGATCCCATGGCAAGATGGTCCCCACCTATAGTGCTAATCATATTTAAATGTATTTTGTTAAATTTAAAGCACTACTAAACAATAACTTTCTTTTTTTTTTTTAGTATCATGAATATAAACTATAGATTATCTTGTGATGGAATCACTTCAGCTGCAAACCAGTAATCCAGGACTTGAAAAATAAAATAAACACCTACAAAATCGCTTTTGTGGTAGTTCCCACAACAATAGGTGTCACAAGCAGCATATCTTACCATGATGACACACACAGACTGACTTTGTCTAGCAGATTCCTTTTTTTTTCAGGAGATATTGTTGTTAAAAGATGTTACACAAAAGACCGGAACATTGCGTGATGAGTGTGAGTGATACAACAGTGATTCAGGTGGCACACATACCTCTCACAGGCTGTTCACTGTCATTGACTCAATGAGTCATTTCCTCAATCAAACAGCTAATCACGGCCATGTTCCTACCTGTGTAGGGAAGCGCAGCAGAGCCTCAGACACCCTCTGAAGAACCGGCAGGCCGTTCCCTTTTGCCGAGTCTCCGTTCACCATGACTCCACCTCCCCCTCCTGGCTCCCTGCCTCCTCCTCCCCCACCCTCTGTGTCGGATGAAGGAGATAGCTGGCCCGAGGTGTCGGTCAGCATCTCCCTGACGCAGGGCGGGTTGAGGTCAACATGAAAGTCTGCCGAGATTTTGCAGCTCTTGGAGACGTCGAAGAGAGCGAGGCTGATGAAGAACGGCTCCACCTGAGGATCAGCAGAGACAGCGTTTTTCACACTTTAATACATCAGCCAGGGTTTATGATAATCCTAGATTCATTCACTATATATCGCATTTCACGCTTTATTTCGCTTAATCCCTCCATTAAGAATTCACCCAAAATATGCATTTCTTCAGAAGTTTTAGGACTACATAAAGAAAAATAAATTGAGCCAAAATACATCAGAATAAACACTATATGATCATCAGTGATGTAAGAAGTATTCAGATCCTTAAGCAAAAGTACTAACACCACAATGTGAAAATATTTTGTTACTATAAAGTCCTGCATTAAGTAAAAGTAAGTAAGTATATTCAGGAAAAAGTATTTCAACAACCCGATGCAGAAAAATCTATTACTTAAAACCAAAATTCTATATTTTTAAGAAAGAAGAAAGAAAAAAACAACCATACAACTCTAAATTATTTAAAAACAAAAAATAATTTTAAAAAACCCCTCAAAACTCTAATTTATTTAAAAAAGAAAAAGACTTCAATGTTTATCAAAACAACTGGCAATTAATTTTGTCAACTGACTGATTGATTCTGATCATTGCAACTGTACTTGTATAGACTGTTAAGTGATTTAATAAAATAAAAAAAAATCTTATTACGTTTTTATGCAAACATCTTAATCTGTAACTTAACTAAAGTGTTCCGGTAAATGTACTGAAGTAAAAAGTTTCCCTCTGAAATGTTGTGGAGTAAAAGCAGAAAGTGACCTGAAGAGAAAATACTAAAGTGAAGTACCTAAAATTTGTAGTTAAACACATAGTTATTGTACTCTGTTACATTCCATCACTGATAATCATAAAAAATGTTGCATTTCTGTGTCTTAGGTTTAATTCCTATTTAGTTCATCTGTAGTTTGGGAGCAAATGTTGGCTCTACATTAGCTCGCCCACACGTTTCTCAATGACTGTGCGCTTCTGCCCAAATGGATGGTTCCTGCACGATGGACGAGCCAAATTCCATCCAATAAACATTATCAGAGACTGAGGAGGGAGAGGAGGGGAGGAAGAAAGGGAGGAGAGAGAGAGCGTGCTGCTTCTAAACCACAATTATGAGTCAGTTCCTTCTCCCAGCAGCCCCTCTAATGCACCAACTCAATGTTTTATGGCAACAGCAATCCACTCTGACAGCGGCGGTGCTCACACACGCTCCAAACTGCTGTCTCATGTTGCCAGGAGTTCCTCACATAGAGCACATCGAGGACGTTTCCTCCTTTATCAGACCCACTTCTTGCATAACCTAAAGTTTTTGTTTATTGGGAGCAAAAAAGTTTGTTTGCGGGCCAAACAACTTATTACTTTTCAATTGATTGTTGCACACAACTTCCCAATGTCAGGATAAAATCTTGTTTTCGATACAGTGAAAGACTAAAATGTGACCCCCCTCTCACGTCTCAATGTGAGCTTTCATTTTGTAAAGACTGGGGGTCTTGTAGGGTCTGTATTTTCAAGACTACAACAAATTTCTTTCCCATCCTGCTCCTAGTGGAAATTTTCAAACATGTCTGCGAAAAAAACAACAACTCTAGAAACAAAAGATTAAAGGTGTAAGGCAGTACTCTTGACTCTTGTCAATTCGGCATCAATAAAATCCAGAAAGATAAAAGCGTATTTGTCGACTAACTTTACATTTTGGATTTCGTCACCTCAGCTCTCGCGATCAGCCTCTGTTGGTTAGCTGTGTTATCTTAGTGAAAGGAATGAGAGGCAAACTGTTTAAAAAATGATTACTTCTCACTAAAATAAGTGCTGGCTGAGAGAGTCGGATACACGCTGAATCAAAAACAGACTCTTTTTAACTTCAAAACTTCAAAAACTTCACTAGTTGGAGACACCTCCATGTTTATTTTTACCTGATTTCCTGCTTTCTTTTTGGTGCTGGAGAGAGCGCAGCTATTAGTTGAAAACGTTCACGTCATAAAAAGTCACCATTTGCTGGAGCCAAGACTATAAACTTCTGACAATATCAAACATGTTTACTTTTAAAACGCAAAGACAAGAGAAGGGCTTCCTTAAGACAGCGCAGACTGAGTTTTATAACCACCCTAGACAAAAAGGATGGAGATCATGAGAGTGCGTGTCAAACGAGGTAAAACTCTGATCTGACTCCAACAGTGGAAATTTGTTTGCATACTTGAAAAGTCGTTTGGTGTGTTGTGCGCTCCACTGATTTCGATTATTTGGCGTAAAGTGGTCATAAAAAAGGTCTAGCTGTCTCAATACGTGGTTGTGCTGTTTTTTTGGTCTGGTTCTTTCCATTGCTTCCAGACAGGCCAACATGAATAATGAAGGTGTATTTTTTTGGGGCAGCGCTGCAGAGGGCGAGCGTGGTAGAAGTTGTGCAATGTTAAAAGCGGGAGTGTGTGTTGTGACTAGATAAGCTGAAGTACACACAGAAACAAAAATCACTAGAGATTTTTCTGATATTTTTGTGATCACCTTTTAAACCTTAGTTGGGTCTTTTAGGTCTAACACCAATGTGCCTATTTCTATTTTTAAATCTTGTTTGAATTCTGGGCACCTGTTAGCTCAGCTGGTAGAGCAGGTGCCCCATTTACAAAGGCCAAGTCCTTGTTGCAGCGGTTGTGGGTTTGATTTCAGCTCATTTCCCTTTACTGCATGTCATCCCCTCTTTCTAATCTATCCTATCAAATAAAGGTAAAATAAAATAAAATAAAATCTTGCTTTAATTTCTTTTATGAATATAAGGTCTTATGTTTATATAAATGGTGAGGAACACAAGGCAGTAGAGGTAGTAATGGAATCATATTATCTGAATATAAAATGAATCTTGAGGATCAAATCTGGAATAAACTGATTAAATGTATAATCCCACATTCAACAGGACCTGTAGCAATGCACACTCAGTTCCAGTGTATATAGTTTACTAAGCTTACTGAGTTTGGGATGGACAGTTATACACGAGTATGTAAATGCTTCAGTGTATGTGTGTGTCAGTGTAAGCATGTGAGCATATGTGGATATGGAAGTATTATATATTTGCTTTCACATTTAACAAAACAATGAGGCAAAAAATGGAAATGAAAATAGAGAAAAAACAAAACTGAAGATCCCTTGTTGGCCAAAGTAGTGCATTTTGGGTATTTATCTATGTGATTTTACAACCAGGAAGAGTGACCGTGTGCTAGAAGACTTGTTACTCTTACAAAAATGTGAATAAACCAAATACCAGACAACGTATTGAGGATTTATCGACATGTGTTGCTAACAACTAAAGTTGAAACTAACATATGTTACAAAAGGAAAGCTGACAGTTTTTGAAAATATTTGGGGGAGCTTCATGGACTTTTTGAAACAAAATATTGATAAAGATTAATAAAACAAAGATGGGCGTAGGGTCAGGGCAACTGGAGGCAGGAGTATTAAGTGTTATAGCCCATTTAAGATTTCTGTACATACTACTGTAACAATGTCTGTTTTTCACCTCTGCCTTATTTTTTTTTTTAATTATTTTTTTAATTAATTACTTATTTTTTAATTGTATTGTATTTATTTATTTCATCATTATTTTGTTGCTGTTTTTTTTGGTAAACAAAAAAAAAGAAATGCAATGAGCCTGTAAATTGTGCTATATCTGCATTACACAGGCATTGTAATTGTAAAAAAAAAAAAGGTATTTTTGAAGGTATGGTTTTAAAAGTCACAAATACATTTTTTTTTTTAAAAGACTGTTCTGGAAGTGAGGTAATGACATACATTGGTGAGGACGCCGTCGCCCTTCTCACTAACGCAGCCCTGGAGACTGAAGGTCAGGTCGTGGCAGCTGACCACGATCCGGCGGCCAAAACGCTCCTCAAATGGCTTCACATCTGGCTCGATGCCTGAGAAGTCCAGCCTCTGGATATCAGACAGGAGGGAGGAGAGAGGAAGAGAAGGCAGAATATAAAACAAAAAGAAGAGAAGAGATTGATCCAGTGGAGAGGAGGGAGATAAACGAGGATGCGGGCAGTGAAAGAAGGAAGAGGAGGAGAGACCAAATAGTGTGAATCGATAGTGAAATAAATAAATAATAAGATAAGCGCATGTTAAAAGAAACATGTTGTATACCTGTGTCTCAGGATCCAGAGAGAAAAGCTTCTGTCTGCCTTCGTTCCTGTTGATCTTATTGAGCTGGTCGGTCTCCCGGGCGTACTACACACACACACACACACACACACACACACACACACACACACACAAAGAGACAAAGAGTACTGTATGCACACTAAAATGTATTGGGCATTTGGAATTTATTTAGCCACGTTGATACCCCGCGTTCTTGCAATTTTAATTATGCCTTTTAGTTTGAAATATTTATCAGGCTAAAAAAATGATTCAAAAGAAAAGTAGCAGACTGAGTTGCCTCTCTCTGCTAGTTAACCAACACAGAATAAGACAATCGCTCAACAGACAAAAAGGAGGAGAAGAGCATCTAACGGAGACAAACATATCAAACCCTCAGGTCACGGTAAGAGCCCTAATCCATCTCCTTCCCCTCTTCTCCTCCCCCTTTGTTTCTGCTCTCGCTGTGACCAGCCTGCAGACACGCTAACTAGTGATCCTGAGTGTAGAGAGGGGGAAGCAGAGCTGGAGTGGCCCAGAGCTAACAGCAGTGAAGCAGCAGCACAGAGCACAGAGGGCTTTGTTGTCTGTGTGCAGCTCTGGGTTCACAGACATATGAAAACAGCACGCTCTCTGTAGAACACGGCTGCGTTCAGGCTCCGAAAACAGACTAAAACACGGAAAATACAACAAAGAGCTGCTCTTTTAAATCTCTTCCATCATGGAGATATCCATAAACAAGATTATACATTTGGTCTAGTATAAAAGCTCCGACTAATGTCTGAGAACAGATGTGTCATTTTTTTCTTTTGAGAAATGAAATATAGTTATATTAATAACACTGCCCACGAGGGATACAGACAAATACCATGATGAAGAAAAAAAAGAGAATACACTTGGAATACTTCACTTGCAAAATGATCATTTGTATATCAGTTCCTCACCATGCGTTGCCTTGAATTTGTAAAGAAAATTTGGTTATAGTCACTGAATGGACAACCTAAAAAAGGTGAACAGTCTTCATATACTGAAGTAATCTGCATCCACTTTTGACAACAAAACTATAGCAAAACATTAATTTACAAGCTCTCACACAACTCATGCAGTATAATACAAGTCGTACCATAAAACTCTAAACGTAAGAGGCACTGAGCTAAGCAACACACTACATGCAGGTCTACAGTAAAATGAGGTTTTATCCTGGCTGTTACTAGTCAATGATAGGTTGACGAGGGTAGGCAATTAGCTATTAAAACATTTTAAATTAGCATCCCTAATCTAGTTATATGCTCAGTACTTCGAAACAAATACAATTTGACTAAAAATTGTACAAAATAAAACATTTTAACACGTTTTAATACAAAGCATTTGAACAAAACGACATATCTTTGGAAAGCACTGAGCATATAGCCGGATAAATAAGGTTTGGATTATTCTGCATGAGTTACGTTTGAGTCTAAACTGATGTTTTGATACAGTTTTGCTGTTACATGTGGACTCCGATTACTTTAATTCAAGACAAATGTTTGACTTTTTTTGGATTCTTCATTCACCGTGGAGGCATGCAAGAAAAACAGTTTCCTTCCCAAATTCAAGGTAACACAGGGTGTGTAACTGATATACAAATGGTCATTCTGAAGGTGAAGTAGTCCTTTAATGATTCTGCACATCTATATCTCACCACCTCAGCCAGTCTGTTTGCATTCATTTAAATATATGCGTTCTTCTTACCTTCATGAGTTCAGGGTGTAAGCTCCTCCCCAGGCTCTCCAGGAGGCTCTCACCTTTACCTTGGCTGGCAGTGTCGTCGTCTGATTTAAAAGGGATGATGATAATAAATAAATGTCATCAGAATGCACCCAGTCTGACAAAAAAAAAATCACAGCATTGTTAATCTGATCCAAAAGAGCTCTGCACACTTTCTCTAATGGCTTCCTATGTGACTGTCTGAAAATCTTGTTTCCTAGATGGACAAATTAATATCTTACGGTCTACTGGCCTTTTTTTAAAAGAAAAAAAAAAAAGAGGCAGTTCACTCTCCTGCTGCCTCCCAGGTGACAGATGATGCACTGAGTGAACCCTAAGTGCCTCTCCATCTCTCTGGACGGCCTCCCAGTCCCTCATCAGCATCTCTGACCAAGCTATTGGATTTCTCTAGAACATTCTGCATAGTATATTATTATATATGAAAAAAAAGGCCCCATAGATTCTGGCAAGCCATCAGCAAACTGCATAAAACTGCTGGCATTCTTCCACGGCTCGGGACAAGCAACGAGTTCAACAATTCATCATAACTGCCCCCTGAAGAAAGACGCGCTTGAGAGAATTTTGGAGAGAAACTAAAGAGGGAAAAGAATAAAATATAACACCTGAAAACGGATTCCTGAGTTGTGATTTACCTGAAGATCATAGAATTTACAGCTGATGTGGAAGCTTATATCTCTCTGCTGGCAGCAACTATGGGTATAATTTTAAGCCTGTTTAATGTCCGTGTATCACTATAATATGGAAGCCATTAAAATGTCAAAATACAGGAATCAGACTTAAACTCAGGCAAGCTTTGGACTTCACTGCCATACAGAGGGATCACTTTAACCCTGGCTAACACTCACACAGGCCCAGAGGTTATGTTCAAACCTGCTGTTATTATCATCATAGCTAAACGGACCATACAGCAGCTATTCATAAGATTGCAAATAATAGGTTGACTGAAAGATGATCTGGACGTGTTTTTATCACGAGCGTTTTTGTTTTCAGATGTAGAACTCACCCAGGGCACAGTCCAGTGTCTCTGCACCGTTCCTCCTGTCCTGGCTGGCCTCGGCGGTGCTCTGCAGAGCCTGTTTCAGTGTGATCACCCAATCCTCCATCTCTGCTTCGCTGTCTGCAGCCAGGAAGTGGCTGTAGCGGTCTTGCATCTTCAGCTCGAAGCCGTTACGCCGCATCTTAGGGCTCTGAGGGGGGCAAGAATTATTGTATTTGATATTTTGTGAATTTTTCTTTAACATTTTCCCCAAAACAAAACACTTACAATATTAAAAGACCATCCTATGTGCCTTCAAGGTTAATATAATTTAGGCGACCAAAACATTTCAAAACAAGTCTATGGTGAGCGTTTTCTTGCACAGAGCTCCAAATGGACTCAAAGAGACAAGGCCCTCACCAAGCAGGAACCTTAGGGGCTAAAAAATGCTGTCACAATGGCTTCATCCTTTACTTTATAATGTCTATGAGTGTAAGCGTAACCGTAGCTGTCACTATTTCAGTGCTTTTAGTTCATGAAAATTTATTGCTTCAAAACAGCAGTCCACGAACTTATGGATGACGTCACAGCGGCTGAATCAATTATTTTCTAAAGATTATTGTTTCTTCTTATAATGGGTCATTTCTCTGTGAAAGCAATGTAAAGCTTTTGGGTGTGAAACATGATTTACATGACAAACACGCCATACTCCACAAGCCTCCACATTAAATCCACTTGCCCAAATTAGTTTCCTCCCTCTGCCCATTCATCTTCTGAATGTGTTCATCAAACTGAAAGCTCCCTGGCAGCCTCTCCGCTCAGTGCAGACCTGAATGAGGTACCAGCCTGTGCCATGAGCCAACAGCAGCAGCCCCTCTTAATCCACCAGAACGGGACTTTTCTGCCGAAGTCAATGGAATGCAGTAAATCTGTCCAATCAAGGCGGCTAAAAGCCTCTGGAGCGTGGCGAGACGAGGAAACACACTGACTTTCATGAGGATGACGACTTGTGCCAAAAAACTGAAAACTAACAGTGGGCACATGGCAAGATTCATCAACACGGGTTCTATTAAACCAGCAGCATAGCATACTGAAGGCCGAAGAGTTGATGCTGTAACTGTTATTGCAGTTTTTTCAACTGTGCATTTCATTTTTCTTTTCTTCCAGGCAGCCCTGTATACCTGAATGACGTCTATGCAGGAGTCCAGATAGATGGATCCTTTGGTTTCCTTGCAGTTCTTCTCATCCTTGTAGGAGTTGAGGATGTAGGAGCCGTCGGGGAGCTGAGACAAGTAGAAGTACCTCCTTTTGAACACCTGCGATTCACAGTGAAAGAGAGCAAGTCAGAGACTCATATCTAACAGATTATGGACAACTTCAAGTGTGGCTTCTTCTCATTGTGCCTACAAGTTTATCTGGGAAGATGCTGCAGATACTCAGTGTTATACATAATATTTAGACATTTTATTGATGACTTTTTTTTGACCAACCTGTTCTCATGCTTATGACTCTTTTCTTGTTTTTACTGTAAGTTTTATGGTGTATTTTAAATTGTACTTTATAAAGCATTTTGTCACCATTGTAAAGAACTGCAGTAGATTTGTATTTTATAGATGTAAGTGCTGATGTCAACTTAGCTGTTGACAATGACATAATTCTTGACTATAACATACAGTACAGTATGATGGGTTAGAAATATGCATAACAAAAAGTTGCCATCTGTTGTGAACTCTGTGTTTTGCTGTTGTTGTGTCACTTGTTGCTGTTGTGTGAATAACAGGCAGGAGGTCTGGTGGTGACTCACCCTCATGGAGACGGACAGGCTGCTGTTGATGTTGGCTTTCTGAAGCCAGCCCTGCTTCATGATGCCGCCCCTCTGGGAGCACAGCGATGATGAGTCCTGATGGACACAGACACAAATGCTGAAGATCGATCTTCAGATCGAGACGGATTTTATTGTGCAGGGTCATTCGGGTTATAACTGGTCATGCATATTATGCATCACAATAGAGGGGTGCCGGGCTGACGTTTTTTGAAGACTTCTTTTAAATGTGTGCCTGTCGCTTTGTATCATTCTGCATCCCCTCTCTAAATTCAGAGGTTTTTGCTGGTCTATGAACGCAGTGCAGGCAGAGCTCTCTAATGAGTTCTTTTTTTTCTGCAGCAGAAATTTATGATTCAGGCTAAGGATAATTGATCTGTCGCTCCATTCAGAGCTGATCAGATCAGTTTGATGGATGACTGGAGAAGCTGCTGTGAGTCAATGCAAACTTTTAGACCCAGTCGAATGAATTTTTAAATATTATGAATTTTTTAAGTACCAGCAAGAAATGGTCATTGATTACAGATTTAGTAAATTAACTATAATAGTCAATTAATTAATAACTTATATAATTATTCTGTTTCATGTATTACTGTATCATTTCTATTTTTATTTATTATATATTACTGAATGATTCTAGTTGTATCTAGTGTATATTTTATCTTATTTATTTGTCATGTTATTTTGTTTTTTTATTTATCAGTCATCTTTACGTATCGCACAGTATCTCTTGTTATCTAATTGTATCGAATTATATCTTATTTAATGTTATTGTATATCATCTGATCTTGTCTTATTTTATGTTATCCGATATTATGTAGTTTTTTCTTGTTTTATGTAATCTTATCTAATCTCATTTTATCTTATTTTATGACATAGTTCAGTCAGTGAAAAATGCCATCCACTCTAATCCCACGCTGTCCAGCCAAATCAATTTATCTGGAGAATTTCTTTAGTTTCCCATAAAGGGTTCATCATAACTTAGCCTCGGTCACGTCACTGCAGCCTTGCCATCCCATAACTATCATGGGACTGTTCATCAGCACCACACAAACAAAAATACAAGCATTCATCACAAGGGAATGGCCTCTCTCACACACATTCTGGTTGAGAGTGATGCATCCGGCTGCTTGGAGGAATGCACGGTGCAAAGGAGGGGGCTAATTAACGTAATGCAAGCCTGACACACACATCATAACAGTGAGTGGAGAGGGTGACGTGTGTATGTATGTATGTGTGTACAGCTGAGATGAGCCTAATGACACTGAAGTGGCATTTTGTCCTCTAAGCGTCATGCCTCTGCCTTCCTCTCCAGCTTCATCCTGTGATCTCATTGGCTGGCTCTTCTCCTGCAGCGGTCTGTACTTCCCTCTGACATGCAGCAGATAAGCAGCTGACCACCATGCATACACACCTCGCCACACCCTATCCACAATGGTACTTTGCATGGCCACCTAATGTCCCAGACTGCATTATTACTGATTTATTGTAAGGTCCTGTGGATGGTTGTAAAGGTTATATAAAGGACAGAAAAGCTAATATTTCTACAAACAAATACTCTTGTTACTTTACATGATCAGCCATCACAGCCTGAGATGATAGCACAGAGATAAGCGTGACAGTAGCGTGGGCCGTTTCGAGAAGTAATAAAGCCGTCTCCTCCCCACCCTCCTCGTCCTCGCAGCAGCAACGTTTATTCTCCTTCAATTAAACTCGTTCTGTCTATCCGCATCCGGCCAGAGGGGAGGAGGAGGATCGATGAGGGCTATTTATAGCATACATGAGGGTACTGGGTTCAGTCTCTGAGGGGTCACACTGCTGGGTGGACTGAAGGACTGACAGCCCATAAGTCACAGGGAATCTTCCAGCACCATTACCAGCTCTGTGCACGTCCACGCTGGGCCTGGCTGTTCCAAGTTTGTGTCTTTTCTCCATGATACAAAGAGATTAAAGTAATCATACTAACTTAAAGTCCTCAGATTATATCTGCCCCCCCATAGCATGCCAGGTGTTTCCCCAGCCATTTTCTAATTCACAATAAAAATTAAGTGATTCACACTGGGAATTGTATTTGTACTGAAGGTATACAGTACATAAGGTGCCAGAGTGCATAACACACAATTGATTTTGTTTGTTTGTAAAAACCCAGAAATGTTCTAAAATCCCAGAAACACCCTGAAATCCTAGAAAAGTCCTAAAAGCCCAGAAACATCCTAAAATCCCAGAAATGTCCTAAAATCCTTGAAATTTCCCAAAATTCTAGAAACATCCTGAAATCCTAGAAATGTCCTAAAATCTCAGAAATATCCTAAAATCCTAAAAACTTTCTAAAATCCTAAAAATGTCCTAAATCCCAGAAATGTCCTAAAATCCCAGAAATGTCCTACAATCATAAAAACATCCAAAAATCCCAGAAATGTCCTAAAACCCCAGAAATGTCCTGAAATTCTAGAAACATGAATGGGACATCGCGACTGGCCTCCTGTCATTTTGCAAAAGTTGTCCCCAAGTAAAGCCAGTTGAGTATCTCTGGATTTGAAGGGATGGTTTTTATTTTTATTGCACATCGCTAAAAGCTCTGCATACATGCACGCTGCAGTGTGTCCATAAAGGGCCCTCTGAGTCAATAGCGGAGCACTCATCCTCACTCTAGCTATCAATGTCTGTGATCTATCGGCGCTCGGGCCCCTTTCTACTCACCTCGTCTTTGGCGTCCTCGTCGATCTCGAACACATGTGCCGGCAGCTTGTCCGTCTTCAGGCCTTTGCTTTGAAAAGACAGTGAGTGAAAGTCAGCGGTCTTGGATAAATCAGCCCCCCCTCCCCGCTGTACTCCCCCTGTGGTGGTGAGGTCTGCTATCTCTCTTCACTCTTTGGAGAGTGTGCAACAAATCACTGCTTGCACTGCTTCCTTTGCTATGGATGTCCTGCATTGGTCAGTAAATTTTGTGCCACCTTTTAGATACAGTTGGTGTCTAGTCATAGTTAGAGGGCGTGGTCAGTGAGGGGGCAAACACTCCTTTCCCCACAAACTGTTAATGCAGGGAAAGAGCGGTTCTAAAACTTACATTTAAAGACACTGTTACATTTACTATAAATATGATGAATTAAACTTCCCATAGTATCAGTACCCTACAACCGTTAATGCTTTGATGTATCAAATTAGCATGTTTTAGTGAATGGCATGCATGTTTCCAGACATTATAACAGCACTAAAGTCAATTAACCACATTTTAACAATGTACTATGATGTTATCATGCTGCCATTTGCAACCTCAAGAACCACAGATCCTTAGAGGCTCACAACTTTTTTACCAGTCACTAAAAATACAGCACTGCATGAATGAAGCTCTAGATTATTTTTGTTTAGCCAGAAACAGTTTCAAAATCACCACTGCCAAACCCACTATTTAAATAAACATTTTCTGTGTATATAGCCAGCATAGCTTCAAAACTTACACGCTGAATTATAGGGGTGGTAATCACCAGAGGTTTCACAATACAATATTATCACAATACTTCAGTCACAATACAATATTATTGCAATTTTAAATGTTTTGCAATATGCTGAGTATTGCCTACACATATATTGAGATATATATATATATCGCAATGTAAGTCTTTTTAATCTAATAAGATAAGATTTCCAGTCTGTTCCTCTGTAATCAGCTTCACTGCAGCAAAATTAATCAATTGGCCTGAAAGGCAACTGATTTAATGACTCTGGTTGGCTACCAAAAGTTTAATTTGTTTTTATAATATTAATCATTTCTATGATGAAAATTCGATACTTGGCGTCCATGTATCAATACAATATTGCCATGCAAAGTATGTCCTTACTATGCTGTATTGATTTTTTCATGTCGCCCGTAATGAATTAAGAATGTACTTCAACCAGGCCAGAGCTGGTTGAGACAAACCAAGATGATTTTTAGTTTAGTTTCGAGATTTTAGCTTTATTTTGTTTCTTTTGACTTTGAATGAGGTGTGTTTTACGACGATAAAATAAGTGTTTATTTAAATGGAGTCTGGTGGATTTGAGGAAAGTGATTTAGGAGTTGTTTCTGGTTAAAAATGGATCTTACTCTTTAACAAAAAGGTCTATCTCTGTAGGGATCGTTTCCATAATGTTGTCAGACATTTAAAACAACAATCTAAGCCTGTCAGTGACAAAAACAAGATCTTTTATTGGACATATCAGCTGAAGCGCTTTCTCAATCCTGGATCAGTTTCAAACATTTTTATTCGTTTTAGCCACTTGGACACAGAAATGTGAGAAAATAGGGTCCAGGTTTAACTCTAGATTTAAATTTTTTGATCTGCAGAAAGCACACAGCAACTCTTCAGCATGGTTGCAAATGCTTTTTTTTCCTCATTGACGTAAAAGGATATGACGTTTTGTGGGCGTTCCCATAAATATTAAGTGTATCTAGTTAGTGCTTTTAAAAGATCTTTGGAATTTTAAGGGTATTTGGAAATACAAATATATCTCTCTCACTCCAATTCATAGTTCAAGTGGAGGTTGCAGTAATAAAAAATAATTTTCTTAGGAAGCTTTACATCAATAAAAATTCATAACATCTGGGCTGCAACCTGCTGTGTTGCAGAGAAAAATTTGGCTGAACTTGTTTTTTCGATTCATTTGCAGTATTTCCTTTCCTCTGCTGAGGGATCAGAGCTGCGTTCATGTACAGAAAGAGTGATTTGTTGCATGTCGTCATCCAGCAGACCCTCGTGAGCTGAGTAAATCTCTTGTAAATGTTACATATTTGGCTGTTGAGATGTTGTTTTGCACAATCTTTGAGCCCTTACAGGGTTTTTTTTTTCACTTCCTTACCTTGGCAGCATGCGGAAGTCACCAGAGTAAGCTTCATATTTGTAGTTGATTACGTGCCAGTCGGTGTTGTACATCTTGATGCACTGCCAAACAGATCGACACAGAGCAGGATTAGGGGCAGATAACGCAAATATAACAAGCGTGCCACAGCAGCAAAGTGACCTAGCTGAGCTCACAGTCCTGTCCTCCAACTGTGACTCACAGAAGACGGAGACTGTTCCAGCCCCAAATCAATCATTTATGATCTCAAAACGTGTGCTGTGACTTCTGCTTAACTCAAGATGGTTTTCATCGTGCATATTACTTTTTATTCAGTGTGAAACTGCGAGCAGAAACTCTAAATGAAATCAGCTGAAAGGATCTTTGTTGGGTAGATGCTGAGTAAGCCTGGATCTGTTCTAACAGTCCCTGGGACAGTTGTTTCCATGCTGTATCACAGTCATGAGAGCTGGCTGAGGAACACAGATTTACAGGCTGGCAGAGCAGCAGCGTGCATCCACATAAAGCCAGAGGAGTCTGTTTTTCATTGCTAATACAATATATCATCAGCACAATGTGTGTTTACTACTGGCCTGTGTATTCTGTGTTCCTTTTATGAGCTTCAAGTGACCACTATAAGCTGAATGTCATGAGGTCTGGCATGAAGTCATCATGAAAACATCTTAAATGTTTGTTAAGAACCCATTGCATTTAATGTCTGCTTTTTATTGAGCAGACTCTAATTAATGAAAGGAATAAAGAAAAGAATTAGTATCGACTATGAATACCGTAGCTCCATTTTTTTCACTCCAAAAACTCCTTTTATTCTTTTTAGAGAGGTCGACTGCTACAAATGTGCTGTTTGAGACCACGTGCGGCCAAGTCGTACACATGGGACTGATGCTTTACTGGAGTACCTCTTTGGCAAACAGACTCCTGGCCTCCCGCTCAGCATTCTGGGGCACCGAGGGAACAACAGTCCTTCTCTGCCGCAAGATCTGGGACTCCTGCGCACACACACACACACACACACAGTGAGACACATATTTAAGGTTGTACAAATAGTTTGAAGCTTAGAAGAATCATTCATGACATTACTATTCCAATTCTAAATCAACATTTGAAGTTTGTGCAGTAGGGGTCGACCAATATTGGTTTATAAGGGCCAATACCGATACCTATTATTAGTACTTAATGAGATCAATAACTGATATTTGGAACCGATATGCATTTACAATGAAAATGGAAATATTCCTGTTGAAATCAAGAATTTGTAATATAACAAACTCAAACTCTAAACTTTGTTTAAATGCAAATGTAAAATCAAAAATGAAACTTTTGACATCATATATATAGCAAGTTTCCAGCAACTTTTTTAATAAAGTTCAGTGAAAATTTAAATAAGAAATAAGGTAAGTAAAAGTTCCTCCCACTCTGGCACTTTCTTGGCATATATTGCAGACTGCCTTACCTGGTGTTGGTTAGGTGGAATACACACACTTTTTCATTAATTAATTCTATCTGTGATCATTAAAATAAAACGCCCCTACACGTAATCGGCAAAATGCCAAATATCGCCCCGATAATCGGCGACCCTTTCTGTGCCGTTTCTTTCTTGCATGTCTACTCATTCAGTTAACACGTGGTATTTTTGCACAGCTGCAGGTAAAGATTAACCTAGACTAATTTAGGGGTGCACAGATTTACCGGCTGAATATCAGGATCAGCCAGTATTTGGTGCCATGGTCCTGTTGGCGAATATGATGACATTCACTGATGGCGATGGCTGATGTTTTTCACAGGCTAAAAACTCAAGACTAACAGCATCCTGTTGTCCTGGAGACAATTTCAACTCATCTGGGACTCACCCTGTTTTTTCCCTAATAATTTCACAACATAAACAACAAATCTGTGTTGAAATCTGCAAGGGGAGAGCTTGTTAACATCAGCTGTTCCCACAACACTGGCTAACGTTAACTACAAGTCTTAAAAATGTTTTTAAAGAGATGTCGATCACTTATAATATTTTCTGATAAGGTTTAATGCTAGCCAAGACGTAGCGTTTTATTTAAAACATTCTGAGGGTGTTTTGGTGACGTTGAGAGGTGACAGATCATAAGATGTTCTTTTATGAAACGCTCCCACACTGTCACACGAGAATAAAGGAAGAACATTTTCAAAGCAACACTCAGAACATGTTTTCAGGAAGTTATTAAGGCTTGAGATTACGCAACATTTTTTTAAGAAATGTTCCTGTAATGTGATATGTTCACAAAAAAACAAAAAAAAAACAGTTTTATATTTTGCTGATAGAAAATGTCATCCTAACTTCAAGAAAAAACATTCTGGGAACCAAAAGAAAGCTTGCCGCTACAAACCTTACTAAAACATTGCATTGTGCCGGTCTTAGAATGATTTAGAACCAAAAATGTCAGCATTTTTGTTTTTATTTTATATATTATTTTCCTTTCTATTGCTTTATTTCCCCTTTCTAGTAGTAAAGAAGTAATTTAATCCAACGAATCACTTTAGTCAGACAGAGGATTTTGTTTCCGGATTGTTAAAGAAAATTTTTAGAGTGACACTGTCCTAAAATATGATGACATTCCAGTGTCACTCAAAAAGCTAGCAGAAGCTTTGAATGTAAAAAAAAATGACATGTGGTACAGCCCTACACATAGCAAAAACAAACATGTATACAGTATATGACATGTTGGTTATGGCAGTTCTTCATCTTCCCATCAAATAGTAACGTAGCAGGAAGCCACAAACAGCATGAGAAAGTGGATGAGAGAAAACAGAAGGCACACATAGTCAGGAACAGATGAGTGTCAACAGATGGGGAAAAAAAAAAAGAGAGAGACACGAAGCGAGACGTGCCACTAAACTAAACCACATGTGTTTGAAGCTGCACCAATAAATACAGAGCAGAGGTACCTGGCCTGATAGTGTTTGATTGGTCAGGCCTTTCTGGACCGACCCGTAAAGAATGGAGCCTGGTGTGCTGGGGTTGAGCAGTGATTAATGATGGGAAACCTTTCTAGAGAGTGATATTTTATAGCTCTTTGTTCCCGTTTGACCCGCACAGCTTTACAATAAACTAGAATTACCACCTCACGCTTTAATGGCTCCGCACACGAGTAAAGTTTTACCTAAAGTTTTCAACCAAGTCTGCAAAAATATGGATGCCTCACACGCATCTTCCCCTGCAGCAGCAAAGAAGATCTATATAATAATTATTTCATTGTTAGGTCCACGTGAACGTTTGTGCCAAATTTGAATACATTTCCTTAAGTAGTTTACAGATGTCACCTTCTCAAGAATGAGACGGATCCAGCTTCACAGTGACCTTGACCTTTGACCGCCGAAATCTAATTAGTTTGTCCTTGAGTCCAACTTAAAGATTGTGCCAAATTTGAAGGAATTCTCTCAGGGTCTTCCTGAGACATTGCATTCACGAGAATGGGATGGACGGACATATTGACAACAAAATGGATGTACTGATGTACGGTTGCACAGACAACCCAAAAAGATAATAAAAAGCTGACAATATGGCCGTTTCCTGTCTTGAGTAGAAGGACTACGACTTCATCCTGTGCAGTAAGATGAACTGGGTGAAGGCCAGTATGAGAGGACACAGGGGGACAGAATGAGGGGACTCACCGAAACATCATCAACAGGGCAGAGCAGCAGGTCCCGGTGGGGGTCGCTGTGGATTTGGGCCTTTCTCTGAAACACCACAGCTTCATAGTCCAGAGGTTCGATAATCTTTGGCTGCTCCTGAGAAACGAAGATGGACAGAACACAAATACATGTCACATCAAATAAAGAAACTTATCTGATCACGTGTTCTGATAATTTTGTCTTTACTGCAGCTCTTGCAACCTCCACATGCCCCTGCTGTTTGAAAGCAGTTACCAAGGGCTCGCCCTCGGATCTTTTCACCGCCCATGCAAAAGCAGAGCTGCAAAAGATCGAAGGCACAACCACAAAAGTTCAGAGGACTGTCACAGACCAGTGCAAGGAAATGATTGCTCAGAGAGTTGTGGGTGGATGGGAAAAAAAGGTAAAAGATGACGAAAGAGAAGCAACTGACAACAAAAAACATATGCAAAGATAGAGGTTAGATAAAGTATGTGAAATGAGCAAATTATGACATCTGACTTGATAATTATGTGCTGTCAAATAAAGCTCAAGTGCTTGACGAGGCATGTGTAATAACGAAACAAAACACAAGATATATATCACATGGCACATGGCTAAATATCAAAACTTCCTGTTTTGAGTTTCATAGAGAAGTGGAATATATAAAATCAGACTCTGCATTATGTCTTAAAGAGGCCTACAAGCTAAAACCTTGCCTTTCACAACTGGGTCAAGATGTGATCACAAGTACAAACCCAAACCACTTGGAAAGATTGAGAATTAATTCCCAGAAAGTGCCACTTTAAGCTCAGGCTAAGCAGTGAAGATGGCGATGAATAGCTAAGCCAATAAGCCTTGGCTGAGCAGCACCGAGCAGAGGAAACCAGACTGTATGGTTCTGATCAGCTTCTGTGCTGCACTGCTGAGCTGCAGCACCAGAGGCTGGAGGCGGTACGTGCACGGCAGCTGACATACTGCTTAGAGAACAAGCACAACAAGCACAGTGGGGAGATGGACTCTGACAATGTCCTGCAGCTGGAAGAGTACAACTGAGTCATTTTCCAAACTGTTTTATTTCCATTAAAGAGCTGTCCAGGCAGCTGAGATCCAGAAGTTACTTTTCCTGCCACTGTGTGAGCAGGCAGGGTGAGAAAGCCAGCCATAAAGTTATGCAGTAGTTTGGCTGCTTCCTTTTTCCACCTCTGCCCCTCTCTTTATACTGCCACCCCTCTGAAACTATCACTGTTTATATGTGCAGCTATTCAGTAGTTCTGGAAACATGCAGTTTTATGTGTCTGGTGAACCATTTAAAGGGACAGTTCACCCCAAATCACGAACACATATTTTTCGTCTCATCGGTAGTTGTGTTTATCAATCTAGATTGTTTTAGTGTGAGTTGCTGAGTGTTGGAAATGTCAGCCCTACAGATGTCTGTCCATCTTCTTGCCAATATAATGGAACTAGATGGCACTCAGCTTGTGGTGCTCAAAATGCTAAAAAAAATAAATTTGAGGAAACTGAACAGCAATGTCTCTTTCCAGAATTCATGACTCATTAACTCAAGATAATGTTATAACAAATCATAATGAAGCAGTGTTTTGTTATCATGCAACAAGCCCCGACTTTTAACTCAAAGCTAAAAACTTTTTTCTCTCTCTCTGCCTACTCCACCCACTAACGGCTGAAAACTTTTTTTTAAACTGGATTTTATATCATTTTAAATCATCTTTCTATCTTCTTTATCATCTTTTATATCTCTTTATTGTAAATCTGTATCCTTTATTATGTTTTATATTTTACTACTATTCATACCACATGCCTGCGCATAAAGGCGTTCTTCTACAGTATAAACAAACAAGAAGACAATGGAAAACACACGCTTGAGAACCAAACTTGTTATTGTTGTCCTACTCATGCACGGCTATTTGTTTGAAACATAGTGTGCATGCGCAAAGTGCGGCCGTGACATCACCGTTCTCACAGAATGTGTGCATTTGCAGTAAATGGCGACAGACGGGCTGGCGTTATCAAAAGATTACACTCTGGAACCTGGTTTCAAAACTTTTTTTCAGGTACCCAAATGCTGTTGGCGTGTGAACAAAAGGTCAAACCGCAACAAAAGTTTAACGTTCATGCAAGAAACGTTGCCATTTCAGCAGCCCATAAGAATGATATTTCCAACACTGCAACTCACACCAAAATAATCTAGACTAATAGATAATGCTACAGGTCAGAGAGAAAATAGAAAAAAATAGAAAATATGTGTTTTTGATTTTGGAATTGACTTTCCCTTCAACAAGGGTTCCCCCTTTGCCTTTTTAGGATCTGATAACATATTTTTTCAATCACCCGCTCATTATGAGCAACAGGGACCTTCATGAACACATTTTTCTGAGATTCTTTGTGTATTCAGAGGATTTAAGCTGCTTTAAAGATGGAAAAACAATTGAATTCCACACTGTCTGACTGTTTATATAATACACATCAGCTTGTTCCACTCCTTAAAGCTATACGATGTTTACATTTAGTGAAATATTCAAACCCAAGACTCCGCATCTTCAGACATGTTTGGTATCTTTGGAAAAACCTCTGCAATCTCCACTAGAATTTCAAAAAGAGCTGTGGTTTTGAACACTGGCACCACAGTAAGGGGTTAAACCGTCCTTCTTGAATATCCTGGTATCTGTGCACTAGCCAGTAAAGGAAAGAAAGTTCTCCCTTTCAGTGTTCTCCAACCAATAATTTGGCCAGTGGTGAAATAAGCTGGTTACAAGTACATGTTCTGCACAGATTTTTCCACCAGACCCCGACTTTCTCAGTTGTCTCCACGAGACCACTAATCTAAATAAAAACTTCCCACTGATACTTATGAAATGTTAGATTTAGTTTTTGCATTTTCCTCTGTTATGAAGCGTCACTGTTGTTTTTTTACAGTGGGCGACCTGCAGTAAAACACAACACCTCCGAGTCTGCTGAAAGCATTACACACGACTGTGCCGCCCATGCACCCGAAACAGCAGCTCTGCTTCCTGTCATGTGCAACAAGCTGAACCGCAGCGCTATAAGTCAGGGGCTACCGGCAGCGTAGTGGCTCTGACTGCAACTCTGATCATGTTACAGAGAAAGAGAGAGAGAGTTCTGCTTTTACAGAAGAGGAAAGAAGCTGAAGAATCACAAGCAGGCAGCTGTAAAGCCGCAGTGTCACTGATTGAGAAACGCACAGAGAAGCTAAACGTGGCCCAACACTTGGGCGTGACTCTACAACGCAAGCACTTTCTCCTCTGGCTGGAGAAAACCCAAACAACAATCGCTGACTACAAAGCAAGTCTCCCAGTGTGCCTCCAAGGGACCATGATGATGATGATGATGACGATGTTAGCAACAGTCCAGATGTCTGTGTCCCATTACACTCCAGCAGATGTACAGTGCTCCAACACAACCAGGTGGATTTTATCACATTGGCTAGGGAAGCTCACACTAAAACACAATGGATGAGTGCATACACACTGACATGAAAGTGACAGACACAGTGAAGCAGCTCCACTGTCCCACAGCTGACCCCGCTAAGTGCTCCAGTCTGTGTGTATATGACACACACAGCGGCTCGTTCAATGGAAGAAAAGAGCCCAGACAGCCTCTTTTATCCCTGTATTAATCCTGTCTATTCCAAACTAAAATTACCGCCTTGTGGTCGTATGCCTCCGCCAACCAGGCAAGTTCCAGCTTACATCCATGCCTGCACACACTCATGTAGCAATGACAGCAGATGGTGTTGCAAATATGGATGTTGCTGCAAAAAAGCTACAAAATCGAGGACTGCATGTCCTCATCAAGATATAAAAACTGTAATCAATAGCAAAAACTTTTTGAGATCTTTTAAGAATCCCTTCAATTGTTGGTGTTTCCACTCTTTTTTTTTTAAAATGAGCAATTTGAAAATGTTCAGAAAGGTAGGTGTAGGGAAATACTCCTACCGCAACCTCGACTTTTTACCAACAAAATCTAATCGGTTTATCATTGAGTCCAAGTGGATGTTTGTGCAAAATTTGAAGAAATTCCCTCAAGGCGTTCCTGAGAAAATGGGATGGATGTGAGTTCACAGTGACCCTTTACCACCAAAATCTATTATTTATTTTTCATTTATTATTTATTGTTGAGTCCAAATGGATGTTTTTGCCAAATTTGAGGAAATTCCCCCTTCTTGAAATGTTGTGTTTTTGAGAATGGGATGTCACTGTGTCGCTGGCACAGAGGCATAAAAATGTATTATTATATCAATAGGGCTTTTTGCTGCTTTCACAATAATAATGTTCAGAGAGAAAGTTTAACACTGAATTTAAATCAAATTATTTGTTTTCCATTGTCCAAAACATCTCTTTACAATATACACCGAAATTCAGTGAAAGGAGGTTTCTATGAATTTAAAAACCACTGGTCTAACTTAATATTCATGACTTATTTAATTGCAAATAGCTAACTAGAAGTGTGTTGCTGTCATATAAAATCAATCTATCCCAAAACTGTTTTACAGAAAACAAGAAAAACTTGCTTAAAATTTGTTGCAGTGCATTTTTTTGTAATTATAATAGATTTTTTTTTTTTTTTTTTTTGCCTAAAACACATACCAAAGCATACCAGCTGATCTAAACAGAAAGAATGACCAAATATAGAGATGTATGTTTTCACTGCATGGTGATGTGGCAGCGAGGCTTGCATGGAAGGGAGAAATGTCAACTTGACTCAGCGGAGCACTCAGACATTTAATCCACAGAGGGTGACATGTTCACTGAGTAGACACGCCTGACATGCAGTCTGACATGAAGTCTGACATGAAGTCTGACATAAACAATCATATGAAGGCTGATGTATCTCTTAAGATAGACATCTTTAAAATCTTTCATAGATAGAATCTTGTTTGCATCAGCGCACAATTTATTAAATTGAACCCAAATTAGCCGGATTCACTGAACATTTTCACTGCAGATATTTGAACTTTAATAGTGCAGGTGGAAGTAATGATATTATAAACTGGCTTTGTTTCTGGAATTACTGTTCAGTTCAATTCAGTAATTAATTAGTTATTAATTAGTGATTATATTGACACATCAGAATTTCTGGCGTAAAAAGCATCTCTTCAACTTTGGTCTCAATCCACATTTTTATCTCCCAAGATCGGGAACCACTTAAGGCTGTAACTGCAACTAACAATTGTGTTCATTGTTCATTTTCAGCTATACCACAGTGGTTTCTACAGTGGCCCTGAGGATCAAAAAACAACAACATTTCAGAGAGCACAATAACATTTCAGAAAACACAAAACCAGACAACATTTCACAAAATACGAAATTTCATAAAACATAATATTACGTGACAGCGCTTCATATATGTTGTAGTTTTATGGGAAATGTTGTGCTTTCTAAAATGTTGATGCTATTTTGTGAAATGTTGTGTTTTCTGGAATATTGTTGTGTTTTGTAAAATGTTGTTGTGCTTTGACCCTCAGGGCCACTGTAGCTTTCACTTATAGGAACCGAGTAATCCACTGAATGATGACTATACGGGCACTTCCAATTATAGGGTTGAGAATTACGTTCCCAAACACTGTATGTAAAAGACCACAAAACACAGGACTTTCTATGAACTCTAATACGAGTAAGGAAGAAGTGATTGCAGAATGATGCAAATGAATACTACTTAACTCAAAGGTTGTTTTTTAAGTAAAAAGAAAAGCCAATGCTCTTCACTCTGCTCTTTCCTTTTATAAAACTGTACAGTATATGACTTTCTGCCTAGAAACACGTAAAAGCACTTTGTTCCCTGGAAAATCTAAGAACACAGGCACGGAGGGAGAGACTCAGAAATGAGACTGACTTTCTAGAGAATGACCACACAAACAGTCACACAGGAAGCATGGTCACAGCATGCCTGAGGGAATCCCCATGCACCCTCCACAAAACGACATTTGTTCTCACATCCCAAGCCAACCATGTCCCACAAAAAACAAATCAGCCCGAATCTGCTACTCTAAAACCAATCAGAACACATGGCTGCACACACAAACACACACTCTCACCTCTGCTACGGAAACTAAAACTTTATCACATGATTATTACGCTTAGTATCCTCTTTGCGTCACACTCCTCTAGATGATCATCATAAGACTTAAGCCTAATAATCCCAAGGGGACAAGAGTTTATCTCTTACAGGAAACTTCTACAGCTCTGCTATTTGACTTTGTGAATACTGGAGCTACACCACTTCTCTTGTGCTGCTTTCAGACACCTATCACAAGTATTTAAAACTTCAAACCATGAGAAATTTGGTGTATATTGTACAATACAGTAAGCACCTTGGCAAGAAATGTTGAACAAATTGCAAGAAATCTGGGGATTTAGAAAAATGTTTTTAAAAGCTAGGGAAACCATTTAGGGGAAAAAATTAAAAAGCTAGGGAAAAACTGCATTTCTAATTATCATTATCAATTTTTAAGCACTTTTTCCAGGTTTTCCTTGTTTAGTTTAAATTTGATTTTCACATTTTTCGTTGATTTTTTTCATAATTTTCAGGTAATTTTCTTGTATTTTTAACTAATTTCTTGATATTTTGGGGTCATTTCCTGTTTTGCTAATTGTTGACTTCTTCCCATGTTTTTGAAAAAAATAAATTAAGCCAATTTGCTCAAGTTTTAGAGGGTTAACCCCTTAAAAACTAGACTGACATCTGTTTTCTTGTGCTATGTTCAGATACCTTTCACAAGCAATTTAACCATAGAATACTGACAAAACTGGTTTGGATTGGCTTTTAAAACTATGGTTAAAAAGGCAATGAGCAACTTGGCAAAAGATGTCCCAAAAACTGACAGAAATTAGGAAAACCTTAAAGTGAATAAACATAAAATAAGTTTGTTTGTTTTGGGAGGGGGTTAAGCCAGAGAGAGAGAGAGAGAGAGAGAAATCCCCTTTACAAAATGGGGAAATGTCCAGGAAACTACCTAATAGTAACTGTGTGTTCAAAATGAATAACATTTATTGTTTTTGCATTTTCCCGAGGCAATTTTCTTGTTTGATTTGTTATCATTTTTTTTCTTTTTAGGTATTTTTTTTCTTACAACTTTTTACCTCTTGTCAATTAGCTCCTTGCCTGTCTCCCATGTTTTCCAGAGCGATCAAGCCAGTTTTCTCAAGTTTCAAAGGGTTAAACAGCCAAAGATGTGGGACTGCTGTCTTGAGGGTTGAAGTTTGTCACATAATGAGAAAGTGGAGGAGTAAGCAGATGGTTTTAGTTAAAACAAAAAGAAAACAAGTCATCATCAGGCCAGCGTCAATGTGCACTGACACTAAGACAAATGTCACGCCTCAGACATGGAAATAAATTCACACACACACACACACACATACAGACACGTACACACAAATGCCGCATCAGCAGGAGCCTCAATCTCAAACCACTGCGCCTAATCCCTCATTATTGCAGTCTGTTCCAACTATCAGCCACCAGCTATTGGTTCAAAAGGAGAAAAATAAACCTTTTGCTTTGCACATGTCTTTAGCAATATGCATCATTTAAAGAAGCATGCTTTTTTTTGCATAATGTGGCCAATTTTCAGCAGAAATAAAGAGACACACACAATGCTCCAGTGCAAGGACAGTGAGTGAGGGAAGCCATGCCGCAGCTGTCCAACTGGCACCGCTCCTCATCCGCCAGCACACAAAAGGAGCCGCACATGACTGAAAAACCATGTGTGTTTCAGGACAATGTCACACTATTTTGTAACGCCGGCAATTTGGAAAACCGAGCCAACATATGGGAGTTGAATTTCGCGGCGTATAATGGCTCCAAAATGACCCGTCTTCTTCTTTACACAGCATGTAGCGCTGCCAGTTACTAAATTGTTTCAGTGCATTCAAACATACCAGCGCGGCACAGTTAGCTAAAGGTTAAATGTGACGTACGTGGGAAAAAATGGGAAAAACGGAGGTAAAAGAGTAAAAATGTGGTGAAAATTACACCTAAGAAGTAAAAAATAAAAATAAAATAAAATAAATACACCAGCTTTACTCCCCAGGGGCAGCAGAGGGGAGGGAAGTTACTAGCTAACCGGTTAATTCTCCTCGTTAGCTAAAATGAGCGCCCGGTGCTCAGACAGCTCCACTCACCACCAGGTCCACGGAGCTCCTCACAGCCTCAGACACGCTCTGCCGGACTTCCGCGGCCGTCCCGGGTTTGCTTAGCCTCTTTGTGAATTTTCGCACCTCCGACATCGTTTTCCTCGCGTTAAAATCCACTTCGTACGTCCCGGTGTGAGCGCGAGCATGCCGCGGTACCGGACGGAGCGGCAGCAGCTGCGTGTGACAGCCAGATGTGGGTTGTGTTGGAGGTGAACCAGCCAGCGGTTCGCGTCGCGAGGCGGGGCTCGAGCGTGCTGCTGATGAGAGGAGAGCAGAGATGGGGGAACAACGCGAGATGCTTCACTCTGAGCTACTTCCGTTTCCTCTAAATGGAGCGGAATTAAACAAAGATCGTCTAGACGGACAACGGAGTGTGCGTTAACCTGACAGCGTTTATCTGTGCCAATATCAAAATATTAAAGATGATTCCTTAAACCATGAATAAAGCAAATAAAAAAGTATAGTAATAATAATAATAATAATAATAATAATAATAATAATAATAATAATAATAATAATAATAATACATATTTACAATATTTTAAAAATGTACCTTTTGATGTTTTAAATTTTAAAGTTGAAGACACAATCCTGGAGCTAAAAAAAAGTCTGGTTAGTTTGTGTAAACATACATGAAATATCACTATTTTAAGATCAGATTTATTTATTTATTTTAGTTTAGTTTATTTTTTTAGCGTTCATCATGCCTGAAGTATCCAGGGACCGTCAGAAAATTTAAAATCCAACGCTAACCTCTATTTCAGTTTTTGGTTATGATAAATGATATAATTTTGTACATTCTACAAAACACAGCCATGTAAAGTTCTATGCACTTCCTCTTAGCCAAAATAATAAAAAAATGAGCCCATCCCAAGTACTAAAAACATATTCCCTTATACGCCTCTCCCTTTTTGCACCACTCCCTCCCCTCTCATAAATAACACACAGTCCCTTACTAGAGTTACTTCTCAACTGCTGTGACATGTGATGGAAGTCAGCTTTTTAACAGCTTGAATTAGAAATGATTATGCATTTTTTTAAAGTGCTAAAACAAAATATCTTAACAGTGTTTTAGATGAATTAATGTGTGTAGCTTTAATTCTTTAATTTAAAAAAGTTGCAGGCCTTTGTTGTGTAAAATTTAAGAACAGCAAAGCAGAACAAGGGCATTTGCTGGGTGTACAGCATGTCTGATGGGAAATGACCTGTCAAAATTGAAAACATACTGCCATCTTGTGGATTAAGCCCCAAACAATAATAGAAAAATAATATATATTACATCGGCTGGACTTTTTGTTATGGGAATGTTTTGCTAAACATGAATATGGCTGACAGCAGATACATTTAAACCAAATTGACTTTTTTTGGTGCTTAAAATTATTACAGTGTGTATAAGTGAGTCCCTCTATCATATTAACCCTTCCATGTCAGAATTAGGGCTGGGGTACTTTGCTTGGGGGCCACTTTTGCAAAATGACAGGAGGCCAGGGGTCAGTCGCAGCAGCTCCATACTTGTTTCTAGATTTTAAGATGTTTCTAGAATTTTAATACAATTTTTAGGATTTCAGGACACTTCTAGTATTCTAGGACATTTCTAGCATTTTAGAACATCCCTGGGATTTCAGGACATATCCAGGATTTCAGAACATTTTACGGATTTTAGGATGTTTCTAGTAATTTAGGACTTTTTGAGTATTTTAAGACATTTCTAGGATTTCAAGACATTTCTCTGAACATCTCTGGTATTTAAGGATGTTTCTTGTAATTCAGGACATCTCTAGCATTTTAGACATTTCTATCATTTTAGGATGTTCCTCAGATTTCAGGGTATTTCTTGCATTTTAGGACATTTCTACAATTTCAAGACGTTTCTAGGATCTTGTGACATCGAGCATTTTAGGACGTTTTTAGTATTTCAAGGCATCTGTAGTATTTTCGGACATTGTTAAGATTTTAGGACGTTTCTTGTATTTTAGGACGTTCCCAGTATTTTAGGACATTTCTGGGATAATTTAAAATGTTTCTAGGTTTTCAGGTCATTTCTAGTATTTTAGGACATTTCTAGGATTTTTGGATGTTTCTGGGATTTTAAGACGTCTCGAGGATTTCAGGATGTTTCCGGGATTTGAAGACATTTTGAAAATTTCAGGATGTTTCTAGTAATTTAGGACATTAAAGGCTTAGCTGGGACCTCTGTTGGGGGTGCAGGACTGTCCACTGGCACTTTTTTTGAAACTATTTTGTAGTAAATTGTTTAACGCACTCTGGCACATTATGTATAACAGAAGTACAAAAGCAATTCAGTGTGTATCACTTTATTTTTATTGTGAATTAGAAAATGGTTGGGGGGGGCCACCCGGCACCCTATCGGGGTCCAGATTTGGCCCACGAGCCTAAAGTTGAGCATCACTGGCCTATAGTAAAAGAAAAAATGTTCAGAAAAGATATATACCAAACAATGAAAAGTCCTTTATTGCCATCAGAACATGAGTGAGAAAACCAGAGACAAAATCTGACAGAGTGAGGAGTCGTCTGTACAACCGGCATCCACACAGACACACACACACACACACATACACACATACACACACACAGCAGCCAGCAGTCTTTCAACAGGACATGAGGGCTACAGATACATGAGGATATACAGTACTCACACAATGAGGTATAAAGGTAAACACAAACATACCAGATAGGGCTCCGTCCTCCACTCGCACACATGCAACTGAAACTGAGGTACAAATACTCAAGTGCTCGTTCATTCCTTTAAAAACACAACATACAGGTGAGCAGAAATGTATGACAGCAGCATCTGGGTCGTCTCAACCACGCTCCCATTCATCTGTCTCTCTCGAAACCTTTGGTCATGTGGACGCTTGCTTGTCATGCAAAATGTTGCCCTCGTAATCAAATACTTTTGTGAATCTTGAATGGGTCACTTCCTGACTCGTAGAAATTTGGGCAGATGAGCGGGAGAGCGAGTAGGGGCGGGGGGGGTGGGGTGTGGGGGGTTGTTTTTTGTTTTGTTTTTCATTAAGTCACAAATCTCTTCAAGGTTTCTACAGTTAGTCGGACATTCAATGTGTACATTAGCAGCAGTTCTAGTGAATGGAACAATGGCTTTGTAAGTCAGATTAATGAAACCCTTTTTTCCTCATGCACAGGACAGGCACCACCTACTTTTTTTCTTTTTTTTTTAAACTAAATGCCATGCAAGTTAGAAAAATAGACTGCAAACTCACAAGACAGAGAAATCAAAGTTCGTCTCCAGAGAAGAGGTTGATTTCACTTCAATTTTTTATTTCATATTTTTCTAAGATGTGGAAATAGCAACAAAAAAAACTTGAGAGCGGTAACCAAGACAACAGTAACAACATGAGCAGAGAGCCACTGAGGGTTTTTTTTTTTTTTTTTTATTGGGGCCCCCCTCTCTTACTCCTTTTGCCAACCCCAAACTGCCAGGTACAAGACGGACACCTCGCTTGTTTTGTTCGCTTTTTTTGCGGTCCTCTGCTTTTGCGCCGTGCGGGCGACTTCCACGCGCCTGGTGTGTGTGTGTATGTAACCTGTAAGTGTGGGCCTGTGTGTCATGTGGCTCTCATGTCATTTGAAGCTGTCCCAATCCCACAAAGTTCCGGGCCCCTCCCCTCCCACTCTTTTTCCCACTAGCAGCACCCGTCCCAGAAAGGTGATCGCCCTCGTGTGCGTCCGGAGCTGTGCGCTGCAGTGGTTGTTGGTTTTTTTTTTTTGTTTTTTTGTCATTTTTATCAAGACACTAGTGTGGCTGGAAGCTAGCACCGCCGCCCCCCTCCGACACAGAGAAAAGAGGCACGGTATCTTAAAGTCTAAATCTAGAGTTCAAGTCTGCCGTCTGTCTGGTCTCAGCCTGTCCTGGTTTACAAGGCTGTGTGGGAGCCACCCTGGACCCTCAGAAGACCCCCAAACAGGTGAGAGGAGGAAGACGCCCCCCTCAGTCCTGTTGATAAATAGAGATGCCTCAGCGCGCGACCCCGCCCAGGGCTGCGTTACGTCACATCACCCCTCCCGGTTTAGTTTTTGTGGTTGCCAAATGTCTCAAACACAAACACACGTACGTACACGCACGCACTGACCCCGACGCTGTCCACTCGGAATGAGGACAAGCGCCTTGAATTTTGGCACCAGACTTGTTTTTCCTCACGTTGGCCAGCCACTCTTTCCATTTCTGTATCCTCTTTTCTCCTCTTGGAACCAAAAAAAAAAAAAAAAATTGGAAGAACACCTCTCCCTCTTTTTTCCACTTAGGAAACAAAAACAAACTTAATGGAAAAAACTGTTTTTTTTAATTATTATTTTTTTCAAATTCAAGGCACAATGTCTATCAATATTCCAATCTGTCTGTCTCCGCTCCCAGGTTCAGTGTGCGAACGCCGCGTCACGTAAGCTATTGGACTGTCTGCTCGTAATGCCACTCCCTACAGCCTACATCTCTCGAGTCTGTACTTTAACACTGTTAAAGAGACGCGTCTGTTTTGGTTGAGAGAGAGCGACCACCAAGTCCAAACCAGTGATAAACAATGAACAAAATTAACAGAAAAAAAAAGACACAAATAAAGACAACCGTTTCAAAAAACAAAACAAAAAAAAAAAGTCTCGTCCTGTTTCTTGTATTTCAGTATTTTTAAAAATCAAGTCATATCCACCAGCTCTTTTTTGGCAAGCTAGTTGTTTTTTTAAATAAGCACTAAGTACTGATAGATAGGATAGCATACACCGTTAACGTGTGTTTTTAAGTAGATGCGTTTGTCGTTTTTTTGTACTTTTTCACTCTCGTAGTATGAATTCAGGTATTTTGTCAGGTACTTTTCACTCATCTGTTTAAGGTTTAAGTTAATGCAAGCAGGGACAGAGTTTGCCATGGAGTCTTGCTCTAGACTTGGGTTCGCGAGGGGCAGGGCCGTCTCTTTACGAGACCCCGTTGACCAGGGTCAAGGTCTCGCCGGCCGAGCTCATGCCTTTGTTGGGGGAACCCTTGGAGGGCGTTCGCTCATCCTTCGTGGCGCTGGTCCCGTTCTCCTGTGTGTGGGAAAGGCGAGAACAGATGAGAATGGAACAACAAACTGATTTACCAAAAACTACGACCCCTTTTCAAACACAGGAACTAGGAACTTTTTGAGAAACCAATTAAATTTGGGGTGGGAATTACAAAGATGACTGTTGCCAATCGGTCAAAATCACACAGTACTTCTACTTCATGCCATGTGGATGTATGCCTCCACACACCAGTCAAGTTGCACTTACAGCTTACACCCATGAAAATCTGGATGCTTCACATACAGATGATATATACCATAAGCACAGTTTCGAGGTGGTCCTTGATGGTTCTTGAGTTATGGCCAAAAACATGTTGTATGAGGTCATGGTAACCTTGACCTTTGACCATTTGATTGTAATCATTTCATTCTTGAGTTGTCCAGCAGGACAAATTTGAGGAAACTCCCTCAAGGCCTTTTTCAGATACTCATGAAAACGAGACGGACGCAAGGTCACAGTGACCTTGACCTTTGAACACCAAATTCTAATCAGCTCATCCCTGAGTCCAAGGAGGTGTTTGTGCTAAATTTGAATAAATTCCCTCAAGGTGTTCATTAGATACCACTTTCACCATGACCTTGACCTTTAACCACCAAGACCAAATCAGTTTAATCTTGAGTCTTTTCAAATGTTTGCGCCAAATTTGAAGAAATTCCCTTGAGATATCGTGTTCACAAGAATGACAGACACGGCCACAGTGGCCTTGAACTTTCACCAATGACCACCAAAATCTAATCAGTTCATCCTTGAGTCCACGTAGATGTTTGTGCTAAATTTGGAGAAATTCCCTCAAGGTGTTCTTGCAATATTATTCTTGAGATATCACGTTCAGAAGAATCAGAGGGACAGACTGACAGCTGCAGGCATAACAAAAAAATACTTTAGTATTGATTTAAGACAATTTTAGGAGGAGAGACCACCTGTTTGATAACATTATAAGTTAAATTCGGCTTTCCTGTCAGCTTCCCAACTCATTTTAACAGAGAAAGAAAAAAGTGAGAGATGGCAGCAGTGACCTGAAAACACAGCGCAGGCGAGACGACGCTTAGGTGCAGTGAGAGAGCCAGCGAATGGGGGAAATAAAGCATTTTTTGATGGTTTCAGGGCGGTTACATTCTAAATCACCAATAAATAACCATCAAACACCCAACAGATGATTTACTGTATAGATAGAGTCTTAGTTCAATTTTCCTGCTCTCTTTCATTTAATATATCCAACTTGCAGCAATACTCTGCAGCACTAAATGCCGTCACAGCGATTTACAAGTTTCTTACAACATGTCTTTGAAATGGGGGCACACTGAACTGCAGGCTGCAATGTGTTCAGCAGACTAATTTGCCACATTTTCATGGGTCTTTAGACTGTGGTGGAAACGCAGATAAAATGACGGGAACTTTGGGTCAAAACACATATTTTGGCTGAGGTCAGTGAGTATGTTTCTGCCTGTACCTTGGGCTCGGGGCCAGCATGGTTTTCCTTCTGGGGCAGGTTCTGTCTGCTCTGGGACTCAGCACGGGATATGTAGTCAGCAACAGTCACTGGAAACATTACAATCTGTTAGCTAGAACAAGTGCTGGGAGCTACAGGGTACATACGCTGTAGATGGAGATTCAAAATGCAAATTCCAAAGTTGATGAAGCTGCTGAGTAGATATTATTGATAGAGAATCTCCTCTTCTTCTAAAGAGAAGAAAAGTTAACCAGTAAGACACGGTGTCTCACCACTGTCACCTTGCTGTCTGTCACGGCTGGCTGAACCTCCCTCTGGGCGGTTGCCACGGTTACGACGACGGCGGCTTCTGTTGCGGCGTTGAGGTCGTGCCTCTTCATCTAACAGTCAAAGGAGAAAATATGGGTTACTCCCTCTGATAGTGTCACAGAAAATCATTTTCAATTTCATCGACAAGCCTGTTTCAGTGATTCACTATGCAGTACATCCACTTTCACAAGTGGTAAAAATGTCCATTTTCACACATGATTGGACAGCTCACCCAGTCCGTTCTCGCTGGGGCCCGCCTGGCCATCCGACTCTGCAGCAGCGTCCATCACGCTGGGCTCTTGGTCGTTGCGGCGGCGTCTGGAGCGTCTACGGCGGTCTCCTCCCATGCCTTCACTGATATCTGTGTCGGCCAACTCGCCTTCACCCTCCAGCAGCGAGTACGGGTTGCTGTCCGGGTCCCTCAGCACTGGATGAGCCAAAGATAATTAGCATCACAACTACACTTCTCTAAATGTTAAAGATTTGCTTTAATTTGAACACAAAGACTGCCAAATTAAAAACCACACTGTGAATGCTCTTCAACAGCTTTAAATGAGGAGCGTTCTACAGTGGCTTAGATTCTGACTTATGAAAGTGATTCACACTGAGAATTGTTTTTGTATTTTTAGTATACATGAGGTGCAAGAGTACATAAACAGCATCAAATTAGAGCTTGCTTGTGAAAAAAAGTGCCAGTGGAGGATTCCCAAAAACCCTTCACAGAGGTCCTAAAATCCTAGAAACATCCTGCAATCCTAAAAATGTCCAGCAATCCTAAAAAAGATCCTAAAATAACAGAAATGTCTTAAAGTCCTAGAAGTGTCAGGATATCTAAGAAATGTCCTAAATCCTAGAGATGTCCTAAAATTGTAAAAAAAAGTCCTAAAGTCCTAGAAAAGTCCTGACATCCTAGAAATGCAAAAACAAACCAAGCTGAGTATGCTCGCTTTAGGTTCTGTTTCTCATCTTATGATTGAAAGATCACATAACAGTCCAGGTTGAAATGTAATGCTCTTGTTTTGGGGTTTTAACTACCTGAGCTGATGGAGTTGGAAGGCTTGGATCCGGGCCCCCCACGTCCTCGGCCGGAGTTAGAGCCTCGGCCTCTGCCGCCCCGTCGGGAGCCTCTCTCATCGCCGCCTATGCCACGGGGCCGCTGATCTCGCTCGCCAACATCCTCCGACTCAGAAGCATTCGACAGTTCAGAGTTGGTGCCTGGATCAAGCACAGACAAGTAATGTGAAAACGTGTGTAACTTTTCCTCTATATCACTCTCAAATGTGTCCAACTGATAAAATGTCTCCGCTCTTTCATTCTCACCATATCCAGAGTACTGGCTGTTGGAGGCTCGGCGTCCTCTGCCGCGGCCTCCGTAGGTGCGAGAGGTGTGAAGTGAGTTGCTGCTCTCATCGGTCAAGTAGCCCTTCTCCCGTTCAGCACCTGGGCCCCCGGTCCGACTAGGAGGCGCGCGGTACCCAACCCCGATCTGACGGAGCTGCTCGTCGATCTGGAGACGCTCAAGGCGCAGCTGCTCCACTTCCTACAAGACAGGGACAATGAGACAGCTGTTGATAGTGTGTGATTCATAGTCTCTTCCTCAGGACACGGTTTATTGAAATGTTTCGAGAAAATCCCCCTCCCTCCCTGCAGCCTATTCGTCCGCACACCCTGATGTTTGCCTGATATTAAACACAAACAGATGGGAAATAAAAGTGCAGATGAAAACATCTAAAAGAAAAGCGCACGGAAAAACAAATAGCACCAACATAAACAGTCTTTAAAAAAATAACAGTTATCAAGGTGAGTCATTTATGGCATTGATTCCTTGATAAATGAATTAATTAATTATAAAGGGCTGAGCAATATGGCCTATAATTTATATTGCAATATTTTTGGCCTATATCACAATTCACAATGCATTTCTCCATATTTTGAGATCTCCTTAAAGTACTGTAGACTAATTAATACAGAATTACTGAGTAACCTACAGTTACAAAGATGTTAAACTGCTGTTATAATAAAGTTAAAGTAATATTATAATAAAGCTGAATAAAGGTAAAAGGTAGATTTATTTATCATTTTTTAAACAAAGTTTAAAAAACAAAATTACATATGTTGAAGGATGAGTTGAAGGTAAAAGTAAAGTGAAGTACTATTACAATAAATGAAATTATTAAATAAATTACTGTTACAGCAAGTTGAATAAAATATGGTTATCATAAAGTTAAAGTACTGGTATAATTAAATTAAAGTTAATTAAAGGACTGTTTTAAAATGTTGAATACAGCACTTTAATATAAAGGAGTGTTAAAACAAAGTTAAATAGAATATTGTTGTAATAAAGTTAAAGTCCTACACATAAAGTGAAATAAAGTATTGTTGAATCCAATAACTGTTGTCCAATAAAGTAATGTACAACAAAGTTACGTAAAGTACTTTTAGATTCAATTTAAATGAAGTATTGTAAGAACAAAGCTAAATAAAATATAGTTATAATAAAATTAAAGCACTGTTATGATGAAGTTTGAGTGTTGTGACAATTAAGTTAAATAAAGGACTGTCATAATAAAGCTAAATAAATCAGTTACCGAAAAAAGTTACAATAAATTCAAATTAAGTATTGGTATAATAGTTACATAAAGTACTGTTATCATAAGTCTAATAAAGTACTGTTATAATAACGTTAAATGAAGTACTGTTATAATAACATTAAGTGAGGTACAGTTATAATAAAGTCAAAATAAATTGCTATTTTAATAAAGTGAAATAAAGTACTGTTATAATAAAGTCAAAGAAGTATTGTTATAAAGTGTCTGTGAGAGGAAGAGAGCAAGAGTCTAATGCTGCTAGCTTACAAAAATAAGACCATTTGTATTTAATGTTCTTGATATAGTAATTTCATACATCCCACATGGAACAAGCTGCAATTGTATAATAAATATATAATGTAACAGTAATTTAATCTCATTTCTGCTAGTACCACGCAGGATATTGTATCTAGACATAACAAGGTGAACTGGGCTCTGTTTGTCATAATTATGCGGCGGCCCAAAAGAGTGCTGACATTCTATGCAAATGATCTGACCAACATGCACGATGAGGATTAACTAGAAACAAAGCAGCTGTGCTGCATTTTAAACCAGGTGGTCCCCATGTGCAAGCTCAAAAAAAAAAACGATTGCAATGACTCACTGCAATCACACAAGGGTGATAAAAAACTGATATGAGATTATATACATACAGATTGTGGAAAAACGTATTTTGTTGGCAGACATCTCTGTTCTGCCTGTAAAACACTGCACACAAATTTTGCCGTATTGAGCTGAGACCAAGCCGTGATCTTCAGACACCTGCTGTGGGCCTTTGTGCTTGTTATTAAGTCTATCACTCTACCACTAAGTGGCAGTCATGCGTAAAGTATAGTGTTCCAACCAGACCAGACATTTGGTGCAAAATCACCTCCCCTGAAAACCCTGAGTGCTTTCACAGAATGTACACTTTTGTTCAAACACCTCCGAATTTTTGACAAACGACTGATTAGCTTGTAGAGATCCAGGTTGGGAAAAGACAGCGTTGTCTTATTGGTAGAACATTTCTGGATGTGCCTTCAATGACAAAGTGGATGGAAACTACCCCCTCACTTTTTAATCTACCTGGACAGACAAAATGACCAACACATGGCACAGTATAGCAGAAAGATTCATAATGTGCACTCTGGCCCCTTTGACTCACACATACAAAAACTCACTGGACAGATCGTCCCGAGTGGTTGCTAAGATTTATTTAAGTTTCCCAGGCCGACGTGTTCTTCCCCCAGCTTTGGGGTTCCTAACAATCAACAGACATTATCACAGTTCTCCAGCTGAACAGTATCATTTTGCGGGGGATCCACTGGACCTCTGTCCCGTCCATGTGACAACCAATGCTCTCCATCACAGCATTCAACACACAAAGTTACAGCCAAGATAAGCTATCGGTTTATCATGTTTGCTGACTCTTAAATAACATCTTTAATTACTACTATCATCTTCTGGCAGTATCACATTTTGGAAATTTAAAATACTGTTATAGTAAAGTTCAAGTGTTGTTACAATTAAGGTAAATGAATTACTGTTGTCAAAAATTGATTTAAATACTGTTATAATAAAGTTAAATATAGTAACTTCAGAAAATCACTGTTATAATAAAGTTACAGTACTGTATAATAAAGTCAAAGAAAGTAGTGTTATAATAAAGTCAAAGTACTGTTGTGATAAAGTTGAATCGGGTACTGTTATAATTAATTTAAATGAAGTACTGTTATCAAAAAGTTAAAGTACTGTTATAATAAAGTAAAACAAAGTACTGTTATGATAAATCTAAATAAAGTACTGGTTTAATAAAGTTCTGGCTCAATAAAGGCAAATCAAGTATTGTTTAATAAAGTGCTGTCATAAAAGAAAAGTCAAAGTACTGTTATAGTAAAGTCAAATAAAATACTGTTTTAGTAAAGTTTAATAAAGTACTGTTATAAAAAAAAAAGTAAAAGTACTGTGACACATTAAGTCAAATTTAGTACTGTAAAAACAAATAAAGCCAGAATATGGTATAAGTTTTCTGAAACTTCAACAAAATCTTTCCATAACCAGTACAATCTTTTGGCAGTATCACAATTTTAAAAATATTTTTGGAAAGCCACTAATGCCGTTTACACAGATAAGGGGGGTGGGCTTTGACGTCTCATGACAGCAGTGCGGTGACAGCAGTTTCAGTGGTGTTTTAGCGGCTGATTTGGAGTCGGGGGGTCTCACTTCACAGTGTGACAGCTGCCTCCACCAACGACAGCTGAACCCTCGAGGGAGGCGTGAAGGAAGAGAGGCAGGGCGAGAGAGGGGTCTGCTGTTATTTTTGGTAGCTGAGGGTCCAGATAGCTTGTAATCTAAACTCCTGCGTACCCTTCACCCCATCCCGGAGAGGGAGGCTATTTATAAAAGCACATGAGGTAAGGGCAAAACGAGGCGCTCTCAGCAGCTTTCCTCATGAGGCGCTGGGCAGGGCGGGGAAACAGGTGACCCATATGAAATGACCCTGCACACACGCCCATATTTCCAAACAGCGCTCTGTCCTATCCACGTTTATAAGGACCTGTGCTTCTAAGAAACAAGCTTCCTCGACTAAGTGTCCAAAGCAGAAATACGTGTATGAAATCAAGTTTTATCTGACTTGTTTTGAGTGACAGGAACAGGGAAAAAAAAGCTAGTGCCACCATCTACTGGTGAACATGGAGGATGGACTGACCTGCAGATAGGACACGTGGTACTCCAACAGAGCCTGAGCGTTGCTGATGTTCTCTTTAGTTCCCACGAACACGAAGGGAACCATGCCCTGGTGAAACACAAAGAAGAGGCGATAAAGAGTATAGTGTCTTTTTCAAATAAACAGATAATCATCACTTTAACCCTTTGAAACCTGGAGCGACATCTGTTTTCTTATGCTGCTTTCAGATGTCTTTCAAAAGTATTTAAATTTTTTAACTCTGAGAAAATTATTATTTCAAGTTATTTCAAAAATATGGGTAAAAGGGCAGCTCGGGTCAGAAATGTTTCACAAATTGCAAGAAATAAGTAGATTTAAAAAAAAACTGTCTAGGTTAAGAAAGATAAAAGCTCGGGGAAAAACTGTATTTATAATTAGCATAATTACATTCTTAAATTTATTTTGCACAATTATTACCAATTTTTAGGCACCTTTTCCAGGTCATTTCATGTTTGTTTGTTTTTTATTTTATTTTTCATTTTTTAGAAACTCTTTTTCGGGTAATTTCTTGTACTTTTTACTGGTTTCTTGCTAATTTTTTCTTTCATTTCTGATTGCCTTCTTCACATTGCAAAAAAATAGCACATTTGAAAAACTATTTTTTAAAGCAAGGGAAAATTCTATTTATAATTATCATAATTCCATTCTTAAAATTATGTTGCAAAATTATGAATTTTTAAGCACATTTTTGAGGTAATTTCCTTGTTTGATGTTTACTTTCTTTTTCATTTTTAAAAAACTATTTATCAGGTAATTTTCTTGAACTTTTTTAAACTAACTTCTCGTTCATTTTTGTGTTATTTCTTTTTTTCGTTGCTTATTGCCTTCTTCAGATAGCCAGAAATTAGTAGATTCTTTTTTTAAAGCTCCAGGGAAAAAATAAAAAGGCTAGGGATAAACTACATCTATAATTACAATAATTGCATATTTAAAATTATGTCTTGCTATCTTGCTAATTATTGTGTCATTTGTTATTTGTTGTTCATTGCCTTCTTCCCATGTTTTTGAAAAAAAAAAAGTTGCTCAGGTTTCAAGGGGTTAAACACTGAGCCCCATTCTCAAGGAGACTCCGAAACAGTTCAGACCTTACTGAAAAATATCATGTTAACTGGTGAATTACAGACCATTTCTGGATTTATTAATATGCTTAAAAACCACATGAAGCAACAGAAACAGACAGCATAGTTCCCACACACAGCCAACAGAAGTGACATACGCGGCTGTGTGTATTCAAAGCCATGAAGACACAACTTCTAGTGACAAAACAAAGAGACAAAGCAGCAGAACTCAACAGTGTCAAAGCAGACGGCACACGGGGCTTCTACACTCTGCTGCGGTTAATAAGCTTTGCTTTTTTGGAGAGCAGAGGGTGTAGGGGAGGGTGGGGGTGGTGGTGGTGGGTGGGTTGGTGGGAGGGAGGGGTTAATAGGGGACTGGGAGGCCAGCCGAACGGTCAATTCACCTCTTTGCTGCTGGCAGTGTCGTCCCTGCCTGCCCCCTGCCTGCCTACCTCCTCCCGGGGAAGCTTTTTGTCGTTGTCTCCCTCGATCCTGACGCGGACCACGCCCGACTTGTCCACGATCTCCTGGATGACTTTGCCGTTCTTGCCGATGACTTTGCCTGTGCAAATGAGAAAGAAGACAAAAACAAGAAGGTTAAAAGAATATCATAATGATGAGAGTGTATATGTGTAATGGTAGGAGTTAGGGATGCGCCGACTCTGAAATTTTAAGCAGTACCAATATTTAAAACAACAATTTGTCCCTAAGCCAATACAATTGTTTTCTTGGGTGTTGTTTGTTTGAGTTTTGAAATTTACTTTGCTGTTTGTGCAAGTAAACAAAGAAATTAACAAAGGCATGACAAAAAAAAACTGTTTCAAAGTTATTCAGCGCATCTTTGCATGAGCACATATTCAATCATACAAATTTATGAAACAATCTTTAACATACCCTAACTTTAGATTAAGAATGTTTTTGAAAGAAATAATTACTTTAAAAGCCTTTTTACAATATATCATAATTCCCTCACTAATTTTTCTCCTTCAAATTGTTGTATTTATACAAGTTTGTCGCCAAAAAACTTAATTTTACACGATTATATTTGAAACCATCCAGTTAACGATAGAATATACCTTCGCCCAACACTTATTTTTACTGAACAGAACTGAAACGCATCAGAATGTAACCAAATGCAACCTCCGTCAGCTGTTTCCTCCAACCAGCAGCTGCCAACAGCTGACAGCTGACATTAACTAACTGCTGTCCTGCAGATTTCAACGCAGATTTGTTGTTCACTGTGCATCAATGGTGAGTTTATTGCCCAATTTCCTCCTAAAGGCATCTTAGGAAAGATTTGCTTCTATCCAAACACATTCTCATCCCCGTAGTCTCGAGCCGTGCTTTTAAGGCCCCGTGTCCACCAAAGTGTCTTTTCTGAGGCCAGCATCTTTTTTTTTTTTTATTGCTTTGAAAAGGTAGTGCTGCGTACACTGAGCTACAAACACCAGCGGCGTGACACGCTGCTGAGTATCTATTCTGCACTGAGTGCTGCCCATGGGACGATTTTTTTCTTCTGTTTTGAGTACTGATAGGTGAAAAAAATGTTTAACTCTGGATAAAACCTCTGACACAGACCAGCAGTTCCATCCTCTCTCTGCATGTTTCAGACTAGTCATTATCCTGACCAAGTACTCTACCTTGTGCCAATGCCACCATGTTTACTTCTGAAGATATTCTATATCATAGCAACCACTGGAAAAAAATGCTTTCATGCACTCCCAGTGGGACATCTTCAGCTGGGGAAAAAAAAAACCCATTGGTAGACACGGGGCTTTAGCCTGCGCAAAGTAAATGTGACACAACAGAAAAACATTGCCCACTGCCACCCGGGAATTTCCTCTTATTTGCTGATAGGCCAATGGCAGTTAACGAGGCAAATGTGAACATTTATATATATACTTTAGTGTTTAGATATATTTATTTAATATATTAGTACTTATGTTGAAATTTTATTGATATATTCTACACTTTTCTACTTCTTTTAAGACTTTTGAATGGGAGCATCTGTAACTAAAGGCAATTTCCCCTCGGGGATCAATAAAGTATTTCTGATTCTGATTCTGATTCTGAAATATCAGTGACGTGTGACTGATAAATCTCTGCATCCCTAGCAGGTGGATGTGAAGTGGTCTAGGTCACCAACAAAATGAACCTCCTCAGGAACGCAGCTCACTCACCTACAAGGTTCCTGGGTACCTGAAAGTAGTCTTCTTTGAACTCAAGATACTCTCTAGCCTGCTTTACTGCCTCTGGGGTCTGTAACACAACATCACATCATATTACACTGCAGTACATGTATCCAAATATTAGTCAAAAAAAACTGATATACGACATATTATGGCACACGAGCTGATGAAACAGCGTACCTCTCCATAGATTCTGAACGTGCAGCTCTCCTCCTCCAGCTCAATAGCTGTGACACCGGGTACCTTCCTCGCCTGCTGGATGTTGGCACCATGGGAGCCGATGGCAAGGCCCATCAGGTCCTCCCTGACCCTCACCTCCTCTTGGTACGCTGACGCTAACTGCTTACTTGTCTGGAAGGAAAACACAAAGTTGGTTTGAGGGCCATTGAGTAATTTTAGCCAAAATGGCTTGCTCGGGCTTGGAATATTTAAATTAAAATATATGAGTATACAGGCAAAATTAAAGGGAGAGTTTGGGAGAGTGGGGCTGTATGAGATATTTATCCATAGTGAGTGTACTGCATACAGTAAATGTAGGCTAGTACACCCTCAGTTTGGAGAAGCATACAGGAGTATCAACGCAGAAGTAAAGCAGTGTACTGCTGTGGATGGGGGCCGCAAGAAAACAGATTTTAGCCAACAAAAGAAATCAATACAAGTTTAAGTGTACATTATATTTTGATTTTTTTTTTAAAAATCTATTTAGTTTTTTACTGCTTTACCTTACCGTCAGACCGCAATTTCTGACAGTCAGCTGAAGTCAGTAATAGTGCTCTCTTTAAAGCCAGACTCCATTGAGAAAAGCACTGACTTTGGCATTTACAAGTGTTATTTTAGGCTCATTTAAGTCACAGATGAACACAAATAATCCAACTGATGTAGGCAGCAGTAGACCAGCAGCTCCAGTGTTCAGTGAGCCAAAATGACTGTTTTTGTCAATGGAGTCTGGTGGCTTTAATGAGAGCACAGATAGGGAAACTGAAGCCGTCAACGACTTCCCTGTTAAAAGACTGTCTAAAAAGAAAAGGTAAAGCAATGAAACTACTCTCAACCCTTTGAAACCTGAGCAAACTGACATGTTTTTTTCATACATATGGGTGGGGGACGTGCAACTCAAGTAACGGCAAAAAAAATCTCAAAACAAGGAAATTACCCAAAAATAAGCACAAAAAAGTAAAAAAAAAAAAACAAATAAAAAAAACAACAACCATTTTATTTTAAAGGAAAAAAAACCCAAACAGGAAAACAACCTCCAGAAAGTGCTAAACGTCTAGACGTGCTTCTGTAACATAATTTTAAATATGTAATTAAGAGAATTATAAAGAAAAATAAAAAAAAACAACAAAAAATAAATACAAAAAAAACACCATACAAGAAAGTGCTAAACTTCTAGATGTGCATTCGACATGAATTGTGAAAACAGTGTTCTGGAAATGTTTCCCTTTCTTGATAATATCTAATACCCTCCACCTCTAGTTTTAAGATCAATTACTTGTCACCTTTTACTGTTTTTTTATCAAATTGCTTTTCCTGTCAAAATTGCTTTGAAAGAAAACAAACCAATTTTTAATGGTTTCAGAGGTTTAAATGCTAGTGAAAGGCACATCAATGCAGCACAAGTATACTGATATTGATCCAGGTGTTAAAGGGTTAATACAGTGTACACTTTTATGGATCTCTTTAAGTGGTGGTACTCCTGCCGCTTCTCCATACTGGGAACATGCTGACAGACATCCACTGTATGTAAAACAGCACATAAGTACCCATTATAACTTCAAAAAAACCAAGCTATTCCTTTAATTGCACCGGACAGGATGTGCGCATGTGTACGTAAAACGTTTACCTCCAGATGTTTGGTGGCTTCTTCGTTGCGGGACATTAGCATAAGCTTGGTTCGGATGCTGCGGAAATGCATGTCGCTCAGGAGAGTGGCACGCTTTACTGTGGTTTCATTTGTAGACTGAAGAAAACAAAAAAAATGGATCAAGTTACAAAACATCACATTTCTCATCTTTAACAATGACTGACTATGTTATCAAAAATATGGACTGAAAATCATGTCAAAGAATAACACCTAAAAGAGGCAGGAAGAGGAGGTAAGGTAATATCCACCAAACAATACCTAAGGAATACCCAGAAAACCCTAATTTATGTTAGAATTACTGCAGCTCCTTTGTATCATTTCCTCATCTGTGAATATCAAACAGCCGTTCCCTTGTTCATGAGGTGGACTCCAGCTGAAGGGTGTATTGTGAGTACTAACCAGCACAATGAGTTCGTGTGTTTGGGCACTGTAGAAGATGCAGTTGGCTCCGATCGCTTTCCTGAAGTCTTTGTGAATGTTGTCGTTTTCACAGCTGTCGATAAGAAAACAATCCACAGGAGAGTCAGCCTTAGTTATTCATCTGGCAGCAGTGGGCCATTAGAGCGTCACCGCTCACTCAGACAACTTGACATTCAAAGAAAGGTGTCCCAGTGAGGAAAATCATCTACGCACACACCAAAGATTATCAAAATTCTGGGGTTAATTCACACAAATCTATCTTCAGGGTGTAAGTTTGACGGTGTAAAGACACTCACATGTCCCTCAGGTCTTCTGGGACAGGGATGGGGACCTTGTGGAAAGAGTTTCGAGAGGAGGGGCTGTTGGGGTTGAGGGGCCTGATGCGCTCTGCCGTGACAATCTCGTTGTATGTGGCGTCGCATGCCGCGTATTCGATCACATAGAACTGAAAACAGAACAAAATGATAGATTTTTAATCCAGAAACACTGAGATACACAAAAGTTTAAGGCCTCAAAAACTTGACAAAATGAATAGTGTATGCTTCAAGTATCAAACTTGACTGTGTGAACAAGTATCAGAAACACACTGTGGTGTAACTAGTAGCCACAAAGTGATTTAATTTTATTTATTTATCTTTTTATTTAATGTCTTTATTTATTTCTTTGTTTATTTATGTATTTATTTTTCCTTTTTACATGATTGAAAGGTCTTCATGTTCATTTGGCAGTGTATTTTGTTTTTGAACATTCACATAAACCAAGAAAAAGAGAATGACCAAAAAAAAAAGCTTTACAGCTCAATTAATTGACAAAAAGCACACGCCAAGATATATACAGAGAAGATCTATGGAAGCATAGAACTGCCAGGCTAAATAATTTTAGGTAATAACAAAAAATGTTTCTTGTAATAACAAGATATGTTTATGTTAAAACAATAAACTGTTATTGTTTGAACAATGATTTATCTTGTTAAAACGTGAAACATTTCATTCGGTAAGGGATCCCATGTCACACAATAATGGGAAACATTTGAATTTATAACAAATAAATATGTATAAAGTTTGAACAAGAATGTTTTCTTTTAACAACATGAAAATATCTTGTAAAAATGTAAAAAATATAATCACGTAACAAGAAACCTTTCTTGTTATAACACAAAATATCTTGTATAAACAGAAAAAAACATCTTGTCATAATAAGAAATTTTTCATTTATCAAAACAGATCAGTTGTTTTTTTTGGGGGGTTTTTTTGGCCTGGCAGTTCTTAGCTTTCATATTCACATAAAAATTCTGAATCAGCTGTCAAATCAAAAATTAATTTATGTGCATTCTCAAATTAAAAATCCATTGATGTCCACTCTCAAATTAAGAAATAATAGGTCACCTCAAAAATGCATTCATGCTACAAATTCATTCATCTTTTTAATGAAGCCACACTACACTCCTTTTCCCAGTTTCTTCTGTTTTTGAGAAAACATGAGATGGAACAAAAGCGAGATGCGGAGAAAGATGGAAAAAGATGCAGAGAAGGAAAAAGGGGAACCACGAGGCAGGGAGACGGTGAGATGAACAGTGCACACTGCATGCTCAGAAGGACAGAATTAAAGCCATCAGTCAGTGTTAGACATTCCTGCAGGCTCTTATCAGCCTGCTCCAAATAACAGCACTACAGCAGCAGCAGCAGCAGCTCCCCTGGCACTGTGGCACTACAACTCTGTCCTTTCCATATCCCACTGACCCACTATTCAACCTGCAGCTCCGGCTGGTGACTAAGAGCCACTTCTTGATTTTTATCAAAAAATATGTCAAAATACGCCAACTGTGCCACTTAGAGTGAACCTGGTGGAAATCCATTTAGGCACAAGAACGCAGAGTGAAGGAAAAAGCACAGTCTATGAAGAAATATAATGCGAAGGTACAATGTCAGAGCACATCAGGACATACTGGCTCTTTGAGCTCATTACCCAGCAGTGCTTATCTCACCACGGGCCTGTATTCACTCTCTGTACAGCAGAGCTCAATAAACAGTTCCTGGCAATGCAACTAAACACTGCTGGCAAAGTGAAAGATAATAGCCGAGCCTCTGTTACTGATTATTAAATACGGAGCTAGCCTCACTAGATCTCTTCACCGATACATGAGATCATATTCTTAATCATTTTTTCAACTAAATAGCTGCAAGAATATTTAAGCGCCAGGAACTAAAATTCAGGAACTAAACTATCCCTTCAGCGCCATAGCGTTTTTACCGCATTCAAGGCGCTGTAAAGATTAGGCAAATTAGAGCGGATTAAAAAACAGCGACTGCATGGTTTATGACAAGACAACAAAGCAGCGCCATGTTGTTCTTTTGTTATTTACTGTTGTGTGACTGTGGTGTTTGAATTAACGGAGACATACAGGGGGCGGAAAGGGGATTTAAGAACACCATAAAGACAAAAGTGCGTCACCGAAGTAGAGAGGTTATGCTTAGTGCTTTTCTGCTTTAGTACTGACAATGAAACCATTTAGAAAAATAAAGCATTGTTTTTTGTTCTCTATCTTTTCTTTGTTTTTGAAAGAGAACGTTCCCACTTACTTCTCCCTTCATCATTCTGACCCTGGCCAGCCACCAGCCACATGGCTCCTGTTCATTCGCCCTGGAGTAAACCTGTAAGGAGATACATAGGAAATGACAGCTAAGTCGCAGACAAAAAACAAACAAAACAAGAACTGTTTCATACATTAACCCTTTGTAACCTGGAGCCACATTGCCTATGCTGTGCTGCTTTCAAATGCCTTTGATATATATTTAAATGCTAAACACATCGGTGCAATTTCTTCCAAAATCATGGGGAAAAGGCATTAACAACTTGGCAGGAAATGTTATAAAAAATTGCAAGAAATGAGTAGATTTAGAAAATTATTTTTGAAAAAGCTGGGGGGAAAAATTGTCTAGGGTGAAAACAAGTTTGGGGAAAAACTATATTTGCAATCATAAATAATTATTTATAACTGTTACAAAGTTATTATAATTTTTAAGAAATTATTCTTGGTAATTTCTGTGTTGTTTATTTTATTATTTTTTTTAATTTATTTATTATTTTTTCACTGATTTTCAGTTACATTTCTTGTATTTTTTAAACTAATTTCTTGCTAATTCTTGTGTAATTTCTTCTTTGGTTCCCAACTGCTCTCTTCTCATGTTTTTAAAAGAAGTCAAACCAATTTGTTTGGGTTTCAAAACAAAAGTTACAGACACACAGTGAACTAAAATCACATTTTGGGCAAGAAATAAGCAATGCAGTGACAGAATCATGATTCATATTTGATCAGCACTGCTTAGTTTTATCATTGATCTCAGTTTTTTCAGCCTGTTTGGGTTTTTTTTAAAAAACACAAGAAACAGTATGGCACCCACTTCCTGTTAAATAACTCTAAAACAGCATAACAGGGCACCAAAATGTATTTTTGAAGACAGTTTAGGTGACAAAAAGGCAACGCAGTTACAGGATCTTGGTTTGGTTTTGATCAGCACTGCTTAGTTTTATCATTTGATCTGAGAGAGAGAGAGACAGAAAGAGAGAGAGAGAGAGAGAGAAAGAGATCTAAATATGTTTCCATACTAAATCTGTAGTTCGAGTAACATCAGCATGATTTGGCAGATTTTCATTGATCTGGGCGCTGGCAAGATGGAGGAAAGTTAACCATAGTTCACTGAAAAACTATCCACTTGTATAAAATAAATCGGTAAAGTATCAGTTTAATTGTACTTAATCTATTTATCGTATTTTAGTAGTTTACAGTAGTTGAAAGATTTCAAAGTATTGAGAAATATATTGTTTATTGCGATATATCCTAAAAATATTGTGATACCATTTCAAAGCCATATCAGCCAGCCCCAGTCCCATATAGACGCATGTCCCAAATATAAGCCTGCTGAGTTCAGTGGTTTAAGCAAATAATAGCTTGGGCTATTTGTTGAAGTTTTACGGTAATTGGTTTGAGGTTTTTTTTCTTCTTCTTAAATGTGAATATTTTCTGGTTTCTTTTCTCCTCTATGACAGTAAACTGAATATCTTTGGCTTGTGGACAAAAAAAGAAATTTGAGGATATCATCTTGGGCTTTGAGAAACACTGACTGACAATTTTCAGCATTTTATTACACATTATAGGCCAAACAACTAATCAATAGATTGAGAAAGTAATCAACAGATTAATCAACAATGACATTCATTATCTCTTGAAGCCCTGGTCAATAATATCCGAGAATGATCCTTTTGGTGAAGTGCAAAGACACAGAGGCCTTGAGATATGAGGTCAGTGAAAACTCTAGTGGACGAGCTGAGTCAGAGTCGACGCAAAGCGGCAGGCCTTACCTCCACCTCCTCTCCTTCACCAATTTCCTTGTGGTAGTCGGCTGGAGGAGGCAACCGCACGTCGCTGAAGGGCAACTGTCTCTCTGGCTGCCAGCTGTTGCAAGAAGACACAAACGCCCGTCAGCTTATCAACAACTACAGGTAACAAATCGCAATATAGTTTCACAGTTAAAGCAGTTCATTTTCCTCTCCTCTCATGCCAGGATGGCAACGACATGGGGGTATTACCAGCTCACATTGCCAGACATAATGAAAATAAAAATTAAAATGGGTCGTTAAGTTTAATGAGGAAGTTTGAGGAGCTGTGTCTGGACAGTGAGTGACTTAATGATAGGTCCTTTTATGTTAATAAGAACTTGAAAATAGCTCATAAAGATTGCCATAAAATTCAGTAAAGACCTGCTTATCTCGACGCTTATTCGGTGTTGATATCTAAAATAACTCGTTTTGAGTCATTAAAATAATTTTTCTGCCTTATTGCTACCATTTGAGACCCAAAAGGGTGTTTTCTTCATTCATTATCTTATACAGCCAAAGGATTCCTGAAGCCTAAGACAAGTTAGATTTAAGAATTTTTAAGATGTTTTAATGCTGCTGGAATAAAGTTTAAGACCAATTTTCTAATAACCAAAATTGAAGAAGGGCAATTTTATTTTGGTAATGAATTCAATGCCTTTTAAAACTTTTTAAGGATCCCCAGGAAGCCTGAAACCAGCTGCTCCGACACCTCCATGTGCTCAGAGAAAGTAAAAGGAGAAGGGGTGGGGGGCATCCAAAAAAACAACACAGGCCACCATACTGCCACCCCTCCCAACCTGCATACCTTGGGTCACTATTTTTAGGGCCACCCTGCTCTGCACTCTGAGCCAAGTAGATAAAGAGGGACCAGGGGGATGGGTGGCTGGTGGAAAGGGACAGTAGGTGGGGCTAGGAGTATAGGAAAGCATGCTATCAGTATGGTCGGGGCTGGAGGGATCAGAGCAGGAGGTAAAAAAAAATAAAAAAAATGTTAGTGACATGTATGGACAGCTGCAAAGCACAGGTGCTGAATTGGAGGATTTTAAATGCCTGGGTAAAGCATGGAGCAGTGGTCACAACTCTGGACTATTCATCATACAGCGCACATATAGGAGGTTCACAGAAAGAACAAACTTACTTGTTTTCAAAAACAATTGTGAGTGAGTCTTCGTGGACATCTTTGATGTAACCCTAGAAGAAAAACAGAGACAGAATTTTATTCCCATGAATGCACAAGACACTCAGTGATGAGGGGTGGGGCTTTTATTTTTGCATGTAAACAACATAGACAGCTGACTTGGAAGACTAGTGCTAGACCAATACTGTGACTACTGCTGAAGAAAAAAAAAAGAGAGAGAGAGAGCGCATCTAGGGCTTTTTGGAAGCCGAGACATCACATCACTGACACAATTCTCTGGCTGTGAATTCTGTGGTGGATAAAGTGACGATGAACGCTGACTCCTCCTGACAGCGCAGAGACAGCCTGGAAATTTCTCCCTCACACTTGCAAACAAACAGAATTAAAATACACAAGCTTTGTGTGGAAGTTTGTGGTTTTACAAACATGTTCATGAGGGCGCATGTATGAAGACATAGATTCCTTGTGCTGCTTTCAGATGCCTTTCACAAGAATTTTACTCTTTGAACCAAGAGCAAATTGGTGCGCGATTTCTTTAAAAAATATGGGGGAAAGGCAATGAGTGACTTTGTAATAAATGTTTCAAAAAAGAAATTAGTAGAGTTAGAAAGTTATTTTTTAAAATGCGAGGGAAAAATGTCTAGGGAAAAAGAAAAGGGCAGGAAAAAAATTAGTGATAATTCATTAAGAAAAAAAACAAAAAAGCTAGAAGAAAAACATTATAACTATCATATTTACATATTTAAAATTAATAAAAAAGTTGTTACAATTTTTGGCACTTTTTCAGGGGCATTTCTGTACCTTAAAAAAATAATATTATTATGACTAATTTTTAGTTATTTCAAATGTGGCACTTTTTCCTAGTAATTTCTGTTTTGTTCTTTATTTATTTATTTTCACTAATTTTCAATTTCGATTTCTTGGGTAATTTCTTTTTTTTCTTTGCTAATGTCCCTTTTCTCATGTTTTTAAAAGAAATTAAGCCAATTAGTTTAGATTTCAAAGGGTAAAATAAGTATTTCACTGCTGGTAAGATGGACTTTTTGTAAAATGAATCTGTCTATGCAGAACAAAGACACAAATACTTCTGAAACTTGTGCTATATGACCATCCAAAAAAACCCAGAAAAAAAGGACTGCAGCATTCGCTTTTGCACTCGCTCAGCCTCGCCGATATGGACGTGTTACGCGAAAGCAGAGACTACTACTACTACTACGAGAGAGAGAGATCACATGTTGCTTATCAATCATGACCATCCACAAATCTGTCACAGCATGCCATATGCTTTGATCACCACCACCAACGCCAAGCAAATGACATGATGGGAGGAAAGTGGTGGGTGTGGCATGTTTCACTGTGACACTACCGTATATGGGACAGAGAGATCAGGCAGTATGTTGCAAGCATGTCTGTTGAAGAGTGGGGGTTCACCTGCTGGGAAGGTGCTTCCTCTGCAGTACAAGAGGTGGCTAGAGTTTCAGCCTGCATCATGGGTATATGTGTGTGTGGACACATTGGAATTTTTACAACCTTTAAGCAGTCTACTTTCACTGCAACTCTGATTATCATTCACCACTGATGCTGTTCAGACATGGTCCCAGATAATGGTCAATACATGCAACATGAAAAGTTAGTATCTTCCTCTCACACAACGAGATCCCAGTGGCACAAGTGCCGGATCGCTTTTTGAGAAGACGCCAGCAGTGAGTGACAACAGGTCGGTGTGAAAAGGTCCTTGTCCTCCAATTTTCAGAGGTCATATTAGGAGAGAGCTGCCTGTTATGTCAGAGTAATGCCTCCATCAAGTACAACCAGGTCAAAGGGCAGGCATGCCCTCTTCCTAATATGACGGGGGGCAGAGAGGGGTCACATAGGCTGCTTCATTATGACATCCAGCAGCCACGTGCAGGTACATGTGGTGATGAGCAAAACCTCATCAACCAGAAGAACCACATTTGCAACCTTAAAACAGATTACATGGGATAACTGTATCGTTTCGAGAACCCATTGTGTTTAGATATAATCATTTGATCTGCCTGCTCATGATAAAATATAAATAAATGTTAAAATATGAGATATTTGTTGATGCAAGATATGAAGCAAAAAAAAGAAACATGGCAGACTCTGTGGAAGATAGCAAAGATTAGCAAACCTCCCAATTGTTTTCTTAAATCTGGTGACTATGACCTTGTTTTTTTCATCATTCTGAATTGCCTCTCTAAATTCCTACATGTTTGCGGGCTGGTGAACATAACGCCGGTGGAACTCATGTTGTTTTTTTTCCCTCTGCAGCAGTTTGAGGAGTTTGAGTCACTAGGAGGATAACTGGTCTTTCGATCCGGTCAGAACTGATCAGATCAATAGTTGAGAGAAGCAGCTGTTGCAGAAGAGAGTGAAAGAAAACTTTAAGACCAAGAGCAATGAATGGTTACATTTCATTTTAACTGCGCCTTTCATTCTGCTGCTCCGACTGTGCTCAGAGTAGGCTCTGCACTCAGAGCAAATGTATGGGAAACCCTGAACAGCCCATTCTAGGGTAACATACGTCAATTCTTATTTTCAGGTGATTATAAGCTAAAGAAAACATAGTTATGGCTTTTCTGTATCGTTTCAGCCATCAGATGCGCCCACAAAAACTGTCTGAATCGTCATTTAGGCTTTTATCACCTTGCCTGGTATGTGCTTGCTGCTGCAAAAGATGCAGCCTTTACACAAGTGCCAGTTTCCTGACAGGTGCTGTATTGCCCTGACAGGTTCATAAATATGATCCTGATTCATAGTTAAAAAGAAAAAAAAAAAAAAATAACTCGCACTGACACCAAGGTGAATGAAGTGCATTCAAGACCGAAAATGATTATACCTCATGTGTCAGTCACAAGAGAAAAAAAAAGAAATAAAGCTTAAGCCCCACTCACTCCCATCAAGGACAACATGTCTACTGGAATATGACATTTAGAACGTCACTACCACAGTTAAGTGTCCGTCTCATCCACAAAATGAGAGCTGTGAGATAATAGAGAGGAGTGGAAGCGTTCATTCATGCCAGAGCCAAACTGTCAGCCTGTAAAACAGAACGACAGGTGAAGCGCCACGAGGAGAGTAAATATAGGCTCATCTCTAAAGCACCATGTGGTCGGTTGACCATCTGAACACCCGAAGACAGAGAAGGAGAGCACATGGAAATTCAGCTGAGAGCAATGAAAATAAGAGGAGACAAAAAATTAAGATAAGAAAACCAGGGGGATGAGAGGGGTTGTGTGCCACTCCCCAGTCACTATGGTGCCTCCTCAGATTGGGATTTGGTCTTAAACTAAATTTCTATAAAATCCCAAATTATGTCAGAACCTATAATGTTTACAAAACCCAAATTTGCATGTGTGGCTTTTAAACATTGATATTTAAGCTATCTTTCAATAAAATGAACATACAGAATTTACTTTGAAGTCAGAGTTGTAGTGTGATGTATGAAAACAAGCTGTGACACAGCAGCAACAGTGACTTTATGTGTCTAAATATGAAACCACTCTTTCTTTTGAAAATGGAGCAGAAATGAAACAGAAACTGAGGGTGCAGTTCTTCCTTGTCAGAGCAATAAACACAAAGACTACAGGCTCAGTAGTGTAGCTTTAAGGTGGGTTAGGGGACAAAACAATTCTGAAGTAGGTGAGCTCTGATGTAGCTTCTCATCATACTTGAACGCAGGAACAGCTGTCTGATTAGCAGCTCGCTTCGCTTTTAAAAGCTTGTATCCCACACTTTCAGACAAAGCAACATTCTATGAGAAACACTATATGCCGTGTCAAAAAATGTGAGAATTTAATTCCACTTGAATGCCATGTATTCATACTGACATTTACTAAAAACGACCAAATATAGGCCATACATAGTGATGACAAGTGTGCCTAGCTTGGGAGCTAGCTGGAGCTAGCTACCCAGCCCACAATGGCCAGCCCCAATGGAACGCAAAACCATCCCTGTTTGTCTGAAGTGAGCCTAAGCTAACATTAGTCAAGTAGTTAATGGCTAGCTAGGGCTTTGCTACGGAGAACAACACCCGACAGCTCTTCCTGCAACAAAACTTTTATCTGGGACAACTAGAAACTACGACTGTAACCTGGTTACCTTGTAGAAGGCCCCATTCGAGCCGCGAACTTCCACGGCCAGCCCGTCCATACTTGTCGGTAGGTCCCCACGGCTGAGCTTGTCTGTAGCCGTTACGACTCCCGGCGAGTCCGGTAACGTTACCACCCCCAGCTTCGCCGGCCCTTCGCCGCTCTCCGGCCGCTTGTGGATTTCCAGTGTTTCGGGTGGAGGGAGAGGGGCAGAGGTGAAGGGGTTGGGGAGATGGGTGTGATGGTGTCAACTAACTAATGCAACGCAGACGCTGTCTCCGGCTAGTTAGGAAGCTCCGTCGGCTGTTTTTGTCCTAATGTGGGATTCGGGTGCTCGCGAGCTGACAAGGCACCGCCACGAGCAATGGTGGAGTCTCGACGTGCGCGAGGAGGAGAAGCAAGCTAATGATGCTACGGCAGGAGGATGCTAGCTGATGGATAATTAGCTGGGAGGCTAGCTATCAACACCTTGATCCCGTCAGTTCTGAGGGATGCTAGCTGGCTAGCATGTGATAGCCTGGCTGCGTTTGTTGGTTGTGCGTGTGGCGCAGTCGTTGCGTTGAGTAATTTCACAGAAGCCGTCGCCGGGGGTCGTTTCTTCAGTCTGTGGTGCAATTTTTCAGCGGCGTTTCTTTCCCAAAAAGCGGTTTGAGGTGCACTGCCGCCCGGCGACTCCTTACTCCAACTACCCGTCCCCACAAACACACGCCGATAGAGTGAATCAGAGAGGGACTGAATGACCTCGAACACCCCACCCCTCCGTGACAGAAACCCGCCCATTAGGAAATCCTGGATTTTGATTGGTTAAATACTTCGCCAATCAATACTAGCTTTCGTTAATTGGTTTAGTAAATAAGGGCTGGTCCATAAGCGTGACCAATAAAATCTGGAGAGTTGCATCCTAAGACAATCCATTGGTTTTACTCCATGTCAATTATAATTGTATTCAAATTGACTGGCTCCCATATCTAATTTTGCCCACTCATTGATGAGTGAGGACCACCAGCCATTGTGTAAACAGCACTACAGGAAAGTTACTACACATGTTATGAATTAAGCAAAAGTTATATCACATGCTCAAAACACCTATATTCTGACTTAAAAAGAGGGGAAAACACTATATTATTAAATTGTTATGATAAAATTTAGAGATTGGCATCCCAACACATTCCATTGGTTTTACTCCATGTCGATTATAGTTTTATTCAAATTTACTGGCTCCCATATCTAATTTTGCCCACTCATTAATAAGTGAGGACCACCAACCATTGTGTAAACAGCACTACAGGGATCTTACTTTACATGTTATAAATCAAGCAAAAGTTACATCCCATGCTCAAAACACCCATATTTAGAGTAAAAAGGGATAGAGAAACACTTTTTATAATCTTTATTGGCATACCTTGACATTTTGTCCAGACTCACAAAATTGTGACACCATATTGCAGTAAAATAACAAATAAAGAGGTGTAAAACATTTTGGGCAAAGTTAGGTAAGGGTATAGTTCCAAAGCACCAGGAATGCTGCACCATGAAGACCACATATGGGCAAAGACTGCTGTGAAGAGACAGCTGTGAGTAGCACACGAGAGAGGCCAGAGGTCACGGGGGAATGCCACACTGTAGGCCTACAGGAATATCCACAGTTGTGAAACTCCAGATTCAATATGGATAGAGAATATGACAGCATGCTTAATTAACTGTGATATACATAACTAGTCTTTCAGAAAGTTTTGATACAATTGTTCAAATTGTGCTTAACAAAGAATTTAAAAAAGCTTAAAACAGAGATTAATGACATAAGTAGGAAGATGACTGTCTTTGGACATGGCAGCCATTGAGCCAACAAATAACAAAACATAACGCAATCTTCTCTAATCAACGTTCAAGTACTGATATTAAGAAATTGTAATCATATTAATTTCTAGATAGCCAAAATGACCTGGCAGAGCAATGGCCCAAACTCAGCTTGCTGGAAGAAATAGGTCCACTCCAGCTGTCTGACTCAAGTGAGACTCAGGATGAATGACGCCTGAGACTCAGGCCAAACCTGGGCCGTCACTGGGCAATATCAAAAAGGACCTGGCCTAGCATCGGCATGCCCAAACAAAAAAAAGTCCAACCACTTCCAGCTGCCCTTCTTGGCTGAGAATCAGGATGAAAGATGCCCCAGAATTGGGCCAGTTTATTTGGCCCAGTTCCAGCTGCTATCAATGCAATCACAAGGCCATTATCAAAAATCACCTGGTCCATCATTGGCCCAAACTCGGCATGCCAGGAGAAATAAGTCAGGCCATTTTTAGTTGCCTGATTTGGCTCAGATTGGGATGAGTGACAACCTAGAATCTGGCCAAATAAAGTGGCCTGATTCTGGCTGTCATCATTGTCATCATGGACCATAGTAAAAAAGATTTAAATTCATTTTCTTTGCCACTGAACCAATTGCAAAACGGCCCAGATTTGGCTACGGGGTTTGGGTTAAGGAATTTCTGAAAGTTTATGTTTGGAAGGCAGTGTAGAGTGAATTAACATTATCTAGTTGTGAACCAGCCTCACTGGTAGTAGAGATATCAGTTTGCACTAACACTGCGCTCTCTCTATTACAGAGATTAGACTTCCTGATTCTGGAACTGGCAAACAAATTTAAAAAAAAAACAAAAAACACTGGTATTTTGGTTATTAAAAAAATCATTCACACCCTGAAGAATATGTTTGAGGCATGGTGTAACAGCAAAGCATGAGTGCGTCGTGGATGGCTGAGATGACGCCCTCTCTGGCAGGGAAAGAGCTGTTATAATAATCCATCTGGTGAAAAGACTATGAGCATTCATAAAACTTATTGTAGATGGCTGGACTTTTAGCTACAGATCCAAGCTGAGAGAGTCAGGAGGCTGAACAATATTAAAGTTAAGTTATGGAGGCACCACTGTACAGCACTTCAGGTAAGGGAATAAGTATATAGTCTATGTTTAATTTAATGGCTTGCACTATTTCTTTAACATTCTGAACAGATAATGTTGCTAGACTGATTTTAACACTAAACTATACAATAAAAGTGTATTCTGAAGACTGACTTTGTGTGTTGTATGTTGTCTGACTTCAACTTAAATTGCTTCCTGTTTTGGTCAGGACACTCTTGAAAACCAGATTTTTAATCTCAAGAGTTTTTTTGTTTTTTAAATGAAGGTTAAATAAATAAATAAACTACATTTCTGTGTCGATTTTGGAGGAGATGCATGAGCTGTTTTTCTTCTATTCAAATCTAGACTTCTTAACATCTATAATAATTAACACCAATGAAGATTTTATTGTTGTTAAACGGCAATTTTCCTTAGAAACCACAAAAATATGGGCTAATTTTCGTTTTTGCAATGCGCGTTCACACAAGTGGCTCGCGGGTTCGCGTAAGCATGACCACGTGAGTCTGCTAGCCAATAGAAACCGCTTCTTCCATGCGCGCGGAACTTGATTCCGGAAGTACACAGTTCATTTTTATGTTGCGCTTAAGTTATCGAGAAAAGTCGTCAGAAATCCCCAAATTGATAAATTGCTTGGTTAATAAGGAACATTACTGAGCTGAAGATGTCCGCTGGCCCCGAGTCTACACATGTAACATCGCTCGGAAAGGGTGACACTCTGCATCAACAGGGTAAGAAAGTAAATACAAACTTTTCTAACGTTAGCTGCTCCTTAAACTGTCAATTTACTGTAATAAAATGCCAATATTGTAGCTTGAAGCCACTTTTTTTTTTTTACATAAGAGACGAATTTACACCCATATTACTTATTCATGTCCTAAAACAACAGTAATTATTAACCGTTATAAGTCAATGTAACGTTAGTCTGCGTAGGCTGAACGTAACAGAAGCTGTAGTAGGTAGTCTAAGTTTGAGTTTTGTACTGTTTTCAATGTCCTGACAGTGATTTGATGTGACTATTAATTATAAGTTTTCTGTATTTCCTGTCCTCTCACCAGTTCTGGCCTCCTTCCCTCTGTGTGACATCACAGAGGAGGATTTGACCCAGAACCCTCAGTTCTGTAAGCTGCTGGCCACCCTGGCACAACATGTGGACCAAAGTGGACTCACTGTCCCACTGAAGACAGAGCTGGACAAGGTATCAGCAGGCACTGGGGGACAAAACCTTCAGTAATGTTACCTGCCACATTTGCTAACAGAGATACACAATGCAGTTTGACCAAACAGCCAGTGGTGGAATGTCATTAAGTGCATTTACTCAAGTTTACTTAAGTATCAATCTCAAGTACTTGCACTTTTCATGAGTATTTTATTCTCATTACACTTCATACTTCTACTACATTACATTTCAGAGGAAAATATTGTAATTTTAACATCACTACATTTATCTGATAGCTTCACTTATCCCCAAAAAATAAGATTTTTGCATGAAAATCACAAAAGGAGTTTGTAAAATGTGACGTTTTATTTTTTATTTAATTACCCAATGGTTTACAAAGGTACAGCTGCAATGATTAGTTGATTACTCAATCTGTCAATTCACAGAGAAGTATTAATAAACATTTAAGTCAAAAATAATTTTGTTACAAACACAACAACAAACACAATAGTTTGGATTGTTTTTTTTTCTTTTCTATGTTTTAAATGCTTTTGAGTTTGTTTAAAAAAAAAAAAAATAAAAAAAAAGATGTTTCCTACCTGTTAAAAAAAATCTAATTTGAGGTCTGAGGTGTTTTTTGTTTTTTTTGTTTTTTTTTAAATACTTTTGATTTTCTTAAAAAACAAGCTTTTTCTGCATTGGGAACTTTTGTACTACTACTACTTATGTACTTTTACTTAAGTGCCATTTTTAAGCAGGATTTTTACTTGTAACACAGTATTTTCACAGGATGGTATTAGTCCTTGTGTGTAAGTAAAGGATCTTAACCATTCTCCCACTACAGCAAACAGCTATGCTGGATTTGCCTCATTATGAAGGGAAGTCATTCATATATTTACATAGTAAAAGGTCTATGACTTACCGACCTCTACTGGTAACTAGTAAGAATTACAGTCACAGAGATGAAACCTGTCTCACCCTGCACAGTGCTGAGTTTGTGTGAGCTTTTGTTATTCTGTGAGCACTTACAGAAGCTTTATTCCAGGCTGAGCAGAAGCTGCAGAGCCAGAGGCGTCACTGGCTGCACTCAGAGAGCCTCCACAAAGGACTGCAGGAGATGATCCAGGAGCACTGTATCAGGAAGCACCACGCCACTGTACCCCCTGACCAGAACATGGTACTTTTATCTTTATTTTGACAGTCCACTAATGGACAGACAGCTGTCCAGGGTTCCTGTGGATCCCTGAAAAGTCTTAAAAGGCATTAAATTCATAAGTCTATAAATAAGGCCTTAATTGGTATTAAAATGTCAATCAATCTTTCATCAGTCCTAAAAATGCAAAGACATTGGAAGAAGGATATTAATATATATTTTTTCTAATGTTGCGTTGTAAAATCTCAAAATAATTGGTTATATCTATTTTTAAAAAATATTTAATGTAACTTTGCACTGACTTTTAGCGCATGGCAAATCATTATAGACGAACCAACAACACCAATCATTATTTAAAACATCCAATCAAATGAAAAACGAACATGCTTCTTTCAAGGAATGAATAATTATGATTACATTTGTTCACTGTTTGCCATGTGTTTCACTTTCATGTTTATGTTGAAGTAAACATTCGGGAAAAATGATCCCTGTCCCAAAGTAATTGATGTCAGTTCATGTTGTTTTTCGTTTTATTTGAGTTATTTTAAAAAATACCCAAAAAAGTCTTAAATTTTATTCCGAGTGGGTTTAAAAAAATCTTTAAGGGGCTGCGAGTAAATCAAGGACAATATATTTTATCATCTACAAATTAAAGCTAAAGCTTATAGTTTGAAATGTACCCTGTAATATATGCAAAATACGCTGTAATATTATATTTGCACGTTGTTTGTTCACATATGTTTACCAAAGTTATAAACAATCTCTGATTTTCTGTGTGTGGTGTGTGTGTGTAGTTCTATGACACGATGGAGAGGTGTCTGTTGGTGGCTCAGTGTATCAGACAGCTGGACCCAAGCAACACTACAAACCAGCAGCAGCCCTCAATTCTGGGTCTCAACCCCCAACAGTTGATGGAGCTCACGCCATTAGAGAAGGTGAGTCATAAAAAACAGCGATACTAGAAACGTGGGAAAATCCTAGAAATGTCTCAAAATCCTAGAAATGTCCTAAAATCATAGACATGTCAAAATCATAGAAATATGCTGAATTAAATCCTAAAAACAAGTATGAGGCTGCTGCGACTTGCCCATGGCTCCTTTTATTTGCAGAAGGGCGTAAACCTAAGTTGAGCATCCCTGGCCTACATACTTGATATTACAACAAAAAGTACAAAAACAGACATCCTAAGGAAGCTGACCATCACTAGAAATACTTCTGTAAGAAATGTAGCTTGTTTACCAGCTATGCTGTGTTCACCTTCACCAGAATGTTCAAAGAATGAAGCAAAGTCTTCCCAGAGAGCTGGAGAAACATCTGAAGAAAAAATGCCTGAGCCTGCTCTCCTACTATCAACCTGAGTGGGGTGCAGTATTTTTTTTTTTCTACCATTGAGTATTCTCTTTCACTGCCTTTATATCACACCACTGTTCTGACATGAATGCTGTTTCGTAATGTCTTGCAGAAAACGAGAGTGAGGGTCTGAAGAACAGCAAGTTGTCTCATCTATCAGCTCAGCTGGACAAAGACAAGAAAAGAGCAGAGAGTCTGAAGGAGACCTGCCAGGAAAACACACTCCTCCTGCAAAGACAGACTCAACTCTACCTCTCTGTGAGTGTTCTTTCAATTACAAGTTGTTCACTAAAACCAAGTACTCTGTGTTCTTTATGTTTTTGTAATATTAGCACATACTGTACATAGTGTTTATGTATATAGTACAACACCGATTCCAAAAAATGTTGAGCCACTGTGTAAAATTAAAATAAAAACAGAATGCAATGATTTACAAATCTCTTTTGACCTATAATGAATACAATCCAAAGACAAGAGATTTAGTGAAATTCTTTTACATTCTTGTTTGTTGTCCAACAGTGCAGCGTCTCTGTTGTTGTATTTTGTGCTTTGCAATGGGAGTCAAGTCTCGACTGCAGGCAGGCCAGTCTAGTACCTGCACTAATTTACTACGAAGCCACGCTGTTGTAACGTGCAGAATGGGTCTCTGTGTCTTGCTGGAATACGCAGGGATGTCCCTGAAAAAGACATCGCCTGGATGGCAGCATATGATGCTTTAAAACCTGTATCTACCTGTGGACTTTTCAGACCACAGCACACTTTTCCACTTTGTCCATCTCAGATGAGTTCGGGCTCAGAGAAGTCAACAATGTTTCTGGATGCCGTTGATATCTGGCTCTCACTTTGCATGTTAGAGTCTGAACTTGTATTTGTAGATACAGCGATGAACTGTGTTGACCAACAGTGTTTTTATAATGTATTCCCAAGCCAATGTAATAATATCCTTTATACAGATTCTGTGAATCTTTTGATTATATTTTGGATTGAAGACAGTGAAATCCAACTTTGTTGCAACTCTGTGTTTGAGGATCATGATCATTTAAAGAATAAAATATTTAAAATGTTCATGTGTGTACAAACCATAAATGTAGTCTGTTTCGTTTGTAATGTTAACAAACTGTTTTTTTCTTCTGATTGACTTGTTTCCAGGAACTGATCAAGTGTATTCAGCTTCTCCAGTCCTTCATCTTGGACCACAGGCTGAGAGTCCAGACTGATTTGGACAGGAAGAAGTTGGACTACTTGGAGGGAAAATGTGGATTAGTCCTACAGAAGATCAAGTAAGAACTTTTATTTCTTTGTCTGATTAAATACATTTTAACGCTTTACTGTAGCCCTTATCCAGAGAGTCTTAAACAATCACTTTGACATAAGTTTCAGATTTTTAAAAAAAATGTTTTACTCTTCTTCTTTCAAAGGACTGAGATGGTGGAAATTCAGTTGGACACGTACACTCCGGACTCAATATCTGCTCATAGAAAAATAAGGCAAGACATTTTTTGTCCATTTCTTACTCCCCAATATCAGGCTTTTTGAAAAGTTAATATAAAAAAACACATTCTGGTTGATACTTCTCTTAAAAGCTAACAATCTTTTTGTTGTCTCATTTTCAGAGAGAAGCTGGAATCAGAACTGAAGGCCTGTCAGGTGGAGAAGCAGTCTGTTGAGTTAAAGTTGGCCTCCTTTGAGATCCTGGGCAAAGAGTTTGAGGCCTTGGCTGAGGAGTACTGCAGATTACGACAGGAGATAGAAATGAAACACTGGGCTCTGAAGGAGTTTACCCAGTACAAGGACAAGTGAAGATCATGTCTGTTGCTGGGACATCGGCCAGCCGTTCCCTTTTCATAGTGTGTCATTGCTCACATTGACATGCTGGCTTTTGGATGCATGACAAAGACAGCTCCTAACTTAACAATGCTATTTAATTAACTTCAGTAAATTCAGATTTCTTAAAATACTCAAGCGTCTTCAGCATGTCACCATGGTAAGCAGCCTTTCTGCCTTTTTTAGACTTCAAGGTGTTCAGTATTCATTACTCTTTTAATAAGATGCAGTTAACACTAAGCTTTAACTGTCTTGTGTGTGACTGCATGGACACCTAATTGCTTTCTGTATTCGCTTAAGGAAGTGAGAATCTTTATAGTCATACTGATAATGCAAAGTACTGTGGCCCTTGAATTGGTTTCCTAGTTGCATCTGCAGGGTAGGTCAATCTAACACCACCTGAAACAGAAGTTTGAAGTTTTGTGAAAGTTGAATTCTCATTTAACACCTTACTTATGGTAGCATTACACAAAAAATATGCCAAAAGTTGTGAGAGTTTCTATGTATGTCTATGTCTTCTTCTTCTATCTATGTATTCTACTAAAACTTGAAATTGCATCTTCTGCTGAAAATGCACGTGAATGCCTACAGCAGAAATGGATTCAAATGCATGACTGATAATGCACAGATATGAAACAAGTGGCAGAAATGGAGGCTGAACTGCATTACCAAAAAACAAAAACACAGCTGAAATACATTGCTAAGAAAAGCTGGATGCTAAACTGTAAAACCGTCAGAGGTGGAAGCTGAAATTATCTGACAAGGCTGAAAGAAGAAATGCTTCATACATAGTCATAAAGAATTTTTAAAAAATCACACATAATACACAAAATACACACATAAGGGTCCTTTAATATTAATGAGCACTCTCACTGAAAAAGATTTGGTTCTCAGTAGTGTGAATGCTGAATCAACATCGACAAAATAATACATTATCACCAGGAGTCTGCATGGGAGTTTCTCTATATATATATTTATAAAACATATTATCTGATTTTACTACAGTTGTGTAATGCGAATAATGTATACAAGACTTGTCTAAACATGTCTTGTCAGTGGCATTTCATAATCATAATCATACAAGTATTTCTTATGTAAGATTAGTAAAACAGTCAGTCATGTTGCCCCCCCGTGTTCTGTGGCCCTTCAAGAGAGTTTCAGTGTTTCATCAAATAAACCTCTGTAAGGAATCACAGACAAAACTCTGGTAAAACACACATTTAAGGTCCAGTGTATAGGATTTAGTGGCATCTAGTGATTAGGTTGCAGATTGCAACTGATGGAAACTTCTTCCATGTGCCAAGTATGTAGTAGAACTATAGTGACCGAGGCGAAAATGTGAACGCCCCTACCTAGAGCTGTGTCCAAAATTCCATAATAACATGCTATTAAGTAGGCTAAAACAGCATATGGGATATTTTAGTATGTCTGAAACTTTAGTATGAAAGCAATAGTATGTTGATTGCATACTATTTCTAGTGAAATATTACATTATGCAAATACTGGATGCTACGCTGGCATAAATACCCCAAAATCCAATGCTGTTAAGCACAATATATTTAAAGGACTGTGACATAGAACATTCTTTAATAATGCTTCAATTTAAGTGTAAGTATGTCAGAGGTGTGCGATTTCACTCATGCTAGGAGTAATGTAGTTTATTATTTTAAAATTACTGGTAGAGTTTATATTGGCATGTTAACATGGTAACACCTCTCCAACCAGAAAGGATGCCCTTGGGGAGTGACAAGGTAATTAAGTCAGTGCTTCTGTAAAGATACATATTACTCTATTACAACTTCAACATGTTGAACGGTAGTACTCATCAGAATCAGAATCAGAATCAGAAAAAGATTTATTGCCAGGTATAGTTAACACAATATGAGGAATTTGTTCTGGTGGGTTGGTGCAACATAAATATAGAAAAAGAAAACAGATAAAATAGAAGATACAAATATAAAATATAAAATATAAAAAGTACGAGTCTTACAGTGCAAAACAAAACAAGTAACACAAGTAACAGTGTAACAGTGCAAGAAACAGAACCGTGGAATTAAAGTTATATACAAGAATGTTTGGAGTGCAAGATATATATTGATATTTACATTGAAATTCACATTTATACATACTAGGTATGAAGTGCAAAATGTGCAGCTTTATATGCAACGCCAGTGTTTTGTTTGTTGTTTGCAAGTCGACATGAAAAAAACAACACGTGGATGCTGGAATCATTTCGTTATTATTTTACAAAAAAAATAATTTCAAGAAATTTTACAACATCATTTTTATTTGTCATGTAGCCTACTGTAAAAGTAAAGTTGTTGAATGTACTAAATGTACTGAAAGACTTTTTTGACATCTTAGATGCAGTATAGATACAAGTAGCCATTGATGGACTACATAACAGGTTATCCGGGCATAAGCTCAGGGGCCCCTAAGTGTTAGGGGGGCCCCCATAGCCTTCACTTGCAAAATGACCCCCAAATTAGCGCATACCAACCAGGAAGAGACTCAAAATTACCACTAAGAGGTAAAAAGGAACTGCACAGACACATGAAATAATTACAAAAATAAACAAAACAACCAGGAGAAGACACAAAGTAGCTGTGTTCAAATATGTTCCCTACCATGGATATAGTGCACTTCATAGTGTGTTCTCCACATACCAACTTTACTAAAATACATCCACAGTACATACGATGTACCCTACATCTAACTACCGTAAACCACAATGCAATGCGGAAAATGGGAAATGGGAAAAAAATTCCAACATAGTGTCCGAAATCTAGTTTGTTATTGCCTATACAGTGCAGTATTTAATACACACTACACAGTGAATAGTGAGTGAGTGAATGAGGGGACAGTTTGGAACACAGCTAATGACTACAAAGCAACAGGAGAGACAAATAAATATGTCAAGGAGGCACAGAATAATGGGCACAGAGACACAAAACCACAAAGAAAAGCAGCCTCCCACAGAGTCTGTGGCTGTGTTCGAAACTGTGTCCTGCATGCTAAAGCTGAACTCAGTATGCAGTATGCACTACATACTACATACTGTTTTTGACAGTAGTATGCAGTATAGTTTAGTTCGATCCGTTTTAGAGTATGCTGAGCCAGGCATGGCTGGTTTTCGGTTTTGGAAAGCTGAAGCAAACAATAGCAAAAGCGCTACTGCGTAGCATCTATTTACGGTTTGAAATACAGTAAACAAGTGATATATAGACAATAGTGATGAAGGCTTACCTTTGAGATGAATAACGCCTTTGTAAGGACTGGAAGTGACTAGATGTACCACTGTTACGTTTGCATTACTGCCGAGTTTCCCCAGTATTAATTAAGCTTTGCTTGGGACACGCACTATTATCCTCTTTATTCTGCAAAAATCACACGGGTGCCCTTTTAAACTTTCTGATTTTATCTTCATGTGAAAGCCCAAGCTGGTTTGGTGGTATCATGAACCATAGCCCCTTTACAGTAGCCAAATATTTTTAATAAAATACATTAAAATTAAAATGTATACATTAAAATAAAAGATAAAAATACGATTTTTGCAAGGCCTAATAATCTGATGGCTTAGGTCTTCCCAGCTGTGTGATGGCTGGGCTCCAGCCATGGGTGGCACAACAACAATTGCACTCTCCGCCATTGTTCTCTTGGACTGGTAAACATTGGTGCAGTTCATTGTGGGAAACAGTAAGCAAGGCAGACTGGTCCGATGCACACTGAGGATTTTCTCCAAATCAGTATGATATCTGGGTATTTCTGGCATACTGTGGATTTCGCTTTTGTTTGCGTACTGCATACTACATTTTGAACCAACTCAGTACATACTGCTAGTATAGTAGGCGGTTTCGAACATAGCCTGCGTGCTTTATTCAAGTAGAAGGGGTAGTGGGGCCCTTTGCATGTCGATGCCCAGAGGCCAATTGTCTCATGATCTGCCCATGCAAATAACCTGAATTCACGTGACAAAAGATTAATACATCAAAGTAGATATAAAACTAGTGTGAGAGTAGAAACAAACTTAATGAATATAAAGAAGTCAAGAAATAACGTTTACACAAATGTAGCTACTCTATTTAAACGATTGAAAGGCCAAAGCTAACTTTTTTTATAAATTAATAACAACGAGCTGTTCCATAGTGAAAAGCCTTTCCCACAGCAAACCCTCCTCCTTCGTACCTTTATCCAATCACAGTCCGTACTTGTTGATAGACACGTCTCTCTACCAATCAGATTCCTACTTGCCCGCTTATCGTCAGCCGGATATCCACTGAGTCATTATCAGAGGAGTTTCGGCTTAGCTGTGGCGCCGACCTAAAGCTGTGAGTAGTTACCGCCGTTTTTAATGCTTATTTCTATTCTTTTATATTTTTTTTATTGTCGCGGTATTTTTTACAAGTTTTAAGACGTAACTGCATTCAATATAAACTGTTAAACCGAAGTGTATTTAGTCCGCTCACACCATACAAAATGGCTAACAGCTAGCGTTAGCTTGCTAGTAGCAGTCGTTGAAATGAAACGGGCCTGACTAGCAGCTCTCTGACCAGGAAGTGAAAACGCGAAAACTTACTCGACTCCAGTTTACTTCAAAAGTCAGCAATATCCAAAGTCGTGCAGTTTTTTTAGTCAAATTAAAAGTTAAAGCTTACTAAGGTGGAAGGAAAACACACTACTTATTTACAGTGATGAAAATTGTTCCGCTCTGGTGGCCCTTAGCCTCCAGCCGTCTCAGTTACACGCTTTCTATATCCTGACAATGACGTTATGGATTCACCATTTGCTCTCTCACTGCTTACTTTCTGCTCCTAACCTTACATGGCGCCTTGTGTTGTCTCTGCTCCTCTTTAGAGAAGTACACTGGAGTAACAATGGTGAAGATCTTCATTGGTAACCTGTCTGAGCACACTGAGAAGGAAGACGTCGAAGCCCTGTTTACCAAATATGGCACAGTGACAGAATGCGCCAAATTCAAAAATTATGCTTTTGTCCATATGGAGGACCGCAAGATGGCCAACAAAGCCATCCGCGAGCTCCACCTCCACAAGCTGAATGGTAGGCCCATCAATGTGGAGCGCAGCAGAGGGAAGAACCAGGGCCCTGTGAAGCTCCACATAGCCAATGTAGAACAGGGCTCTGACGAGGAGCTCCGTGCCCTGTTTGAAGAGTACGGCACAGTCAGAGAGTGTGCCATCGTCAAGAACTTTGCCTTTGTCCACATGGACAATGCTGATGAGGCCATGGATGCCATAAAGGGCCTGGATAACTCAGACTTCCAGGGTAAGTGCATTTGATAATCTACGAATGAAAGAATTGGAAGTTTTGGGGGTGTTCATTCAGTTCGTGCTGTGCCTTTTTAGATTTGAGGGACAATGATTTTTCTTTCTCTCAGGAAAGCGCATACATGTTCAAATATCAAAAAGCAGACCCAGAGGGGCACCCGAGGAGGAGGACTATCCACCTCCGCCAGGCAGAGGATATTATCCTCCTCGCTACCCAGGGGACAGGCCTGAGCCTCCTTACAGAGGCCGCATGGCTGCTTACGGTCCTCCTCCGCCTCCACCTCCTCCGCCCCCTCCTCCGAGACGAGCAGGGTATCCCGACCGTGGCTATGGCGAGCAAGACCCCTACAGCACAGTTGATTACTATGAGAGATACAGAGCCCGTCCTTATGGTGCATCGCCCTATGATGACAGACGCACCGGCGCTATCCCCCCTCCTCCACCTCCTCCCACGGCACTGGTTAGAGACCGCCTTGCAATGGGGGATCCGTACGAGCGCCATGCGCTCCCGCCGCCTCCTGCACCAGCCTACGGTGCCAGGGACCGAAGCCCCATCAGACGAGCCCCTCTTCCGCCTGCTCCGCCAGCTGGTAACGGGTACTCCTATGAGCGCTCCCGGCTCTCCCCAGCGTCCAGGGCTCCAATGTATGCAGCTCCCCGCCCCAGGGATTCCTTCGCAGAGAGGGCGCTGCCACCACCACCCCGATACGCAGGCTATTAGAGTGTAATTTAAGGTGAGAACAGAGAGGTGAGACGGAACGTGACATGATAAATCACATTGATAAGACGTACTTGAGAAAACTTAAATATGTACCGACATAAGAGAAGAATGCGTAAGTGGAGGTTGAATCATGCTTTAAACCATCACCATCAGCCAGAGATCTTAACTCCAGCAGATCTAGTCCAGCCAGGAGATCACTATAGAACTAAACTTTGCTGATAGAAACTTAAAATATTGCTGCTTTAACATCAAAATCAAAAAGTCTTGCGCGAATCCTGAGTAAAACGCGCTCCTTGACATGTGTGGTGTGCTCTCTTTCCAGGTTTAGAATATGACAAGATCGGCGTCGTCTGCTGATGTACGTGGCGCTATACACCCCCTCGTCTATGGCGGATTGCGTTGCGTTCACCTGAGACTTACTGGAAGATACTGTTTTGCAGACAGCCCCGTATTAAAACCATATGATTCCATGTCTACAGTTCACGTATTCTTCTGAGCTGTTCATGCCTTTTCTGTTCCTCTGCTTGTTTTATTGTTTAAATCCTTCAAATGTTTTACACAATACGATGCTGGCTTAGGTGCTTAGTCTATTTCAGTGTGCCGCAGTACTGTTAAATGGCCAAACTCACCATGGTCTTCAATCTTTTTCAATGGATCTGCCCTCTGAGGACATTATTTCATAACAAGGGAAGTCATTTAAATGAATATATCTAGTCTTTGTAAACAGGCTGAGGTTGTTGGTTTAACACAGTGCTCATCGAAATAAGTTTTAAAAAAAAACCCATCAAAACAACAGTTTAGAGGGGCTTTAATATGAGACGTGGTGTGTCAGGTTGTACCGTCAGATTTGCGACACATATTAGCATGACAAGTCAAAAGTTCCAGTGTGGTTTTGGTCTTTTTACGCTTTGTGTTATCTTTTCTTGCGAAAATAGAATCTATAGCACCAATATGTATGATTTTATTTACTTAACGACTTTCTTTTCATTTGAAGGCTTTTTAATAAACAAATCAAACCAAAAACGGCGTTTTAACTGTCAAATTCTTCCTCGCAGGATAGGCCTAATGACTCTGTTCACCGGACCAAATGTAGTCGAATTTAGTCAGTACTACTCAGGCGATTAACTCCTAACACGCTTGTTAAACTCTGCACAGCTGTGAGACTTATCAGCTTGACACATAGGTAGGGGATGTGTTCTTGGCCCTGTTCAATTCCGGGGAAAATTCTGAAAAATGTGTGAGACGTTAGGTCTTTGTTTGCGGAGGAAGACTCGATCGGCTTTTCATTGAAATCTTGTGTTGATGCCTGTTCACCTGAGCAACTTGGCTTGCGATGCAAAGTAAGAAACTTTTGAGCAGCTGTATATTGACAACTTGATGGAGGTTAAAATGATTTTTACTTCTGTAAAATGCTTGTATGCAAAGTTAAACATTTACGCCTACAATACACGAGAAGACTTAAAAAATACTATTACAGGGACTAAAGTCTGATGGCCTTTCACATCTTAAGACAATGTGACTTAATTGCGCACTTTAAGAGTTTGTAAAGACGGGATCTTGTAGTGTCCCATTTGCAAGACTGCAACTAAGCCTCCTTCCCTCTGCTCAAAAAAACCCACTAACACCCTCTAATGTATGCATTTTTAATGTTATGAGAAAGGCGACAATCAGCGAGATGCGATGACGCGCCGTCACTTACTGTCTGTCTCTGCCCCAGCAGCGCTTAAACATCAATCTAAATTAGTCCACACCGAGTTTAAAAGAGACTGAATAAGTAATACATAAATAGAAGTAACCACTGTAAAGTTTCAGACCTCTGTCCACATTACTTTACAACAGTTCACCTGGCCCCCGGGCTTACATCGAACATGACACACCAAAACAACCCAAACACACTCTCACAATACTCGTCTGCTGCGGAGCCGTGCACAAAGCTCAACTTTACTAGCAATGGGAAAGCAGTCGATAGCCTTTTGTAAGCTGGTTTGCCGCGTTATTTTTGGTGGAAAAAGGTTCTAGATTCCTGTGATTATTTTTCATCCTACTCCTGGAGGAGACTATTACGCCAAACTTCCTTTAGAAAATGTGACATGTTAACAATTAATAACATGTCCACAAAAACACATGCAACTCGAGAACATGAGATCAACGGCGTCATATGTCAACAGCATTCTTGTCATTTCGGCATCAATATAATCCACAAAAAAAATTGTTTACATGCGAACTTTCCATTTTTGATATTGTCACCTCAACTGTAGCAGCCTCAGTCAGTTGGTGATTTTTTCTTTTTCTTTTTTTTTTGTATAAGTTCTTTGATTTCGCACTGACAAAAGTGCTGGTTGTTAAATCAGATAAACACCTCGTTCAACTTGACTCTTGCGCACTCAATAACTCTACCAGTTTATCGTTTTTCACAGTATCAGAGAAGCAAGAATTGTTCGCGGAGGCCCCTCCATGTTTACTCTCGACCCGATTTGCTGCTTCCTGTTTGGTGCTGAAGAGAGCGCTGCCATTGGTTGTTGATGTTCACATCATTGAACTTAAAGATTTGCATGAGCCGAGACTAAAAACTTGCGATAATATTTGATAAATGTTAATATTACCAAACTTTACTTTTACGGAATGTCAAGGTGAAAAAAGATTTAAGACAGCAGTTTTATGACACCCTTACAGTAAACAATCCAGATCACGGGAGCGTCCACCGACTGAGGTAAAACCATAATTTCACTCTGACGTTGAAATTTGCAACTAGCCCGTGACAATAAAAGGTTGGTGTAAGTCCGGATGACAAAAAAAATGAGATTTTGATTCTGACTTTCCCTCTAAAACCACTGGAGTCAATATGGCTAATAAATCTGTAACTTTTCACAAACCAAAGAGCAATTTAAGAAAAAAAAGTGGCTAAACCAGCTGTAACCTGTTGCTGCGATGCCCACTGCCTACTTTATGTCGAGGAAATTAGTAGTTTTTCGTGGAAGTTACCGATTCACTGAGCTTTGCGATGACCCGTGTTTTTGTCATTGTGCGACAACTGTTCTCAATTTACATTCTTCATTTCTCTATCATTAAGTTCACACCATATATTAGTCACCCTTTACATTATTGTCGTTATATTTTAACTTTATGTATTTGTATCAAAAATTGCATGCAGTCTTGGTATTCTTAGTATTTGTGCTCTTTGTAGGTTGTTAGACTATGCAGGAGATGCCAGCTCATGGTAAGTCAGCCTGGGAAGATGTGCAGCATCCAGGAGAAAAGAGGTAGGTGTCATCTCACCGCAAAACACACTTTACTAATGCAATAGATAATCTCCTGCCTCCTCCTCGTGTTTTTGCATTCATGCTACAGTATTCTCATACTCTAGCAAGAGCTATGACATATGTGATCATTGATAAGAAATGGGATCACTGACTCTGTCTGTTGTCCACAGGCCTGTCGCTGCACTGGTGGCTTTAATGGCTCTCGAAGTGAAGTCACAGGTTTCTGTGGTCTTGGAACGTTACAAGCTGGGATCATCAGACGTTCCTGCAGTTAAAGGTAAAGCAGTGTAAGTTCACTATGAAGTCCAAAACCAGGGTGCAGGTCATTAAACTATGTCTTAAATTCAGGGTTTAGGCATATGGGACGCACACACCTGGTGAGCTAGAAGTCGCCCCCAATATTTTAAATATTACGCCTTGAAAGTCATTCGTTTCACACCTTGATTCCACCAGCAGCGTGCTTTGCTCCATCCTCTACGCAGCTCTATATTCCTCCGGGAGCATTTCAAATGAGGAGTTGAGCTTTCAGCTGGCTGATACTGTTAATGAGATTGTGTTTATTTTGACTTCTTCCCTTGATTTTTATGGACATTCTCCCTAGATTTTGTAGTCATTTTATCTAGATTTTTTTGTCATTTTTTCCTTTATTTTTTGTCATTTTTCCTTAATTTTTTTGCTCATTTTTCCTTGTTTTTTTGGGTCTTTTTTTCTTAATTTTAGAGGTCATTTTTTCATTGATATATTTGGTCGTTTTTCCTTGATTTCCTTGACTTTTGTGATTCTGCCATGGCTGAGCAGGCCACATAATTAAACACTTTCCTATTCTGTTTAAATTCTGTTTATTGATGTTTTTTGACCCATTTTGTTGTGCTGTAGCCTTAAGTCCAACCAGGAACAAAGCACAAAGAATTATGGCTGTGTTTCAGTCAAAAAAAATATTCATCCTAATATTTATACAGATCAGTATAAAAACAATCCAATTTAACATGGAATAGATTGAAAATGTGTGGCTCAGCCATGGTAGAATAACAAATATCAAGGGAAAATGACAAAATATGTGCAATCTCAGCAAGTCTGCAGCATCAGCTCCACCTAAGTAATGCTCACAGATGCTCCTGGTACGATATAGAGCCGCGTGGTGGACGGAGCATAACACTGCCACAGATGTGATGTCATTGACACACTGCTGGTGGAATCAAGGGGTTAGATTTGAATTTGTGAGGTCTTAATTCCCACAGACTCCTCAGCACCCTGATACCTGTATACACCCTGATATCAGACTTGTGTATTTTATGAGCTTTGATTGAGGTGTCGTCTGTTTTACAGGAAGTGGATCGGCTCCTTCAGGGACAGTTTGGTTCATCGGTTGGTGACGTGGAGTCGATGTGCAGTCCTCAGAAAACCTTCGCTGTGGCATCCTTGATCTCTGCAGCCGACCTTTGGCACACAGCTGTTATCTTTTTATTAATTCAATTATTCTTTCCACAGATAGCTTCGTGTAAATAAGCACTGAAAGCTATTTATAGATATATATTTTTTATTTTTAAGTATTAATGATATATTTTTGAACATTTTAAAAAAATATTTTTACTTTTGTAAAGTTGTAAAGTGATCAATCTGAATAGATAAACACATTTTTCTCAAACTGAGCTAATGTCTCCATTGTCCCATCTTGTTCAAACAATGTTGCTGTGGCTTTTTTTTTTTTTTTAATTTAAAAGGTTACACTAATAATACATTAATGTCTTAAAGTGAGGAGTTTGAGATCTTTGCTGTTGATCAAAGATGACTTATTGTTTATTGCAGGGAGAGAGTTTGACACAGAGTTAACAGTCTCAGAATAAAAGAAGGGTAATTTTCAAAGATATGTGGACAACAAAATTTGCTGTCATGAGATATCAGAATCAGTATTCTTTATTGATTTTCAGGGGGAAATTTTGACGCCCTACAGTCACTCTGATGTTTAGAGAAATATAGAGAATGGAATAGGAAGTTTGAGATAAAGAAGCAAGTTAAAATAAAGTACAAATATGTGCATTATGCTTTCATTTAGTATTTAAAATAAGAAAACAAATGTATAATGCGCAAAGTGTGTAAGAAATTATCCTTTATGCTACATCACATTGTGCAAAACTAGTGTGTAAATATTTAGAAATATGGAAAACATGCATTATAGTATAAAGAACAACACTGTATACATACATAGACAAAAGAATTAGAAATAAATACAGTATAGGATATCATATTAAATATACTTTCAAGAGTGGTGTTGGTTGTAGAGGCAAAAATGGTCTTTTAATTTAAATATTCACTTTATATAAACATTTGATTTGACCTGAAGTCAACACATAAATGTTTGTTTTCCTTACACTGTGTTTTCAGTTACAAATATGTGACAGGATGTGATCTCACATAGTACACTCGGTGTCTGAGTTTTGTCCTTTCAGCTGAAATAGACCGTTTTTTAAAAATCTCTTAGCACTTCATTAAAATATACAGAAGACAGCTGCTTTTGTATAACGTATTTGTTCACTTCTCTGAATGGAAATATAATCATGAATATAGTTTACTGAACATATTCCCTGCCCTAAAAACATTGTCTTATATATCTGATCTGATAATCTATCTGATAATGCTGTCACCTTTGGTGCTCAGTCTCAGTAAAAAATATGAATGAAACAATGTTTCTTGATCAGAGCATGTTAGAAAAATGACTAACAGACTACAGTTGATTAGTGTAAAACACCAAAAATAGTACCCAACCATAGATAGAGTGTTTTCTTAGTAGGAAAAAAGCTCAACAAAGCAAAATGACTAAATCAAAATAAGTAAAACTGAAAGAAAATCCTTCCGCATCTTCCAGAGAATGAAAGGTGTCATATTTTATCCTCTGTTCCTCTTTTTTTTTTTTTTTTTTAAAGTTGGGGACATCTTTATTTGAATTCAAATGAGGTCTTCTGGGAAATCATGTGTTCAGAGAGTCATCACTGTTGTGCTGACCGTTGTTCTTTTATAGTGGTTTGCTGAACCCGTCTAACCGCTTCCAGCAACTATCACATTCCAAGCTTTTATGACCTGTTACATTAACACGGTTCCTCTTCTTCAATGAGTAGATAAAGATGTCGCATAGCGTTTGCCTGCCTGTGAAGTCAGCACTAAGATTAGGATTTTATGAACAAATTGGACTTTGCTCTAAGACTATTAAAAAAATAGCACCAGTTCCTAGAACAGACCCAAATGCGATATCTGATACTGACACTCTCACCTCTGCATCTATATTGCTATTTATCTAATCATCAAGTTGATTAGTGGATCGGATAAATATGCCAGCACAGCCTGCTCTGAAATTAGTAGTGGATTATACATTTACTTAAAGGTCCAAAGTGTAGGATTTCGGGGGCCAAGATGAAGAATGTTTCCTTTCGTGTATAATCACCTGAAAATAAGATTAGTCATGTTTTCGTTACTTTAGAATGAGCCGTTTATGTATAGGGAGCAGGTGCTTGTCATAGATGTATTAAGAGAGTCTGGATACAGCCATGGTGGCAGGGCCCTGTTTTTTTCCTGTGACAGCTGCTCATTGGCTGAAGACAAATTTTGTATTAGTAATAAAGTAAAAGATCTTATTTTTTTAAACCAATGTATTTCCACTAAAATATTTTGAATTGGTGCTGAACATCAGGAGCACAACGAGACAAATTATTAATTTCCTGGAAAAAGACCTTTTTTTAATTTATTTTGAAGGTAGTGTGGCGGACAAGGACATTTTATTTGTTTTAATTTACCTAATTTACTTTATACTTAATTATATTTATTTGAAAGCTATGGTCACTGCTTCCCCGTTAATGTACCAGTGATAGCAATTCTAAATTATATATTATACCACAGGGGCGTATCCAGGATTTGAGGATATTGGGGGCTTAGCCCCAACCTTATTGGGTGGTCCAGGAAGCTCTATTTTGATATTTTTTAATGCACTCTCACACCTTATTTACCCTAAGATTTTTTTTGTTTTTCAACTTTCCAGCTTAATTGTGAATTGTGTTGATTAAAAAAATGTTATTAGTAAGTAGAATGAGAATACAAATGCTACAATTAAAAATGTATTGACTAGATTTGGAAAACATTTAAATATATTTATGTTAACAAAGTCTATGTAATTCAGTACATTTATTCAAAGTTATTCAGTCATTTATTCAAAAAGTTTGTAGGAAAAGACAGATTTTACATCTGGAGCTATTTTTAGAATTTAGGCTTATTCTTATTTTTGAAACACACACACACACACACACACACACACACACACACACACACACACACACACACACACACATCCAGGGCTATTCATAAAACCTTTACAAGGCTTTACAACCATATTGCAACATAACACAGGTGCCAAATGCCTGATAGATACCTCTATTTTAATATTTAATAATGTTCCTTTAATACTTTTGTTAGAGCGCAAAATTTGGAATAGAAAACATTTACTAGGAAGGTTGTAATTTGTTTAGACACTTTTACATACTAAAGCAAAGGAATACTAAACACATCCTCCACCACTGAGTGAAACAGAAAGTGCATGTTTCCATGAATTTGATGCCAAAAACAGAAGAGCTCTTCATTTTTTCTTTGTCTTTGCTCTAACACTGTAACCCGAGCTCAAGCTGACATGGCTACATTCACTGAAGCAAATCTGGACAGACCTGTTTCCAGAATGTTAGGCGCCGAGCCAGTGTGGGAAATGTGTATAAATGATAGCTTTAGCCCTCTGAAGCCAGGGGCTGCATCACTTTTCTTGTGCTGCTTTTTGACACCTGTCACAAGAATTTCAGCCTTTCAACTCTAAACAAATTGGTGCAATTTCTTTCAAAAACACGGGAAAAGGGCAATGAGATAATTGGTAAGAAATGTTACACAAATTGCATGAAATGAGTTGATTTAGAAAGTTATTTAAAAACAAAATAAAATAAATTTCAAAAAGCCAGGGAAAGATGTCTAGGGGTAAAAAAAAAAGAAAAAGAAAAACACAAGGAAAAAACTATATTTAGAATTATCATGCCTGATTTTTTTTTCTTTCTTTTTAATTTTTGTTAGTTTTTTTTTTTTTAACTAATTTTTCTGGTAATTTTCTTGTACTTTTCCCCCCCACAAATTTCTCACTAATTTTGGGGTATTTCTTCTGTCATAGCTCAGTGCCTTCTTCCCATGTTTTTGAAAGAAATTCTTTTCAGATTTTAAAGGGTTAAAAGTAGCTAAATAACGTTTAAATCTTCACTTTTCAGATCAAAGCTTTAAACATGGAGTAATAGGGTTCAAAAATAATACAATGATTTCACATTACAAACAATACAATGATTTCACATTACAAAAGGGATTCTATGCAAGCGCGTTAACGTCTATGTTACATCTACGCAGTCGTGTGTTTTGCATTCAAATGCAAGTCAGAGGGAAAGTAAAAACATCATGAGAAACACATGATGGTCTCGTCGTTCTCAAGGGGGGCACTAACTCTGAGTTCACCTGGACAGCTTGTCCCATAGGAGCCCATTTCCATGACAGGTGCTGGAGGAGGCACACGTGTGCATGTCTCTCTGGACGGAGGTACTGCCAGCACCTCAAAGTCCACTTCAATTTTCCCCATGGCTTCCCCAGGCTCTTGGATGATCAGCATCTCATACTCTCCGAACCGGATCAGGGCCTTGTTGGGGAGATCCATCCTCTCCAGGAAGCCCAGCATGGCGCCGTTCACTGACAGCCGTCCCTTCTTGCTCAGGTTCTGGATGCAGAACAGCATGTCCGGGCTCTGGGGGGTGCGGAAAGCGTAGATGCAAAGCTGTTTGCGGGACACCCGCATGTCCACCAGGGAGAAGGTGCAGGACTGGGGGTCACGTCCCAGTCTGAGGGGCTCATCCGCAGGGTGTTTGCTCCTGGTCCCCATAGGAAGCAGCCCGTAAAGGCCCTCATATTGCTGCCGAGGGTGGTAAAACTTGATGTAGAGACAAGTCAGGAGGTCCTCCTCTGTCTCCATTGTCTGGGACACACTCATCGTAAAAACAAAAAAGCTCCCGATGAAATCAATAAGTGGTGTATTGACTTATTGATCTTTGTTGATGAAGGGCTGTTGCAACAAAAGAAAAATAAACCAGTTAGGAATTCGATATGTTTACCAGTCAAGAAAGTACATTTCTGCTTTAGAGATGTGTTTCTTACCTGAATGTTGAAGGGTTTTTTTTTCTCAGAAAAGCCGGATCAAATTCAGCCTTCGGCGAAAACTCAGGAGGAACTAACGGTGCAGCTGCTGTGAGAACAACAGGAAGACTTTCTGCAGTCTGCAAGCTGTTGACTTCCCTCTGGAGTTTCGTCACTCTCATAAGACCCAGTCCATGCTGCTTTCAAGTGCCAGTAGGAAAAATCAACGCTGCAAGCTGCGGATGATGTAATGCAGTGCTAAATAGAAAAGAAAAGTCTGGATTTTCCATTTCATTTTGTCAGCATGAGGCGAGCATCGAAGTTCTGTCCAGCAACTGGGAAAAATGAGTGTGTTAGCCACATTTTTATTGCAATTTTTTATGATTGATTTTTTTCTTTTTCTTTTGATGCAAGAAATTAGTGAAACAATATATTCCATGCTGAGTCATTTGCTCCACTTTAATAATGAAATGGTCTGTCGAGTGAGCTGAATATACTGAAAAGACTGTTAGGAATCTTTATTTATCAGAGAAAAGGGGTGGCTGGGTGTGACTTTTTTGTTTTTTTGTTTGTTTGGGTAATTTTACTCTTCCCAAAGTATTTTATTAGACTTTTTATAAGACTTAAAAAACTTTTTGACGTTTGTGAGTGAAAAGTTGAAGATGAAATCTTGGGGTTGAAAAAAGTCTTGGTTTTTCATTCTTGTCGTGTATGCTGCTTAGTAGGTACAAATGTTTCATTTTTGGCTAAATTTGACATTAGATGTAGAGGGCTTTTGATGAAATCTCACTATTTTAAGCTTAGCTTTGGTTATTGTTTTTTTTTCTGACAGAAGTGTTCTGCGCACATGATCCAAGGACCATTAGAAATTGTATGTTGGTATATAGTAGTATATATTGTGGGCAGAATGGTAAATATTGAGATATATGTGTGTATGTTGGTACATATATATAACAAAGCTTTCAAAATGGATTTTTTAATGATAGTTTAATTATTTAACAAAGGGGTAGGATTCAAGAAGTTCATACAACTTCCCACTTTATTTCTCACATGTTAATCAATGCAATTTGCTGATTGGATTCATTATGGGTTTTTTTCTTTCTCTTTTGTTATTAATATGTTTTTAACAACTGTTTTTGTTGTATTTTACATATTCGAAATAAATAACAGTAATATAATTATAATACATTTAAATATATAATGAATTTATATCAATAACAGATGACAACACAAGAAAACTGGTCAATCCAGGGTTAAAGTTAAATCATGTACTTTTCTTATCAAATATGTCATAATAGTTTGCTGTTCTCTAACGTACGATTTAAAGACGAGCTCCTGAATGCAGCACAGCAGCTCAGAAAAATTCCCCAATGATGTAAGTTGAAACTGAAAGGCAGTCACTGCATGGTTTCACGTTTATTATTGACCGGATGAACCAACCTTAGCGGGAAACTGAGCCCTGCTATAAAATCATATGACTGCACAATAACACATGGAGGCTGATTACCAGAAGTTGTTTGCATTTTTAAGCCATGAGAAGTGATGGAATGAGTTCCTAAATACGAGACTGAGTTAATTATTACTATTAAAGGAATGTGCTGGAAGGAGATTTCGGCCCAAACAGGTAAAAACATGCTGTATGGGCTCAATGATAACTTCCCACTGCATACATAGAAGTATGGTAGGAGGACTGAAACTGACAAAATAAAAAAAGAATAAATACATAAATACATGAGTCAATGAGAGGGTTGTTACCAAGGGATTGGTGTGTTCTGTATGGGAATAAAAAGCCAGTATTGTTGTTTGTTCTATAGGTGGCACTGTATAAGAGTTCAGTGGTTTGAGGTTAACCTGATCTGGATCTATATGAAAGATAATTTGGCATAGATAAACAATTATGGGAACCAGTGTGATTAAGATATCTTCTTGGAATGTTAATGGCCTGGCCTCCTATACCAAAAGTTACCTGAAACAAAATAACTCCGATGTGGTGATGCTTCAGGAAATGCACCTCTTGGAAAAGGATACAATTAGAATTCATGACAGATGGATTGACAAGACTTTCAACCAAAAAAGGCCCAGTGTTAAAGTACAGAAGGAATCTAAAGATAAAGAGAGAAGTTCAGTTATACTCTTGGTAAATATGTCAGAGCAAAAAATAATCTTAGGCAATATTTTCACACCTAATGTAGAAGACCCTGATTTCTTTCTCCAATGTCCCTATGATTTTGGGTGGTGATTTTAATCAAGTGCTTGATGTGTTTTTAGACAGATCAGGGAACCATATTCCTAGGCCAGGATGCTATAAAAGCCCTATGTAAAGACACTGGACTGCTCGCGATTACACTTTCTGTTCAAATAGGCATGCTGTTTATCCCTGCATAGATTACTTTCTGATCTCTCATTCTCTGATTGAAAGTATTGGAGCCTGTAGTATAGGCATGATTGCTTTGACAGATCACGCCCCTGTTTACTTAGTTTTTTCATTGGGGACACCACAAGAAAGATCTAAAGGCTGGCGGATGAACATCAGCATTGCACAGAAGGAAGCATCCTATCTAAATCTGAAAAATCACATCAACCTATTTTTTGAAACCAATAATGAAACTGCTGAACAGGGATTTGTGTGGGATGAGTTTAAAGCTTACATAAGGGGAATTTTGATACAACAATCAGCATTAATTAAAAAACAAGACCAGCTCAAAGTCTCCAATTATGAAACAGAAATTAAACATCTGAAGAGGTAATACTGGGAAAACCTTTGTGCAACTTGTCTGGCCAGCTTACTAAGGGTTAAATATGAGCTCAGTGCAATCTTTTTTTAAAAAAAAGGCAGAACACTCTCTTTATAGATTAAAACAAAAATGGTACAAATCCTCTTCAGATAGCCTTAGGCGCCACGTGCACTTAATCTGGAGGACCCAAGATCTGAACACCCCAGTAGCTGCCAAAAAGCATTCGATCGGGTTAGTTGGAGCAATTTAAATTTCACTCTTAATGAATTTGGATTTGGAACCTTGTTCCAGGATATTATAAAAATGATATATACACAATCTAAATCTATGGTTACGACTAATGATCTGAGATCACCCACTTTCCCAGTCAGACGTGGAACAAAACAGAAAGCGCTTTCACCTCTTTTCTTCATTATTGAACGAGAACCTCTTGCAGAAGCTATAAGACTAAGTGGAGCAATAAGAGGTATCACATCAGGCGGTCAGGAAAATACATGTTAATTTTTGCAGATGGCGTTTTGATCTTGCTGTCAGACCCAGAGAGGTCAGTCCCTCCGATGCAGGATCTGATTAATTCATTCTCAGGCATATCCAGGTACAAAATAAACTGGACTAAAGGTGAGGTGATGCCTTTATCCAAGTCCTGCTATAGAAGTCATTTTCAAAACTGGAAATCTCGGTGAGTCCCAAAAAAACTTAAATATTTGGGTATCCTTCTGAACCCTGGACTTGAAAACATTATATCTGATAACTTTGATCCAGCCTTGACTAAGATACAAGTCCTTCTAAAGGGATGGGATAAATTACAGATTTCATTATGGGGGAGAGAATAAATAATAAAAATGGTTAACGCTCCTAAACTCAAGCATGTTGCCACTGAATGTTCCAGCAACTATATTTAAAACTATAGAAAAAATGATAACTCAATTCATTTGGGCTGGAAAAAGGCAAGGATGAAACTTAAAAGACTCCAGGCCAAAACAGAGTTTGGACGACTGCGCTTGCCTATCATGATACTATACCAGGAGGCCTTCACGGGCGCCCAGATAGTATCTCTCCTCTCCAACAGAGAAAACAGGCAGAAACTTACAACCTCCATAACAAAGATTTCTGGAGATTTCTCCAGTTAAGAGACTGTCTTTCTAAAGCGGGATTAGTAGTTACAAAGCCACTTATCCAATCCCCTATATACTCTACATTTATACTGCTTAACAATCTTCCACATTTGGCAGGCCAAATCTACTTATTTAATGGAGAACTTTAACTGTACTAAAAGAGGTCTAAAAACTGTGTGGGAAAGAGACTTACAGGTAACTTACTGTATCAAGTAGATGAATGGACCACGCTTCTGAGAGAGACGCTGCAACCTATGAGAGATGCCAGATCTAAACTTGTCCAAATCAAAATACTCAGTAGACTCTACTGGACATCTGTTAAGTTGTATAGAGCAGGGACGTGCCTCTCAAATCTGCATTGCCGATGTAAACTGGAACTTTTAAAAAAAATTTAGATCATTATCATTGTTATTATTATTATTATTGCTATCATGATTTTTAGAATTGAATTGCTGATATTATCAGTATTACTTCTATTTTTGTAATTATATATATGTGTGTGTGTGTATATTGTCTTTTTAATTACGTACTGTCTATTGCTTGGATTGAGTTAATATTTCCACCTATGCAGCAGTTTTATGTCACAGTCCATATATTTTTTCATTCTTCAGTGCAAGTGAGTGATTTATCTAAAATTTTGAATGTTGCTGCTTCTTCTGTCTGAAGTACTCAATATGAATTAAAATTGAAAAAAAAAGAATAAATACACGTGTCAATGAATTAATGAAAATGCCAAAAATGCCGATATTTATTTAATTTACCACTTTATTTTCCCATTAAACTTTCCATCCAGAAATAAAATAAAATATTTTTATTTATGTAGGCAAAAAACAAAGAAGCTAGCCCTTTGTTGACATTGTCCTAAAACCCAAATAACAATGGAATTGGATTGCTAAAGTATGACCCGCCCTACTCTCCCTCTGATTGGCTAATACTCGTCGCCTTTGTTGTGTTGATGTGGTGTCAATCTAATCTAATGGAATTAAATGTAATCTAATTTCCTTTTTTGAAAAAATCATTATTAATAAAATAATAATATAATAAAAATAATTATCGTTATTTAATACATCCTATTAAAATAACAACAACAATAATAATAACAGAAAAGAAAATAAATCCCATCTTACATCAAGAGATAAAGAGAACAAAAAAGAAGAGAGCAAAACAATCAACAGGAAGAGGAGGCTGCCTGTCCTGGCAATAGCCTATGTTTATTTCGGTAATATAATCCCCATTCCCATAAAAATATGACTTAATTCTCATAAAATTACTATTTTTTTCTTGTAATATCCTTACTCTCATAATATTACGACTTTAATCTCATATAAATATGGCGAGTTTTTTCTTGTGATATTACAACTTTATAGACGTAATATTATGAATTCATTTCCATAATATTACGACTTTTTTCTTGTTAAACTAGGACTTTATTCTCGTAATGCTACAACTTTTTCTCATAATATTGGGACTTCATTCTAAAAAAGATAAATAAATCCTCAATGTGGCCTTACAACTCCGTCGTAGACGTCACATTTAAGTAAAATTAAAAAAAAAAAAAATCCTAAAAAATACGCAAATCCGCCTGGCCAGTTGGAGGCGCTGTGGTTCAGCAGGAAAAACTGTGGCGGAGGAAGAAGCAGGAAAAAACCGGAGCGGAAGTCTCTCGGCGTAGGGAAAGCTGCTCTGCTATTAGGAAAGCTCTGGAAAAGGGCCCTAATTTTTTTGTAGAGGCCAGCAGGCAAAAAAGGTAACAAAACATACACACATTAATCTTTTTTTATGTTGCATTTTACAGCATTTATTTAATTCCTAAAATGTCTTCTAACATTTTATGAAATATTCGCCTGCTCGCTGCTTTACGTTAATATGGAGAGCGGTGCTTTGTGTAATAGCTGTTAGCTCCGGTTAGCTCGCCCGGAGCTAACAGCTAGCACAAATTTGCTAAACTGACACCAGAAATTGCGCTTAGACAATCCACACTGTATTACTGGAGCAATAACACTCGTGTTTACGTTTTAGTATTTAAAAAAATTCGATAAATTGTGTTTTCACAATGAAATTAAGGCTCGTTTGGTTATTGTATAAAATTGACGTCCGCCATTTTGCAAAAAAACGTCATTTTTCATTCTAAACTTCGACTGTCGCGTGAGAGAAAACGATTGACACATAACGTTACTTCATGATAGTAAAACACAGATTATTCAAACGCAATAGTATGTTTGTTTTCATTCCTACGTATTCTTTTTTATCTGCAGTTTACTCTTAAACGGATTTAAAATAGACCAAATGTGAACTACCAGTTAAATTACAACAAATGTTCTTATTTGTCAGACAAGGGGGTGGCTCGGTGTGACTTTATATTTACCCTCCCTTAAGCTACGAAAATCAAAAAATAGATTTTTTATCTTCAGTGTGTTTTAAAAGTATCTTTCGAGATTTGAAAGTTAAATTTTGGTGGCAAAATCATCGAGTTGAGAAAAGTCTTTGTTTTTATCTCTTGTGTATACCCTTTGGATCACGCAAGTTGTGTATTTTGGGTTCTTTTTATTTAAAAAGCGCTGTAGTGTAAATCGCGATTTTAATCCTTTAAACCTCATTTTTTTCCAAAAATGTGGGGAGAATGTGACAAGCAGCCTAACAAGAAATGACCCAAACATCAGCAAACATTTGTTGTAAAAAGTTACAAGAAAAATTACCTAAACAATGCCAAAGAAATGAAAAGCTAAATAAATAAATCAAAGATAAGAAAAGTAAAATAAATAAATAAAAAGTATTAAATGAGATGTAGAATAAAGTGTTTTTAATAAAATCTTATAGTAAGCTCAGATTTGGTTCTGGCAAAAGTCTTCATAGCACACGTTGTGTCTTAAGGACCATCCGCAATTTAAAAATCCAACGCTTGTACCTAGCTATGATAAATTATGTAATTGTAGTATTTTTTTATTTATTTATTTTTGTTAAAGAGAACATTCAGCAGGTGAAGCATGCCAAAAAAGCAAAAAAACATTGCTGGAAAAATGTCAAAATTTATAACAAATCATCAGTACCTCAGTGCTTCTTTTTTTTTTTGACAGGCCTTCATCTTTCTGCCCCCCCACCCCCGACTCACGTATTTCCTTTTTTTCTTCATTTGCTCTGAAACAGATTCTAAACCATGGTGAAAATTTTTGTGGGAAACCTGCCCCGAGAGGCAGACCAGGAAGAAATCAAGGCCCTCTTCACTCAGTACGGCACAGTCACAGAATGCGCCATCATCAAGAACTACGCTTTTGTCCACATGGATGACCGCAAGGCCGCCACCAAAGCCATTAAGAGTCTGCACCTCTACAAACTTCACGGCACACCGATCAATGTGGAGTCCAGCCACGGGAAGAACCAAGGCTCTGTCAAACTGCACGTAGCCAACGTCGAGAAGGGAGCTGATGACGAGCTCCGCGCTCTCTTCGAAGAGTACGGCACAGTCACAGAGTGCGCTGTTGTCAAGAATTTCGCCTTTGTACACATGTCCAACTCTGACGAGGCCATGGATGCCATCAAGGGACTGGACAATTCTGAATTTCAAGGTAAGAAAGGGCTTATATGTGCAAGTGAAGCTGTAGTTGTGGTGTGTTTCGACTGAATTTTAATTGTTAAATATGTTTTTTTCGTTGTGTTTTTTGTATCAAGGCAAACGCATCCATGTCCAGATTTCTAAGAGCCGGCCGAGACATGATGAACGCGATGACTATCTCCCTCCTCCGCCAGACAGGGGTGGCTACTGGCCCCCTCGCTATCCAGGAGAGAGGCACGAGCCTCCTCCGCCCGGCTACATGAGAGGCCGCCTCAGTCACATACCCCCAGGTTACCCCGCCCCTCCTCTGCCACCGCCGCCCCCTAGACGAGCAGTTTATCCCGAACGTCCCTATGAGGGTGAAAGGGACAGGTACAGCGTGGTAGATTACTATGAGAAGTACAGAGCCCGTCCGTATGGCATCCCCTCCTACGAGGACCAACGTCCCGGCGCCCCTCCTCCCCCTCCTCCTCCCGTCGCCCGAGACCGTCTTATGACCTCGCCTATTGACCCGTATGAGCGTCGTCCCCTCCCACCTCCTCCGTCCTCATACTACGCCCGAGATCGCAGTCCTCTCAGGAGAGCACCAAGCGCGCCAGTGCCCCCCGCCAGTAATGGCTACTCCTACGAGCGCTCACGACTCTCTCCGGTTTCCCGGGTCCCTGCATACGGAGTTCCACGCGCCAGGGACCCCTACTCCGAACGGCTGCCTCCGCCACCGCCTGCACGCTACGCTTATTAAGCACCCTGACATGTGAAGGTGAGAATAGGTCTGAGGTAGACTGGTGTTCTTCTCTTTTCTAAAAGTGCCAACCGTCCCTGTAAAGGCAGAGGCAGCTCATGACTTAACCTGCACGCCACTGATGTGGAAAAAAAGTAGCCTGTAGGAGCATGCGTACGAAGTTTCAGCAAGTGTAAAATCGTTGGTGGCGCACGTCTGTGCCCTCACATGGATTCTAGCTAATTTTAGTGAAAACTTTGATAATAATCCAACGAAGGCAGACTGCTGAGTCTGGGATCTCTGGCTGAAGAGCGGGACTCGACAGGCCCAAATGTCATGAGATGGAACAACGAGCTTTGGATCAACAGTTGCAGACAGTTCATGTGTGTCATTTGCTCTTTTTTCAGGATCGTCGTCCAACTGCGTCGCCGCTCGCCGCCTCCTGATGCACGTGACACTATCCTACCCCCCTGTCTGCGGCTGAGCGCGTTACGTTCCCCTGCGACGCTCACAGGAGGAACCGAATTCCCGACGTCAACGTCTGATTTTGTTTTTATTATTTTGGGGGAGTTTTTACTCGTTTTTTCCCCCCTCCCATGACTGTTTTAGTTTGTCATTGTGCTGTAGTACTTTTTTTAAGCTTGACGTCTGAAATATGCGTGGTTTTTTTTTATTTGTACTTTTTACGTTTGGAAAAATTAGTGTTCTGGTGTTGTGTGTACAGTAGACAGCTGAATAATCTCAGCAGCAGTTTCTAAGCGATACTTGTGACTGTAGATTTAAATCAACTGAATCATGTTTGGTATCAAATCTAACCTGCACGTTGGTTCCCTCATGTTACGCTTTCCCACCGAAAACCAAACCTCCATGTGACGTTGCTGTGAAAACTAAAACTTGTAAGACGTAGGTTACGAATGAAGAAAGTAACTGTTAATAGGACAGTTACCGCAAACCGCTCAAATGTACCTGTATGTTACCGACCTTGTTTTAAATAAACGGATTTGTGCAGTTAATGTTGTTCACAGATGTGCCCCAAACCATGCCCAGCGCTAAAAAACACCTCATCACTGTAACCGCTTGAATGAATTCGAAAACTCTGCTAGGACCTTTCGCAAAAAAATAATCCTTCATTTAATGACCATTCGTTCATTAATGACATCACGGATAACAAACTTGTTAAAATCGTCACGCTGATTAAAGAAATATGTCTGGAATGCTAAAGCTTTGCTCATTCATCAGCGTACCCTTTTAGCTCCAAAATTGAAACTTGTCGAGGGTAAAGATTGAGTGAAGAAGGTCGAAACGCGCCTCAGCCGTACTCCACCAGGTGAGCTTTCGGAGCTGAGGCTAGTTTACGTTGAATCTGGGGGCAGATGACGACAGAGGCAGCTGAAGACCTTCAGAGTCGACAGGTAAGTGAAGGGCTTTAAGGACACTCATGCAGAAACATGCACACATTTCATTTTTCCAGCTAAATATCACTAGTTTACTGTCGAGGTTTGTAACATTGATAATGAATCATTTTACTGTTTCAGAGTGTTAGATATGTGTTTTAACTCGTCACCTGTACACACACGTATCCATTCAACTGTAAGCCTGCTTTAACTGGCAGTGTTAGCTTAAAAACAGCTGTCAGCTTTAGGGATGCACGATAATATCGATAAATCATCGGTATCTGCAGGTAATGCAGGGTTCCCACGGATCCTTAAAAAATCTTAATTCATCTAAAAATAAGTCCTTAATTGAAATTGAAATGTCCTAAATCAGTCTTTCAAAAGTCTCAAACATGCTATGAGATAGGAAGTAGGACATTGTGAATTTATTTTTATTTTTTCAGACACGGTAGTGGAAAATGTCAAAATAACTGGCGAAATCTTTTTATGAATAATTTTGGATCGCTTTAAGCATTTAGGGCATGCAGATTAGGGGATATATATATACACTTAACTTTTTTCCAATATTACATTTGAATATTACTTTTTATTGTGACATGTTACAATAAAAAATGTGGGTAAAATTGTCCCTAACCCCGAGTAATTTACGTCAGTTCATGTGTTTTTCCTGCAATTTTCGTTGCTGTAGTACTAGTCTTAAAGTAAATTCGAAGTGGCATTAAAAATGTCTTAAAAATGATAAATTTAACTTGCCTTTAAGCTGCAGAAACCCTGTATTGGCTTTAAAATGAAATATCAGAATTGGCCAAAGTGCTGATTTCCGGCGATATCACAAGCTGATATTTTGTAAAATGATTGACAAAGTGAACATGTACAAAACAGCCCTAAATTGAAGTATTTTTCGTATTTTGCATAAAAAAAAATTCAAGTTGACGTTGAAAAACATTGTCTTTCTTGATTCCATCTACTGGTGGGTCATCACAGTAAGAGTATACATAATATTTTAATTTCACTAAAGAAGAAACTCCATCACTAGAATTAGGTAAGAAAAAAGTTGATATATCTATTGGTTAGCATATCAGATATCAGCCAAAAAATAGAAATAAAAAATCGTGCATCCCTAATAAGCTACTTCAAAACTGACAGTCGTCACTTCCAGGAAATTGGATATGGATTATGGTATACGGTTGGCCTTTTTTAAAAATCTGAAATTAAGAGAAACATTCAAGACATCTAGTTTTCTCTAAGTTGGGCACATTTGAATGGATAAGTTACATAGAGGCAGACATACATTTTTAAACTCTTGTAAAACTTAAATACTGTTAATGAAATTGCCACATAAACTGATTTCACACAACTTTGATGGACATAAGAAATTTACAGTACTGTGCATTGTATCGTTTTACAATCTGACCTACATGAATAAAACATTTACAACACTTAAAACGGCGTCCTGTTAACTAATTTACTGCCATTACAGATCTATAGGTGTTTTCCAAAAAACATCTGAAGTACTCTGAAGGAGTACTTGACCTGATTAGTGACCGTTTGTGTATCAGTTATTTTATGTGTTAGTTGAGTTTTTGAAGAAAAACCCATTGCCCTCAAATTATAAGAATGCTTGCCTTTTTGGATTTTTCATCAAGGTACCACGTGGTGAGAGATTGATGCACAAATGGTCATTTTGGGAATAAAGTATTCCTTTACTGCATTGCACTTCTCAGAAAACTGTTCTCAAGTATTAGAGGCAAGGCAGCTTTATTTTTATAGCACATTTAATACAACAGGGCAATTAAAAGTGCTTTACGCTGTAGTATAATAACGTATATGTATTTACAACAGTGGTAAAATATCAAGGGTTAGAGTAATTACTATTTAAAAATGTAAAAATAAAAATAGCAAAAGTGCAGACAAGAGATACAAAGACGAAAAGATTACTTTAAATGATTTAAAATCAAGTTTAAAATGTTTGAAGTCATTAGCGGGTGGAGTAGGCAGTGTAAAAATGTTTTTAGCTTTGACTTTAAAGTGGTCGGTGTTTGGACGTGTCTCATCTGGGAGGTTATTCCAGGTCTGCTGCATGATAACAAAAAAAATGCTAGGTATTGGCCAGCACAAAACTCAGCACAACCATACAATTGCAAATTTGGCTTGACATCGATATCTTTATAACAAAACTTTTGGACAGAGCAATGGCAAGGAAATTAGCAGTTCATCACATCCTCAAGTTTCTATGAAGAAGCATCACGTGCTCGGAGCTGCAATTCCAGGTGTTTGTGGCGTCTATCTGGCGGCAGCATGCACGACATTTGGCTCCAGCTCTCACTGATGGGGGACTGCGAGTTCTTGTGTTTGGGTGGAAACGGAGCACTGAGTAGTTCAGGTCATCTGAGTCCACATTTTGGTTTTGTTGATTGTGTTCTTCATTTTGAGCTACATATAAAATGAGATTAACATGATGTTACTGTGCTGTTAATTACGTTTTGGTGAAAAGGATGTTTGGGGTTATTCCGCTGCATTGGCATAAATTTAAAGAGGATAAGTGAATATGAGTTTAAGTTTTTCAATGTATTGTTGTTGATGCATTCTCTTAAATAGTACTGTTAACCCTTTGAAACCTAAATCGACATCTTTTTTTTTGTTCAGACACCTTTCATGAGCATTAAACATTTTTTGAATTGTTTGCACATTGGTTGGATTTCTGTCAGGTTTTTTTTTTTTTTAAAGGCATCAGCAGCTTGCCATTAAGTGTTTATGTTACCTGAAAATTAGCCAAAATTAAGAGAGAGAGGATTTATAATTATTAACAATATACATTTGAAATTCTAAAAAAACCAAACATTTATTTTTATAATTGCTTTTAATGTTATTTTTGATTTAGGCCTAACTTTATAAAAGCTTTTTACTAATTTTTGGGTCATTCTGAAGCCTTTCACCAGCACTGAAACCTCTGAAGCCTGAGGAAATTGGTTTAATTTCTGTTAGAAACACTGGAAAAAAAGATAATGAGCAACTTGGCAAGGATTGTCCCGCAAACTGCAAAAAATAAAATAAAATAAGTCAAAGTCAAAAACTAACTGGAGAATTATTAGATATGATCAAAAAGAGATGGAAAATGTCTAGAAAATCATAATTCTCTTAAATGTTTAAAATTATGTTTCAGAATGAAATAAAATAAACTTAAAACAACATATATATATATATATATATATATATATATATATATATATATATATATATATATATATATATATATATATATATATATATATATATATATATTGAGTTACCGACAGTGTCATGTGATTTAGGAGTTGATCTAAGTGATGTGTACATTTAAACATTGATACCTTCACCATTACGTTGAGGAATTAAAAAATTTTGAATATCAAACTTCATTAAAATGTAAATTATATTTTATTCTCCTACAGACCATTACAACTTTCCCCATATTGCCACAATAATGGTCTGCATATTGATGCCACAGGTGACGAGAGGCAACTATTAAAGCACTGCATGATGAAGAATCTCCATAAAGAACAACAGCCAAATTTGAGGATAAGGACAAACTCAGAAGAGCCTTGAAGTTAGAAGAAGATAACTTCTCTTAAAAAAGATTTTTAACACAAGTTCCAACATCCAAAACTGGCTGACAAAATCCACACCGTCCTGTGCTGTTATATCCCAAGAAAGTGGGATATTATGGTTTGGTTGTGCCACCACAGATACATACTGCTAAAGCTGCTGACTCGCACAATCTTTTTAAATGTATTTATCTAGAAAAATTCCTCTAGCTTAAAACTTTCTTGCATTTCTGTCAACAAACATTATAGACATAAAATGACTTTTCAGTAAAGACTACTCTCCTTTTATATTTTTTTCAAGATTTTATAACATACATACAACTACTGAAGATTTAAAACTAAACAATGATAAATTGAAAAAAAAAAGACTACATTTTTCAGATGTTTCAGTTTTATTTCATCTGTTAGATCCTGGAGGTTTAATTTTTGTTACGTTTGTTTTTCTATTTTATCTGCACTTTTTCACAGTTAAATTAAATCATGAATTTATCGAATGTACGTGTGTTGATCGTTTTCGGTAAAGTTTGAGAATAAAGGGCAGTGGGCGTGGCTCCGGTGCTGCTCCTCGGTCCTGACAACCTTCTTCTACCTGTTTCCTCAGGTTTACTTTCACTTTCTGTGAGTGTTGTGGCGCAGTTTGTTTTCTTCATATGAAACGTCAACTGAAGGTAATATCACACACCTGAAACATCTGACTTCTTAACACGAGCTGGCGTTAGTTTAGTTCCGCTAAAAAACAGCAGAAATCTGCAGCTCGGGGCTTCATTTCAACTCAAAAGTCTGACTTTAGAGGACACTCTTAAGCGGAAGAGGTGAAAGAACCGTTATTGCGTCCACATAGCGGATGTAAATAAATATATCTAATATATCTATATATAAATAAGGGTACAATATTGTGAATTTTACATTTTGATTCTGTGTACATAACAGGACTGACGTGGAGGTGAGGGAAGCCAACATTTTATTTTTAAATGAATAAATATGCAAGTGCGTCACTAAGTAAGGTAGCACTACTCCTACCGAGAGGACTTTTAACTGTACTTACTTTATTTATTTTTATTACAGAACATTATTTAACTTTTAAAACTACATTATTGACCTTTTTTTTTTATAACTACATTGGTTATTTTTTATTACAGTATGTTATTTAACTTTTATATATTTATTTTTATTACAATATATCATTTAACTTTTATAACAGTACTTGATTCAACTTTTTTAGAACTCTCCTTTAACTTTTTAGAACTGTACTTTATTTAACTTTTTTATAACTGTACTTTGTTTCTTTTTTATTACAGTATATTATTTAACTTTTAGAACTGTACTTTATTTAACTTTTTTATAACTGTACTTTGTTTCCTTTTTATTACAGTATATTATTTAACTTTTAGAACAGTACTCTAACTTTTTAGAACAGCACTTCATTCAACGTTTTCACAACAGTATTTATTTAAGCTTTTTAAAATGTATTTTATTTAATTTTTTAGTCATTTACTTTATTTACGTTTTTATAACAGTACTGTCTTTAACATTATTTTACTGTACTTTATTTAACATTATAACTGTACTTTAACTTTTTTTTTTAACAGTGCCTTATTTTTCATTTTTAATAGTACTTTATTTAACTTTTTAATAACTGTACTTAATGTAAATTAATTACTGTATATGACAGTAGCTACTTTTAACCTTATTGTCACATTGCCCGGGCCTGCTTGTTCATGAAAATTTCTAAAAGTGGGAAACATCACGTTTTTCTCAGTACTTTAGGTGTCTCATCAACACATTCAGAAGGGGAGATGTTCAATAATAATAATAATACTGACAAAAATTAAATGAGAAGAATAAAAATCAGTGTGTCTGTTGGGCTGTTCTACACTTGACTGCAGCTTGAAGAGGCCGTCCAGTGGAGTGATAGTAGAAATACAGCAAGTAACGGCAGCTTCCTCTGCATCTCACTGCTCTGACTGCTCTCAGCTGACGCCTGTATGAAAAAGAAAATAACAGTAGCTGATCTTTTTGTAGGAGAACGTAAAGTATTCTTTAAGCTGATGTGCAGATACATGATTTGTGTTTCCTCTCCAGCTGAAAGTGCATGTGAGTTGAGCAACATGAGCCGGTGTGATGACAAAGAGGAGGGAGTCCCTGTGTGCAGGGAACATGGCAGCCAGGCCAAAGCGCAGAGGTGAGATGAGGATCTCTTAACTGTTTATGAGTCTTCTCCATGTCAGAGCTCAGCACGCTCAAAGCTCTGTGTGTTTGTTGTGTTGAAGGCCAGAGAAGCGGCGCTCACTTGAGCCCCCCTGGACCTGAACCTGAACCTGAAACTGCACTCACCTGTTTGTCCATGAGGAGCGACAGGTCAATGCCACTTTCCACTGGTTTTAAAGGAATACAGCCGCCTGCTGCAAAAAGTTACTGATTCATTTGTCTCAACTCTTATTTGTCCAAAGAAGTTTATCTCCAGCATTGTTCTTCTTCACGTGCATTTAAATTCTCGCATATGAAAGTGGCTGAGTATAGCCACTCGACATCTCTTCAGTTTACCATTTTTTTGCACACACACCCTGATTGTTGTCTGCATTAGTATACAACACTGATTTTATCATGCCTTTGTGCAACAGCCGTGACCGGCATTATGTTTTCAGGTTGTCAGTATGTCCATCCCATTCACATGAGCGTGACATCTCAAGAACGCTGGGAGGGAATTTCTTCTAATATGGCACAAATATCCCTGAGAATTTGAGGATGATTTTATGATTTTGGTGTTCACAGGCCAAATGTAAAGCTCACTTTGATCTTGTCTGTCTTGTGAGCAAGATATCTCAAGAACTCTTTGAGGGGAAGCTTTTCAAATTTAGCACAAATGTCCCTTTGAGCACATGGATGACTCGATTAGATTTTGGTGGTCAAAGGTCAGGGTCACTGTGGCCTTGCATCAATCTCATTCACATGAATATGTGAAGAAGGCCTTGAGGGAGTTTCTCAAATTTGGCACAAACATCCACTTGGGCTCAAGATTAGTATTTGGTGGTTGAAAGTCAAAGGTCAAGGTCATGGTGACCTCATTTAACATGTTTCTGGCCACAACTCAAGAATTCATATGCTAAAATTTCACACAGATGCCCATTAGGTTACAATGATGATGTGCTGACATTTTATAACCAAGAAGTCAAAGGTCAACTGTGACATCATAATATTTTGCAAAAACTTTTCTTGCCATTTCAACATCAGAATCAGATGGGGAAACATTTGGTCAGATATTGAACTGGTGACACTAATCTTGAAACTGTGCTGAGTGTATAGATCTTCTGTGCTGCTGGGGGGAAAGATGTGTGTGAAGCGTCCGTATTTTCACAGACATGGAACTACAATTTCACTGGTGCGCAAAAGCATACAATCCAGTGACGATGATTCTAGCTGAGACTAGCAAATGCTCACGGTTGAAGAGGGTTAACACTGATCTTTACATTTTTCCATCAAATAATCATTGTTTTTGGTTTTCAGTCATGTAACAACTGAAATAGAAACGTGTCAACGATAACACCTGGACTGATCGGCTGCTCTAAAACACTGGATGAACCAACACGTAGAGTATAAGGAAACACTTAGTTGGTTTCTTATTAATGTTGCTTTTACAGGGATTCACTCTGGAGTGCCTCTCATGAAATTTGTGTTTTCAGTAATGGAAAACACCGTCCTTCTGGTTGGCAGGGCAAAACAATGAGAAAACAGTTTTGTCAAATGTATCCTCAACCAATGTTTCACTGTGTCCTGTATGCAGAGCAGAATATATACTGTCTTTCTGTGTTTCTATCAGGAGAAGGCTGAAAAAAACTGAACCCACCTGTGTGTCCATGAAGAGTGACATATCAAAAGAAATTCTCGATGAATTTAAGGGAATACAGCTGCCTGCTGAAAAGGGGTAAGCTGTTAATAACATTATGATGTTAACTGATTCATTCATTTTAACTGTTGTTTATCCAGATACACTTGTGTGTTTTTTAACATAATTTCAGCTCACCAGTATAACCAGTCATCAGACCTGCTTTGGTCCAGTTTTCTCTGCTCTTATAGTCTTAGCTTCATGCAGTATTCACATTTTTTAGTTCTGGTTCTTTTAAAATTTTATGCTTTTTTTTAGGTCAGACTTTTAGGAAATTCTTTAGTGTTTTACCTTTAATACTTTTTGCAAACAAACCCAGGTGAGTACTCTTCTGTTTACATTGTAACCTTGTTTCTCTAAGTGAAGAGACTGTCCCTGCACACAGTCGGGCTTTTCACAAGTTATATGGATTGGCCAGTTGGCCAGCCAGTGAAAAAAAAGCAGCCAGGTAGACAGGTCTATGATATGCCCCCTGGGAGAAAACCTCTGCCCATAAGAGCCTAAATTTGGTAGCATATTGTAATGCCACTATTGCATCATAAACACTCACATCTTAATTATTTAAATGGCTGGCTAGAACCACTTTATAATTCCAGGGGTCATCCCTCCCAGGTCCCTATATTTATCTTCAGCCGATCTCACAATGCATCCGGCCCACTGAAGAATATGTTGTGTTAAACAAGTGGAAGCGGAAAAAAACAGACACATGTTGTCAGAGTATAAAAGCCATCACCATACTAACTTCTATGAACAACAAGTGCCTATGGCATGGGGGGAGGGTTTGTTTCATTCTGGGACCCCTTGTTTTTGTGGGTCCGCGAACACAGTACAGGCGGAGCTCACCACAAGTTCTTTTTTCCTCAGCGGCAACGTGTGGCTTGCAATTTGGATAATGGATTGGTCAGAGCTGCTGTTTGTGAGTAAAAGCAATTTTTTAGACCCAGCAGAATGAACGGTTAAGTTTTTCTTTCATTGCGCGTGAAGTTCTACTGCTCCATCTGTGCCCAGAGTATGCTCTTGTGAGACACTGAGGTACTGTAAGTAACCTAATGGTATATATATTACAACAGTACTCCTTAAGAACAGTCCAACTCAAAAAAATAGAAAATGCATTTGTGGTGGCTGGTGCTTTCTTTGTGCTGGCCCACCACAAATAATTGAATATGTGGAAAGTGCTGTATATATACCTGGAGAAATATGTTCTAGCTGTCATTTGAAACGCAGTTCAAAATGGTTGAATCCAGCATTCTCTTTTTTTCTGTGGTTTTCCTGATCTTTCTCTCACTTTACCCACTATAAGTTTATTATGACATCCTACCACTTTTGCGGTACAGGTAGCATCCAAATAGCTTGTGTGAGCTGTGTGTTGCTGTACACAGTATCACAAGGGTCAGTAAGAGCTGGAAGGACTAAACCAGACAAGCTGGTGAACCAACACAAAGAACTGAAGCTGCACAGAAATGCAGTTTGAACTGTTGATTCACAGTGGGATCAGCAGTATGACCAACACTTGAATGTCAGGGGCAACCATCTGATTCAATTTCGTAATCAACAATTTAATTCAAAGTACCTTAACTTTGTGTCTGTCTCTGTGTGGACAGAAACAGTTTCAGCTAATTCTTCACGATTCCTCCACAGAGTAGAACAGGAGGACTCAGAGGATCCCAGTGGTCAATCTGCCCAACAGTATCAAAAACATCTGGACTCCATATTTAAGGTCGGCTCCTGTACAACAACTACTTTTATGTCTGTTAATTTCAGAATAATCTCCATGCTACATTTTTTAGACCAGTGGATTGTCAGTGTGGCCAACATGGATCTGGCATTTGGTTCCATGATTTTAGTTTGTATCATTTATATCATATTGTGTTCCAGGAGCTGAAGAAGGAAATTACCCCTTTTGTTGAGGATGAGCTGAAGAAGACCGAGAGGATTCTGAGTTCAGATCACTCAGAATTCTTAGAGAGTCAGAGCAAGGATGAGGAGGGCAGGAAGGATGAAGAGCAGATGAGGAGCAGCAGTGAGGCATTTCTGAACATCACAGAGCAGTTCCTGAGGAGAATGAAGCACGAAGAGCTGGCTGACTGTCTGCAGAGCAGTAAGAGGATTTTTCCAAAGATTTCACATCATGGATAAATGGGACATTTACTGTCTCAAGAGATGGAGGGTGATGTGTTTGTACTTATGTTCTTTGGGGAATTAATCTGCTGTATATCAATCATTTATTGATCTTATTTGTTATGTCTCCATTAAGGGATTTCTGCTGGTTCTTGTCGACATAAACACAAATCTAACCTGAAGAAGAAGTTCCAGAGTGTGTTTGAGGGGATCGCTAAAGCAGGAAACCCAACTCCTCTGAATGAGATCTACACAGAGCTCTACATAACAGAGGGAGGGACTGCAGAGGTCAATGATGAACATGAGGTCATACAGATTGAAAAAGCATCTTGGACATCCGAGAAAGGAGAAACAACAATCAAACAAGCAGACATCTTTAAACCTTTACCTGGAAGAGATGAACCAATCAGAACAGTGATGACAAAGGGAATTGCTGGCATTGGGAAAACGGTCTTAACACAGAAGTTCACTTTGGACTGGGCTGAAGACAAAGCCAACCAAGACATAGAGTTCACATTTCCCTTCACTTTCAGAGAGCTGAATATGCTGAGAGAGAAAAAGTACAGCTTGGTAGAACTTGTTCATCAATTCTTTACTGAAACCAAAGAAGCAGGAATCTGCAGGTTTGAACAATTCCAGGTCGTGTTCATCCTTGACGGTCTGGATGAGTATCAACCTCCTCTGGACTTCCAAAACAATGAGATCCTGACTGATGTTACAGAGTCCACCTCAGTGGATGTGCTACTGACAAACCTCATCAAAGGAAAACTGCTTCCCTCAGCTCGCCTCTGGATCACCACAAGACCTGCAGAAGCCAATCAGATCCCTCCTGAGTGTGTTGACATGGTGACAGAGGTCAGAGGGTTCACTGACCCACAGAAGGAGGAGTACTTCAGGAAGAAATTCAGAAAGAGGAAGCAGGCCAGCAGAATCATCTCCTACATCAAGACACGAAGATCACAAAGCCTCCACATCATGTGCCACATCCCAGTCTTCTGCTGGATCACTGCTTCAGTTCTGGAGGATATGTTGAAGACCAGAGAGCGTGAAGAGCTGCCCAAGACCCTGACTGAGATGTACATCCACTTCCTGTTGGTTCAGACCAAACTGAAGAACATCAAGTATGATGGAGGAGCTGAGACAGATTCTCACTGGAGTCCCGAGAGCAGGGAGATGATTGAGTCTCTGGGAAAACTGGCCTTTGAGCAGCTGCAGAAAGGCAACCTGATCTTCTATGAATCTGACCTACAAGAGTGCGGCATCAATATCAGAGCAGCTTCAGTATGTTCAGGAGTGTTCACACAGATCTTTAAAGAGGAGAGAGGACTGTACCAGGACAAGGTGTTCTGCTTTGTCCACCTGACTGTTCAGGAATTTCTGGCTGCTGTTCATGTCCACCTGACCTTCATCAACTCTGGAGTCAATCTGATGGCTGAAGAGCAAACAACCCCTCATGAATCTGCAGAGACCCAGTTCTACCAGAGTGCTGTAGACAAGGCCTTACAGAGTCCAAATGGACACCTGGACTTGTTCCTCCGATTCCTCTTGGGCCTTTCAGTGCGGGCCAATCAGACTCTCTTACGAGGTCTGCTGACACCTACAGAAGGAGGATTACACACCCATCAGGACATAGTCCAGTATATAAATGAGAAAATTGAGGAGAATCCCCTTCCAGAAAGAAGCGTCAATCTGTTCCACTGTCTGAATGAACTGAACGACAGTTCTCTAGTGGAAAAGATCCAACAGTCCCTGAGCTCAGGAAGACTATCCAGGGAGAAACTCTCTCCTGCTCAGTGGTCAGCTCTGGTGTTCATTTTACTGTCATCAGAAAATGATCTGGATGTGTTTGACATGGAGAAATACACCAGGAACAGCGATGGCTGACTCTTCAGGACGAAGCTCTTCTGAGGCTGCTGCCAGTGGTCAAAGTATCCAGAAAAGCTCGGTAAGCACATAGGTATTTGCATATAGTGAAAATTATAAATACACAAATATCTTGTCAGCAGTAAAGAACAGTTGTTAACAGTATTTGAACTGCATCATCTCTCCAGGCTGAGTGGCTGTAACCTGTCAGAGAGAAGCTGTGAAGCTCTGTCATCAGTTCTCTGCTCAGAGTCCTCTAATCTTAGAGAGCTGGATCTGAGTAACAACAACCTGCAGGATTCAGGAGTGGAGCAGCTTTCTGCTGGACTGAAGAGTCCATACTGTACCCTGGAAACTCTCAGGTCAGATCAAGTTATTGTTTGTTGTTAACTCATTGGTGTTATTTCTTAATCAGGTTTTTACGAGATTCAACAGCCTACCTCAAGTCATAGTAGCTGCAGGCTAAGCAAGGTATCCTATACCTCCTACTCCCTCGTCATGTTCTTGAGCTATTCTATTCCTGCAGAATTCTGAGACATTCCCAGATGTGTTATATTATTCTTCTAATGTGTTTAAGGTCTTTTGTAGGGTTTCCTCTCAGTTTGACATGCCTAGAATACCAAAGTAGGGAGGCATCCAGTAGGCATCCGAATCAGTTGCCCAAACCAATTTAGCTGACACCTTTTAAGCTGAAGGGACAACAGTTACAGTGGGAGATCCTGCTGTATGTTAGCGTTCCTTGAACAATCGTAAAAGTTGTGCCCGGACACCCGTAAAGGAAATTCCTTTTTTTACTGCATGTGTGTATACAGTCCCATTCTTGGGGTTCTAAAGCTCTTGACTTGACCATAAGTGAAGTTTGAACATAGACCTTTGCCTTTAGGCTCAGCTCCCTTCACCATGACAGTAAAGTCACATTCATCAATGCCTGATCTACGCTGGACATTCAGGAGAAGCTTTAGTGGGTTGCAATCTACAAAATCATCTCTAGATACCACTAACCTACACAGTAGTCCCTGGATCTTCAACAGGGGGTCTTTGACCCTAAGGGGGTCCTCAGAGTTATTGAGGGAGGTCCGGTCATTATTGTTTGAAAATTATATTTCAGCAAATATTAATCGCCCTATTCATTAAAGAAAACCGTTCAATTCACAGTACACAAGATAGCTCAGTGTTACCCATGAATCCTTGTGCAAACATGTGAACCAGCTAATGCTAAATCAATATGAGGCACCTATCCACAATGGCGAGGTGAAGTAGTTAGTTAACATTTCCATATTATTAAAACCTATTGGCCAATTAGCTGGATTATTATTTCAATTGTATGACATTATAGTGAGCCACAACTTCTTGTTTTGTAACTTCAGTGATAGACTGGCACACCACCCACCTCAGAAATCACTGGCAAAAGTGGGTGAGGCTAATGCACCAAGCCTTACTATAACTGCTGCTAACTTAGCAGCTACAGACGAGGCCAAATTAGAGAAGACTCGGAAATTTTCAGTGAATCAACTCAAGTGCAACTCAGTTTTATACAATATATGAAGTAACTGCAACTTCTTTCTTTGATCTAAGGGGTCCTTGGCCTGAAAAACATGGAAGACCCCTGCACTATACCTTTAACATACAGCAAACAGATTGAATCATCATCTGATTTGATAACATTTATCCATGTATTGGTATAATATAGCTGAAATTACACCATGTCTGTATATTTCTAGTTCAGTGATAATAATAACCTGTTTTTTTGTTTTCCATTACTGTCATTCCAGTCTGAATCACTGTAACCTCTCAGAGGGAAGCTGTAAAGCTCTGTCCTCAGCTCTCAGCTCCCAGGCCTCCAGTCTGAGAGAGCTGGACCTCAGTAACAACGATTTGCAGGATTCGGGAATTAAGCTGCTGTCTTCTGGACTAGAGTATCCACAATGTATTCTGAAAACTCTCAGGTCAGATCAAATTACTGTTTGTCTTGAATACTTTTCTGTAATATGATCTCTATGCGGTTTAAACAGTCTCTTTCTTGTCTAGATTCTGAATGTCAGTAGTTTTGCAAGGATTTTGAGTGTTCTCACTGAATATTGCTGTTCGGGAGTCAATATTGCAACCCTCAGCCCCCCAGTACCATCAGATAATGTGATGTGTGTTTTTATGGCTCTGCTTCAGCGGTAGCCATGGTTGGAGGAATTATTTCTTGGGGTTCCCATTCCATTGTTGTTAAAGTGATATCGCAACTACAGCTTGAAGGAATTTCTTCAAATTTAGCACAAATGTACAATTAGAGTAAAGGATGAAGTGATCAGATTTTGGTGGTCCTAGGACACTTGGACTCAAGGATTAATTTATTCGATTTTTGTGGTCAGATCAGAGTTCAAGGCCACTGTAACCTGTCACCTATGTAATTTGTATGGACACGATATCTTACAAACACTTTGAGGGAATTCTTTTCACATTTGATGCAAGGTCAAGGTCAGTGTGACCTTGCATCGTCTAATTGTTATGACCTTGATATCTCAAGAAAACCATGAGGGAATTTCAGTAAACTGTAAGTGCAACTTGACTGGTGCGCAACCACTCGGCAGTAACTCTAGTTTTGTGTGTTTTTAGGTTGTCAGGTTGTCTGATCACAGAGGAGGGCTGTGCTTCTCTGGCCTCGGCTCTGAGCTCCAACCCCGCTCATTTGAGAGAGCTGGATCTGAGCTACAATCATCCAGGAGACTCAGGAGTGCAGCAGCTGTCCCCTGGACCAGACAATCGACACTGGAGTCTGGACACAGTCAGGTATGAAGAGGCCTGCTGCAGACACAGACAATCAGTCTGATGGAGGTGGAAACATTGTCTCCTCTAAACAATCTTCATATGTCATGTTTGACCCCAACTCCACTCCTTTCAGGGTGGAGCCTCGTGGAGCCAGATGGTTGAGACCAGGTCTGAAGAAGTGTATGTGTCTTTTTACTTTGAATCATGTCAACAGACCATCTTCAAACTGTGACATCCCCATTCAAACCTATGATGTCATCAGATGATAGATTAATAACTGCAGCTGTGTTGTGTCTCGTTTTCTCCATCAGATTCCTGTGAACTCACGATCGACACAAACACCGACACAAACACACAAACATTAAACTGTCTGACAACAACAGGACAATGACAATCACGCAGGATGAGCAGCCGTATCCTGATCATCCAGACAGATTTCACCTCTGGCATCAGCTGATGTGTAAAACTGATCTGACTGGTCGCAGTTACTGGGAGGTGGAGTTGAGAGGAAGTGCTTCTGTGGCTATGAGTTACAGAGGAATCAGCAGGAGAGGAGACAGATCTGATTGCAGGTTTGGAGAGAATGATAAGTCCTGGAGACTGAGTTGCTCTGATAATGGCTACTATGTCTGTCATAATAACTCTGGAAAATCTATCTCCTCCTCCTCTGTATCTGGTAGAGTAGCAGTGTATGTGGACTATCCTGCTGGCACTCTGTCCTTCGACAGAGTCTCCTCTGACACACCGATCCACATCTGCACCTTCAACACCACATTCACTGATCCTCTTTATCCTGGGTTAGGATTCTGGTGGTCTGATTCCTCAGTGTCTCTGTGTTCTCTGTGAGAGGGAGAGTCTTTTTCCACAATAAAAAACATTCTCACTACTGAACACAGAGGGCACGTCTGTATAGGATACAGAAATCTGGTGAATTTGTCAAACTAACAAAGGGCCACGGAAACTTACTTTTCCGAACAAATTCTAGTCTTTTATTTGTTATAGAGTATGTTTTTGCGCAAGTAATCTACTTTCCACTTCAATATATACCTTTGTTACAACTAGTCTGCTGGAAAGAATCAAAAAGGAGAAATTTTAAGTGGATATTTAATCTGCGTTGATGGTAAATACAGTCAAGTGAAGCAAGATGATCTACAGTGCATGCTGCACTGACAGAGAATCTTGAGTTTTTCTGAGTTTTCCTTTCTGTGCAGCCCTTGTTTAGTGCCTGCATGTATATGGATGCATTTCGCCCGAGCTCCTAACCCCAAATATTACCCAAACCTGCCCACCAAGTGAAGGTGGGCGTCTTAAACACAGTTTTGTTTACAAATAGAAAAGGTATATGATACATCTAACTACGCTGTTGGACTAGAGCACTGGAAAAAAACAACAGAAATCTCAACCAAAAAAAATAAAAATAATAATTAAAAAATAAAAAAATCTCAACAACATTAAACATGCCTTAGTGTAAAGTTATTATAGCGTTTATCATTTATCAGTGTCTATTTTCTGGCTAAAGCACAAAAATGCATAAGATGATATAGCAGTGATGTAGTGATACCTGCACATCACATCTAGTATTGTTCAAAAATATTTCAACTGGACTTTTTTGTTGTGTTTTGCTTATTTGTTTGTTTTATTTTATTTTATTATATTTTTGTACTTTATTTAAATATATTTTGCTTGTTGTGTGTGTATCAGACATATTCAAAGATTGTTTCGCTGAATTTCCCAGTGGAAGTGATAACGACAGGGGAAGTGGAAGTACGGCTCTGCTGCCCTCTGCCACTTCCACTCTCGGGACGCAAAGCCTGAAAAGGGCCTATTGTGTTTTTTAGATACTTTGAAAGTTTGTATTCTTGTGGAGTAACAATATAAGCATCAGTGCCAATTTTCTAAACTACATTTAATTCATATAGGAGAACCTAGACCAAACCTGTCCCTCAATATTGGTGTACAATGAAGTTTGTGTAGTATTTTAAATTGAGTCTCTCTATCACTGTTACAGCTCAGGATAGTGTGTGTATTTTCTATAACTGACACCCATGTCTTTTCTGCAATTTGACATTCTGTATGAATTTGCCATTGCCTTTGGATGGAATGTGACAAATAATTCAAATTTAAATCAAATGTTCCATAAACCTGAGAAATAAAACTTTTTGGCACAAATTGTTTCAGAATATCATTTTAACAACACATAACATTTTTTGGTATGCAATGCCTGATATGTAAGTTGCAAAAAAAATGACACTGTTGTAAAGAATATTTATTTCTTCCTCCTTCATAAAGTTTAGCAAGCTGGTCCAAACCCTTCTCCTGTCAGAGCCTAAACACTGCATCATGGCATGAGGGGGGAATCTGGACTTTTCCAATTGGGAGCCAGAAGCAGATAAATGATTTTTCTATTTAAAATTATTTTCTATTCTGAACATAGCGCTCACCCTGGGAGGGTGAGAGTTTTTTCTACTTGCAGCAACCAAGAGAAAAACTCCTTCACATACTACTCGGCTGCTGGTTGTTCCTCGGGTTTTGACAGTGTCTCCTCTGTCCCACAGGTGTCTGTAGTTCCCAGTCCAGGCCACACGGGACAAGACGTCAGCGTCAAGGTAACGGGAACCTCAGCAGGCACAGTGCTTGTTGCAGGGGACTTATTTGAGAGCTGCTCAGATGAGGACAGCTGGAGGGATCTGAGTATGAACACTGCAGTGCAGGAAGTCAACCGCCAGGAGGCGCTACGCACAGCTGATGTCATCATCCCGGGACACGGTCCTCAGGAAATGGAGATCCTAAGAGCCTTTTTAACAGCAGACATTGTGCACAGGTGAAACTAAATTGGTTAAAAATGTTCTCATTTACAGCTGTTCTGTTCCTGCTGTGAAAAACCCAAACGCAGCTGAAAAAGGTCTCCTCTGGGTTATGTAAGGATATGACTTGATTGACTGTAGGTGGAGTTTTACAACTTAACTGTACCTCATGTCATCATTCTGGGAGTCTGACAGTTGTTATTCCAGCCAACGTTTACACGAGGTCATCTTACTGATAAAGACTTTCTCACACAGGAGAGAAGCTCCTCTGCTCCCACAACTACTGTAAACATTCAACTTTTACATACACTCTCAGATATGAATGAAACAAAATATATTCAATCAAAGCTAATCTATCAAACTACTGGACCCATCAGCCTAATATTTTGTTTTCAATCTTACAACCGTTTGCTCAAGGACCTCTCACAAATGCAGCGATTCATAATTATTAAAAAAACGTTTTATGTACTATACTGTCATTTACTGCTCACTCCTCCTTTTTAAACCTTTTAAAAAATCAAATTTTGATCACATGTTGAGTGTAATATAGTATTAATGTTAACTGCTGTCCATGTAGAGTGACCTAGATTAATTATTGAAATATAGAGAAAATAAAATAGATTAAAATATAAATAAACCGTAAACAGCTATCAACCTCTTGTTTAAAGGTTCCTAGCATGAAAATGCAACATCTTTGTAGCTTCATGCTTTCAAAGCACATAAACGCAATGAAGTTGGAGGAACAACCTCTCAATTTGGAAACTCCGACCCTCTGACATCACTTGTATACTGCATGAACCACAGACCTAATTTCAGCCATCTAACCAAAAACCCATAAAAAAAACCCCATTGACTTTGAGACGAAGGAACCAGTGGAGCTAAAATGCGTATTAAAATGTAAATTATATTGTATTCTCCTACAGACCATTACAACTTTCCCCATATTTCCACAATAATGGTCTGCATATTGATGCCACAGGTGACGAGAGGCAACTATTAAAGCACTGCATGATGAAGAATCTCCATGAAGAACAACAGCCAAATTTGAGGATAAGGACAAACTCAGAAGAGCCTTGAAGTTAGAAGAAGATAACTTCTCTTAAAAAAGATTTTTAACACAAGTTCCAACATCCAAAACTGGCTGCCAAAATCCACACCGTCCTGTGCTGTTATATCCATAAAATGACTTTTCAGTAAAGACTACTCTCCTTTTATATTTTTTTCAAGATTTTATAACATACATACAACTACTGAAGATTTAAAACTAAACAATTATAAATTGAAAAAAAAAAAGACTACATTTTTCAGATGTTTCAGTTTTATTTCATCTGTTAGATCCTGGAGGTTTAATTTTTGTTACGTTTGTTTTTCTATTTTATCTGCACTTTTTCACAGTTAAATTAAATCATGAATTTATCGAATGTACGTGTGTTGATCGTTTTCGGTAAAGTTTGAGGATAAAGGGCAGTGGGCGTGGCTCCGGTGCTGCTGCTCGGTCCTGACAACCTTCTTCTACCTGTTTCCTCAGGTTTACTTTCACTTTCTGTGAGTGTTGTGGCGCAGTTTGTTTTCTCCATATGAAGCGTCAACTGAAGGTAATATCACACACCTGAAACATCTGACTTCTTAACACGAGCTGGCGTTAGTTTAGTTCCGCTAAAAAACAGCAGAAATCTGCAGCTCGGGGCTTCATTTCAACTCAAAAGTCTGACTTTAGAGGACACTCTTAAGCGGAAGAGGTGAAACAACCGTGATTGCGTCCACATAGCGGATGTAAATAAATATATCTAATATATCTATATATAAATAAGGGTAACAATATTGTGAATTTTACATTTTGATTCTGTGTACATAACAGGACTGACGTGGAGACAACAGGAGGTGAGGGAAGCCAACATTTTATTTTTAAATGAATAAATATGAAAGTGCGTCACTAAGTAAGGTAGCACTCCTCCTACCGAGAGGACTTTTAACTGTACTTACTTTATTTATTTTTATTACAGAATATTATTTAACTTTTAAAACTACATTATTGACCTTTTTTTTTATAACTACATTGGTTATTTTTTATTACAGTATGTTATTTAACTTTTATATATTTATTTTTATTACAATATATCATTTAGCTTTCATAACAGTACTTGATTCAACTTTTTTAGAACTCTCCTTTAACTTTTTAGAACTGTACTTTATTTAACTTTTTTATAACTGTACTTTGTTTCTTTTTGATTACAGTATATTATTTAACTTTTAGAACAGTACTCTAACTTTTTAGAACAGTACTTCATTCAACTTTTTCACAACAGTATTTATTTAAGCTTTTTAAAATGTATTTTATTTAACTTTTTAGTCATTTACTTTATTTCTGTTTTTATAACAGTACTGTTTTTAACATTATTTTACTGTACTTTATTTAACATATATAACTGTACTTTAACTTTTTTTAACAGTGCCTTATTTTTCATTTTTAATAGTACTTTATTTAACTTTTTAATAACTGTACTTAATGTAAATTAATTACTGTATATGACAGTAGCTACTTTTAACCTTATTGTCACATTGCCCGGGCCTGCTTGTTCATGAAAATTTCTAAAAGTGGGAAACATCACGTTTTTCTCAGTACTTTAGGTGTCTCATCAACACATTCAGAAGGGGAGATGTTCAATAATAATAATAATACTGACAAAAATTAAATGAGAAGAATAAAAATCAGTGTGTCTGTTGGGCTGTTCTACACTTCACTGCAGCTTGAAGAGGCCGTCCAGTGGAGTGATAGTAGAAATACAGCAAGTAACGGCAGCTTCCTCTGCATCTCACTGCTCTGACTGCTCTCAGCTGACGCCTGTATGAAAAAGAAAATAACAGTAGCTGATCTTTTTGTAGGAGAACGTAAAGTATTCTTTAAGCTGATGTGCAGATACATGATTTGTGTTTCCTCTCCAGCTGAAAGTGCATGTGAGTTGAGCAACATGAGCCGGTGTGATGACAAAGAGGAGGGAGTCCCTGTGTGCAGGGAACATGGCAGCCAGGCCAAAGCGCAGAGGTGAGATGAGGATCTCTTAACTGTTTATGAGTCTTCTCCATGTCAGAGCTCAGCACGCTCAAAGCTCTGTGTGTGTTGTGTTGAAGCCCAGAGAAGCGGCGCTCACTAGAGCCCCCTGGACCTGAACCTGAACCTGAAACTGCACCCACCTGTTTGTCCATGAGGAGCGACAGGTCAATGCCACATTACATTGGTTTTAAAGGAATACAGCCGCCTGCTGCAAAAAGGTAAGTTGTTGATTATATTATTACTGTATTATTACTGTTTTTCAAATTTGGCACAAATGTCCCTTTGAGCACATGGATGACTCGATTAGATTTTGGTGGTCAAAGGTCAGGGTCACTGTGGCCTTGCATCAATCTCATTCACATGAATATGTGAAGAAGGCCTTGAGGGAGTTTCTCAAATTTGGCACAAACATCCATTTGGGCTCAAGATTAGTATTTGGTGGTTGAAAGTCAAAGGTCAAGGTCATGGTGACCTCATTTAACATGTTTCTGGCCACAACTCAAGAATTCATATGCTAAAATTTCACAGAGATGCCCATTAGGTTACAATGATGATGTGCTGACATTTTATAACCAAGAAGTCAAAGGTCAACTGTGACATCATAATATTTTGCAAAAACTTTTCTTGCCATTTCAACATCAGAATCAGATGGGGAAACATTTGGTCAGATATTGAACTGGTGACACTAATCTTGAAACTGTGCTGAGTGCATAGATCTTCTGTGCTGCTGGGGGGAAAGATGTGTGTGAAGCGTCCGTATTTTCACAGACATGGAACTACAATTTCACTGGTGCGCAAAAGCATACAATCCAGTGACGATGATTCTAGCTGAGACTAGCAAATGCTCACGGTTGAAGAGGGCTAACACTGATCTTTACATTTTTCCATTAGATACTCATTGTTTTTGGTTTTCAGTCATGTAACAACTGAAATAGAAACATGTCAGCGATAACACCTGGACTGATCGGCTGCTCTAAAACACTGGATGAACCAACACGTAGAGTATAAGGAAACACTTAGTTGGCTTCTTATTAATGTTGCTTTTACAGGGATTCACTCTGGAGTGCCTCTAATGAAATTTGTGTTTTCAGTAATGGAAAACACCGTCCTTCTGGTTGGCAGGGCAAAACAATGAGAAAACAGTTTTGTCAAATGTATCCTCAACCGATGTTTCACTGTGTCCTGTATGCTGAGCAGAATATATACTGTCTTTCTGTGTTTCTATCAGGAGAAAGCTGATAAAACCTGAACCCACCTGTGTGTCCATGAAGAGTGAAATGTCAAAAAATATTCTCGATGAATTTAAGGGAAAACAGCTGCCTGCTGAAAAGGGGTAAGCTGTTAATAACATTATGATGTTAACTGATTCATTCATTTTAACTGTTGTTTATCCAGATACACTTGTGTGTTTTTTAACATCATTTCAGCTCACCAGTATAACCAGTCATCAGACCTGCTTTGGTCCAGTTTTCTCTGCTCTCATAGTCTTAGCTTCACGCAGTATTCACATTTTTTAGTTCTGGTTCTTTTAAAATTTTATGGTTTTTTTTAGGTCAGACTTTTAGGAAATTCTTTAGTGTTTTACCTTTAATACTTTTTGCAAACAAACCCAGGTGAGTACTCTTCTGTTTACATTGTAACCTTGTTTCTCTAAGTGAAGAGACTGTCCCTGCACACAGTCGGGCTTTTCACAAGTTATATGGATTGGCCAATTGGCCAGCCAGTGAAAAAAAAGCAGCCAGGTAGACAGGTCTATGATATGCCCCCTGGGAGAAAACCTCTGCCCATAAAAGCCCAAAATTGGTAGCATATTGTAATGCCACTATTGCATCATAAACACTCACATCTTAATTATTTAAATGGCTGGCTAGAACCACTTTATAATTCCAGGGGTCATCCCTCCCAGGTCCCTATATTTATCTTCAGCCGATCTGACAATGCATCCGGCCCACTTAAGAATATGTTGTGTTAAACAAGTGGAAGTGGAAAAAAACAGACACATGTTGTCAGAGTATAAAAGCCATCACCATACTAACGTCTATGAAGTGCCTATGGTATGGGGGGGGGGTTGTTTCATTTTGGGACCCCTTGTTTTTGTGGTTTCGCGAACACAGTACAGGCGGAGCTCTCTACAAGTTCTTTTTTCCTCAGCGGCAACGTGTGGCTTGCAATTTGGATAATTGATTGGTCGGAGCTGCTGTTTGTGAGTAAAAGCAATTTTTTAGACCCAGCAGAATGAACGGTTAAGTTTTTCTTTCATTGCGCGTGAAGTTCTACTGCTCCATCTGTGCCCAGAGTATGCTCTTGTGAGACACTGAGGTACTGTAAGTAACCAAATTGTATATCTATTACAACAGTACTCCTTAAGAACAGTCCAACTCAAAAAAATAGAAAATGCATTTGTGGTGGCTGGTGCTTTGTTTGTGCTGGCCCACCACAAATAATTGAATATGTGGAAAGTGCTGTATATATACCTGGAGAAATATGTTCTAGCTGTCATTTGAAACGCAGTTCAAAATGGTTGAATCCAGCATTCTCTTTTTTTCTGTGGTTTTCTTGATCTTTCTCTCACTTTACCCACTATAAGTTTATTATGACATCCTACCACTTTTGCGGTACAGGTAGCATCCAAATAGCTTGTGTGAGCTGTGTGTTGCTGTACACAGTATCACAAGGGTCAGTAAGAGCTGGAAGGACTAAACCAGACAAGCTGGTGAACCAACACAAAGAACTGAAGCTGCACAGAAATGCAGTTTGAACTGTTGATTCACAGTGGGATCAGCAGTATGACCAACACTTGAATGTCAGGGGCAACCATCTGATTAAATTTTGTAATCAACAATTTAATTCAAAGTACCTTAACTTTGTGTCTGTCTCTGTGTGGACAGAAACAGTGTCAGCTAATCCTTCACGATTCCTCCACAGAGTAGAACAGGAGGACTCAGAGGATCCCAGTGGTCAATCTGCCCAACAGTATCAAAAACATCTGGACTCCATATTTAAGGTCGGCTTCTGTACAACAACTACTTTTATGTCTGTTAATTTCAGAATAATCTCCATGCTACATTTTTTAGACCAGTGGATTGTCAGTCTGGCCAACATGGATCTGGCATTTGGTTCCATGATTTTAGTTTGTATCATTTATATCATATTGTGTTCCAGGAGCTGAAGAAGAAAATTATCCCTTTTGTTGAGAATGAGCTGAAGAAGACCGAGAGGATTCTGAGTTCAGATCACTCAGAATTCTTAGAGAGTCAGAGCAAGGATGAGGAGGGCAGGAAGGATGAAGAGCAGATGAGGAGCAGCAGCGAGGCATTTCTGAACATCACAGAGCAGTTCCTGAGGAGAATGAAGCACGAAGAGCTGGCTGACTGTCTGCAGAGCAGTAAGAGGATTTTTCCAAAGATTTCACATCATGGATAAATGGGACATTTACTGTCTCAAGAGATGGAGGTTGATATGTTTGTACTTATGTTCTTTGGGGAATCAATCTGCCGTTTATCAATCATTTATTGATCTTATTTGTTATGTCTCCATTAAGGAATTTCTGCTGGTTCTTGTCAACATAAACACAAATCTAACCTGAAAAAGAAGTTCCAGAGTGTGTTTGAGGGGATCGCTAAAGCAGGAAACCCAACTCTTCTGAATGAGATCTACACAGAGCTCTACATTACAGAGGGAGGGACTGCAGAGGTCAATGATGAACATGAGGTCATACAGATTGAAAAAGCATCTTGGACACCCGAGAACGGAGACAGAACAATCAAACAAGCAGACATCTTTAAACCTTTACCTGGAAGAGTTGAACCAATCAGAACAGTGATGACAAAGGGAATTGCTGGCATTGGGAAAACGGTCTTAACACAGAGGTTCACTCTGGACTGGGCTGAAGACAAAGCCAACCAAGACATAGAGTTCACATTTCCCTTCAATTTCAGAGAGCTGAATATGCTGAGAGAGAAAAAGTACAGCTTGGTAGAACTTGTTCATCAATTCTTTACTGAAACCAAAGAAGCAGGAATCTGCAGGTTTGAACAGTTCCAGGTCGTGTTCATCCTTGACGGTCTTGATGAGTATCAACCTCCTCTGGACTTCCACAACAATGAGATCCTGACTGATGTTACAGAGTCCACCTCAGTGGATGTGCTACTGACAAACCTCATCAAAGGAAAACTGCTTCCCTCCGCTCGCCTCTGGATCACCACAAGACCTGCAGCAGCCAATCAGATCCCTCCTGAGTGTGTTGACATGGTGACAGAGGTCAGAGGGTTCACTGACCCACAGAAGGAGGAGTACTTCAGGAAGAAATTCAGAAAGGGGAATCAGGCCAGCAGAATCATCTCCCACATCAAGACAAGAAGATCACGAAGCCTCCACATCATGTGCCACATCCCAGTCTTCTGCTGGATCACTGCTTCAGTTCTGGAGGATATGTTGAAGACCAGAGAGCGTGAAGAGCTGCCCAAGACCCTGACTGAGATGTACATCCACTTCCTGGTGGTTCAGACCAAACTGAAGAACATCAAGTATGATGGAGGAGCTGAGAGAGATTCTCACTGGAGTCCCGAGAGCAGGGAGATGATTGAGTCTCTGGGAAAACTGGCCTTTGAGCAGCTGCAGAAAGGCAACCTGATCTTCTATGAATCTGACCTACAAGAGTGCGGCATCAATATCAGAGCAGCTTCAGTATGTTCAGGAGTGTTCACACAGATCTTTAAAGAGGAGAGAGGACTGTACCAGGACAAGGTGTTCTGCTTTGTCCACCTGACTGTTCAGGAATTTCTGGCTGCTGTTCATGTCCACCTGACCTTCATCAACTCTGGAGTCAATCTGATGGCTGAAGAGCAAACAACCCCTCATGAATCTGCAGAGACCCAGTTCTACCAGAGTGCTGTAGACAAGGCCTTACAGAGTCCAAATGGACACCTGGACTTGTTCCTCCGATTCCTCTTGGGCCTTTCAGTGCGGGCCAATCAGACTCTCTTACGAGGTCTGCTGACACCTACAGAAGGAGGATTACACACCCATCAGGACATAGTCCAGTATATAAATGAGAAAATTGAGGAGAATCCCCTTCCAGAAAGAAGCGTCAATCTGTTCCACTGTCTGAATGAACTGAACGACAGTTCTCTAGTGGAAAAGATCCAACAGTCCCTGAGCTCAGGAAGACTATCCAGGAGAAACTCTCTCCTGCTCAGTGGTCAGCTCTGGTGTTCATTTTACTGTCATCAGAAAATGATCTGGATGTGTTTGACATGGAGAAATACACCAGGAACAGCGATGACGGCTCTTCAGACGAAGCTCTTCTGAGGCTGCTGCCAGTGGTCAAAGTATCCAGAAAAGCTCGGTAAGCACATAGGTATTTGCATATAGTGAAAATTATAAATACACAAATATCTTGTCAGCAGTAAAGAACAGTTGTTAACAGTATTTGAACTGCATCATCTCTCCAGGCTGAGTGGCTGTAACCTGTCAGAGAGAAGCTGTGAAGCTCTGTCATCAGTTCTCTGCTCAGAGTCCTCTAATCTTAGAGAGCTGGATCTGAGTAACAACAACCTGCAGGATTCAGGAGTGGAGCGGCTTTCTGCTGGACTGAAGAGTCCATACTGTACCCTGGAAACTCTCAGGTCAGATCAAGTTATTGTTTGTTGTTAACTCATTGGTGTTATTTCTTAATCAGGTTTTTACGAGATTCAACAGCCTACCTCAAGTCATAGTAGCTGCAGGCTAAGCAAGGTATCCTATACCTCCTACTCCCTCGTCATGTTCTTGAGCTATTCTGTTCCTGCAGAATTCTGAGACATTCCCAGATGTGTTATATTATTCTTCTAATGTGTTTAAGGTCTTTTGTAGGGTTTCCTCTCAGTTTGACATGCCTAGAATACCAAAGTAGGGAGGCATCCAGTAGGCATCCGAATCAGTTGCCCAAACCAATTTAGCTGACACCTTTTAAGCTGAAGGGACAACAGTTACAGTGGGAGATCCTGCTGTATGTTTGCGTTCCTTGAACAATCGTAAAAGTTGTGCCCGGACACCTGTAAAGGAAATTCCTCTTTTTACTGCATGTGTGTATGCAGTCCCATTCTTGGGGTTCTAAAGCTCTTGACCATAAGTGAAGTTTGAACCTAGACCTTTGCCTTTAGGCTCAGCTCCCTTCACCATGACAGTAAAGTCACATTCATCAATGCCTGATCTACGCTGGACATTCAAGAGAAGCTTTAGTGGGTTGCAATCTACAAAATCATCTCTAGATACCACTAACCTACACAGTAGTCCCTGGATCTTCAACAGGGGGTCTTTGACCCTAAGGGGGTCCTCAGAGTTATTGAGGGAGGTCCGGTCATTATTGTTTGAAAATTATATTTCAGCAAATATTAATCGCCCTATTCATTAAAGAAAACCGTTCAATTCACAGTACACAAGATAGCTCAGTGTTACCCATGAATCCTTGTGCAAACATGTGAACCAGCTAATGCTAAATCAATATGAGGCACCTATCCACAATGGCAAGGTGAAGTAGTTAGTTAACATTTCCATATTATTAAAACCTATTGGCCAATTAGCTGGATTATTATTTCGATTGTATGACATTATAGTGAGCCACAACTTCTTGTTTTGTAACTTCAGTGAGAGACTGGCACACCACCCACCTCAGAAATCACTGGCAAAAGTGGGTGAGGCTAATGCACCAAGCCTTACTATAACTGCTGCTAACTTAGCAGCTACAGACGAGGCCAAATTAGAGAAGACTCGGAAATTTTCAGTGAATCAACTCAAGTGCAACTCAGTTTTATACAATATATGAAGTAACTGCAACTTCTTTCTTTGATCTAAGGGGTCCTTGGCCTGAAAAACATGGAAGACCCCTGCACTATTAACATACAGCAAACAGATTGAATCATCATCCGATTTGATAACATTTATCAATGTATTGGTATAATATAACTGAAATTACACCATGTCTGTATATTTCTAGTTCAGTGATAATAATAACCTGTTTTTTTGTTTTCCATTACTGTCATTCCAGTCTGAATCACTGTAACCTCTCAGAGGGAAGCTGTAAAGCTCTGTCCTCAGCTCTCAGCTCCCAGGCCTCCAGTCTGAGAGAGCTGGACCTCAGTAACAACGATTTGCAGGATTCGGGAATTAAGCTGCTGTCTTCTGGACTAGAGCATCCACAATGTAGTCTGAAAACTCTCAGGTCAGATCAAATTACTGTTTGTCTTGAATACTTTTCTGTAATATGATCTCTATGCAGTTTTAACAGTCTCTTTCTTGTCTAGATTCTGAATGTCAGTAGTTTTGCAAGGATTTTGAGTGTTCTCACTGAATATTGCTGTTCGGGAGTCAATATTGCAACCCTAAGCCCCCCAGTACCATCAGATAATGTGATGTTAAAGTGATATCGCAACTACAGCTTGAAGGAATTTCTTCAAATTTAGCACAAATGTACAATTAGAGTAAAGGATGAAGTGATTAGATTTTGGTGGTCCTAGGACACTTGGACTCAAGGATTAATTTATTCGATTTTTGTGGTCAGATCAGAGTTCAAGGCCACTGTAACCTGTCACCTATGTCATTCGTATGGACACGATATCTTACAAACACTTTGAGGGAATTCTTTTCACATTTGATGCAAGGTCAAGGTCAGTGTGACCTTGCATCGTCTAATTGTTATGACCTTGATATCTCAAGAAAACCATGAGGGAATTTCAGTAAACTGTAAGTGCAACTTGACTGGTGCGCAACCACTCGGCAGTAACTCAGTTTTGTGTGTTTTTAGGCTGTCAGGTTGTCTGATCACAGAGGAGGGCTGTGCTTCTCTGGCCTCGGCTCTGAGCTCCAACCCCGCTCATCTGAGAGAGCTGGATCTGAGCTACAATCATCCAGGAGACTCAGGAATACAGCAGCTGTCCCCTGGACCAGACAATCGACACTGGAGTCTGGACACAGTCAGGTATGAAGAGGCCTGCTGCAGACACAGACAATCAGTCTGATGGAGGTGGAAACATTGTCTCCTCTAAACAATCTTCGTATGTCATGTTCTGACCCCAACTCCACTCCTTTCAGGGTGGAGCCTCGTGGAGCCAGATGGTTGAGACCAGGTCTGAAGAAGTGTATGTGTCTTTTTACTTTGAATCATGTCAACAGACCATCTTCAAACTGTGACATCCCCCATTCAAACCAATGATGTCATCAGATGATAGATTAATAACTGCAGCTGTGTTGTGTCTCGTTTTCTCCATCAGATTCCTGTGAACTCACGATCGACACAAACACCGTACACACAAACATTAAACTGTCTGACAACAACAGGACAATGATGATCGTGCAGGATGAGCAGCCGTATCCTGATCATCCAGACAGATTTCACTATTGGCATCAGCTGCTGTGTAAAACTGGTCTGACTGGTCGCAGTTACTGGGAGGTGGAGTTGAGAGGAAGTGCTTCTGTGGCTATGAGTTACAGAGGAATCAGCAGGAGAGGAGACAGATCTGATTGCAGGTTTGGAGAGAATGATAAGTCCTGGAGACTGAGTTGCTCTGATAATGGCTACTATGTCTGTCATAATAACACTGGAAAATCTATCTCCTCCTCCTCTGTATCTGGTAGAGTAGCAGTGTATGTGGACTATCCTGCTGGCACTCTGTCCTTCTACAGAGTCTCCTCTGACACACCGATCCACCTCTGCACCTTCAACACCACATTCACTGATCCTCTTTATCCTGGGTTAGGATTCTGGTGGTCTGATTCCTCAGTGTCTCTGTGTTCTCTGTGAGAGGGAGAGTCTTTTTCCACAATAAAAAACATTCTTACTACTGAACACAGAGGGTGCGTCTGTATAGGATACAGAAATCTGTTGAATTTGTCAAACTAACAAAGGGCCACGGAAACTTACTTTTCCGAACAAATTCTAGTCTTTTATTTGTTATAGAGTATGTTTTTGCGCAAGTAATCTACTTTCCACTTCAATACATACCTTTGTTACAACTAGTCTGCTGGAAAGAATCAAAAAGGAGAAATTTTAAGTGGATATTTAATCATGCTTGATGGTTAATACAGTCAAGTCAAGCAAGATGATCTACAGTGCATGCTGCACTGACAGAGAATCTTGAGTTTTTCTGAGTTTTCCTTTCTGTGCAGCCCTTGTTTAGTGCCTGCGTGTATACGGATGCATTTCGCCCGAGCTCCTAACCCCAAATATTACCCAAACCTGCCCACCAAGTGAAGGTGGGCGTCTTAAACACAGTTTTGTTTACAAATAGAAAAGGTATATGATACATCTAACTACGCTGTTGGATTAGATCACTGGAAAAAAAACAACAGGGCCACAGAGAACGTCCATGTTTTTAAGAGCAGGCTCAAGACCCACCTTTTTAGCTTAGCTTTTAACTGATATTTATTTATTTTATCTCTACTTATTTAGCTTAGCATCTTATGATTATTTTTATGTTACCATTATTTTTATTGCCTATAGCCTTATTTTATTTATCTTATTGTTTGGTTTCACGTTACAGTTTACTTATTCTTAATATTTCTTATGTTCTCCAACTGTTTCCTCCGGGGAGCCCTCTGTGCCGGGATCGGTGGTCGGCCGTGGCCACCTGGGTGCTGTCCTATGGTGTCTGGGTGGAGGTTGGGTGTTTCTACCCCGCCTCCTCTGGTCGCCCTATGTCGATGCTCCTGGTGGCCGTGGCGGACTAGCTGCTCTCGGTGCAGACGGCTCCTCTGATGGCGTTTCCTTGCCGGGTTCATCTGTATTCAGCCTTGTGTACAATATCTTATTGCTGTTGTTGGGGTGTGTGCGTGTGTGTGTGTGTATGTGTGTGTGTGTGGGTGTGTACACTTGGGCGCGTGCGTACGGAGCGGGGTGGGGTATGAATGTGATTTTGTGCGGGGAGCGGGGAAGGATGGGAATGATTTTAACCTGTTAAGCACTTTGTGTTACTTTTTTGTATGAAAAGCGCTTTATAAATAAAGTTTGATTTGATTTGATTTGAACAGAAATCTCAACCAAAATAAATAAATAAATAAATAAAAATAATAATTAAAAAAAAATAAATCTCAACAACATTAAACATGCCTTATTGTTAAGTTATTATAGCGTTTATCATTTATCAGTGTCTATTTTCTGGCTAAAGCACCAAAATGCATAAGATGATATAGCAGTGATGTAGTGATACCTGCACATCACATCTAGTATTGTTTGCTTATTTGTTTGTTTTATATTATTTTATTATATTTTTGTACTTTATTTAAATATATTTTGTTAGTTGTGTGTGTACCAGACATATTCAAAGATTGTTTCGCTGAATTTCCCAGTGGAAGTGATAACGACAGGGTAAGTGGAAGTACGGCTCTGCTGCCCTCTGCCACTTCCACTCTCGGGACGCAAAGCCTGAAAAGGGCCTATTGTGTTTTTTAGATACTTTGAAAGTTTGTATTCTTGTGGAGTAACAATATAAGCATAAGTGCCAATTTCTAAACTACATTTCATTCATATAGGAGAACCTAGACCAAACCTGTCCCTCAATATTGGTGTACAATGAAGTTTGTGTAGTATTTTAAATTGAGTCTCTCTATCACTGTTACAGCTCAGGATAGTATGTGTATTTTCTATAACTGACACCCATGTCTTTTCTGCAATTTGACATTCTGTATGAATTTGCCATTGCCTTTGGATGGAATGTGACAAATAATTCAAATTTAAATTAAAAGTTCCATAAACCTGAGAAATAAAACTTTTTGGCACAAATTGTTTCAGAATATCATTTTAACAACACATAACATTTTTTGGTATGCAATGCCTGATATGTAAGTTGCGAAAAAAATGACACTGTTGTAAAGAATATTTATTTCTTCCTCCTTCATAAAGTTTAGCAAGCTGGTCCAAACCCTTCTCCTGTCAGAGCCTAAACACTGCATCATGGCATGAGGGGGGAATCTGGACTTTTCCAATTGGGAGCCAGAAGCAGATAAATGATTTTTCTATTTAAAATTATTTTCTATTCTGAACATAGCGCTCACCCTGGGAGGGTGAGAGTTTTTTCTACTTGCAGCAACCAAGAGAAAAACTCCTTCACATACTACTCGGCTGCTGGTTGTTCCTCTGGTTTTGACAGTGTCTCCTCTGTCCCACAGGTGTCTGTAGTTCCCAGTCCAGGCCACACGGGACAAGACGTCAGCGTCAAGGTAACGGGAACCTCAGCAGGCACAGTGCTTGTTGCAGGGGACTTATTTGAGAGCTGCTCAGATGAGGACAGCTGGCGGGATTTGAGTATGAACACTGCAGTGCAGGAAGTCAACCGCCAGGAGGCGCTACGCACAGCTGATGTCATCATCCCGGGACACGGTCCTCAGGAAATGGAGATCCTAAGAGCCTTTTTAACAGCAGACATTGTGCACAGGTGAAACTAAATTGGTTAAAAATGTTCTCATTTACAGCTGTTCTGTTCCTGCTGTGAAAAACCCAAACGCGCTGAAAAAGGTCTCCTCTGGGTTATGTAAGGATATGACTTGATTGACTGTAGGTGGAGTTTTACAACTTAACTGTACCTCATGTCATCATTCTGGGAGTCTGACAGTTGTTATTCCAGCCAACGTTTACACGAGGTCATCTTACTGTTAAAGACTTTCTCACACAGGAGAGAAGCTCCTCTGCTCCCACAACTACTGTAAACATTCAACTTTTACATACACTCTCAGATATGAATGAAACAAATAAAATATATTCAATCAAAGCTAATCTATCAAACTACTGGACCCGTTAGCCTAATATTTTGTTTTCAATCTTACAACCGTTTGCTCAAGGACCTCTCACAAATGCAGCGATTCATAATTATTAAAAAAACGTTTTATGTACTATACTGTCATTTACTGCTCACTCCTCCTTTTTAAACCTTTTAAAAAATCAAATTTTGATCACATGTTGAGTGTAATATAGTATTAATGTTAACTGCTGTCCATGTAGAGTGACCTAGATTAATTATTGAAATATAGAGAAAATAAAATAGATTAAAATATAAATAAACCGTAAACAGCTATCAACCTCTTGTTTAAAGGTTCCTAGCATGAAAATGCAACATCTTTGTAGCTTCATGCTTTCAAAGCACATAAACGCAATGAAGTTGGAGGAACAACCTCTCAATTTGGAAACTCCGACCCTCTGACATCACTTGTATACTGCATGAACCACAGACCTAATTTCAGCCATCTAACCAAAAACCCATAAAAAAAACCCCATTGACTTTGAGACGAAGGAACCAGTGGAGCTAAAATGCGTATTAAAACGTAAATTATATTGTATTCTTCTACAGACCATTACAACTTTCCCCATATTGCCACAATAATGGTCTGCATATTGATGCCACAGGTGACGAGAGGCAACTATTAAAGCACTGCATGATGAAGAATCTCCATGAAGAACAACAGCCAAATTTGAGGATAAGGACAAACTCAGAAGAGCCTTGAAGTTAGAAGAAGATAACTTCTCTTAAAAAAGATTTTTAACACAAGTTCCAACATCCAAAACTGGCTGCCAAAATCCACACCGTCCTGTGCTGTTATATCCCAAGAAAGTGGGATATTATGGTTTGGTTGTGCCACCACAGATACATACTGCTAAAGCTGCTGACTCGCACAATCTTTTTAAATTTATTTATCTAGAAAGATTCCTCTAGCTTAAAACTTTCTTGCATTTCTGTCAACAAACATTATAGACATAAAATGACTTTTCAGTAAAGACTACTCTCCTTTTATATTTTTTTCAAGATTTTATAACATACATACAACTACTGAAGATTTAAAACTAAACAATTATAAATTGAAAAAAAAAAAAGACTACATTTTTCAGATGTTTCAGTTTTATTTCATCTGTTAGATCCTGGAGGTTTAATTTTTGTTACGTTTGTTTTTCTATTTTATCTGCACTTTTTCACAGTTAAATTAAATCATGAATTTATCGAATGTACGTGTGTTGATCGTTTTCGGTAAAGTTTGAGGATAAAGGGCAGTGGGCGTGGCTCCGGTGCTGCTGCTCGGTCCTGACAACCTTCTTCTACCTGTTTCCTCAGGTTTACTTTCACTTTCTGTGAGTCTTGTGGCGCAGTTTGTTTTCTCCATATGAAGCGTCAACTGAAGGTAATATCACACACCTGAAACATCTGACTTCTTAACACGAGCTGGCGTTAGTTTAGTTCCGCTAAAAAACAGCAGAAATCTGCAGCTCGGGGCTTCATTTCAACTCAAAAGTCTGACTTTAGAGGACACTCTTAAGCGGAAGAGGTGAAAGAACCGTTATTGCGTCCACATAGCGGATGTAAATAAATATATCTAATATATCTATATATAAATAAGGGTAACAATATTGTGAATTTTACATTTTGATTCTGTGTACATAACAGGACTGACGTGGAGACAACAGGAGGTGAGGGAAGCCAACATTTTATTTTTAAATGAATAAATATGAAAGTGCGTCACTAAGTAAGGTAGCACTACTCCTACCGAGAGGACTTTTAACTGTACTTACTTTATTTATTTTTATTACAGAACATTATTTAACTTTTAAAACTACATTATTGACCTTTTTTTTATAACTACATTGGTTATTTTTTATTACAGTATGTTATTTAACTTTTATATATTTATTTTTATTACAATATATCATTTAGCTTTCATAACAGTACTTGATTCAACTTTTTTAGAACTCTCCTTTAACTTTTTAGAACTGTACTTTATTTAACTTTTTTATAACTGTACTTTGTTTCTTTTTTATTACAGTATATTATTTAACTTTTAGAACAGTACTCTAACTTTTTAGAACAGTACTTCATTCAACTTTTTCACAACAGTATTTATTTAAGCTTTTTTAAAATGTATTTTATTTAACTTTTTAGTCATTTACTTTATTTCTGTTTTTATAACAGTACTGTCTTTAACATTATTTTACTGTACTTTATTTAACATATATAACTGTACTTTAACTTTTTTTAACAGTGCCTTATTTTTCATTTTTAACAGTACTTTATTTAACTTTTTAATAACTGTACTTAATGTAAATTAATTACTGTATATGACAGTAGCTACTTTTAACCTTATTGTCACATTGCCCGGGCCTGCTTGTTCATGAAAATTTCTAAAAGTGGGAAACATCACGTTTTTCTCAGTACTTTAGGTGTCTCATCAACACATTCAGAAGGGGAGATGTTCAATAATAATAATAATACTACTGACAAAAATTAAATGAGAAGAATAAAAAACAGTGTGTCTGTTGGGCTGTTCTACACTTCACTGCAGCTTGAAGAGGCCGTCCAGTGGAGTGATAGTAGAAATACAACAAGTAACGGCAGCTTCCTCTGCATCTCACTGCTCTGACTGCTCTCAGCTGACGCCTGCATTAAAAAGAAAATAACAGTAGCTGATCTTTTTGTAGGAGAACGTAAAGTATTATTTAAGGTGATGTGCAGATACATGATTTGTGTTTCCTCTCCAGCTGAAAGTGCATGTGAGTTGAGCAACATGAGCCGGTGTGATGACAAAGAGGAGGGAGTCCCTGTGTGCAGGGAACATGGCAGCCAGGCCAAAGCGCAGAGGTGAGATGAGGATCTCTTAACTGTTTATGAATCTTCTCCATGTCAGAGCTCAGCACGCTCAAAGCTCTGTGTGTGTTGTGTTGAAGGCCAGAGAAGCGGTGCTCACTAGAGCCCCCTGGACCTGAACCTGAAACTGCACCCACCTGTTTGTCCATGACGAGCGACAGGTCAAAACCACTTTCCACTGGTTTTAAAGGAATACAGCCGCCTGCTGCAAAAAGGTAAGTTGTTAATTATATTATTACTGTATTATTACTGTTTTTCAAATTTGGCACAAATGTCACTTTGAGCACATGGATGACTCGATTAGATTTTGGTGGTCAAAGGTCAGGGTCACTGTGGCCTTGCATCAATCTCATTCACATGAATATGTGAAGAAGGCCTTGAGGGAGTTTCTCAAATTTGGGACAAACATCCACTTGGGCTCAAGATTAGTATTTGGTGGTTGAAAGTCAAAGGTCAAGGTCATGGTGACCTCATTTAACATGTTTCTGGCCACAACTCAAGAATTCATATGCTAAAATTTCACACAAATGCCCATTAGGTTACAATGATGATGTGCTGACATTTTATAACCAAGAAGTCAAAGGTCAACTGTGACATCATAATATTTTGCAAAAACCTTTCTTGCCATTTCAACATCAGAATCAGATGGGGAAACATTTGGTCAGATATTGAACTGGTGACACTAATCTTGAAACTGTGCTGAGTGTATAGATCTTCTGTGCTGCTGGGGGGAAAGATGTGTGTGAAGCATCCGTATTTTCACAGACATGGAACTACAATTTCACTGGTGCGCAAAAGCATACAATCCAGTGACGATGATTCTAGCTGAGACTAGCAAATGCTCGCAGTTGAAGAGGGTTAACACTGATCTTTACATTTTTCCATCAGATAATCATTGTTTTTGGTTTTCAGTCATGTAACAACTGAAATAGAAACATGTCAGCGATAACACCTGGACTGATCGGCTGCTCTAAAACACTGGATGAACCAACACGTAGAGTATAAGGAAACACTTAGTTGGTTTCTTATTAATGTTGCTTTTACAGGGATTCACTCTGGAGTGCCTCTCATGAAATTTATGTTTTCAGTAATGGAAAACACCGTCCTTCTGGTTGGCAGGGCAAAACAATGAGAAAACAGTTTTGTCAAATGTATCCTCAACCAATGTTTCACTGTGTCCTGTATGCTGAGCAGAATATATACTGTCTTTCTGTGTTTCTATCAGGAGAAAGCTGATAAAACCTGAACCCACCTGTGTGTCCATGAAGAGTGAAATGTCAAAAAGTATTCTCTATGAATTTAAGGGAAAACAGCTGCCTGCTGAAAAGGGGTAAGCTGTTAATAACATTATGATGTTAACTGATTCATTAATTTTAACTGTTGTTTATCCAGATACACTTGTGTGTTTTTTAACATCATTTCAGCTCACCAGTATAACCAGTCATCAGACCTGCTTTGGTCCAGTTTTCTCTGCTCTCATAGTCTTAGCTTCATGCAGTATTCACATTTTTTAGTTCTGGTTCCTTTAAAATTTTATTTATTTTTTACACAGCAACGTGTGGCTTGCAATTTGGATAATTGATTGGTCAGAGCTGCTGCTTGTGAGTAAAAGCAGTTTTTTAGACCCAGCAGAATGAACGGTTAAGTTTTTCTTTCATTGCGCGTGAAGTTCTACTGCTCCATCTGTGCCCAGAGTGTGCTCTTGTGAGACACTGAGGTACTGTAAGTAACCAAATGGTATATATATTACAACAGTACTCCTTAAGAACAGTCCAACTCAAAAAAATAGAAAATGCATTTGTGGTGGCTGGTGCTTTCTTTGTGCTGGCCCACCACAAATAATTGAATATGTGGAAAGTGCTGTATATATACCTGGAGAAATATGTTCTAGCTGTCATTTGAAACGCAGTTCAAAATGGTTGAATCCAGCATTCTCTTTTTTTCTGTGGTTTTCCTGATCTTTCTCTCACTTTACCCACTATAAGTTTATTATGACATCCTACCACTTTTGCGGTACAGGTAGCATCCAATTAGCTTGTGTGAGCTGTGTGTTGCTGTACACAGTATCACAAGGGTCAGTAGGAGCTGGAAGGACTAAACCAGACAAGCTGGTGAACCAACACAAAGAACTGAAGCTGCACAGAAATGCAGTATGAACTATTGATTCACAGTGGGATCAGCAGTATGACCAACACTTGAATGTCAGGGGCAACCATCTGATTCAATTTTGTAATCAACAATTTAATTCAAAGTACCTTAACTTTGTGTCTGTCTCTGTGTGGACAGAAACAGTGTCAGCTAATCCTTCACGATTCCTCCACAGAGTAGAACAGGAGGACTCAGAGGATCCCAGTGGTCAATCTGCCCAACAGTATCAAAAACATCTGGACTCCATATTTAAGGTCGGCTCCTGTACAACAACTACTTTTATGTCTGTTAATTTCAGAATAATCTCCATGCTACATTTTTTAGACCAGTGGATTGTCAGTCTGGCCAACATGGATCTGGCATTTGGTTCCATGATTTTAGCTTGACTGTATCATTTATATCATATTGTGTTCCAGGAGCTGAAGAAGAAAATTATCCCTTTTGTTGAGAATGAGCTGAAGAAGACCGAGAGGATTCTGAGTTCAGATCACTCAGAATTCTTAGAGAGTCAGAGCAAGGATGAGGAGGGCAGGAAGGATGAAGAGCAGATGAGGAGCAGCAGTGAGGCATTTCTGAACATCACAGAGCAGTTCCTGAGGAGAATGAAGCACGAAGAGCTGGCTGACTGTCTGCAGAGCAGTAAGAGGATTTTTCCAAAGATTTCACATCATGGATAAATGGGACATTTACTGTCTCAAGAGATGGAGGGTGATGTTTTTGTACTTATGTTCTTTGGGGAATCAATCTGCCATTTATCAATCATTTATTGATCTTATTTGTTATGTCTCCATTAAGGAATTTCTGCTGGTTCTTGTCAACATAAACACAAATCTAACCTGAAGAAGAAGTTCCAGAGTGTGTTTGAGGGGATCGCTAAAGCAGGAAACCCAACTCCTCTGAATGAGATCTACACAGAGCTCTACATTACAGAGGGAGGGACTGCAGAGGTCAATGATGAACATGAGGTCATACAGATTGAAAAAGCATCTTGGACACCCGAGAACGGAGACAGAGCAATCAAACAAGCAGACATCTTTAAACCTTTACCTGGAAGAGTTGAACCAATCAGAACAGTGATGACAAAGGGAATTGCTGGCATTGGGAAAACGGTCTTAACACAGAGGTTCACTCTGGACTGGGCTGAAGACAAAGCCAACCAAGACATAGAGTTCACATTTCCCTTCACTTTCAGAGAGCTGAATATGCTGAGAGAGAAAAAGTACAGCTTGGTAGAACTTGTTCATCAATTCTTTACTGAAACCAAAGAAGCAGGAATCTGCAGGTTTGAACAGTTCCAGGTCGTGTTCATCCTTGACGGTCTTGATGAGTGCCAACCTCCTCTGGACTTCCACAACAATGAGATCCTGACTGATGTTACAGAGTCCACCTCAGTGGATGTGCTACTGACAAACCTCATCAAAGGAAAACTGCTTCCCTCCGCTCGCCTCTGGATCACCACAAGACCTGCAGCAGCCAATCAGATCCCTCCTGAGTGTGTTGACATGGTGACAGAGGTCAGAGGGTTCACTGACCCACAGAAGGAGGAGTACTTCAGGAAGAAATTCAGAAAGAGGAAGCAGGCCAGCAGAATCATCTCCCACATCAAGACAAGAAGATCACGAAGCCTCCACATCATGTGCCACATCCCAGTCTTCTGCTGGATCACTGCTACAGTTCTGGAGGATATGTTGAAGACCAGAGAGCATGAAGAGCTGCCCAAGACCCTGACTGAGATGTACATCCACTTCCTGGTGGTTCAGACCAAACTGAAGAACATCAAGTATGATGGAGGAGCTGAGAGAGATTCTCACTGGAGTCCTGAGAGCAGGGAGATGATTGAGTCTCTGGGAAAACTGGCTTTTGAGCAGCTGCAGAAAGGCAACCTGATCTTCTATGAATCTGACCTACAAGAGTGCGGCATCAATATCAGAGCAGCTTCAGTATGTTCAGGAGTGTTCACACAGATCTTTAAAGAGGAGAGAGGACTGTACCAGGACAAGGTGTTCTGCTTTGTCCACCTGACTGTTCAGGAATTTCTGGCTGCTGTTCATGTCCACCTGACCTTCATCAACTCTGGAGTCAATCTGATGGCTGAAGAGCAAACAACCTCTCATGAATCTGCAGAGACCCAGTTCTACCAGAGTGCTGTAGACAAGGCCTTACAGAGCCCAAATGGACACCTGGACTTGTTCCTCCGATTCCTCTTGGGCCTTTCAGTGCGGGCCAATCAGACTCTCTTACGAGGTCTGCTGACACCTACAGAAGGAGGATTACACACCCATCAGGACATAGTCCAGTATATAAATGAGAAAATTGAGGAGAATCCCCTTCCAGAAAGAAGCGTCAATCTGTTCCACTGTCTGAATGAACTGAACGACAGTTCTCTAGTGGAAAAGATCCAACAGTCCCTGAGCTCAGGAAGACTATCCAGGGAGAAACTCTCTCCTGCTCAGTGGTCAGCTCTGGTGTTCATTTTACTGTCATCAGAAAATGATCTGGATGTGTTTGACATGGAGAAATACACCAGGAACAGCGATGACGGCTCTTCAGACGAAGCTCTTCTGAGGCTGCTGCCAGTGGTCAGAGTATCCAGAAAAGCTCGGTAAGCACATAGGTATTTGCATATAGTGAAAATTATAAATACACAAATATCTTGTCAGCAATAAAGAACAGTTGTTAACAGTATTTGAACTGCATCATCTCTCCAGGCTGAGTGGCTGTAACCTGTCAGAGAGAAGCTGTGAAGCTCTGTCATCAGTTCTCTGCTCAGAGTCCTCTAATCTTAGAGAGCTGGATCTGAGTAACAACAACCTGCAGGATTCAGGAGTGGAGCGGCTTTCTGCTGGACTGAAGAGTCCATACTGTACCCTGGAAACTCTCAGGTCAGATCAAGTTATTGTTTGTTGTTAACTCATTGGTGTTATTTCTTAATCAGGTTTTTACGAGATTCAACAGCCTACCTCAAGTCATAGTAGCTGCAGGCTAAGCAAGGTATCCTATACCTCCTACTCCCTCGTCATGTTCTTGAGCTATTCTATTCCTGCAGAATTCTGAGACATTCCCAGATGTGTTATATTATTCTTCTAATGTGTTTAAGGTCTTTTGTAGGGTTTCCTCTCAGTTTGACATGCCTAGAATACCAAAGTAGGGAGGCATCCAGTAGGCATCCGAATCAGTTGCCCAAACCAATTTAGCTGACACCTTTTAAGCTGAAGGGACAACAGTTACAGTGGGAGATCCTGCTGTATGTTAGCGTTCCTTGAACAATCGTAAAAGTTGTGCCCGGACACCCGTAAAGGAAATTCGTCTTTTTACTGCATGTGTGTTTACAGTCCCATTCTTGGGGTTCTAAAGCTCTTGACCATAAATGAAGTTTGAACATAGACCTTTGCCTTTAGGCTCAGCTCCCTTCACCATGACAGTAAAGTCACATTCATCAATGCCTGATCTACGCTGGACATTTAAGAGAAGCTTTAGTGGGTTGCAATCTACAAAATCATCTTTAGATACCAATAACCTACACAGTAGACCCTGGATCTTCAACAGGGGGTCTTTGACCCTAAGGGGGTCCTCAGAGTTATTGAGGGAGGTCCGGTCATTATTGTTTGAAAATTATATTTCAGCAAATATTAATCGCCCTATTCATTAAAGAAAACCGTTCAATTCACAGTACACAAGATAGCTCAGTGTTACCCATGAATCCTTGTGCAGACATGTGAACCAGCTAATGCTAAATCAATATGAGGCACCTATCCACAATGGCAAGGTGAAGTAGTTAGTTAACATTTCCATATTATTAAAACCTATTGGCCAATTAGCTGGATTATTATTTCAATTGTATGACATTATAGTGAGCCACAACTTCTTGTTTTGTAACTTCAGTGAGAGACTGGCACACCACCCACCTCAGAAATCACTGGCAAAAGTGGGTGAGGCTAATGCACCAAGCCTTACTATAACTGCTGCTAACTTAGCAGCTACAGACGAGGCCAAATTAGAGAAGACTCAGAAATTTTCAGTGAATCAACTCAAGTGCAACTCAGTTTTATACAATATATGAAGTAACTGCAACTTATTTCTTTGATCTAAGGGGTCCTTGGCCTGAAAAACATGGAAGACCCCTGCACTATACCTTTAACATAAAGCAAACAGATTGAATCATCATCTGATTTGATAACATTTATCCATGTATTGGTGTAATATAACTGAAATTACACCATGTCTGTATATTTCTAGTTCAGTGATAATAATAACCTGTTTTTTTGTTTTCCATTACTGTCATTCCAGTCTGAATCACTGTAACCTCTCAGAGGGAAGCTGTAAAGCTCTGTCCTCAGCTCTCAGCTCCCAGGCCTCCAGTCTGAGAGAGCTGGACCTCAGTAACAACGATTTGCAGGATTCGGGAATTAAGCTGCTGTCTTCTGGACTAGAGCATCCACAATGTATTCTGAAAACTCTCAGGTCAGATCAAATTACTGTTTGTCTTGAATACTTTTCTGTAATATGATCTCTATGCGGTTTAAACAGTCTCTTTCTTGTCTAGATTCTGAATGTCAGTAGTTTTGCAAGGATTTTGAGTGTTCTCACTGAATATTGCTGTTCGGGAGTCAATATTGCAACCCTCAGCCCCCCAGTACCATCAGATAATGTGATGTGTGTTTTTATGGCTCTGCTTCAGCGGTAGCCATGGTTGGAGGAATTATTTTTTGGGGTTCCCATCCCATTGTTGTTAAAGTGATATCGCAACTACAGCTTGAAGGAATTTCTTCAAATTTAGCACAAATGTACAATTAGAGTAAAGGATGAAGTGATTAGATTTTGGTGGTCCTAGGACACTTGGACTCAAGGATTAATTTATTCGATTTTTGTGGTCAGATCAGAGTTCAAGGCCACTGTAACCTGTCACCTATGTCATTTGTATGGACACGATATCTTACAAACACTTTGAGGGAATTCTTTTCACATTTGATGCAAGGTCAAGGTCAGTGTGACCTTGCATCGTCTAATTGTTATGACCTTGATATCTCAAGAAAACCATGAGGGAATTTCAGTAAACTGTAAGTGCAACTTGACTGGTGCGCAACCACTCGGCAGTAACTCTAGTTTTGTGTGTTTTTAGGTTGTCAGGTTGTCTGATCACAGAGGAGGGCTGTGCTTCTCTGGCCTCGGCTCTGAGCTCCAACCCCGCTCATCTGAGAGAGCTGGATCTGAGCTACAATCATCCAGGAGACTCAGGAATACAGCAGCTGTCCCCTGGACCAGACAATCGACACTGGAGTCTGGACACAGTCAGGTATGAAGAGGCCTGCTGCAGACACAGACAATCAGTCTGATGGAGGTGGAAACATTGTCTCCTCTAAACAATCTTCGTATGTCATGTTCTGACCCCAACTCCACTCCTTTCAGGGTGGAGCCTCGTGGAGCCAGATGGTTGAGACCAGGTCTGAAGAAGTGTATGTGTCTTTTTACTTTGAATCATGTCAACAGACCATCTTCAAACTGTGACATCCCCCATTCAAACCAATGATGTCATCAGATGATAGATTAATAACTGCAGCTGTGTTGTGTCTCGTTTTCTCCATCAGATTCCTGTGAACTCACGATTGACACAAACACCGTACACACAAACATTAAACTGTCTGACAACAACAGGACAATGACGATCGTGCAGGATGAGCAGCCGTATCCTGATCATCCAGACAGATTTCACTATTGGCATCAGCTGCTGTGTAAAACTGGTCTGACTGGTCGCAGTTACTGGGAGGTGGAGTTGAGAGGAAGTGCTTCTGTGGCTATGAGTTACAGAGGAATCAGCAGGAGAGGAGACAGATCTGATTGCAGGTTTGGAGAGAATGATAAGTCCTGGAGACTGAGTTGCTCTGATAATGGCTACTATGTCTGTCATAATAACACTGGAAAATCTATCTCCTCCTCCTCTGTATCTGGTAGAGTAGCAGTGTATGTGGACTATCCTGCTGGCACTCTGTCCTTCTACAGAGTCTCCTCTGACACACCGATCCACATCTGCACCTTCAACACCACATTCACTGATCCTCTTTATCCTGGGTTAGGATTCTGGTGGTCTGATTCCTCAGTGTCTCTGTGTTCTCTGTGAGAGGGAGAGTCTTTTTCCACAATAAAAAACATTCTCACTACTGAACACAGAGGGCACGTCTGTATAGGATACAGAAATCTGGTGAATTTGTCAAACTAACAAAGGGCCACGGAAACTTACTTTTCCGAACAAATTCTAGTCTTTTATTTGTTATAGAGTATGTTTTTGCGCAAGTAATCTACTTTCCACTTCAATATATACCTTTGTTACAACTAGTCTGCTGGAAAGAATCAAAAAGGAGAAATTTTAAGTGGATATTTAATCTGCGTTGATGGTTAATACAGTCAAGTGAAGCAAGATGATCTACAGTGCATGCTGCACTGACAGAGAATCTTGAGTTTTTCTGAGTTTTCCTTTCTGTGCAGCCCTTGTTTAGTGCCTGCGTGTATACGGATGCATTTCGCCGAGCTCCTAACCCCAAATATTACCCAAACCTGCCCACCAAGTGAAGGTGGGCGTCTTAAACACAGTTTTGTTTACAAATAGAAAAGGTATATGATACATCTAACTACGCTGTTGGATTAGATCACTGGAAAAAAACAACAGGGCCACAGAGAACGTCCATGTTTTTAAGAGCAGGCTCAAGACCCACCTTTTTAGCTTAGCCTTTAACTGATATTTATTTATTTTATCTCTACTTATTTAGCTTAGCATCTTATGATTATTTTTATGTTACCATTATTTTTATTGCCTATAGCCTTATTTTATTTATCTTATTGTTTGGTTTCACGTTACAGTTTACTTATTCTTAATATTTCTTATGTTCTCCAACTGTTTCCTCCGGGGAGCCCTCTGTGCCGGGATCGGTGGTCGGCCATGGCCACCTGGGTGCTGTCCTATGGTGTCTGGCTGGAGGTTGGGTGTTTCTACCCCGCCTCCTCTGGTCGCCCTGTGTCGATGCTCCTGGTGGCCGTGGCGGACTAGCTGCTCTCGGTGCAGACGGCTCCTCTGATGGCGTTTCCTTGCCGGGTTCATCTGTATTCAGCCTTGTGTACAATATCTTATTGCTGTTGTTGGGGTGTGTGCGTGTGTGTGTGTATGTGTGTGTGTGTGGGTGTACACTTGGGCTGCGTGCACGGAGCGGGGTGGGGTATGAATGTGATTTTGTGCGGGGAGCGGGGAAGGATGGGAATGATTTTAACCTGTTAAGCACTTTGTGTTACTTTTTTGTATGAAAAGCGCTTTATAAATAAAGTTTGATTTGATTTGATTTGAACAGAAATCTCAACCAAAAAAATAAATAAAATAAATAAAAATAATAATTAAAAAAAAATAAATCTCAACAACATTAAACATGCCTTATTGTTAAGTTATTATAGCGTTTATCATTTATCAGTGTCTATTTTCTGGCTAAAGCACCAAAATGCATAAGATGATATAGCAGTGATGTAGTGATACCTGCACATCACATCTAGTATTGTTTGCTTATTTGTTTGTTTTATATTATTTTATTATATTTTTGTACTTTATTTAAATATATTTTGTTAGTTGTGTGTGTACCAGACATATTCAAAGATTGTTTCGCTGAATTTCCCAGTGGAAGTGATAACGACAGGGGAAGTGGAAGTACGGCTCTGCTGCCCTCTGCCACTTCCACTCTCGGGACGCAAAGCCTGAAAAGGGCCTATTGTGTTTTTTAGATACTTTGAAAGTTTGTATTCTTGTGGAGTAACAATATAAGCATAAGTGCCAATTTCTAAACTACATTTCATTCATATAGGAGAACCTAGACCAAACCTGTCCCTCAATATTGGTGTACAATGAAGTTTGTGTAGTATTTTAAATTGAGTCTCTCTGTCACTGGTACAGCTCAGGATAGTGTGTGTATTTTCTATAACTGACACCCATGTCTTTTCTGCAATTTGACATTCTGTATGAATTTGCCATTGCCTTTGGATGGAATGTGACAAATAATTCAAATTTAAATCAAATGTTCCATAAACCTGAGAAATAAAACTTTTTGGCACAAATTGTTTCAGAATATCATTTTAACAACACATAACATTTTTTGGTATGCAATGCCTGATTTGTAAGTTGCGAAAAAAATGACACTGTTGTAAAGAATATTTATTTCTTCCTCCTTCATAAAGTTTAGCAAGCTGGTCCAAACCCTTCTCCTGTCAGAGCCTAAACACTGCATCATGGCATGAGGGGGGAATCTGGACTTTTCCAATTGGGAGCCAGAAGCAGATAAATGATTTTTCTTTTTAACAGGTCTTAATCTTATTCCATGTATTTAATGTATTCAGAGCAATAAAGTCATTTTGAACCTGCAGTTTCACCTTCTTGTAGTTTACAAAGAAGCAATCCTTTAGTGTCAGCAGGCCACAGTTTCTGGATTCCATATCAATCCATGAATTTGTAACATCTGCGTTCATCCATCCATACAGGTATAGCATTTGGGGCCCCTTGGTCTTAATGTAGTTTACTTTTCATTCTAACCTATTTTACCCTGCCAAATAAATTGTAAAAACATTTTTATCTAGATTTATGAAAAAATGTGGGGAATTGAGTTTGGTATGGGGCATCAATTTATCAGCACAAAGAACCGAAATTATGAATCACCTCAAAAAATTAAAAGCAGACGTATGTTTGCTACAAGAAACCAAATAATAACACACTGAACACCATATGTTAAAAACACAAAACTTCAACCAAATATACATTATATATATATATATATATATATATATATATATGTGTGTGTGTGTGTGTGTGTGTGTGTGTGTGTGTGTGTAGCCTTTTCCTTACAAATTAACAAAATATTAATTGATTATTGCTATTTGAAAATAAACAAAATCTTTGCTTATTTCAAACAACAGCAAATTAGTTTTATCCTCAGTCAAAGCTTACAGCAACATATTGAATACTTTGACAGTATTGCACAGCCTATTGGTTGATCGATTAAATAATAAATATCACATATTTGATTAAATTCTTAATGACCAAATTATCAATCATCGATGAATTGCTATCATCCCCAATATACTGTACTGTATATATATATATATATATATATATATATATATATATATATATATGTGTGTGTGTGTGTGTGTGTGTGTGTGTGTGTGTGTGTGTAACCACTGTGTGTAAGTGAAAGATGAAGTGTATATACATCTAATTTTATCTTTATTTTTATTTGATCTCATTTGTATATTTGTCACTTGTTTTTCCTTTTTCTCTTGTGTATGACGTTGAGCTGCTGTCACGTGTGCATTATCCCACTGTGGGAATAATAAAGTTTTTTTGTACCTCATCCAAAATGTAGTCATCTTCTAGCATGACTGTACACCCTCCGGTCCACTAGGTGGCAGTATGCGCCTGTTACGCTTGTTTACTTTGAACAGCGGAAGTAGCCGTGACTGCATGTCCATGGTCCATGTTGACATGGGGACAGACAGTAAAGAGGTCTGTGGTCAGTTTAAGACAGTACCCCTGTCAGAGCTGGACTTCCCCGGCCAGCCGTACTCGGTGTCCGTCCTGAAAGCCGGGTACTGTGTCCCTCAGAGCGACGGGACATTCAGAGCCGACGGGACCATCACCCTCATCACAGGACCCAGGACTGTCCTGGTGGACACCGGAGGGCCGTGGGACCGGGACTTTCTCCTAAGGACGCTGAAAGAGAGAGGTCTTGAACCGGGGGACGTTAACGTGGTCGTGGGGACTCACGGACATTCAGACCACGTGGGGAACCTGAGTGTTTTTCCAGCTGCGGAGATGATCGTGGGATATGACGTCAGTGACGGGGACACATACCGTCCCAACAAGCTTTCAGAGGGACAGTCCTACTCTATTGATGAGCATGTGAGAGACACTGACAGGAGTTTAACACGGAAACTGTGGACCAGTTCAAGTTATTTTGTCCCCTCAGAAGGTCTTAAAGCAGGCTTAAACTAAAAGTCACTGACTAAATTGCCGCATTTTGTGCGCAACTTAAAAAACACAAACATAAAAACATGCAACAAAAGACGATAAAACAACAAAATCAGTGGTCCTATTATATACTTTTTTTAACCAGTCATTACAGTATTTAATTTAGTTTCACAGAGTTAATCTAGTTTGGTGTTTTGAAAAAGAGAGAAAAACGTGTCAAACCAGTGAAAAACACATTTGCAGGAGAAGACTTCTGCTGTGCCAATAAGGTGATGAAGAACAAGTGGATCCCACATGTAAAACATTATGGAAATATATATAATATTGCAATGATGAAATTTCAGTGTTCATTGTCATCAAATACTTGTAACAATGATATGTAATGGAAACAGGGTATTTTATAGTTCATCAACAAACTTTATTGAAAATGACATCATTGCTCTTAAACAGTGGGAAATCGATAATTCAAAATTACTCAAAGCATCTTTTTCTGCTTTGTGTTTTGTTAAGATAAGCTTTTCATATTAAGCGTATTGGACAAGGTCCATGTATCATTCGGTCATTCACTTATTTAATTCTATTTGGCGAACTAAAAAAAATAATAAAATGAGTGGGAAGTTTGTTTATGTATTTGTCTGCATAAACTAAATATTGAAAAAAAAGATTTTTTCTCATCATCTGCTTTAAAAGAAAAATCAAATAAATAAGGAAACAAAAAACAAGTCAAATTTTTGTTGTTTTCATTTTATTCACAAATCAAATTTCACCTCAGAGGGCTTTTAAGTATATGTTTTTTATATGTATGTGTGTGTATAATACACACATGATGTCTATAATCTCACAAACAAAATAAAGAGAAAAAAAACCAAATATAGAAGGAAGTAAATAAAATGAATATCTAGTGGACTGAAAAAGCATATATATTGTATATTCTAGTAGGATACCAAAAAATTTAATTTGTATTTGCCATATTAATGATTTATATGATTAAAAATCATACTACTCGGCTGCTGGTTGTTCCTCGGGTTTTGACAGTGTCTCCTCTGTCCCACAGGTGTCTGTAGTTCCCAGTCCAGGCCACACGGGACAAGACGTCAGCGTCAAGGTAACGGGAACCTCAGCAGGCACAGTGCTTGTTGCAGGGGACTTATTTGAGAGCTGCTCAGATGAGGACAGCTGGCGGGATCTGAGTATGAATACTGCAGTTCAGGAAGTCAACCGTCAGGAGGCGCTACGCACAGCTGATGTCATCATCCCAGGACACGGACTCCCATTTCGAGTCATTAGGAGCTGAGGAACCAGCCCTGGAGATCCTAAGAGCCTTTTTAACAGCAGACATTGTGCACAGGTGAAACTAAATTGGTTAAAAATGTTCTCATTTACAGCTGTTCTGTTCCTGCTGTGAAAAACCCAAATGCGCTGAAAAAGGTCTCCTCTGGGTTATGTAAGGATATGACTTGATTGACTGTAGGTGGAGTTTTACAACTTAACTGTACCTCATGTCATCATTCTGGGAGTCTGACAGTTGTTATTCCAGCCAACGTTTACACGAGGTCATCTTACTGATAAAGACTTTCTCACACAGGAGAGAAGCTCCTCTGCTCCCACACAGCCGGCCATACAGGCAGAAACTACTGTAAACATTCAACTTATACATACACTCTCAGATATGAATGAAACAAATAAAATATATTCAATCAAAGCTAATCTATCAAACTACTGGACCCGTCAGCCTAATATTTTGTTTTCAATCTTACAACCGTTTGCTCAAGGACCTCTCACAAATGCAGTGATTCATAATTATTAAAAAACGTTTTATGTATATACTGTCATTTACTGCTCACTCCTCCTTTTTAAACCTTTTAAAAAAGTAATTAACAAATCAAATATCAAATTTTGATCACACGTACGTAGAGTGTAATATAGTATTAATGTTAACTGCTGTCCATGTAGAGTGACCTAGATTAATTATTGAAATATAGAGAAAATAAAATAGATTAAAATATAAATAAACCGTAAACAGGTATCAACCTCTTGTTTAAAGGTTCCTAGCATGAAAATGCAACATCTTTGTAGCTTCATGCTTTCAAAGCACATAAACGCAATGAAGTTGGAGGAACAACCTCTCAATTTGGAAACTCCGACCCTCTGACATCACTTGTATACTGCATGAACCACAGACCTAATTTCAGCCATCTAACCAAAAACCCATGAAAAAAACCCATTGACTTTGAGACGAAGGAACCAGTGGAGCTAAAATGCTAACTCTCTAGATTTCTTTGGGATAAAACCATGAGTTTGCACTATTAAACCCATCCCTCCCAGTAAGGTGACATACACACATGCTGCCATTAGAGTGTTGAAAGAGTTTCGCGCGCACACACACACACACACACACGCACACACACACACACACAGTGCCTTTGACCTGCTGATCAGTTGTTTGAGTCATGCACGACCAGAGTGCTATCTCTGACGCCACACTTTCCATCAACGTCAACACTCAGCTTAATCAATCAATACTATGACACAATAATGTTGGGAACACCGAAACCTTTACATACAACATTTTCCAATACTTATGCAATTTAAATCTTTTACCTTTTGTCCCCACTTTGACATGAAGATGTAGCCATTTAAAGACTATTATTATTTCCATGGAATACTTTTATTAGCCTTATTGTATGGCTCTAATTGAATCAATTGACTTTTCAGTCCTATTGTTGTCCTCTATTTATAGCTTTTGTGATAGCTTCCTTATCTCCCTCCCTGCATCCATGTTTTTTCCCCGCTTACATGCAAATTATGACAACGTATTGCTTTATCACCTGAGTGTGCACGATGCTGCGGTCCTGCAGAGTGCACGGGTGTGTCTTGTGCAGGTTGGAATTCCACCACAGTGGTAGTACCAGGCGCAAACAGCAGACATTTATATAACATCCCCATAAATGGTTTCTGTTTCACCAATAAAACCTCATAAACCTCAACGGTCGTCATTTGAGGAAACACTGCGTCTAATGCACTTCTGTTAATTGGAACTTTTATAGATTCAAAAAGGGGACATCACAAGAAGAAGCTTAGCTGTTCCCATCTGTTCGGGGACTATTTCTGTAGATTTTAGAGGTTCAGGATGGTCTGTATTTTGAAAGAAATTTCAAATTTTGCAAGAAAAAAAACATGGGTTGTAATATTTAAGGAGTGAAGGAAGATTACTTTTATACTAATGACCATTAGACCTTCAGTTTGTTAATAAACAACAATAAATTTAAGGTCTAAACTCCAGAGTCTGTTGATTATCAACACATTTATTATTTTATTATGTGAAAAAGTTCATTCATAATCTCTGTAATAGTGGAGTGGCAAATAGTCTGGACCTGAGGCGTGCTTACTGGTTTTGTAAAGCTTTCAATTGCATGTTGCGGTCTTATGAGTCATTGGTGTTAAAGTTCACATCAAAATGCATGTCTTTTTTGTTAAGCAAAGTCTAATCGGTCATCAAATTGGTGAGAAACTTAAAAAATTCTTAATAAACTGGAGGAAAAGGGGACTGTGTTTAACAACAGCAAAACTATCTGAACATTTGTTCAGAATTCTGCAGTAAAATCCAAGTCTCTTTTATCCTGTTGGATGCTCAGTACTTCCCAAACACAGGCATTTTCACCATAACCAAAATACCAATGGTACAGGACAATAAGGGGGACATACTAAATAAGTGTTTTTCGTTTTCTACCACAGAGCCATTTGGGGGGAAAGTTATAAAAAATAAGTGTGTCTGTGTTCAGAATTTTAAGGAAAATTGTTTGATAAATTTTTAAATAGCTGGATAAATGGCACAAGTTGCCTGAGAATGATCAGCTTTGCTGCTGTATAATGTGGTCTCCTTTTACTCCATTTCTCAAGAATGTGCACCGTTTTTGGATTTTTCGTTCATCAAGAAGGCTGAACAGTTTTAACAAATTCAACCTAACGCGGTCGAGTAATTGAAATATAAATGCTCATTTTGTGAGTGAAGTATTCCTTTAAAGGTGGTCTCTAGTGTCAGCTGTCCCTGACTCCTGGCTCATGATCTTTGGCCTCTTTTGTGTCAGTGCTGCGACAGGTTTCGTAGATACCCAACCCAGAGCTTGTCACAGCACCGGTAGGGTAGGGTAGGGGACTCTGGACTCATTGATGTGTGCGGATCATGCTCATCATTTGTAATCATACCACAGAGAATTTTCGGCTCAGGTTAAACGTCATCTCTACAGAGATAAGAGCAGACAGAATTGAAAATCATGACACAGTGAGACCCGGTGATGCTGAGGGCTTGTTAGAAAGGAGCGAGATTCATCATTCAAACTTAATGACTATATTCACGAGTGTGTGTGGCAGATGTTGGTTAAAGTCCATTTGCGTACTCCCTACACCTACACATTTGAATAGTGCCATAATTCACTGATAAGGTAATCAAATCATAAACACAAACTCTCTCTCACACACACACACACAAGAAACTTGTACTTCTACAAACTAAAAAGTCTTTATCAGTTGTCTGATAAAAGATGCTTCGTGCTAAGGTTAAAGGGAAATGATTGATTCACTGCAAGCTGTTAAAAAGAACACAGAGTAATGGAGGCTCTGATAGAGAGGGTGGATCTGGCTCAGCTGGATCAGGATCTCTGGTGATAGCATATATTCTGTCTCCAAGTGTTCCAAAAAACCTTTCTTGCATCTCTCTTTGTCATTTCCTGTCACCACTCCTCTGTCACTCTCTAATAAAGGCATAAAATGTCCACACAAAAAGAAAAAAAATCCTGTTAGAAATAGGAGGCCAGAGTACTGATGATTGAATTAAAAAAAAAGTGCAGTCATTTTCTGCAAAAATGCATGTAAATGTGACAGCTGAAATTGCAATTATTGCTGAAAATATAGGAATTTATCAAAAAAATTAATGGCTCTGCACTGCTGATGCATGAAAATTTGGAAAGTGAAATGTAGAAGTGGCAGAGTTAGGAGCTGAACTGTGTTACATAAAGAAGTAAAAGCTGAAATACATTGTCAGAGAAGCTGGAAGCTAAACTGTAATACTGTAGGTATAACTTGCAGTTAATTAACAAAAATTTCTGAAGGTGAAATGCTTTGTACCTTAAAAAGCATATAGCTCAGAAAAAAATAAATACACGCATAAATGTCCTCAAAGAGCATAATGTTTTGACATTTGAATGGTTGCTGTAGCTGAGAGTATGCAAAAGTAATTGCCAATCAAAAATATTAAGTATCATTACTTTGCGACCTGTTTAAAACTAAGTGTGAAGATAAAAAATGGAAAATAGTAGGTTGAAGATTTGAAAATTTGTTCATAGTGTGGATGCTTGCCATGCTAAATTCAAAATAAAACAAGTAAGATGTTTAGAAATATCTTCTCATATTTGTATGATAACAATCAGTTCTTCATCTAATATTTGCTTAAATAAAGAGTGCCACCTCAGCATCGGACAAAACTATTGCATTTGTGCCCAGATCTTTCCATGAAGTATTTCACATTGGACTGCTTCTAAAAGTTGCCTCACATTCATTATCAGTTTATTGTCACCAAAAGCTTGGGTGTCCGAGCTTTTGGTGACAATAAACTTACAATAAACTTTGAGAATAAATTAATTCAAGTAGACATCTGTAAGTCCTCTTGGCTCTGTTTCAGGCTTTAGAAACTCTTTAGACTTTAAGCAGTCAGGTCATTTTTCAGAGAGCAGCTGTCAATCATGTGCATTACTATTTGTGAACTGCGGTCAGTTTGTCAAACTAGTTAGCACTGATGAAATATAAATCCTGATTTTGTAACTGCATTGTCTAGTTCTTGTTTAAAATGTTCTCAGAGACATATTTTAGTGTACTGTTTAGCTGTAAAATGAGAAAATTTGTTCCTACCGCTGGTTTGTGATTTCAACATAAGGTCACAAACTTCCTCATTTTACAGCTTAACAGTCAGTGGGGGATATTTCTCTCCTCAAATGTTTTCAGAAATGTATTTTAGTGTACTGTTTATAGTGCCACACTTACGTCCTAGGTGGCTGCCTTTACCACCTATAGAAAGATCTGCAACTGACTGTTGAGCTGTAAAATGAGCAAGTTTGCAACCCCATGCTGAAATCACAAAGCACTCCCCACCAGCTGGAGCAGACTTTCTCATTTTACACCTAAACAGTACACAAAATATTTTTCTGAAAAATTTACAGCAAGAAAAAGGCAACGCAGTCACAGAATCTTGATACAAGTTTAATCAGCGCTGCCTGTTAAAACAGTTCGACCGCAGTGATTGACGTTTTTGCCTCATGTGCTGCTGTCAGAATATAGCTACAATTATAAAATAAAAGTCTGTCGTGGTGCAAAGAAAGTTACCTACTGTAGCTTTATGTGTTTTTAACATTAGCCAAAAACATTTTTATGTTACCCCAGTCTATTCTGTTATTTTCTATCCTTAAAGAGAGTGGTCGTGCTGTTGTGCCTCTAACGACTGGCTTTTATGACTTGGAATGGAAACATGCGCTCAAACACACACAAATACACACACCCAAGGCATAAAGCTTGTGTCATAAAGGGGGATGATAATGGGGCTTATCTCCTGTAGCTCCACCTTTTTACCCTCCACCCTCCAAATATATATTTAAACACTTTTTCCATTTGTCTTCTGCGACATTAGATGCGGGAAGCTGAGCTTCACGGGTACTAGCTAACAATCATCACATTTTCTTTTTCACAGGAGAAGACTTGACTGACAGCACCTATTTGAAGAGATTTTTTTTTGTTTGGAGCAGCAGCTGGGATTTTAGTTATTTTTGCCTTTTTGAGCGACCTCCATCTGCAGCCATCATGTGTACCGGAGCCTGTTCTAAATTCATTGCCATCCCGCTCTACATCCTGGCTTTGGTGTCCATCATCTGCAACATCATGCTCTTCTTCCCTGACTTTGATACAACGTATGCAGCGGAAGACCGGAAAGGAGAGGATCGAATCACGGAGGAAGTCAAATATATGTCGGGCCTGATTGGAGGAGGAATCATGGTGAGAAGATGAACATTCAATTTATTGTTTTCAATGGTTAAAGTTTGGTCAAGTTGAAGTAAATACTTGCTTAAAAAATAAAAGAAAGGTTATTAAAAAACATTTGTGAGTGATGAGATGTGATAAAAAAGTCATTTTTCAAAGCTTTAGGAGCATTTTACTCATCATGCCGGGTGTGACTCAGCCTGCCGAATCTGAATCTGAGAAAAAAACTGATGACGTCGCAGTGAAATCATCAGGGCTATCTCAGCTTGGACATTAAACCTGTTACATAAAGGGGGGGGACAAACTACTGTAAGACATGGAGTTTGAAAGACATGTTGCATTATGGGAATTGTAGGATTTTTTTTGGATGATGACCCATACTAAGGAACTAAGAGTGCAGATATCTCAGCCTCTGCATGTTTGATTTTGCCCATTCTATTTTAAATATACATCTGGCTGGTTATATAATGTTATGAAAATAATATACTAAATTGTTGTGGTACCTCTTTAAAGTCAGTTAAGTTTATTTTGCGCTCGTCCAATTTAGACTTGTGCCCTTGTCTTATGCTTTATTTGATCTTTATTCAGATCTGTAGACCAGTATTTGCTTAGAAAACATTGCTTTCACTTAATTTTAGAATCTAACCCTATTGGGCTTCACGGTCTCACTTAATTAATGTTTCTTTGACCCCGTTTCCGTTTTTCTGCTACATTAAATATGTCTTTGTTGTTTCTTTCTTAAATCTTTTTTCAGGTCCTCATTCCTGCCATCCACATTCATCTGACCAGTGCTAAGAACTGCTGTGCCAACCGCTGTGGGGTAAGTGTGGGCAGTATTTCTAGTGTTGCCGTTTGTCTCCAGCCTCTTATTATCTCCATCATATTGATATATTATCTCCTAGGTGTTTCTGAAATACTGTGAAAGCAAAATATTCTTACTCTTAAACTTTTCAGACACAAAATTGCATATAAATGTAAATCAATACAGTGCTAGAACGAGTCAGACTCCAGTGCTGGAATGAAAAAAGGCCCTGTGGTAGGCAGCGATGTTCTGCTTCTACTGTATGTCCCACACTTTTACACTTTTTGTAACGTATTATATCACATTATATCATAGCTGAGTTTATTATAATTGCAATTATTGTGTAAAAGTGGCTATTGTAATGTAATGCAATGTAATTTAGACTGGGACAATCTACAATAAAACATTGACCTTATATAAAACAAAATGCATTGTACTAGTTTTTAGCAAAGCTGCTATGTTCCTATGCAGGTAGTTGGAACAAATGAATTAATGACATAATTTGATTAAATAAAGTAAAAAACATAAATTCATAAAATTTTACAAACATTATTATCCTCATATCCCACCCCACCTAATTATGACTGTTACACTTTAGGTAAAAAATTGCCCAGATTATAATAAAAAAAATGATAAAATATAGCCTTATATAATATAGAGTCAAGGCGTTGCATAAAAGCATGTCATATATGACAAAATCAATAAAAAAACAATTAAAAAAAGCCAAATTTGCAGTTAAAAAATACAAGGAAAAGGAAAAAGATATAAGACAAAGTATATCTGTTTTTTTTAATAACATTAGCTCCACTGTGTGTTCTCCATGCAGATGTTCCTGTCCATCGGTTTTGCAGCAGCCGGTGTAGTGGGGGCCATCTACAGTCTGAGCGTTGCTGCCCTGGGTCTTGCTAACGGGCCAACATGCCTCTACAAAGATCCAGACACCCTCAATCAAAAATGGGGGACGCCCTTCGCTAACACGTACGGGCAGTCTTTCTGTGCAGATGTGACACATTTTATGCAATCGCTGTGGTGTTCTCCTGTTTATTTTTGACCGTTTTTCTTGCTTTGCAGTAATGGGAGTTACTTGTCTGACAAGGAGTTGTGGAGTTGGTGTATACTTCCCCAGAATGTGGTTGAATTCAACGTGGGCCTGTTCTCCACCCTGCTGGTGGCGGCCTGCTTTGAGCTCGCCTTGTGTCTCATCCAGATGGTCAACGGGCTGTTTGGATGTATCTGTGGCACCTGCGGCGGCAAAGAGGTGAGACCGGGAGGATCTCAACTAGATCTCAGTGCTGCTACCCAGCTAGCAGGGAACATTCCCACAACATTGGCTAATGTTACCTACAGGTTGAAATCATGTTTCAAAGGAAACGTTTTAATCTATAATGTTCAGAGATTGTTTTAAGGATGTTTACCATTTCAAATAATGTTCCTGTAAGGTTAAATGCTGATGTAAGATATAACGCTATAACTGCAGCATTCTGACAATGTTTTGGTAAAGTTGAAGGGTGACAGATCATGTTCTTTTATAAAATGTTTCCACAATGTTATGAGAAATGAGAAAAAAAGGAAGAATGCTTCAAAGCAACATTCATAAAATGTTATTGAGGACTGAGATTACAGTGCTTTTTGTTTAAGATGAAAATGTAATGTAATGGGTTATTTCAACAACAAAATTAACATTTTTTGATGTTTATAGAGAATGTTGCCTGAACTTTAAGAAGAACATTCTGGGAACATAAAGAAAACTTGCCACTGAAAACCTTAGTTAAACATTCAGGGGATGTTGTTGTACCATTCTCAGAACATTTTTAGAACCTCAAATTTCTAGCTGGTTAGGCTTTTGTGACACAGCCAAGTTCTTGGTCAAGTTGAAAACAACAATACCATGTAATTGTGTCTTACGTGTTGCCTGGCACAAATTTGCGTCTATTCCTGTCTCGCCGTGCAAAATGTTCAGTACTGTTTGATGTGTACACTATCACAACTAAACCCTGATGCAGTGTTTCAGTTTTTGAGTTGCGTGCCAGCTGGCAATTTTTGGTTATAAGAACATTTTGTTGTGGGTTGAACCTGCAAACTTGCAAACTTAAACCATTTAAGAATTTTCAAGTTGTAAACTAACCCCTGTCTCTCTGCCCTCTCTCAACAGTAAATTGAAGCACAAAACACCATGACTTTTTGAAGAAGAAATGACAGGAATCACCATCGTCATCGACTCAGTCGTCGCCATCATCTCCATCATCACCGTGATCATAATCTGCTGCACCAAGAAGTAATGACATTATGGTTGAAAGTCGTTTTTCTTCAAGAGGAATGACTGGGATTATATATATTACACTGTCTGTCTATTATGTGTTTCATTATTCTCAGATTACACTGATTGTAGTCTGTGAGGAAAAACTGATGTATGCTGTGTTTGTATCTGTAAATTTGTATGTTTAAAATGTTTTTTAAGAGATCTCTGAAGATAAGCTGGCGGAGATACTTTTTAGGGACTGTACTTCATTTATCAGAGTTAGGGGGGTGGCAGCAGGGTGTCCTCGTTTTTTGTGACCCTCCACTGCATTACCTTCCCTCTATCAAAAATAACCATATTTCACAATTTCTGGCTATGATAAATTGTGTGCTTTTGACGATTTAAAAAAAAAAAAAAAAGCCTTTAAAACCCTCTTGTGGGTTTGGTAGTTTTTTAGAGTATTTAAAATAAATACAAAATATAACCATTTAAAGTTAAATGCCCCATCCACAAAAACCTCCTTCCCTGGGGCTTAAATATTGTGAAGGTAAGGTAAGTGTGAAGGTAAAATGAGACCTCCCTAAACCCCAAAATAATAAAACATACCTTAAATAAAATACTTGTGATTTGATTTGGTTATGTCATTGTGTTTTTGGTCAAATAATCTTAATCTTATATAATCTTAAATATATAAATATTCACACCATAGATGCAGACAAAACAAAAGTGATAATCACATGTTAATAATGAAAATAAGCCTAAACAACAAACCACAAACAGCATGTTAATTAAATAATGCATATTATCAAATAATTAAATTAAATAATGCAAACTCATCTTTCTCATTTCTATACTTTCCATTTCCCAAAATAAAACTATGTTACTTGTTTTTTTTTATCATCATATGAACATTTTTACAATGCATAGCCTACCTAATTTTTCCTTATACTATGTGTACGTACTCCACTACTAAAAATATGCAGTCCGAAATTTCTTCAAGCTACTAAGCAAGTCACACAGTTTCCATTACAAAAATGACGAAAAGGAATGACCCCGACGTGATTTGAACACGCAACCTTCTGATCTGGAGTCAGACGCGCTACCGTTGCGCCACGAGGTCCGCACTTTCATATCCAATAAAAGTTATAATAACGTTTATACCATATTTTAGGAAATGATTTACTGATTTTTATATAGCATGATATATATGTAAATTTATGATGTTTTATTACAGTAAAATTTACATCTTTATTCATTACGGTTTGAAATGTTGTTCATGTATAAACCGCCAGAGGGCTCTCTCTATTAAAACATTGCCTGAACAGGCTTTTAAATCAGGCAATAAATCAATACTATACATCCATGCATGGCCAACAGAAACCAACCCGGGGATTTGGGATTTCTCCTCAGCTTCAGGTAATATATTGTGTTAAACAGTCACATTAGACCTGTGTTTTCAGAATATGCATCAAATTATGCTGCAGTTTTTTGATGAACTCTTGTTTCCTGTCGACTGTGATCTGTTCCTAATGATTCATTGAATCACAGCTGTGTTAGTTTGGGGCACTTTAAGATTTGGACTCCGTGAATCCTAAATTATGTAAAAATCTGGCAGTATATAACCCAAATTAGGGACTGTTTGTTATTTATGAGGTGGTGCAAAACAAGAGAGACTCCTCAAATAATTTTTGAAGCACTGGGGAGGGAGTTATGTTTTTATGTGCTTCAGGGAGGGACGTTTAACTTTAAATGGTTGTGTTTTGTAATTATTTAATATTCTCTCAGAACCCCTAAACCTGCAAGTGGGTCTTAAAAACATGTTTTCTTTAAAAATATCCAAAATCACACCATTTGTCTCAGCCAGCGACTGTAAAATACTGTTTATTTATGGATGCATTTTCATTTAGTCACTCAGAGGGAGTGCAGAGAAATATATTTGTAGATTTTAGGAGGGTGATGATATAAAAACAAAACAAAAAAAAATAATGTCACACCATAGGCAACCTCTTACTCTTGTAGATAAAGTACAGTCCTTAATGCAAATTTGTTTGTTTTTATAGAAATCATGATGTTTTACTTGTGTCTTTAGTTCCTTTATTCTCTCACAGTTAATATTATTATTTTAACATCCTGCAGTGGCGCATCCCAAGGGGGGACAAAAGGGGGCTGAAAATACTGAAAGGTATTTATTTATTTTTTCTTTTTGCATTTATTATTATAATTGGACAGCTGAGGTGAGCAGGGGGGAGAGAAGAAATGACATGCAAGGCCCACAAGGTGGAGTTGAACCCCAAACTACTGCAGCAAGGACACAGCCTCTGCGCTCCACCAAGTGAACTATGGGCACACTGTTATTGCAACATTCGGAAGATGTTTTGTCGATGTTGAGAGGTGACAGATCAACGAATGCTCTTTTATAAAACATTCCCACAATGTTATATGTGAACAAAGGAAGAACATTTTCAAATCAACATTAAGGATGAAGATTACAGAACATTTTTTAAGAAAATGTAATGTGATTGTTAGCAAAAATGTTTTTTTTTTTTTTTAATGTTTATAGAGAATGCTACCTGGACTTTAAAAGTAACATTTTAGGAACTAAAAAAACAGAAAGAACACTTGCTGCTGAAAAGATTACTAAAACATTGCAGTGGTTGCATTATACCTCTCTCAGAACGTTTTTAGAACCAAAAATTGCTAGCTGGGGCCACCTTGCTTCATTCCAGGTGGATGTAGAAAGTGGCTTAGGGTGTCACAACGGTATGCCAAAAACATTGACTGGGTGGATGTGTTTGACAAGTTTGAAATATTCAGTTATGATTTTGGGCTTGGATAAGCCAGCCCAAGACTTTCTTTGGCCCCATCTGGCCACCCCATATGAAAAATCTCTGGGGGCACCCCTGACATTAGGAATGAGGATGTGTACACTTGTTGTTTGACCAACTTGTTTGTATTCTTCCGGTCTTGAGATGGTCTTGGACATTTTTGGACATTTGATTGGGAGAGGCAATCTGGGACAAACAGTTTATAAGAAAAAAGATAAACAAACCAAAAGATAAACAATGTGGATAAATATCTGAAGCTAGAATGTAAAAGTTGTAGCTTTTCCCCAAAACAGGTCTACAGAGAATAGTCGACCTACATGAAGACAAACAGAGAGAGAGAGAGAGACCTTGAGATTGGTTAACTTCCTGTGCTGAATCTCCCACATCGAGTGAGAGAGACATGAGTATGTCAGTATGCTTAAGTGACAGACACGCATTCTCTCTTTGTCTTCCTCTGGATCTTCATCTCTTTTGATCATCACATAGGTAAAGTTGCATTTTGAGCTTGCTCTATATTTTCTATATGGCCTATATCAGCACTTTTAGTTTCATATCTTTTAATCTGTTAAACAGGAAAAAAACACTTAGTGCTGTGGGAAATGACTCATTTGCGAGTGTTCTGTTACGTTATTGCGTGACAATCAAAGTTGTGGAGATGAATGCTCGGAGATGTGAGCGCGGAGGAACTGTTAGTGATAGATAAATACAAACCAAAAATCTAGAAACCTAATTGAAACAGATTCATCAAACTTTTTTTCATTTTTATTCTTTTTTTTCAAAATTTGTTTCACATAAAACCTGTAATAGATTAACAAACAAAGAGATATGCAAATTAAACTACTCAAATTAAAAACTAAAAGTTTTGTGAAACAGAGTTACATTTTCTGTAAACGAGGCCATGGAGAAGTTCATTTTTGTTGCAGAGGGGATCAGTGCAAGTCACACATGCGAGTTCTGCTTTCTGCCAGGAACTGCAGCACTGAGAAAAAAAAAATCTTGTTCCTCTTAAATGCATGGTGAATGTAGTTTTCTGGATGTTAAATAAGACCACATTTAAAAAATACACTATATTCTATGTTTTGGATTGAACGTATTGGATGTTTGATTGTAAGTATCAGTACATATGAAAATTACAGTGATTCTTCCACATGATCCAGATGATGTTAGGGACATTTCTTAAATTAATATTGATATATGTTGTATTGCATATATAATATTTACAAGGTACAAGGTAGATATTTTAGTCTTTTTTTAAAATGAGGTTGAAAAGAAAAATAAATTAAAATTTGTCCTTAAATCATGCTTTATTTGTTGAGTTGTTTATTTTTTATAAACAACAAAACGTATGAGGCCTATACTTTTATATAGCCCACATACAACTTTAAGACCTTTGAAACTGCAGCAAACTGGCTTGATTTCTCTCAAAAACATTGTAAGAAGGCAGTGATGGAATAAGAAATGACCAAAAATTAGCCAAAAAAAGTAAAAAAAAAAAAAAAAAAACGGAAAAAAAACCCAAACAAAGCAAAACAAAAAACAACAATGACCTAGGAAAAGTGCTTTAAACATGATCATTTTGTAACATAATTTCAAATATGTAAATTATGATAATTAGACACATCATTTTTCCTAGAATTTTTCTTTTTTGTGCCTAAACATTTTTTCCCCCTAGCTTTTAAAAAATATTTTCTAAATGTACTAATTTCTTGCAGCTTGTGATACATGTATTGCCAAGTTGCCCATTGCTGTTTTCCATATTTTAAAAGAAATTGCACCAATGGGCTTAGAATTTAAAGCTTTAAATACTTCTGAAGGCATCTGAAAGCAGCTAAATGTGATGTTGCTGCGGGTTTCAAAGGGTTAAATATGTGTGTAACCTTTAGCCTTTATAAAATACAAACAGGTAAACTGTACTGTTTTTCTCTTTTCCCCCCTCTTTTTTATATATATAATTTTCTAATCTGCTAATTTCTCGCAAATTTGTGCAACATTTGAAGTTGCACCAATTTGCTCAGTATTCAAAGATGCATCTGGAAGCGGCACAAGAAAAGGGAAGTCGCTGCAGGTTTCAAGGGGTTAAACCACATAACAGAAATAAATAGTCTTAAAATAAAAGCTAGCAGAGAGAGTGTAAAGGAGAAATGAATAACACTGAGAGTAGTTCAGACGGACACCTTGGTGCCTTCTGTGATTCACATGCAGCAGCAGATGATCACAGGCAGTGATAATCTTTGTGGGCTGTATGAAGAGTGAGTGAGTTGATGTAGGAAGAGAATACCGTATTCAACAGAGCGGTGAATAACAGCAGCTACAGCAGCAGGTAAGCCCCCAGCAGGTTTTTTAGGGAGGAACTGTCTTAAGAGTGAAGATATTTCTCATACCACACAGTATCATATCATATGGTGATGAAATGTCAAGAAAGCCAATATGTAGGTTTCACTTCATCAGTCAGTCTGAGAAAACACCCATGTCTTGTCATATACTGTAAATGAAGACCTTTGATGTCAGTCATATAAACTCATAGTGAAGTAGGCCTGTGCAGAGCTGAAAATGTTATTTTTACAACAACAGTGTATGACATTGCATTGAAAACAATGTTTATTGTGAAAGGAGCCGCTCAAACTGATGAACTCATAGAGAATTATCACCTGAATTTGCGGCTCCCTCTGAGAGTCAGCTCATGTTTTAGCTGTCCAGCTGAAATTTTACTCTAATTCATTTATTTTGTCTAGGACATATTTTGAAAAAGTGGTAAATGTTAAAATTGCCTTTATTATTTTACTGCACTACTTTATATAGTGGCTAATATGAATTCATTAATATTTCTTTCTTGTATCATTAATGGTCTAAGTATTCAGTAAAAACCACACAGTACAGTGAATATTTCTCTTGGTGTTGGTGGAGACCAAAAACAGAGCTAAAACAGAGTGAATATTTGACTTACACTCATCAGGTGGGCATAAACACGATTTATAGTGGTACTCTGTAACTGCTGAATGTGCAAAGAAGCAACTGTTTGCCATTAAAGATGATGATAGGTCATGTCAATGTTGTGTTCACAACTGGTTTCTACTGCTGCTACATGAAAATTTTTACTTTTTTGAAAATGCAGATTTAAAGATCAAAGTGGTGACCCACACACAGGGAGTTTAAAACGTGACTAAGGAGTCATAAAAAACACTCGTTAATCTAATTCAACTGACTATAGCCTTAATTTTATAATAATACTTATTCTGTATTAGAATTATTAACAATATTCTTTTAATTACTTGGAACATTGATTATCCAGGGATTTAAATCATTTTTGCTCATACAAGTGTGGACAAGAAGCCAACATAATCTGAAAAAGATAAACAAGCAAGGAAGTGTTACAACACACTTTGGGTGTTGGCAGAAATTTGAAGAGCGGGCAGATTTCAAACCTGATACAGTACCCATAAACCAAGGATGCAACATTGCAGATGAGTAGGAAGTGAGTCAAAAAGGGTGAGGTGATTCAGCTAAAAATGATAATTCAAGACAGAGATAAATGCTTTCTTGCACCTTAAAGATTATTTTTTGGGGGGCTTTTACTTCCTTCAATTGACAGGACAGTGTGAGTCTGAAAGGGGAGGGGGCATGCAGCAAAGGGCTGAGACCAGATTTGAACCCACAGCCTCTGCAGCAAGGACACAGTCTCTGTACATGGAGCACCACTTTATCCCGAGCTACCAGGCACCCCTTCCTTGGACCTTAGATGGTGTTCTCATCTAAGGTAGCCCTCAGTGAAAACACCCCCCTCATTCATCTCAATGAAGCCAGTCCAGTGAGGATCTTTTGTGGTGTTGGACACAAGAATTAAGTATAAAGAGAGGAAAAGTCTCTGTATGATGGAAGGGTGGCGGTGGGTCAAACAAACAGGAGACTGCTGTTTGTGTCCTGTGTGAAACCAAAATTCTACATAGTTATATGACCTTACCGACTTCTGATTACGTTTACTCCAAATTTAGCTGTATTTACCTAATTTTGTGAAGTTGGTGCAACTTAAAATTGATAAGTGAAATGAATGTGTTCTTTCTAGGTGTTAGCAACCTTAGTAAACTAAGTTAGTCTGACTTGATCAAAAAAAGAAGATATTGCCAATGATGAAGTCTGGAGATCTTTGAGTTCAGTTTTGTTACCATTGTCGTTGTTTCTTAAGCAGCAATGATGGGTAGACGATGAAGAAACCTCCGCTGACACTGACTTGGTTGCATAAGAATCAATTTATTACAACAAAGTTCAGCATCCACCAGGCACCATGGTCTGCCTGGGAGAGGATTCAGGACCAATGTGAATCTCTCTCTCTTACAGCTCATGCATGTGTCTTATATAGGTACAAGCATCTACACATCTATCAGTAAACATTCCTTTACCTATTGTGTTCACTCACAAAAACCCCAAGGGGACACATTCCCTGTAATTTAAGCAGGGTGTCCATACTCCAGACATCAGACCCCAAGGCCTAACCATCCCTTAACCTCTGATCCCAAGATAAGACCCATATAAATAGAGCATAATACACCTCACCATATTTAAGAAAATACTAATTAATTGACTAGTTTCTAACCAGCAGAATATAGCACAGTAAACTCAGTTTACTGCAGTTGCTAAAACTTAGAGAGATTGTTTAAATTGAACTTGTCATATTTAAGTTGCAACAACCTAAAAAATATGTAAATATTACTAAATTATAAGTAAACTTCACAGTTATATATAAAGGGAACATAAATTAAGACTTATAGTTACATACATTTTTTAAAGCAATTGGTTTCCTAGATTTTTTAAAAAGTAAAATCAACTTACATTGTAGTTATTTAACCATAAACACAACCTCCTTAACTTTTTTTTCTCTAGATTTGACCAAGTGATTTTCCTAATCAAACCACAACCATTTCCCAACAAAACTGCAACCGTCATATTAGACTTTGCATTGGTATTGTTTTTATTTTACCAGCACTTAATTTTAACCAAGTTCATGCCTAACACTACATAATGCATTGTTAAGCTCGTAAGTCAATTTCACGTATTTCTGTGGGACTGTGTTGTGAAATGCAGAATGATTGTCACTGCAGGACCTGGTCATGCTTGTTCATTGCATTCAGCACTATATTTCAAGTTCCAGGAGAGATAAGGTCCAAAAAGAATGTCATTTTTCTGCAAAATTTTGTTCAAAGTTCTTCAAAAGTAACATTTAAGTTACTGTATACCTGCTACCCTACATAAAACAGTCTTACACACAATGCCACAGTTCTTTAGATCATGGCTTGATGCTTTGGTGTCAAACCACTGACTTCTTGACAGAAGAACAGAAGAAGTGTCATATATGTTCACAACTACAGAGCCACAACCCTGACCCCCCTCTTGTGTATCTTTGCTGCTTAGAGAGGACATACTTACTCTCATAAAGACTTTCTAACCCATTTTTTTCTCTCTTCCGTATCTTAGGTCATTATGTCCAACAACATCTCCACTGATTGCCACAACAGCACACAAGTCGACATCATTCCCGTGTGCATGTACTGCTTCATCTTTATTGTGGGTCTGATTTTTAATGTCTTAGCGTTGGTCTTTTTCTTTAGTCAGACCAAATCCAGATCACATACCATTGTCTACATGACTAACCTGGCCTTAGCAGACGTACTGCTCATCCTCACATTGCCCATGAGGATCTACTACCATCTGGGGTATGAGGGCCTTCCTCAGCGGCTGTGTGAGATCGTTGGTTTGATCTTGAAGGCCAACATGTATGGGAGCATCTTCCTCCTCACTTGCATATGCTTTGACCGTTGCATGGCTGTTACCTTCCCTATGTCAACTCGTGTCAAGGAAGGGAGAAAGAAAGCTCCTCTGGTCTGTCTCGGAATATGGATATTCACCTTTGGTGCAAGCCTGCCCATCTACCTTTCCAAGCAAGAAAAGGTGCAATGCCAGTGTTTTGATAGCTTGCCGATCTATTCCATAACACCCGTGATAGCTTACACCACTCTGTTTGTGGGGTTTGGTATCCCACTACTAATCATGCTGATCTGCTCCTGGGGTTTGGTCCGTGCTGTCCGAAAAAGCTCTGTGGCCCAGACCAACCTGGTGGACAGCAGAAAGATCCAGAGGATGATTGCCACCAGCATCCTCATTTTCCTACTCAGCTTCCTCCCATATCATGCCACCCTGGTTTTCCTCTCTCGGTATAAAGAAAATATAACATGCCGAATGCGGGCTGCATACAGTTACAGTCTGATTTTGGCATGTCTCAACACAGTACTAGATCCCATTGCATACTACTTTACCACGGATACCTTCAGGAGCACGCTAGACATGGGCGCTGTTTGGAGGATGTTGCCTTTGAATAGTCAAAGTTCTGATTTGAACAACAGGAGCAGAGCGCCTAATGGCTAAAGGACTTCTGATGCACCACTCAAGGGACACTGCCGTCCAAAAACTTCATGGCTGGATGTCAACAACTGTCGCCTCTAATTTGGGGATTGTATATAAGGGTTATCACTGTAGATAGCATCTCTTGGTCAAAACTATAACGTGTTACTCAGCTCAACTTCTCAATCAACAGTAGGTTGAGCGATTTCATTTTTTCCAAGGAATGACTGACTCAAGCTACCCACTTAAATCATTAGTGAAATATAAGAAAAAATATTGCCGTTCAATTTGAGGACAAACCGCTAATTGTAATTTTACTAATACCTGTTTTGTATTTGACTTTTGTTACATTTCATAAGCTACATAAACACTTTGTAGGAACAAATTTGTACAAAGTGTTGTCTGAACGCATTAACTGTACAATTGGGGAAATCATGAACACTTCTAGACCATGTCTTCTTGTTAGATTGTTGGTTATATAAAGTAACAAAATGCTGGACACAGCCTCACTTCCATATTCAGAAAGCTGTAACAGGTGGGGGTTTGAAATGCTGTTCAACAAACCAACATCAATTGGTTCAAAGTCTAATGTACCTGTAGAACCCAGAGAGCAATTACATCTCCAACACCCAACAAATGATCTGCTCTATATTTAAATCTAGTTCCTTTTCCAGGGGACTGAGGTGAAAAGGTAATTGCCAAGAAGGCTCCCCTCTAAAGTGTCCAAGAGCCAAAACATTGATTTTCAACTACAGAAAGCTATAATACATTAATATTGTATGTGTTTTGAATTTTTATACTTGTATTTTCTATCACTTTGTGTATGCATTTTTCATGGAAGTCCACCTGGACGAATGATTCTGAGCCAATAAATGATATAATATGCTATTCTTTTTTTTTTAAACTATGTTTTTTTCCCTTATAATTTAATGTTATATTAGCTATCAAGCCATAGATTAAGTCAGCTGAGATGAAATCTGAGTGACTCTTAAAGCTACAGTTGGTTACCTTCTTAGTTAACTTTACAAAAGTGTATTATTTATAACTGTTACTATATCCTGACAGTACATAAGATCAATAATCTTTAAATAAAATTGTCTCATCTCATCACCTCTACCTCCTCATAGTGCTCCTAATGGCATTTGCAAGAATCACGTAAAAAACAGATCTGAGCTGAAAAGTCTCAAACACAGCTGTCACTTATGTCTATCACTTCTCAAGAACTGTGATCAAACTGTCAAACTAGGCAGGACTGACCAAATATGAATGATGATTCTAGCACTTCGTTGCCTTTTTCTCACCTCAAATATTTTCAAAAACATATTTTAGTGTACTCTTTAGTTATAAAAGCCCAATGTTTGCTCCAGCTAGCCAGAAGGTGACATTTTTAATTTTACAGCTACCTTCCCAATATTTGGGTTCCACACAAATAATTTCATATCATTATTAAGTGGGTTGTTTACTAAATTGTGCACTATTTTTTGTTGGCGTACATACAAACGGTGCATGAAACCTCCTGAATAGGTGGCACATTTCATCACACATTTGGTCTGTGCAGACATAATGGCACCAAACCCGTCAACCTCAACCTCAACCACTGTGAGAACAGACTTCAAGACGCTTAAAAACGGAGGAGTGACTTCTCACGCTCAAAAAGAACACGAATAAGGAAACTGACTATAGAACCTGACTCTGACTAACCAGAACTGAGAAACTTAAAGACTTTCTTTCATTTGAACAAACTGCATATTTATCCAAAGAACCCTTGGGCGGGCAGAATTTACTTTATTGAAGCTATTAAAACTGGCCTCAGATAATATCGACAAATTAAGTCTGTTGGACTTCTGCTTTTTTACACCCCTTCCTTAAGCAAACCTCAAGTAGAAAGATTAAAAAAAGACATATGTCTACATCTAAGGCCTGAATGTGGCCTAGACAGTACATGTAATTCATTTCCTAGAACTCAAGCAGATGGTCAAAATTAAAAGCATTTGATAAATACAAGATTAATATAAAAGGAAAGCAAAAGAGTATTGCTACACGACTGTCACAATGAAACTACACCAGGTGTAACCTGAGAACGACAATGTCCTGAATACACATCGCTGAGTTGTAATAATGCGTTAAGCACATTTATTAGAGGCCTTTTATTTTTGCAAACCTTTTGAGTGATATGAATGTTTTGTTTTTTTTTGTGTGTGTGTGTGTGTGGCTCCTTTTAATAGTCGGTTTTAAGTGCACCCTCTGTGTTGTTGCTCAATAAACCACTGCATCTGATCACATGTATGTGAGGTTAACCATATCTGGTCTGACAGCTGAAATCCAGGTTAGTAATTGGTGGGCTGCTAACAGAAGTGTAGTGTCATATACATACATTTACAGTATATACCGAGTATTCGACAAACAGCCAAAGATGCTTATTGCCGTACGTATTGCAGAGCATAGATGTAGTCAGTCATGTTACAATATTCAATCTTACAATCTATGTCATTAAGTGCACTCAGCCTTCTCACAGGCAACATGTTTGTACCACCATGGAGAGAAGTTCTGTCTTCAGGGAAAACTCGCTGAAAAAACCTCTTCCATTGATAACTTTAGCCTATTCCCATTCCCAGGTTGTCATATACCAATGCCTGGTCATGTCCCTGGACTTGCAATATTGATGCCAAAGGTGGCCTTTAGGGTCTTTTTGAGACACAGGCACCATTTTTTCAACTAACTCCAAGGCAAATCCATTTAGGCAATATTTGATGCTTAGAGCATGGACATAATATAAAAAGTAAGTGTCCAGTAGAAGGGGCGTGAGGGAGGGGAGTAAGACTTTCAGCCAGGAGACAGCAGTTCATGTTCTGTTTGAAACAAAAAGTCTGTTGTTTTAACGTAATGTTCTGCAACATATTTACCTATGTGCTGTATCATTTCCAGAATATCTCTCCACTACATTACATATTTTATATGTACAGAGCTGGAGAGATAGTCTCTTAACTCTGAGACTTTTACATGTTTGAAATGTATACGAAGTGTTGTTGTCTATATTTGTGCTATCATGAAAAGATCATCTGAGAATAAGTAAAGTGTGAGTGAACTGGTTTTTGGGTCTGATGTACATACACAAGTCCAGTCATAGGAATTTAATGCATATCTCATCACTTATATCTCGGCTGAATGTCACAACAAAAGAGATAATGTTGCACATCTGGAGATGGTAATTTGTGTCTACTCTGTGTGGAACATTAAAAAAATTCAGTCACCAGTGCTGTGTTCAAAAGTGTATATGTGCAAATCAAATTTTCAGTCACACTAAGAAATGCCTTTTGCCAGAAACTACACAACATTATAGACCATAGAATATATAAACTAAATGGATCAATTTATGAAGAAAAAAAAATTCCTAGTACAATGCATTGTAAAAAGCAAAAGTCAGTGTTAAAACACATACAAGAAAGAGAAGTTAAGCAGTGTGCTTCAAGGACAGGAACACAGTGTTTGCAGAGTGTGGTAATTTGCTGCCTTCTGCTTTTGCTCGTGAGACTGATAGTGATGTTTGTGATGGAGAAGCACAGGTTATGCATGTCTATGGTTTCCGGTGTGTGACGCTTTTTTGTGCGCTTGTCTTGTTTGTGAGTGACCTGAACAAATAAAGACACGTACCCCACTTCCCCTAAACGAGTTTTTAAAAAAAGAACATGTTTGGAAAGGAAGTGGGTTTACTTATGAGGAGAACTCCTTTGTGGTTGTGAGGGGTGCCTGCTTTAACCCTTTGAAATGTGAGCGAATTGGCTTGATTTCTTTAAACGACATGGGAGGAAGGCAATTAGCAATGAAAGAAGAAATGACCAAAAAAATGAGTAAAAGGTACAAGGAAATTTCCTAAAAATTGTAATAAATAAATAAATTAAAAAGAGAGTTGAAAAAAGAAATTACCTTTAGAAAAATTCTAAAAAATTATCTAAATTTTGGAAAATAATTTTAAAAATGTCATTATAATCATTTTAAATGTAGTTTTCCCCCAACTTTTCTCTTTGTTTTTTTCCTTTTTTTCTAGACATGATTCCCGAGCTTTTCAACAGTTTTCTAAATCTAATTATTTCTGGCAATTTGTGGAACATTTCTCACCAAGTTGTTCATTACCTTATTTCCAAATATTTTTTTAAAGTAATTGCACCAGGTGACCTTGTAAAAGTTTGTGGTTTCCTGTGTGTCATGTGTTTGTACGCTTGTGTTTGTGAGTGAATAAATAAAGACACGTACTCGCCTTCACCTAAATTACTATTTTAAAAATGCACATATGTGTAAAGAAAGTGGGGTTACTTGTGAGGAGCACCTTGATGTGGTTGTGAGGGGTGCCTGCTTTAACCCTTTAAAATGTGAGCAAGTTGGCTGCCTTTTTCCCTAGAGTTCTAAAAATAGCTTTCTAAATCCAATTATTTCTAGCAACGTGTAGAACATTCCTCACCAAGTTGTTCATTACCTTTTATTTTTTGAAAGTAATTGCCACAGTTGACTTTTTGAAATGCACACAGTTGTAAAGGAAGTGCATTTACGCATAGAGAGCGACCCCCTGTGGCTATGAGGGGTGCCTGCTTTAACCCTTACAAATGTGAGCAAACGGGCTCAATTTCTTTCAAAAACATGGGAGGAAGGCATTGAGCAATGAAAGAAATTACCCCATAAATGATCAAAAAATAAGTTACAAGAAAATTACCTGAAATTAAAAAAAGAGAAGAGCGAAAGAAGAAATCTAAGAAATGACCTGAAAATAGTGCCAAAATAAAATAAAATTAATATATGATAACAACATATATACATTTTTGTAGCACAGTATTAAATATATAGTTTAACCATTATCAATATACTTGTATCTCATGTTTTCCTAGTTATTTGACAATTTTGTAATGATTCTCTCTTTGAAACTAATTTTTGGCAATTAGCAGGACATTTCATGACAAGTTGCTGATTGCCTGTTTCCCAAGTTTGTAAAAAAGAAAAACAAACAAACAAACAAACAAAGAAATGACCTTCAAAAAAGACCTTAAAATTATAATTTGTAAAAATAATTTTAAATGTGTAATTATGATAGTAATAAATGCAGTTTTTCCCTAGACATTTCCCCCCTAGCTTTTTAAAATAATAAAAAATAATTTTCTGAATCTAATAATATCGTGCAATCTCTTACCAAGTTGTCCGTTACGTTTTTCCCCACGTTTTTCTCAGTATTTGCACTGCTCAGAGTTCAAAAGGTTAAATACTTGTAAGAGGCATCTGAAAGCGTCTCAAAAAAAAAAAACAACTGGTGAATATTCTGAGTGATGGTGACAAACTCTCTGTGGCAAAAAATGTCTTAAAATGCTCCATTAGACAGGAAGTTTTCTGGTTTAAGCAGACAATGTTACAAAACATTTAAATATACTCTGCGGTTTCCGATTATATGATTTCGTAATGTTTCTAGTAATAGTATTACATAATATTTCTGATAATACTATTAAAATAAAAAAAAAAAGCGGAAGGATAAAATCAGAATGAGCAGAATACATAGTTACAAATTACAAATTAAAAAGCCATTGAGATAATATCAATAAAAATATAGCTAAAAATAGTGCATAAAATGCAAGGAATCAAGGAAAAATAAGACATTTTAAAGAGGTGCAGCACTCAATAACTATTGCACTCAGCAATTCTTATTTGCCATTATTTTTTTACATAATTCTTTTTTGGCCACCTGAGGGCAGCAGAGACAACAGCACATAATTGTTGGCATGGTAACCTGCAAACCACAAATATGTGACAATATGTTACATTTGCAGCTTTCATAGGCATCATATCAACATTTCTGAAATGACATTGGAAATGAGCTGACTTTGTCATTACCTGCCAAGCTGCAGAACTCTGTGAGAGAAGAACAAACAACAAAATCAGATGTCCTTTGCTGACCTGTTGCTGTTTTTACAGCTTCAAGTGCTCTCACAAGTGCTCTCCAAACCAGGCATTTTCAGCCTTGACATGATCTATTCCGAACCATAACGTAATTTTTTTAATGCCCAATCATAACCACACATTAACTACAGCAGTGTTTAAACATAAAATTCGACAAATCTGCTGCAAAACCATCCTTTCAAAAACTCACTTGTTCTCTTTGACACTTTGTCTCTGATAAAAACAATTTAGCCTATAAACCAGGGATACTCAACACCCTTTGCTTGGGGGCCACTTTTGTAAAATGACAAGAGGCCAGGGGCCACTTGCAGAGGCCCCATACATGATTCTATGATATTAAGACATTTCCAGGATTTTAGGACGTTTCTAGGATTATTGCTTAGGACTGCAGGACATCTCTACAGTTTTAGGATGTTTCTGGGATTTTATGACATTTCTAGGATTTCCTCTACTGGTACTTTTTTGATGAACAAGCTCTATTTTTATGCTTTTTAATGCATTCTGGCACCTTATGTAGCCTTAAAAAGTTAAAAGTACATCAGCAGCTCCCAGTATGAATCATTCAATTAGTTATTACAAAATGGTTGGGGGGCCACCTGGCACCCTACTGGAGGCCAGATTTGGCCCTCATAATTAATGTAATTCCAGTCTCATGGTGTGTGCATTATAGAGGGTCTGCAAAAACCCACTGAACATACTGAGATAAGAGGCTAAAGTCAAAAATCCTTTGAATGTGACAGGGGCAGACATGTCTCAGTGGGCTGCAGCAGACAAACCGGAGGGGGAGGTCGGCTACTAAAGTGGCCTGGAGGCGCTGGCAGCCTGGAAGGGGGGATGGAGGAGGAGGAGGAGGTCAGGAGGGATTGTGGAGGTTTCAGATGACCGCTCCGCGCTGCACACGCTCCTTCTGCGCCAGACCGAGAAACGGAACTGAGAATAGCCGGTCTTTGTTACCAGCAGGACACGGTACGATGTTTGTCTCCGCGTCCGGGAGTTGGACAACAAACCGGGGAGTTTGACAGACTTCAGCGGGGCTCTTCTGCGGCTGGAATCCCGCTGCAGAGCAAACACAGAGCCCGAGAGGAGGAGCTCATTGTTTGTATGCACACTGCTGTCAGGTTTTACCACACAACACCACGTCGACGGCGCTCTCAGACAAGGTGAGTCCACTGAATGTTTCTACGGTAACGCTGCGGGATAGGGTCGCGTGCGTCAAAGCGCATATAGCAACATAAACACCGGTGCTGTGTGGAAGACTGTTACTCCGTCAGTATGTGGCCCCCAACTCAACCCAACCCAAACAAGTTATTTTTTAAAATTGTTTGACACTTATCATTTTTTTTGGTTTTCTTACAAATCTAAGTGTTTTTTATTGTGTTTAACTTACTTTAGTACTTTTTTTGTGGAGGAATGTATCCAAATCCTGTTATGTTTTTATTTTTTTAGTACTATTTTTACTTCGACATACATAGCCTAATTCTATTTTGAATTATTTCTATAATGTACATATCCCTTTTTTGTGTCTTTTATCTATTTTTATATGTGTATTTGTCTTAGATTTTTCTCTCCCCCTCTTTTTATGAAACATTCATTTGTTTTTTATGCTATATTTTATATTATTTAAACGGTCATTTGACAACAACAACTTTTATCAATGCACCCAAAAAATGGTAAGCCATAATAACTACATACAGTAACTGATCCTTTCTCTGTCTCTCTGGAGCATGTGGATTAAATACTTTTAATTTAATTCAATTTGATTTAATTTTTATTTTATTTCTTTTCTTTTCTTTTCTTTTAATGTAATTTTATTTTATTTTATTTTATTATTAATTATATTTTTTTCCCCAAAATAACCACATATGTTTTTACTAGGGAAAACTTGAATTATTTTACACTCAACTAGCCCTGTGCACCAGTGCCCCCACCAAACCTAACCACTGAGGCGGGAACTATGCATTAACGGGGAGAACCACTTCGATGCAACACCTGTTGGGACATTCAGGATATTGCCCTTCAACATAAATTTCACTTTGATTTTAAAATGCTTGATGGGTTCTCTAGTAATTATTATTCATTTTTTTCTCTGTGTTCTAAGCCAACATGATTTTTACATTTTGTGAAATAAAAAATGTGTTAGTCCTAAATTATTTAATGTGTGGACCTTGACCTTATGGCAGAGGAGAATCTGGACCAGTTGGAAACCACTAGTCTACAACAACCCCATTCGCTGCAATGCATGCAGATAAATAGCCTACTGTATGTGCCCACATAAGAGTTGTTTTGTTCTAAAGGCTTTGACTGGAAGTGGCCTGTTTCATGTCTCTCAGAGGGTCACACTTCTGTCTGTTACACTAACTAGTTCACCCTATTAATCACTTGTAAGGGACTTGTAACTTTTAATGAATTAGGGCAAACTATTGGACTTACAAACAGCATAGAAATTGATTTGTCTTTTTTCACTATTTGGTTCATTTCTAATTGTCACTGCCCTGCTTGTCTTGCCTGTCTTAAACACACACAAAGCACTTGTCGGCTTATTGTCCTGGCATTTGGTCCAACAGTTTGGGATAATCTTGTTTGACTGATCCTGTAGCATTAACCCGACCTGACTGGGCCAGGTTAAACCTAGTGCACCCAGTTACTGGATGAGAGGACCAGAAGGGGGTACAATCACAGGAAGAGATCAGTGTAGTAGGAATATTTACTGGGACATAATCTGAGTTGTTTCTCTTTATTGTGCTGCATACAGTTAATTTACTCTTTCAAGGCACATTAATTATGTTATATATTGAAAAATACTATGAGTAAGAGTAAGATAATGGGCTGTAACTTTTAGCCTATAAATTAATGCACTTTCATTATTTAAAGTAGCTTTTCCACAGATTCAACTTAGTTAAAATAATGATAATAAAAATTAAAATGATAATTATTATTATATTTGAGAAATCGACATAAAGATAAGTAACATCTGTATTATAGTGGCCAGTGGTGTAGCGGTTGTTGATGAGGTGGGTGCACTACTTGGTGGTTGAGTATTACCGAGGAGAAAGTGTGTATATACTCTTCTATACATTCCAATGATTATCACTTTTAGCCTCTAACTTAATGCACTTTTATTGTTTAAGTTGTTGTTTGTCTCCAGATTTACCTACAAAGCTTTGGGAGACTGATCGGTCAATTATCAAATGAATGTCAAATCTCGTGTCAACATAGTTAAACAAATCTTTTATTATTATATACTATATTATGTTATATACTCCCCTTTACATTTAAATGGCTTTTTGGCTGATAGCTGTGTATACTGTAAATGGAAAGAAAAAGAGGTGTGTATACCTGCATATACCCTCCACTACACCAATGATGATGGTGATTGATACAGTAGCGAGCACTTGTTTCATAGACTTTTTCTGCAAGTCCAGTGGCATAGCACCACATTTTGGGCTCTGTGCATACGCAGTCTCTGTGGGCCCCCCACCCTTCCTCTCTTGATTCATGTCTCTCATGCACCTTTTGACATTTTTTATACGAAATCTGTTTCTTTTCTTGTTTGGAACCTTAATTTCCCTTTCTTGGGGAAAGAATTGAAAGTGTGGGTTAATGCATGTTGGTAAGTTATCACTCGCTGCTTAGAAATGAATCCGTTGTTGTTTATATTAATCTTTCTTTGAGAGTCTTTTAAGTTTTTCATTTATTTGATGGTTTTAGAGCATGTTAGTTTAAGACAGAAACCTGAACAGCATTGTAAAAATCAATTGTAAAATCACTGGAGTGAAACAGAAAGACTTTACTACTTACTGTATCCAACAAATCCTATGGAAGGCACCAAGTGTCCTGGCCTCCCGCAGGGCTTGTCCTTGCAGGTGAATTTTCTCTCTTGCCATCAGGCCATCATTATGCAATACCTGCTTGCAAAACGAACCACCATTCCATATCTTTTATCCCTTCCACAGTTAGATTTTTAAATTCCCAGTTGGTGTTAAACACCTGTTTATTTTATGATTTATATTGTCCAGTATATCAACTACTGGCACTTAATTCATCCTGGTTTCCTTGGCTTGTGGTGCACTTGCCTGGTTGTTTATTATGAATGCTACTTTGTGTGTTTTTGTGCATGTATTTGTGGTATTAACATGCTTCTCTTAACTAAACTGAAATGAACTGGATTGAATTAAATTGAATTGAATTAAGTCTAGGGGTGGACCAAACCATTTTGCATCTTTAGGGTTAAGAAGGGCCTCAGAGAACTTCCCCTATTTTTAAATACAGAGTTCGGTCCTTAAATCAATTTATTCACCTACTTTTTATTTAACTATGCCTCTAATTATTTAGCACTGAAAAAAATTAAAGACTTCTCATTCCAGGCTTTTCGAAGGCCCCCCTTCCATTGGGGCCCTGGGTAATCAGTCCCGCTTTTTCCCACACTACCCTGGCACAGTGACTGTCTTTTATGAGGCTGCCTCTGTTTATCGGAGAATTCATATTTGGACAGTTCTTGCGGGAATTGTCTTTAGCATTACTGTTTCATGAAGCTGATCCTGTTGTGCTCTGTTTAATTGTAACTTTGCCTTCAGTGCATGAGTACATTCTCGGATGTGGTGTAAGAAAATGTACTGTGGTGTTGTAGTAAGGGACTGTGCCACCAGGTGGTGCTGTCTAACTTATCTGATGAGATGGACATAAAAGAGAATACTGTGCTGTGTAGCTTTGGGCAAGTTGTTTAACAGATGAAAACAAATATGACTTAGAATTACAATTACAAGTAGCTTGTTTGTGTAGTCTTGGTTGGGGTTTGAGTGTTGGCTTTTTATCCCTGGTGTCTTGTAATTAGGTTGTCAATGTTTAGATGTTTAAAATGTTGCATTACGGTGATGAATGGTCATTTTGGAATGTGGGAATGGGAGGATATGTTGAAATACCAATGTTTGGGAATTTACAAAACAGTTGGGGAAGGAGTTTGAAAGACTGAAATCTAGGGTGAGGGATATAAACTGTTGCCTAACTATCATTGTGTGCAACTGGGTGAGAGGGAAGAGAGTGGGGGTGGGGGGGTTCCTCTGAATGATTCAATGGTTCATGCATGGGTTCAGCAAGCAACCTCTGCAATTAAATAAGATCCAGCTATGCATGCATGCAGAGATTTGACTGTGTGGTCTGCAGCCCGGGGCCCTCTCCTTGGGGATTTGCCAACAAGTACTTCCTCCTCCACCTCCCTCAAAAGCACACCAACAATCAGATAGTAGACAAACTGATACAATCGCAAAAAGAAGACAGAAATGAACACACATGCACTGTGTGTTGTGTTGTGTGCTGCTGCAGCCCACGACAGTTTCAGAAAGCAACTTGTGCAAGTTTGTTTACATAAATAGTTGTGGACAGTTTATGGGATTGGCTCAGTACAAAAGCTCATGGCATTCACATAAGAAAAGATACTGACCAGATTGTCATGATACCAGCGTTTTAAAAAACAATACTCCTCTTTAGATACTATGGCAAAAAAAAGAAATCCTTGGCACACACAATAGGATTTATGGCAGCAAACTTTCCATTTTGGTTTTGTGTGTGTGTGCATATTTGTGCTTTGTATCATACTGTGTGCCATCTCTAAATCCAGACATTTTTGCGGGTCCTTTAAAGCAGCGTGGGCAGAACTCTTCATGCATTCTTTTCTTCCTCAGCAGCAGTTTGTGGAGTTTGAGTTGCAGGATGGATATTTGGACAGTTGATCAGATCACAGCTGCTCAGATTAATGGATGAGAGGAGCAGCTGCTTAGCTGAGAGGATGCAAACTTTCAACTTATAAGTTTCACTCTCTCTGCTTCTGGTGTTCTGCTACTCCGTCTGTGCCCAAAGCACACTCTGCGCTCTGAGATTGTGGTGCAATGTATAACTGTACAGTAGCCTAGAAACCCTATCAAAGTATTGATATATTAAGAACCATAAAGGGGAGGAGGTAAGAGTAATAAGTTGATTAGCAAAAAAGATGACCTGTCATAGATGTGTCTGTTTCACAGTCAACGTGCAAGCAAAATTCTACATTACTCATTAAAATACATTCATAACCCAAATAGAAGCATGCACGTAGTGTTGTGTGCAGTGCCTTTACACCTGACAAGCAGACCCAAATAGAATCTACAGATTTATTTATTTATTTGTTTGCAGTGATCCAGAATGAATACAAGTATTTCCAGAAGTCTTTACAACTTTTTTTGTTTTGCTTATAATTTGACGTTATTTTCAAATCTAAAATTTGTGGATATGTCATCAGAATTTTGGTTGGGCGCAGACTCCCTGGTTTATACACACTGTGCAGCACCTCCTGTTTTTGACACAGTGCAATTTTCTGGGCCATATGGGTAAGGTGGAGGAGGACGAGGGGGAGGAAGGGGAGGCTAGTCAGGAGCAGCTGGTGCTGCGCTCCTTAACAAAGGCAGCAGTTAACCGATTAGAAGCTTTACCTCTAAATTTAGAACCAGAGCAGCGTCTTGCTGCGCACACACTGACTCTGCATCAGTGCTGATCTGGATTGTGTCTTAAAGTTGTTGAGCAAAACCAGTGCTCACTCTGCATTGATTGATGTAATACCAGATTGCTCTTTTTGTCCTGCACTTCACCCACTGAGTGAAGAAGTGTGTCAGTGTCTTGTGTCCACACGCAATGTGTACACCCTAAGGCCTTAAAGAAAACTCAGCGTGTTTACATAAATAGTGACAATGATCTTTAGAGTACACATTGCAAACAAGTATTCTTGTATTCTCATTTAGCACCCCCATGCAGTGTGAACACTCTAAAGCCTTAAACAAAGTCAGTGTGGACACTGAGAAATTAATAATGATCCTCCAAGTACACACTGCATATATGTAGAATGATTGATCACACCAGGCTTGTACTCTTAATTGTGGAGGAATGTATCCAAATCCTGTTATGTAAACCATTTATATTGTACATTTGTACATTTTATGAGTTTAATTTGTGGCAGAAATTTCAAAACTCCTTTACATTTCAGCAGGGTTTCACACACATTAATTTTATTTGTGGCGTCCCGCCATGATTAAAATATCTGCTGCCACAAAAGATTTTCTAATTTTGGCGCTGGACTGCTCAATAGGAGTGCTGTAGAAATATATATACCGAATTTGTGCACTCTGGGCACAGATGGAGTAGAAGAACATCAGGTGAAACTTCACCATTCATTCTGCTGGTTCTTAGAGTCTGCATTCACTAACAAAAAGCAGCTCCTGGCATCAATCCATGTGATCTGATCAGCTCTAAATGGATCGACAGATCAATTATTCACCCCACAAGTCACAAACTGCTGTTCTTGTATTATTACCATGTAAGATAATATATAATACATAGAAAAATATTATTAAATGAGATTAACACACAAATATTGTTATCCATATATTCAATTTCAACTGCATTTATGGCTTATTCCAGTACCAACAATTTACTTTGTGTGAATTCATGCAGCTAATTTTAATTCCACCGACAGCAAAGGTAGGCTAAACCCACTCAGGTCTCCCAGACTCGGCTCTTGAGGAGCTAAAACCTGCTCAGATTATTCTCATGTCCGGTGATGCCTTGTGGTGACTTAAACAACCACCAGCTTTAAATGAAGCTCAGGCTTGGCCGCTCATCTCACTCACTGCTCTCGGATATCTGATCCTGTAAATCCTGGAGGTGGAGTTAGTGAGTAAGTGAGAATAAGAGACAAGGACCTTTTCAGTAGTCCCCATTCACTAGCTCACATCAGACTTTAACTGATTCCTTTTCATTTTTTTTACATTAATAATAATACTATTATCATTAATAATAATAATATTTCTTGACATATTCAGACCTTTAACTACCACTCTAGCTGCTCAACTAAACTACATTCAGAGATTTCTCACTGTGTGCTTTGAGTTTTGTCATAATTTACATAAATGTAAATCAATTCTATATTAGCAGCCTTTAAATACAAATCACTGGAGGATGGCATTAGTGGTTGATGAGTAGCACCAGATCTTTTGCCAGACACACAGAATAAACCAAAGTATATCTATATCTATATATGTAACTGGAGAAGGTAACCTTGAAGAAATTGCTGTGTGAACAGTGGATGCTGAAAAGCTGACACTATAAGGCATTGCTGGCTTAAAATTGAAAGAATATGTAGATTTTTTTAAAAAGAGGCAATGGATTTAATTAGTATGAATATAATTTAAAAGTTGAAAAATTCCCACAATATATGGAAGATGTGAAACATTGTTAAGCTTGAGTGGAGTTGCTAGCTGAATCAGAAGAAAAGACTTAAAAATGCTTTTTAAAAAGCCTGAAAATGTTGTTTAACGGGTCCGTGTGTAGGATTTAAGGGAATATGTTGGCAAAAATAGAATAAATTATAATGTGTATTTTTTCATTAGTATATAATCACCTGAAAATAAGAATTGTAGGATTTTATTACCTTAGAATGAGCAGTTTCTATCTACTGAGGGAGCAGATCCTTGTCCGCCAGAGTCCGCCGTGTTGCACCGCCAGGTTTCAAACACGGACTCTAGATAGGGCCATTTGTTTTTTCGCAGTGGCTGTGTGATATTGCTTAATTGGTGCACCCCAAAATACTTCAGGTGCATGTTCACCAATATAAAAAAAAGGTGTGCTTTAGACACTTTTAGTGAGGTTTTGGCCTTCAATGACATAGTGATTCAGTTAAGGTGCAAAGCTCATACTTTAGCTTCCCATTCGAAAACCGCATCTAGTATCACTTGTATTTCACACCGTGAGAGAGAGGACACCCTGATGAGCATGCTATGTGAAATTTGTGTGTGTAGTGTGAACATGACAGTAGGTCAGAAGACTGTTAAGGTCTGCTTTCCTTCAGAGATTTCTGCTTTCAGTTGACATTAGTCTCCATGTGACAGCTGCTTGGATATCTTGTCAGTTTCAGGCTCCCATATCCAAAATGTAGAAGAATGAAGTTTTTGAAAAAATGAATATTTGAATGAAATATCTGTGGGATAAATGTGGGAAAAGTTGAGTGCCAAAAAAATGTGGCAGAATAATAACAGTAAAAGAATTTGGCAGTAGAAGAAAAAGCGTGTGAATGCCTCCAGCGTGCACACCCAATAATATGAGGCTCATTAAATAGCAGGCAAACTCTTAAGTTCCTTTAACACTCTCCCAGCTCTGCTGTTAAAATAACCATTTAGTTAATGCTCAGCTGAAATGGACTGCAGAGAGTTCAGGGTACAGGGTTGGGTGGTTTCTTTGCCATTTCCAGATTAAGTTTAGAATTAATGAGGGAAAAGGAATGAGGATTTTACACACACACGCACACACACACACACACACACACACACACACACACACACACACACACACACACACACACACACAAACACACACACACACACACACACACACACACATTAATCTAATGTAAATCATGCTATAGGTGTGTGTGTGTATTGTGTATTAAGGCTACAACAATTAGTGGATAGAAAAATTAATTGCCAACTATTTTGATAATTGATTAATTGTTTCATTTTTTAAGTAAAAATGTTGTTTCTTTGTTATTTATGACAATAAATGAAGAGTTTTTGGGTGTTGGAGTAATGGTTAAAAAAAAGAAGCAATAAGCAATTTGAAGATGTCACTTTGGCCTTTGGGTTCTGGGAAATTGTGATGAGCATTTGTCACAATTTTTTGATTTGAAATTGATGAATCATGAAAATAATAATACTATCGTGAGTTTCTATCTATCTATCTATATATATATATTTATATACATACATAGATATATGTACGCATGTTTATGCGGTCCTTTTTTGGCCTTATGTCAATTTCTGTGTAACTACTGAACGCAACCAAAAACCGGCATCAGATTCCTTGTATGTGCTCACATACTTGGCATAAACCTGATTCTGATTCTGAAGTTAAATATATGTGGGAATATATGTATATATGTACACTGTATACGTATCCAGCAGTACACAGTGTAAACAGGACTGTTCATACAATTGACACAGTTGAGCGCAGTGTAAACAGCAGTGTGAATAATGCATAGGGGTGGTGGGCTCCTGGTCTCTGATCAGCGGTGAGTAGCTGGTGGATAAAGTTGACATGTTGTAACAGCTGCAGCAGTGTGAGATTACTGAACAGCAGCAGCAGTGACCCGCAGAGCTGAACTGCACTTGTCAACTCTGCAAGGAGTAAAAAACACTCTCTAGGGAACAAATTGTGCTCACGCTGATTTGAACTTGTGTTAACAAAGTGCTTATTAGTTTGCCAGCTGAAATCCTTCCAGCCTTCTGAACAGTCAAGTCGAGAAGTGTGGCTTTTTTGGTGAAAGAGGTACTCATGCAGGATTTTCACAGGTAGATGCACAACACTTCAAATAAAGCAGACCACTTAAAATAACACTTAAAATAACAACACTTAAAATGAAGCAGACCTTTATATAGCCTGAGGGAACTTGTCTTTGCAGCAGTTGCAAAAGTGCTCATGTACTCTGTAAATAGATGTTAAAAAACTGCTCATCACCCTCTGTGTGTGTGTGCATACACACACACACACACACACACACACACATACATATATACACACACACACACACACACACACATATATATTTTATCTTCCCAATATCTAAATGTTTGTACAATGTAACTACAGTATAAATACATACACAGGCATAACAATAGTATTAATTATAATGATGATGATAACAATAATAAAGTTTATTTGTATAGCACCTATTAAAAGCAGTGTTACATTAGTGCTTTACACTTAAAATAACAAAAGGCACACAGGAAAATGTTTAAAACACAACCATAAAAGAAAATTTTAAGAATAACAGATGGGAATAAAAAAAAAAAAACAGAATAAAAATTTATTTTAGTCAGTGGTTGAATTTAAAATCAAAACAATACAGTGCACGACTTAAGTGCATTTCATGAGTAATGTATTAATAAATGCATGCATGCACAAGTGCATTCAATGCAGTCTGCACATGTACATGCACATAAATTCATAATTTTAAATTATTTCCTGTTTATATACACAGGTATTGTTGTATGTTCTTAAAAATTATCTAGTTCCTCTCCATATAACAATGGGCGTTGAGTACATAATTCGATTGTTGCCTTGTGTATTGCGCCTCATAATGTCATGTCCACATCAGGGAGTGGAACCAATGGGTTTTTATATATGGGAAACATTTTTCCTCTGGATGCCTTTCTGTCAGCATCACAGGCTGACGTCAGACTCAGCAAACCTGCTTTGTCAAGCGAACAGATGTGAAACAAAGCATGACAAAAATGTCACCAGGTTGCCTTCAAAATAAAAGCATGACATTTGTCATTTTAAAAATAAATGGCTTTGGCCTCCAGAATTAAATACAATTGTAGAGGGTTTTTAAAACAACTACATCTTAGAAGAGAAAATTTACCAAAAAAGTATGATTGAACGCTTAAATTCATTTTTAAAAAGTCAATAATGGGATTTCTTTTTATTTGGACTCACATGCTTAGATACTATCAGTAACAACAACAACAACAACAACAATCATGATATTATTTTGGAGGCGCATGAGGGATTTTTTCCGTGTTACTTTTTTAAAAATATAAAAGTTATGACACGTTTTATAAATAGTTTAATGTAATTATTATTACGTATTATCTGAGAGTATATGAACGTTTTATGTTTATTTGTTGTTATTATTATTACTATTATTATTATAATCTGCTAGGTATGGCACTGAGTGTTGATATGAAATGTAACTAAAGTTTGTACATAAAAACCCAAGCAGCCATACTGAGAAAAAAAACAACAAAGAAACTTTGAGACCTTGTGTTGGTTTCAGGTCAGAATTTCTAACATGACTCGTGCCCTCGGTAATTGTAAAAATCCCAAATATCGATTTTTCTGCTACAAAACAACTTTTTTTTTATTTTGGAAGATACCGGAAGTGCTTGACGCACACACGCGCTCTGCCTCCCTGTCTGCTCTGAGCTCTCTGAGTGCGTCTCGGCCGTCAGCAGAAAAAGCGTTAGAGCTGTCGCTGCACACAAACAGAAATAGTTGGAGGGACTCGTTGCACCGGACCCGAAGTAGCTCTCAAACCGCCTCCTACACACCGAGCCGGGCTCCGCCGGGCCCTCTCCGGGTCCATGGCCTGATCTGTACCGGCGGCGGACCAGCTGCAGCTGAAGCCTTCGAGATGCTCCGAGCTCTCTGCAGCTGCACAATAACAAAGTCACCGATACCGGCCCGGGGTCCCAGCTATGCTTTTCAGACGGAGAGCCAGGTAACGTTAGGCTAAGCTAGCAGGAGCCGTCAAGAGTGGGAGACGGGGACGGGGGGAGGAGAGGGGCTTTACCGCGGCGGGGATGCACTGATTGTGGGGGAATAAAGGGTGGCGCTGCGCTGTGATCCTGCAGAGAAAGAGGAGAAGGTGTGGGTGGAGGGGCTGCTTCAAAGGCCTTTCTCTCAACATTTTTTCACTCAATCTGCAAGACCCATTCTTGTCTTTTGCAGTGAGTGTGTGTGCGAGTGTGTGTGCGTGGGAAGGAAAGCTGTGATGTAAAGGCTTCTTTGTGTTGTGGTGGAGACTGTGGGGTGGTGGCCACCGCTGATTCCACTGTGTCTCCCAGCGCTCTTATTGTATGCCCGTACCACCCATCTGCTGCTGAGGCTGCACCGTTTTACCGCTGCTTTCCACATGTTTACAACATGTGTGTAGCATTGCACGGTGACTGTGTGCACTGTTAATATTTACCAGCAGTGAAAACGCATGAATGTCCTTCTTATTGTTATTATTTTTTTCTGTGATGAGACGTCTCTATCACACGCCACCGCGTGTCTCCCATTGACGCCCACAGAAAAGTTCTGTCCCGTTTTGCTCACCAACAGCACCGTTTTCATCATATTCACTATGATGTTATTGCTCTATATCACATAGCCTAATAATATATAGGTCATCTAAATATAAAAACAGCTTCCATTGTTGATTAATATGCTGCACAATTGTTTAGAATTTAAGAACATAGTGAAGAATCCAATTAACGTTTTTCTATTAAAGGGTCATCTTCCAAGTCAACATATATTTACATATTGTCTAAATAATTAATTTGAAAAAGTTATTTGAAAAGTAAATAAACAAAGTGATAACAATTACTGACGTTAATTAATAATTACTTGTAGTTTTAAACAATAATAGTACATTTTTTGGCAAATGTTGCTTAAACAACTAGTGAAATTAAAGGGACACATTTTTCCTCTCACCTGTAGTGCTATTTATCTGTCTAGATAGTTTTTATGTGAGCAGTTTCATGTAGGAACTATTTTCTCTTTACTGAACTACACTTGTCACTATGGAGAAGGAAGAGTGCATCTACTAATAAACAAAAGGCTCATGCTTGAAACAGGGGATGTAAACATTAATGGGGTTGTCTGCTGAGCTGTAATGATAGCTAGCTTAATAGTGCAAGGTGAGCTAGCAGTAGATGCGCTCTTCCTTCTGTGAGGTGATGCTATCAGCAATTGGTGAAAGAAAATAGTTCCTACATGAAACTGCTCATAACAAGGTCTGTGGATAAAGTAATTGCATCCTGATTTATGGAAAGATGTTCAATTTATTTGTTTATTTATGTATTTTTGAAATTTGAGCACTACAAGCCCATAGAAATCTTCAATTACACTGAAAAAAAATCTACTTAAAAAAAAGTTAGCGTCCAGGCTGCCTAAAAGCAGTCTGTACATTCACTTTTAAAAGTTAAAACAAATTGTATGTACAGTGTTTACTGAAGAGAAGGCAGACTTACACCAAAATAATGTAGGTTGATAAACAGCTCGACATGTAAGAGGAAAAATGCATATTTTTGATTTTGGAGTGAACAGGCCCTTTAAGC